>NW_025999869.1:19579857-19708360 GCF_001458135.2 Marmota marmota marmota
GAGAGAGAGAGAGAGAGAGAGAGAGAGAGAGAGAGAGAGAGAGTTCTCACTAGGAACATTTGACATTGTTTAGAGACATTTTTGATTGTCACAATTTTGGGGATGAGGAGTGACAGTTTGCTGCTGGCACCCAGGGGCGAAGGGCAAGGATGATGTTCAACATCCTATTATGCACAGGATGGCTTCCCACAACAAAGAGTAATCTGGCCCCAAATGTCAATCATGCCAAGGTTGAGAACGCCCAGTTTAGAGGGCTTTGAGCAGCGGTGTCATGTGTCATGCTGTGCTTCAGAGATTATCCATGAGACCAAGGCAGGAACCTGTTAGACAGTGGTTGCAATTACAATTAACTAGGTGAATTCCAGAATTAGGGCAATAGAAGTAGGAGTAAAGAGAAAATGTTAATTGAGAATTTCATTTTTATACAACTTCTCTACCACTTATCACCTCCTATTTCCCCAAATACGTTATTTGTATTATGCTTATATAAATACCATTCATTTCTGAATCACATAGCATATTATAAATACACTTCCTTTCATGTACAGCTTTTTACCTTCCAAGCTTAATAAGTCCCTCGCTTTACATTTATTTAATTGCATTGCACAGGAAATACATAAACCAACATCAGGTTGGCAATTACTTTAGGGAGGGGTAAGGAAATATGATGGCATAGGGTTGCTAAATAGTAATCATAACATTTTATATCTTGGAGGAAAATATCTTTGATTCTCATGCAGCATTAATATTTGTTGTGATATTTTCAGAATTTTCTTATATGGTTGAAATTTTCATATTCATTCTTTCTAATAATAAAAAAAAGGAATTGTGAGATGAGACTTGAACAAGGTGAGATTGGTCAACATTTTCAATTTACTGGGTGTAGAGAGCTAGAAAATAAGGGTGAAAAATTGTATGCTAGTGTTCTGGGCCTAATAGAGTTAGAGTATGGACATGATGGCAAAGTTATGAATTGCAGAAAGTAGAAAATGGAGTACTTGCTGTTGGGAGAAGGGATGAGCAGGAAAAGATATGCTGAGGTCTGTTTCCTGCAGTACATCTTCATGGTAATTTGTCCATGAGCAAGTGAATGTGGGAATTCAGAATCAAAAGTCAGGACTAGCCTCATGCTCTTAGGTGGCATCTTCTTTTGTGTAGGGGGGGGATCCCTGAAGCCACAGGGTGGCTATGGTCTCCAAGGGAGAATGTCAAGTGAAGAGAGACAAAGTCTGAAGATTGAGCCTTGGAAACTGTCAAATTTTAGGGACTAAGGAGGAAAAGACGCATTAAAGGACACCAAGGAGAGATTCCAGGAGCCCGAAGAGTAGGAGAAGCTTATGTTGCCATGGAAACTAGGGACAGAAGTTCTGAGAAGGAAGAGGTGGACATGGTATTAGAGGCTGTGGAAGAGGAACAGCATCAACTGAGAGGGAGCCACTGGATTCAGTGATGAGCAGTGCGATGGAGAGTCTTAAGAGAGCACCTTCACCAGTGGCCTCTACTCATTCAAAACTGTTTGAGCATAGAGCCATGTTATGGTCCAGTGTAAGGATCTGAGCAAATGAGCTCAACCCTGGCTTCCAGGAGCTCACAGGCTGGCACTTAAAAATGGGCACATTGATAGCTTATAATGCAGCAATTCACCATTTCTATGATAAAAGTGGGCAGAAGGTGTGATGGGATCATACCAGGGAAGGCTTCCCAGTGGAGGTGACACATAATGAAATTTCAAAGGATGAAAGAAAGAAAGATGGACACACGTCAGCCATGTGATGTGGGGTGAGAGTGGGTGGAAAAGGAGACCATTTTCTAGGCAGCAGGATCATCATGAGCAAAATCTTAGATCTAGAGAAACTGTGATGAGATTTAACGGAGCTGGATAGTTCAGAAAGGCTGGAGTGGCAGAGACGAGTCTGGGTGAGCTGTGAGGACCCAGACCAAGGAGGGTGCTGTGTTACAGTGTAGCATCAGGTTTTCTCCTGAAATGGACCCAGTAGCAACTGGAACTGTACATTGATGAACTGGCTCCCTGGTTTCTGCTCACTTTTTCATACAGCTGTACAAGCAGCCCATATCCTTAACTCACTCTGTTATTTAGCAGAAACCCCAAAATATCTGTTGAATTAATGAAAATGATGTAAGTAATATCAATAAATCCTAGCCATTCATTAAAGAAAGTGAACTTATGAATTAGAAATTTAGAACAGGAACAGAGAGGAAGTAGAACACTTAGGATTTGTGTCTGTTATCCCCATTTCAAAAACTGCCCTCATTTTAGGATTACATAAATATATACTCCTGATAGCACATGTTAGCTCTAAAAGTATGAGAAAATTCAAGTCAACTAAAAACCTTTCCCACTGGGATAACCACTGTTGCTTCAGGGGCCGTTTTTTTTTTTTGTTTTGTTTTGTTTTGTTTTTTTCCTACTCATATAGAGGCATTCATGTATCTACAATCATGTGGATGAGATTCCAGCTTATCTGCTTTTTGGTGGATACACTTGTATTGCTTTGGTTGGAGATGGGTAGGAAAATATGGAACACGTTTACTTCCTGAAAGAAGTCTCAGATGAAGGAAGACAAATGAAAACTTCTGAAGAACAGACATAGAGACACAATCGGCAGAAGCCAGAATATGGAAATCTCTTTAGAATACACGGCCAGTTTCTTCAACAAGCCAAGTGCAAAGGAAATCAAAAACAAACAGAAAAGGGAAGCGGGGAATAAGAATCCGTAGATTTTATAAGATTCAAAGACATATCAGGTGCATGCCGACGCTGACCTTATTCAGATAGTGATTTGAATAAATAATTAAAAATTTATAGAATCACAGGGGATATCTGCTCCTGGCCAGGTATTTGATATTAATTTTTTTTCCTAGGTAAGAAATTATACTTTTATTTAAAATCTAAAACTTAAGCATCTTCCTGCTGCATGTTCATTTTATATAATAACAGGAATGACTCAGTTACCTTATAGGCCATGATATCAAAAAATTATATAATAATTTGTCAACCCCAAGTAAAAAAATTCTTGAAGTGCTCCCATTTTCTCTTTTAAATTGTAAAATAAACATATCCCCAGTTCCATTCCAAGGCCTTCCCGTGATATTTAAATCTATGAGAGAAGAAGAAGATGAATCTAATAGTGACTATTTTCTATTATCCTTTTCCACATAAAACATGTATATCTTTGGGTTTAATGTAACTTTTACAATTTGAAAAATTCATCTCCAGAAAATGGGAGAAATGTTATACGTAAATCTCACCCTTCATTGGATTTTAGATGTTCTCTGATGCCATTTTATAAAAACATCCTTTTTTTAAAATTGATTTTATTATTTTTTTAAATACACGACAACAGTGGAATGCATTACAATCCTTATTACACATATAGAACACAATTTTTCATATCTCTGTATATAAAGTATGTTCACGTCAATTTATGCCATTATACATGTATATTTTTTGCATTACAATTCTTAATACACATATATATCATAATTTTTCATATCTCTGTTTGTATATAATGTGTGTTGACACCCAATTCAAGTCTTCATACATGTTCTTTGTATAATGATGACCATCATATTCCACCATCCTTGCTAATCCCCTTCCCCCTCCCTTTTCCTCCCACCCATCATCCCCATCTAGAATTAATCTAATCCTCCCATGCTCTCCCTCCATTGATATTAAAAATTTTAATTGTTAATTTTTTATATGCTAATGATGCTGTAGTGTTTTCAATAGGAGTCCTTTATAAAGACTCTGACATACCCATGGACAAAATAATTAAATCTAGAGTTTGCCTCCAAATAACTAGGGAGTTGGGGTAGGGTTGTTTGATGAGGGTGTATAGGTGAGAGGAAATCAGCCACAAAATGACAATTGTAACATGGTGACAGGTGCAGGGGCGATGGTTGAACTATTCTCTTTATATTTGGGTTTGTTTAAAAGTTTCTGCTGTGAAAGTGTTAAAAAGGAAAGAATGCAGAGAGAGAGAAGAAGAAGAAGAAGAAGGAGGAGGAGGAGGAAGAGGAAGAGGAGGAGGAGGAAGAGGAGGGGGAGAAGGAGAAGAGGAGGAGGAAGAGGAGGAGGAAGAGGAGGAGGAAGAGGAGGAGGAGGAGGAAGAGGAGGAGAAGGAGGAAGAGGAAGGAGAGGAGGAGGAAGAGGAGGGGGAGAAGGAGAAGAGGAGGAGGAAGAGGAGGNGGTTATACAAAAGTACATACAAGAGGAAGGGAGGGGGAGGAAGAGGAGGAGGAGGGGAGAAGGAGAAGAGGAGGAGGAAGAGGAGGGAGGGAGGAAGGAAGAAGAAAGAAAGAAAGAAAGATCATAGGGAAAACACAGAGAAAAGGAACTCCCTGAGCACAGGGTCCATCAGGAGATGTACAGAGGCTTGTGCTTTTGAGAATAAGACTAAAACATCCACTCCGGATAGAAGAGAAAGTAGACACTGGGAACCTGAGAGAGAGGAAAAGAGGTGGAAGGATTTAGTCCTGCAGGGCCTCAGAGTCATAGGCTCAGGTGCAGGGAGACGTTCTTTCTGGGAGCTTCCTATGCGGGCTGTGATAGTTTTCGATTACAATGGAGAAAAGGATCATGAAACAGCACTGGGGGACCCTCCTGGGGTGAGGGAGGATGGATTGGAGATAGATCTGAGCAGCATGGGACATTTGCATCAAGCCCTGGGGTCAGCAAAGGAAGGTAAAGAAAATAGCAAATGTTCCCAACTCTGCTTTTCCTGAAGAGCTTTTTCAGTTTCCCCGATGTCCCTAGTTTTTAGTTTGTACCATAAAGTTTCTCGCTAACACATACAATACTATCCATCTAGAAATGGGTGCAGCCCACTGTGTGCTAAGTGTGTTGTGACAACCACCTGAGAGAATTGGTGTTGCCCTCATGTTGTCCAGGACAAAGTCAAGACCCACTGTGCGCCAGCCACGAGCACACTGAGTGAATAAGGCATTTACTAGTTTCTTGACTTCACAATAATCATAATTGTGATGATTGTTACAAAAGTAAGATTAAAAAAGTAGAACGACAGTGTCCAAAAAGGAGATAACTTTCTCTCAGAGGTTTATTTTTATCTCCAAAAAGGAGATAACCTCTCTCAGAGGTTTCCCTGGAGAAAATAATAATAAAACATAGACCCCAAGCAGGGACTGCAGAGAATGGCTGAAATGGCTTGGGGGAAGAACATTCTGGCAGGGAGAAATGAAACATCAGAGGCCTCAAAATCCTCAAGGTAAGATTGGCGAGGTCAGATACTCTTTGAGGTCTTTAGTTAAGTTGTGAGATTTTAGCCTAAGAGCAAAAGAAAACTAAGGAAGAAAGTAATGCTGTCATCTTTATAGTGGACCATAACCCAGCAGAGAGAGGACAGACTGGGTGGAGTTTAAAGACATTCAGAATGTGAGTTCACCCTTCAGGATTTGATGAGTGATAAGTTCAGGGGAAAAGAAAATGGAGGAGAAGAAGAGTGGAAGGAGTGTGAGGGAAGAGGAGGAGAGAAGACAGAGGTGGGGTGTAACAAGAATGGCTCTCAAGTCTGGCATAAGGAGTGGAGCTCAGAGTGTTCAGTCCCATATTGAAGGTCATGTTCCCAGCCAGCCAGTGAGAGGGGACTTTCCAAGGCCCAGACACTCAAGCATTATTGACCACCAGGGAACACTTGTGAAATGCTTATGAGACCAGTGTGCCAAAGTGTTTCAGCAAGCCCTGCTCCCCACCCAAGGGAATATTGACAGCTAAGGCATTTTAAGGTGATCAATTCAAGACTCGCAGATGAGAGCAGGCAGGGGTGAATGGATAGCTCTCCCTTGTCCCTCACTGAGTCAACCTGCAGCAAATGAATCATGGTTCATGTTGAAAATGACCACCTCCACCCAGGTTGGACAGGAAGCCTGGTGAAGCACGGCTAGAGTTTAAGAGGCCTCGTTTGAATCCTGAGTCCCCTTCAATCAGCTTACATGCCAAGACACAAGGTGTGGGGTGGAGTCAAAGACCCAGCTACATAACAAAGCCTACCAGAGTCCAAGGCTCTGGTGAGGTGGCCTGAGATTCTTCAGTTGGTCTGTACCTACAGATAACTACTGAAACAAACCAGGCGTTGACATTCAAACAATTTTTTAGTGTACTTTCTCTAAACCACAGACCAAAAATAAAGGAAATTCCTAAAGCATACCTCATCTCATTAAATCCATGCAACAAATTACCTTCCTGTGATGTCAGCCTTCACATCCTGTACTCTTGAACTGAATGAAACAGGAAATCATCCAGTCCAATCCACTCGCATTACAGATAAGAAAACAGACATCTGTAGAGTCTGATTTGCCTAAAGATAAAAAGCAAGTTAATAAGAGAACAGGGACTAAGTGCCCAGACTCCTAGGGCCACATAATTTCTATCAAGCTAGCTTATCTGTTCTGTTTGGTGGTACACCCAAAGTGGCATTCCTGGAAAGAATGTATTCATGCAACAAATATACATTGAGCATCTCATTTATGCCAGATGCTGTTTCACCAGCTTGGGGGTGGGGAGCAACAACAACAACAACAACAAAATTAACAAGAAAGAAGCATTTTTCTGCCTTGGTGAAGCTTATATTCTAGTGAAAAAGGTAATAAATAAGATAAATGGATATAGTCCAGAGTGTGTTAAATAGTCACAAAGTTTAGGGATTAAAATGACTTCAGGGGAAGGGTATGTAAAATATTTAGAGCAGGGTTAAATTTTAGATACGGTGCCCAAGAAGGCTTTACTCTGAAGCTGTCTTTGGAATAAAAGCATTAAGGAAGTGAGGGTGCTGGGCATGCAGACCTCCAGGAGAGACTGTCTCAGGAAGGAGGGAACAAGGGAAAGGGCTCAGAGGTGGGGGCACCTGCAGTGTCAGTAATAGCAAGGAAGCTGACATGGCCTCTAGGAAGGAATTGAGATGTGAACCCAGGGAGAAAGTGGTTCAGCCCATCCATGACCCTGGGAGTCGGGGTAAAGACTTGAGGTTTCTTTTGATTAAAATGTGAAGTCATGAGGGAGGGAGGACTAAGTGGCATTTGTCAGGTTGGTGTATTATAAAATAGGGTAAAGGGGTCAAGGGCAGAAACTCAGGGAATAGTTAGGAAACTGTTGCAATAAATTAAGCAAAAGCTGGTGGTGGGTTGGGTCAGAATGGTAGCAGAGGGTTTGGTGAAAAGTAATTGAATTTTAGATTTATTTTGAAGGTAGATCAAATGGGATTTGCAAAAAAAAAAAAATACTGGAAGTAGGAAATGAGAGAGAGGAGTTACAGACTATACCAAGACAACTAGAGAAATGGAATTGCCATTAATAAAGCATGTTTTGAGGGGTAGATAGAATTTCATGAGCTCATTTTTAGACATATGCCTAATTTAAAATGCTTATTAAACATTCAGGTGGAAATGTCAAGTAGGAAGTTAACTATGTGAATCTAGAGTTGAGGGGAGGAATCCAGGCTAGGACTATGTATTTGGTTGCATATGGATGGTATTTAAAGCAAGGGGACTGATGAGATCAACTAGGAAGTGAGCAGAGATGTAACACAGAAGTATTTCAGGGACTGAGCCTGGAGCACGTCTACCTTCAGGTGTCAGCTAAAGAGTCCAGGCCAGCATCCAGAAATGTGGGAGAAAATCAGGGGAGTGGGGCATCAGGAAGCGAGGGTTTCAGGAAGAGGAATGACACCTTGTGTCAAACATTGCTGGAAAAACAAAACAAAACAAAAAAAATTAAGATTAGGAATGAGAAATGTCCACTGGACTTAATGTAAAAGTCATTGTTCATTGTGATGAGAACAGCTTTTGCAAAATGAGAAGAAAAACATCCCCAGTTGCTGTGGGTTGAAGAGAGAATGCAAGGGGAGACTGACTTTAGGCACACCTTTCAGGGAGGGCTGTTGTAAGAGCAGCAGAGGAAAGGAGAAAACATGGTAAGAACAGTTCTTTGTATGCTAATGGCAGTGATCCAACAGAAAAAAAAGGGGAAAATGACACAGGAAAGAGAAAATAAGAAGAGTTGCTGGAATAAAGCCCTGTGTTGGTGAGAGTGTCACGATGTTCTTTTCCAAATACTTCATGTTCATTAAATGGGAAGCAAGGTCAGAAGCAGATGTGGGAGAAAGTGTTGGGGATTGGAGAAGAAATAAAAAAAAAACATGAAATGATTCCCCCTCCCAGGGAGTGGGAAGAATGGACCAGAGAAGTAGAGAATGATTGCTAGG
Organism: Marmota marmota marmota; assembly: GCF_001458135.2. NCBI lineage: Eukaryota > Metazoa > Chordata > Mammalia > Rodentia > Sciuridae > Marmota > Marmota marmota. Next base: position 19,588,095 of record NW_025999869.1, read on the forward strand.
TAGCACTAGGCACTTACCTATTGATCAGAAATTTAAAGAGAGATCGGTCATTTGGTTGGGCTTATTTTCTAGTCTTTTTTGTTCAAGTTCTGATGCTGAGTGGGTGGAGTTGGGTCTGTCCAGGATTGTAGTTTATGTAAACCTATACAATACATTTAGAAGTTCAGGATGTGGAGAAAGGAATTAAGGGTGTTAAAGAGGAGGATTGTGGTGACTGATCATATAACTTAAGAGGGTAAAGAGGGGACGAGGCCATAGGGTAAGGGATAGGGGAGAGTATGTGAGACAGAGGATCAATAATTTGAGAAAATTGAGGACTTCTAGATGCCTGGAGCTCAGGGAATGAGCTAGAAATACAGGAGGTGGTAAGTAGGCTTGAAATGGATGTTTTTGAGAATGTGAAGTGGTATGACCTAATGAAGGCTAAGTATGATCATGCAAATGGATTGACAAGGGATGACAGGGTCATTAGAGGAAAGGAGTTAAAGATCCAGGTGTCCAGCGTACTGGAATGACAATTTCTGTCAGTGCCTGGGCATGATTCACAGCCAGGGAACCCAGGACATTAGAATTAAAGTGGAATTCCTTACCAGGCACTCTTTATCTGCTGCATACCCAGGACCATTCTTTGCTCCTATCTTCTGCTATTATTATTCAATTATTTACTCAAAACTGGGCAAAATTGCTTGTATTTACTGAAAGTCACTTCCCCTTGCCCCTCTATTTCCATTTAAATTAAAAATGTATATATATATATATATATATATAAAATACGTAAAAATATTATCACTAAACAAGTAAACAGTAGTAATGCTTAACTATATAGTGATATATATATATATATATATATATATATATATATGTAAGTATGTATGTATGTATATGGAGAGAGAGAGAGAGAGAGGGAGAGAGAGAGAGAAATCTTTTTGCTTCTCNAGAGAGAGAGATTATTTATGGAGAGAGAGACTTATATTCTCCTCAAAGTTAACATGGCCGTGTGAATTGCTTTGGCAAATGAAGTATGAGTGAGGGTGACAAGGGTCACTAGAAGGGAATACTTAGCGGCCAGGCTTACTCTTCCTCTGTCATTTTGCGCTTGGAAGCATGTGTTGACATAGAAGTAGTTGTCATATAGACTTGCCTTGGAGACCCAGCTACATTGGCAGTACCCTCTGTGTGAGCAAGAAATAAACCATGTTGAGATTTGGGTGTGATTTTCCAATATAGCATAGCCTAACCTAATCTGGCTGGTATTTGTACCACTCTTCGGTTGGCCCTGTGTCATTTGTCATGATACAGAGATGAATGAAGTACCATATGTGCCCTCAAGGTGGCAGAGGAGAGGTCTGATACTAGGAACAATGGAAAAAAAAAAAAAAAAGAAAAGAAAGGAGCTATAAGAGACCATGGGAAGGCTTCAAGAACCAAACATGGACCTCGTGTTCTCTCACCTTTGTGTGGCATTTGAAGTCCTGCACAATTAGGTGTTTTTCTCACTTTTCTGAATCTCCATTTTAGTTCCTGGGCTCCAATCAACAAATATGTACCGAGTGTCAGGTACCATGCCAAAAGTTAAATGCAGAAGTCAATGAAGCAGACAAGCGTGCTGTCCTCGTGGGACTAATAGTTTAGTAGAAAGGATGTTCAATAATTAATTTGCCAAGTGAGTGCTAAGAAAGAGTAAGTACAACAGCAAACCTAACCTGGATTCACCCAGGAAATTAGCAGCAGAGGAGGCAGGAACTCTGTCAATCAGTGGATATGATAGACTCCAGTGTCCTTGTGTGAGAGAACACCTGGTCTGCTCAGGAGTTTGAAGGTGATCTGGAGTAGTGTGAGGAAAGAGAAGGAGGGATTAAGTTGGGGAGGTGAGGCAGAAGAAGTGAGTGTGGGCAAGAGTCAATCATCGAAGGCTTTTTCAACCAAATTCCCAGGCTAAGAGATTTGGATCTTAATCCCAAAGACAAAGAGGAAGCAATCTAAAAGTCACATTCCAAGAAGGCAATTTTTTTAAAAAAATATATTTTCTAGTTATACATGGATGCGATATCTTTATTTTGTTTATTTACTTTTATGTGGTGCTGAGGATTGAACCCAGTGCCTCACACACAGGAGATAAGCGCTTTACCGCTGAACTACACCCCAGCCACCCAAGAAGGCAAATTTTACAAAATTGCATTTTTAAGATTGCTATAGCAATAAAGTTCAGAACATTTTTTGAAGGGAGACTGTCAGTACAGGTAGAGATGGGAAGAAAACTCCTGTAATCAGCAGATAAGAGGAGGTGGTGGCTTGGAAACGATGGTTTTTAGGAAGTGTTAAGCATCCAAATATGTTTTTTGAGCAAAATTCAATTTAATATGTGATTACGGTTGACATAGAAGGTGACGAAGAGGGAACATTTAAAGATAATTCCAGTTATCTGGGTATAGTAGTACCATTGCCCATAAAGAAGCTTATTCCTGGTGATTGTGGAAGAGGAAATTAAATTTAAGCCATGAAAATCCAAAAATATTCAAGTGCACCCATTTCTCTAAGGATATAGCCCTCTGTATGTTGTATTTATTTCTTTCACTCAATTGCTAAAAGTGTAGGAGCAGAAACCATGTCTGATTCTTTCATATGATTCACCAGTCCCCTACTGCCAAGCATCAAGGCTGGACTTTGCATCAAATGAGAACAAAAACATGCTTACCTGATGAGCAAAATGGGCCAGTTTGGTTCCTTAGGCCCCGGTTGGAAGAAGCTGCTCACCTAACCTCCAATTCAGGTCTCATTGCTGATTCCTTGAGTCAAACCACCGTGGCTTGCAAGTTGTACCCAGATTTGGTTCACCTGAGGGGGGTGCACCAGTCGTAATTTCTTAGTCAAACTGAACTACTTGTATTTTTCTGACTTGGGAGATTGTCTTTAAAAATGCATTAAAATTATATATAGTTTTGACTCCTTGGGAGATATTATAATACATCCTGTTTCAATAAGCTGCAAGTATCTGGAAATCAGAACTCTTTCGGACAACAATTTTACTCAACACACCCTTCACCTCCTTTAGACCTCGGAGGAAAACAGAAAAAATAGCTAGTGCAAAATGACTATATTCATCATGACCTGTGCAATGTAGTTTATGGGCTTCGGAATGGACTGATGTCTATTTTAAAACACATAGGTGCCAAAGGATGACTGAAATATCACCATGAGTACAGTGTTCTTCTGCTGAAGTCTTTGGTTCCTGCTGAAAGACAAATCCGTCTCACTTCCCCTCAACTCTCTCCTCCCAAAAGTGCTGAGATCATGCCTCTGGCTATTTGCATTCATTTATACTTAAGTTCAAATAAGATTTAGTTTCTTTCTTGAGAGCAGGATTGCTTTATGAAAACCATCTGGTGTTGTAGCAGGGACACAAGACTAGAATCAAAAGTCTGGGGGCTTTGCACTTTGTGCTTTTGGGGAGATAAATGAACTATTGGGATTCAGTTTCATGGTAGACTCTGATCCACACCCTGTACCCGATAAATCCCCACAAAGTCTTTAATAGCGAGTTTCCACGTGTAGGTCCAAAAAACCATTTCTTCTTCTTCTTTTTTTTTTTTTTTTAATAAGAAACATCTTCCCATTTTCCCCAGCCAAGAAGTGAAGTCTCAAGCAGTATGAGTCATCAGAGCAACTCTCTCCCCCTGCCAGAGCTGAGCAGGTAGGGATGGACCCTAAATGTCAGCTGGAGCAATCACATGCTGGATTCCAGAACGTTGGGATGGTGGTTGAAAGGTGACGGCTCCTCTGTGCTGGTGAGTGCAGCTGGTCCTTGCTGCCTGGGAGCCACAGGACACCCTTACTCTTTTTTGAGCTAATTGGGGAGTCCAAAAATATGATCTGTAGAGAGAGGGAATGAAGCAGAGGTACCAAGAAACCCAAGGAACAGAGACTGTGTTCCTGCCAGCATTCCAACTCCTTATTCCAGACTTTTTCTGAAATTTAGGAGTAATTTCTCTGGGAGTTCTCAGAAACTCCCATATCATTATAATCTCCCTCTTTTATCTCAGCTAGTATAGGGTGATTTCTATTCCTTAAAAGTAAAATGTCCTATTGAGTCAAGCATTGGAGTCACTAGGGCTAGGGAAAGAATCCCCCATCCCTCAGGAGTGATGAAGCAGAAGCATAGTCCATTGGAAAGTCTGCTTCCTGCTGCTGGATTCCTCTCCATTGATTTAACTAAATCCCAAAAACATTCAAATCTAAGGGACATTTTTGCTCTGACCTTCTTTGATCTTTTTACAGCATTCAACATCTTAACCAACCCTAACATTTTTTTCCCCCAGTACGGCATTTTTATTTGTCTTATGCTTTAATATTTTATAGCTACATTAAGCTATAATTAAGGTACAATGAGTAGCACATGTTTAAAGTATAAAATTTGATGAGTTAAATACACATATATACCTGGGACGCTGTCACCACAATCAAGATAACGAACATCCCCATCACTCCTGAAACTTTCCAGTTGCCCCTTGAAATCTGTCCCTCTGCTATCCCCCACCCTTTTTAGGTTCCCTGGAGACCACCAATGTGCTTTCTGTCATGATGCATTAGTTTGAATTTTTTAGAATTTTATATAAGTAGAATCAGAGAGAGTGTACTCTTTTTAGAAACCAGTCCTCCAGTGAATGTTTGAGCACTTAAGCTCTGGTGACACAACCAAGAAATGGACAGACACAGCTCCTGCTTGCTGTCAGGGAGGTTCAGTCTACCCAGAAAGACAAACACTGAAGAAATAATTATAATAAAGCCTGCTGAGAATTGACAAGAGGAGATGCATCCATGGAGGTGCACACCAGGAGGATCCAACTTAGGAGCTTAGAAAGGATGTGAAGATCAAATAGGAGAAAGGCCAAGAAAAAGTGCAAGGGTGAGGGGAGATCCAGACAGAGGGCACAGAGTAAGAGAAGGTCCCGAGGAGGAAACATGGCCTATTTAAGGAACAGTGCCAAGAGCAGCATGGCTGGAGACTTCCAGGCGAGGAGCAATTCACAGCTGCCCTTATGACAGGTTCTTTTGTTCTTCATATCTGAGAAATTTCTGTCTCCTGATCCTCATACAATCTCTCCACTAGTGCCTTGTCTCCTTTTCTCTCATTGCCAAGAAATCTTCACCATTATGGTTGAGACAAACAAAAAATTAAAATTAGAAAGGGAATTGAATTGCCCAGACTCTGCTCACTGGAGCCAGGGTGTTATGACAACTCAGCCCTTCAAAGTTCAAGTGCAACGTGTCTGTATGCCCAGGTGGTTGGACAGAGCCTCCAGTACCCAGTGCTGTTGAGCACCGGACACCATAGCAGACTCAGGTATGGGTAGAGATCAAGGATGGTAGACTCAGGTATGGGTAGAGATCAAGAATGGTTGTGACCTCAACTGTCAAGGTCACAAAGCTGAAGGAAGTGTTCAGTGACACATAGACAGCCCCATGCCACTTAACACTTGATTACCTACTGGCAGCGAAGCCTCTTTATGCCATCCCTTACATTTTTCTTCAACTTAATGAAGTAATTAATGCTATAAAAAGCTATGAAAGTATAAATGTAAGAAAGCATGTTGCATAATTAATAATATATGCATATGCATGGCAGGGTGTTTCTTTCTGGCATACATATGCATGTCATTAATTGACACATAATCACTTTGTTTAACTGCCAAGGTATTGGTACGAGTCACAGTGCCTATACAGCAGCTGCCAGCCTGACTCCAAGGGTGTGATCACACAGGCAGACCTGCAGGGACCAGGACAAAAGGTGTGGGGCTAGAGAACAGCAAGCAGACTGGCTTCCGGAGTCATCACTGCGCTAACTCCCTGTGGGACTCTTGTTATTTTTCTCTGGGCCTGAGTCTCCTTATTTGTAAAATTGAGGATTGGACTGCATCGGTAGTTTATTTAAATAAAACAGCCTATCTATTATTCAAACAAAATTTCAAGTGGAAACTGATCCATAAAATATAAAAGCAAAAACTCCAGTTAAGTTTTGGGCAGGAACTTTCCTCTAGTTCAGTGTTATCTTCCTCTATCCTCCTTTTGTGCCCCTCAAGCCTCATTGCATTTGAGGGGCACTAGGTCACTGAAGAAATACCCCCAGTTATTTTTTTGTTTTACTCTTTTAGGAATATCAGCTGCAGAGGGGTACATTAGTTCACACGATATATTGGGGAATCCTAGGTGGGGATTCAAGAGACCTGGATCACACATGGACTCTGTTCCCTATGAGCACCGTGATCTGACACCAATATGTATGCATCATTATATCATTATTACTTTTATCAACATTGGTGGTAGAAAACAGCTAATTATGATAGACAGTGTTTTTAACATAGTGAGTAGCAGAGCAGTTGGGTTCAGTCTGCATCCTTAGCCCTGAAAAACAGAATCTCTTTATCTCTCCACCATCTACTTCACCTTCAGAGCACTTGGACATATTAATATATAATATCTAATTTAATATCTCTGTACAACAAGAAGGGTCAAGGATTTTTTTTTTTTCTTGACAGATAAGAACTACATGCCATACAAGTAGAGTGGAGACTGGTATAATATCACACCCCCAGGACCCACTTCCTTCAACAACACATTACCTACCTACATTTACCATCCATTTAATCCCTACCAAGGGATTAATCTACTGATTGGGTTACAACATTTATCATGTTAATCTTTCACTGATGAAATCTCCTTCCATTGTCCCACATATGAGCTTTTGGGAGGACATCACACATTCAAACCATAGCAGGACCCTTATCAGAGAATTCTGCAGATTGCATGAGAGAAGAGATCAAATATAATATTGATATTAAAATGCTTTGAGAAGTTAATACATCTTTACAAATACCAAGCTTAATTGTACTTTCCAAAGACAGCCCTAAATGAAGCAACAGTATGGATAAATGATCACTAGCGTTAAATGGAATTTTAGCAGGGCCTTCAAATTTTCCATCTCAGTTTTGATTGAAGTGTGAAAAAATAGATACCATATATTCAAGTAAGAATATTGTATAGTATTCCCAAAAAGAAGATGGCAGAAAAAATGGCTTACAATCCTGAGTTACCCATTCAGTTCAGCCTATAAAGTTGGACAGTCTGAGAAATGGAGAACAGAGAGATTGAGAGAGGATTTGGAGAAAGAAATATTAATGTGCTTTGAATCTTCCTACTGTGGGGAGTAATGGGCACGAGTCTGCCCTTCACCTAGGTAGAGGCCTTTTAGACTAGGAAGGAAGAGCAGCTGTGTTTCTGGTGCAGTCAGAGGAATTGAGGAGTGGGGATAGGGAAAATGACAGTAGACTGCTTATCATTACTCAGAAAAGGATTGGCCACCTCCTCCAGGGCCAGAGTGAAGGGAAGGCTTTAGAGCTGGGGATGAGACCATGCTCTCACAGCAATATTCTCAGGGTTCCTTTGCCTTAAAACCAAATTTCCCTGGACCAAATGTGAGCCATGCATGATCAACACTGGGCTGGGATCACCTTCAGCATTTCCAAAAGGGCTTCTTGAAGAAATGAAGGGGAATTTCCCAAAAGAGGCAGAAGAGATGAAATCTCAAGGAATGAGAAGGAGCTGGAAGTATTGAGGCAAAACAGAGATGCACTAACCCTCTTCCTGGGAATTGTAGATGTCAGATATACCTTAATAAAAGCTCACTGGAATCCCACTTGCAAAACAAACAAACAAAACAAAACAAAACAGAAACAAAAAAACAAAAACAACCACAAAATAGTACTCACAAACTGATCCCAAGTCAGGGAAATGCAGTGTCAGAACAGCACACCATTTTCCAGAACTCTCCCATTCCACTCTCCCACCGCCACCCTAGTCTTGCAGAGATCAGGAATCAGTTGGAGGAAGGGTTTAAGCACAAGATGGTGGGGCAAGAGATCACAATTCATCCATGATCTGTTTTCCTGCCCATGGTTTACAACTTGTCATCTGTGAAGGTATGGTTTGGGTAGAGGGAGAACTTTTCCTTTTAAATTTGAAGTTTTCACTATCACATAAGACTGGTTTGAGAACATGCAAACAACCTCAGGAAAGCCACGAGGCTGCTGTGAGCAGGGAGGATAGGAAAGGCAACAGAATACAACAGACACTAGTATGGCAATATGTAAAACAGTGGATGTGTAACCGATGTGATTCTGCAATCTGTATACAGGGTAAAAATGGGAGTTCATAACCCACTTGAATCAAAGTGTGAAATATGATATATCAAGAACCATGTAATGTTTTGAACAACCAATAAAAAAATTAAAAAAAATAGAGTTGCTTGATAATATCTCAGCTCATGCTTCACTTTTTTACCAGGTGCTCAACGACATGTTGCTGAAGTCAGATCTCCTTTTGTACACATGGTTAGAGAAATTTGTTATTTTGTTTTTGCTGTAATCTGAGAAAGAATTTAAGAAATCAGTTGTGGACAAGGTTGAACAGTTCACTATCCACATTGTAAAATTGTAGAGGCATGTACCCTGTGCTGAAAAATACATGTTTTTAATATTCCATTTGCTGACCATAATTATCCCTTTTTGTTTTAAACCTTTGGTTTCTGATGCAATTAACATCCCTATGGCTGGGTCACATGATGTCATCCTTAGTCATATATGCCCTAGGCTAAAGGACAGGAAGCCTTTCTGAATATAGGCTTTGATGGAAGAGAAGAGGTGGATGGCCATAGGCTGGGGTGGTGGGAGTTAAAAAGTACGCTTAAAGGAGAAAATACTAGGATGACACAGACAAGCTCTTCCTCCTTGTAATGTTCTCAAATAAGCTCCAGTGTCCTATGTTTCTCTACTTTCCTTTGAATTCCTCTAAGCCATATTAGAGAAGAGAAGCTGAATTTAACAATTACATTATAGCATCAGAATATCAGAAATGAACCTAAGGGTCATTCAGAATTGTTAAGGTAACTGTGTCTCGCTTTGCCTGTCAATTCTAAAATGAAACTGAGAGACTGGGGAACAGGGTTGAAGAGGGCTGCAAGGTCCTACCCTTACCAGGGGACTCAGGATTAGATCTCTAGGGAAGAGGACTAAACAGAAGTCATCTCTTTTCCAGTCTGGATTGCCACAATATGCATGCACCCAGTTTCTCCTGCTCTTGCCTAACTCTCTCCAAAGCTAGGGCTATTTGACTTCCAGGTGCCTTCTCCATAAAACAGTGAGAATATTGTTTGTATTATAGGATAGTATGAGGTGTAATGAGCTGATATATAAAAAGTGTCAACACATACACCCAGCTTACACTAAATACGCAGTGAATTGTATTTATTCAGTGTTTCAGTAGCTTTACAAGACAAGTTTTATTCCCATCTTTCAGGTAACTTTAAGAGATTAGAAAGGGTTCTAACTGTGAAGCACAACACCATACAGTTGTGATTTTCCAAGTTAAAGTTTGAGTATCTGTCTTTTCTGGCTCCAAAGCTGCTGCTTTCCCCACCGCAGCCCCCTTTCATCATGGGAGGCATGTTTCAAGTTGGCCAAAACTGGATTTTACTGAAACCTCATATTCACTGGTTGTTTTCCTATACATACATACTCATGATAAACTTTCCTCTTGTTCACTTATAGGAAGCACTTTTATGGCTTTACTTTGCCTTATCTAAAGTGCTATTGTCACTTCTCTTGCACTTTGGGGCCATTATCAAGTAAAATAAAGGTCACTTGTAAACAAATACTGTGATAGTGTGATGGTTGAGCAGAAAACTGAGATGACTATTACGTTACTAAAAGGCAGGTACTGTATACAGCATGGAAACACTGGATAAAGGGATGATTCACATTCTAGGCAGGAGGGAGTAGAATATTTTGAGATTTCATCATGCTACTTAGAATAGTGTACCATTTAAAAATGATGATTTGTTCATATCTGGAATTTTCCATGTAATATTTTCAGACCACAGTTGACCACATGTAACTGTGTATGTAATGTAATGATTAATGATGAGGATTAACATGTAATGATTAAGGAAGGGAGCACTGTATATTATTCTGCCTTCTAGGAAATAAAACTTCATCCTTTAGATTATAGCCTTGGAACTGGCTTGCCCATCATCTCTTAGATTATGTGTGTCTATAGAAACTGACCTGTTTCTGGAACTCTACTTACAATTGATATCCCTCATCCAATAACTAAGTCTTGAAGATTGATTTCTTGCTTGGACTAGGATATAGTATCGATCCCTGTCCCCTCAGGTAACATGTACAGGGATCTGTTCTTCTAGCTGCTGGGCCAGTGAGTTATATGTCTCATTCAGTGATTATTGATGGAGCCCAGCAGTAAGCGAACAGTTATAGCCTGTGTCCTAATGGAGTTTATAATCTATTGGGAAGGCAGGCATTGGACAAGTCACACAAATTTCTAAGTATGAGCTTTGATAATTGATATGAAAGAAAAGCACAGGGCATAACAAGGGACTCTGACCTAGTTTGGGGAGTCAGTTTTTGAGCCTTTTAAACCATATCTCTTTACTGATATTTTGGGGATGAGAAAAATCATCACCTCATGCTGGTGTTACAAGAATTAAATGATACGATAGTTGCAAAGCACTCAGCACAGTGTCTGGCACATGGAGCATTCTCAAATGTTAGCAATGGCTGCCATTGTCATCATTTTTAATATTCTTATTTTCTATATCACAGGCATTTGTATTGAGACCTGCAGGTACTGGAAACTTTAGCCAGGAATTTCTCAGTTCTCACCTGACTCCCTTTCCTTTTCCTGCATGGCTAAATCTCAGTATACCAAGTATAGAATGTTACGGTCCATTTCAAAGAGCTAAGATAGGTAAGATGTTGAAGGTCACTCAGAAACTAGAGGCTGAGAGCAAAACCTGTTTATTAACTCCCCCTCTATTCTATCACATCACATGTCCTGTTATAATTCTTCATTTCAAGGTTATACTCAATGAAGAATAAATTTTCAAAAGTTGAAAAAACATAACATGCAACAATCAAAACTCTAGCTATGCAACACAGCTTTAGGAATGTCTGTTTTGTTTTGGCTTCCTTCTATTCCATAACCAAGAGTTTAAGCAGACTGGGCTATCATCGGCACCTTGTGATGTCTTTGGTTTCATCAATTGTTTGAACTTGAGGTCCTTTCACCTGAATTTTCTCAGTGGGAATCCTATCGGAAAAGTCAATGACAGATTGAGAAGACGGGGCTGTGCAGATCAAAAAATATGATTTGATGCTTGTTTTTAATTCCTAGCTTCAGAACCAAGCAGAGCAGAAAACAAACGTGAAATGAGAAAGATAAAAGGATGCAGATTAAAATAGTGGGGGGGTGGCCAGGACAGGAGAAGCTTGGAGCAGTAGCAATTGCCACAATTCAAAATGTTTGGCAGAATTCCCATCTGTGTGGTGGGAGCAGCGTTTCCCAGGTCTCTTGCAAACCTACCAGATAAACCCACACGTGGGCCTCGTCCACAGTGACTGATCACGGACTTTCTAACAGTTCAAGGAATGAAAGCTTTGAATGAGACTTGCTTATTCAAGGAGAAGCAATAGCAATTTTTATTTCTTGCAGCAGCTTGAGATCCAATTCTCCTTTATCATTACTGTACTTAAAGAGGACAAGCAAGCCAGCCAGCTGAGCACACACGGCTGCCTACACAAGGAGAAAGGCCCCTCTTTGCTCCTAGTGTGTACCAAGGGTGAAAATCCACAACTACCTTCCTTCAAGTTTTGCTCCACAGGTTGTCAACCATTTGGTAAGCCTAGACAAAGCAAACATGACTTTGTCAGTAGATTCCATACTCTTTGTCATTAACGCGTTGGCTCATTCATTCACCCATGTAGCAATTGAGCTCTTGCCGAGCCTGATTCTAAGCACAGGAGAGTGCAGAAAAATACAAGAGACAAAGACATTGCTCCATTACACTCACTTGAGCTTACAGTTTAGTGACCTTGGCTCATTCACCAGTCTTATATTTACTGAAAACCTTTTATTTGTAAGGATTTATTCCACCTCTGGGGAAATAATTATGATTTAGGATATGGACCCTGCCATCTACAGATACCAAGAAGTCAGGCAGATAATTATATCACAAAGTGACAGGGACAGTATTGGAGACAGGTTTGAGAGGGAAAAACAACTTGGAAAACACAGGAAAAAATAGGAAATGAAATTTCTCAAAAGCATTTCATCTTTCGGTTTCATAGCTATTTATTCATGCAATAAATAGTTGAAAACATCAAAATGCTTTGAAGAATATCTGGTACACATAAGCCCTAGATAAATGTTAGCTTTGGTTGTTATCCATATAATTTTCAGCCTGACATGGTCTTAGGCTCCCAGTAATGGTTGAAATGTAGAGACTACCAAAGCTATGAGAAAAATGAGATCAGAGAAATTAAGTAAATTTTCCAAGCTGGGAGTGGAATACGAATATCCAGACACCTAGTCTGATTTCTCTCCAATACGGTGCTGTTGCACATACTACGAACATAGCCGTGGAACTCATTGCGTAGTTCTCTATTTTTAAAATTGAATAATGAGTTTTTAACACGCTCTTTGTAGACAAGCCCAGAGAGCAAACGTGTCTGAATTCATCCTTTCTCAGCTGTATCAGACCCAGAAAATTCTCTTGGAGTAATACTCAGAGAGAGAAAGCTTGGGATTCTGTTACCATCTGTTCTAAGTAAATACCACCACGGGCCTTTATTTAGCATCTCTCCTCCCAGGAGCTTCATGTTGGGTTTAGGGGAAAAGGATACCAGGACACAGGGTAGTCAGCCAAGGTCAACTGGCAAATAGATAAAGAATAAAACCAAGGCCAAAGCCATTCACAGTCTCTGATAAAACCACAGAACCTGCTGAACACACCAGCACATGGGTTTGGAAAAACCCTGCAGAACACAATTCCTCAATCCCTACAGCAAAGCAAATCCAAATACAGTTTGGATATTTAAATCCATGCATATCTTGTCTGTGGGCTATGTTTCCAAAGGCAAATATTGTTGAGCGAGTCATTCGTCATGCTGTGCTGTGGGTGGCAGAAGGTTGAGGGGACTGGGACCAGAGCCAGGGCTGGGGAATATAGCACTGAGGAGACAGAGGGTGTTGAGGGAGTGATGGGGTCTAAAGCTGGGAAGTCAGGTCATAAATGTTGCTGGGTAGAGCAATGTAGGGGGTTCAGAACTTGTGCAACCAAGAACCCACTAGAAACACAGTCTTTGAAGTTTGATGGCTCCAGATTCAGGTGGAACACCCGGACACTGAGCCCAGTTAGGCAAACCACTACACATTACCAGCAGCAAGAAAGGGACCACCACATGGAGACCCAGCCTCACCTCCCTTCCCTTCTGTTTTGTTCCATTGAGAGTCAATTGTAAACAAGCTGACCACAAGTCTCTAGGAGGTGAACTTTCATCTGTGATTTAGTCAAGTTCGTGTGCAAGGGTAGGGACAGGTAAAGCTTTGACTGTGGCAATTTTATGATGTTTAGCTTCAATGAAAAATCTTCAAGGAGTGAGCTCTTAGTAAGAAATGGAAAGGGAACATTTATTCATTCATTCAAATATTTATTCAGCACCTTCTATGTGCCAAACACTGTGCTAAGTTACTGGAAATAGAACTGGCAGACAAGAGCAGCCATAATCTCTGCCCTCAACGAGTCTGCAGACTGGTTGGGAAAACAGGTAAAAACCAAAGAATTACCAATGAAAAGAGAGAAGACTAGAGGGAGGGCGAGAGAGAGAGAGAGAGAGAGAGAGAGAGAGAGAGAGAGAGAGAGAGAGAGAGAGAGGCCAGGGTGCTCTAAAGTTTGTGGAAAAAGAAACTAGAATGGGGCAAAAAAAAAAAAGAATATTCAAATTCTTCTGCTAATGGACTTTAGTGTGCCGGGGGGAGTATATCAAGGATAATGGCTAGCTTATTTCAAAGTTTAAATTTTGTGATTAACTAATGGACTCATAAAGCAATTGACACCTGGCAGTAGGACTCACATTTGCTTAAAGTTCTGGACCTTGTCCTGAAGAAGATATATTGAAAGAGCTCTGAATCTACGTAAGGTTTTGATGGGATTCCTCCTGTGGTTCACATGCTTTGCATTTGCTTTTTTAATACCAAGAGGGCACCACTATTATTTTCAATTAAAGGTGGGGAAATTGAGACTCAGATGGATAACAGGGTCACTGACAGCCGGATGGTTGTATCTTTGCCTGACTGCTGAGCCCACCCACTCTTCACATAGAAGTCCTACACAAAAACATACAAGAAGTATTTTGGAGACCAGTCATCAAAAGACCTGAACCGCAGACATGTGTGTATGCAACCATAAATATATATTGTTCAAAACTTCCATGTTTTAGTAGTATATGCTAAGCGTTCCATGTACATAGACTGAAGTTACTAATATTTCAAAGACCTAGATATGAAAATGTACCCAGACCTAAGCCATGGGGAACATAAATTTAATCTTTTGTTTTTGTTGTTGTTGTTCAGACTGCCCTTCAGTATCTTAAACCTGTGTTCAGGGCATCATATGGACATCAGTTATCACAGTATGGTAATGGGCTTGATGTACTACTTAACAGAGTGTGACCAAGTCATAAAATCCCAATATTTAAAAACCACCAAGGTCTTTAATTATCATTTCCCCCCACCCTGGGGTTTGTCAAACTATGTTCCACAAGAAATTTAACTCTATGACAGTAGAAGATACAAACCCAATAAACTAGGTGAATGAAACACACACACACACACACACACACACACACTTATTTGATCAAATAAATTCAAGAAACATTGCCTTTCTTAAGACCATCATGGATCTTCTCAGGACCTATAATGCAGCAATGGGAATGTAACACTACAAAGGACAGAAGAATAAACATGATTTTTAAAAATTTACTTATCTATGGAATGGAACATAGTATCCTTTCCTGGAATAGGTTTTCAAGACAAAAATACAGTTTTGTAAGAGAGATTATTCCAAGATGCTTGTTTCATGCATACATATATAGAAAGAGTGATTAGGTTTCCTTTCACCAGAGGTTTCTCCCAGTTTTTGGCAAAAGTAGGCCCAGGATCTTGGATTTAAGTCACCACTTCCAACCTTTCCACACTTTCTATCCTGAGCCGACAACTCATATTTTTCAGTGTGTTTGGGGGATGGAAACATATCGTGTTCAAATCTAGCTTTTCTTTTATTCCCCCCTCACCTGTTCTAGGATCAGAAATTCAAATGGCAAAGCTCCCTAAATAATAGCTCACTCAGGTTCAAGGAAAATAAAGGGAATAAAGAGGTATGATTTTAAGATTATTCAAAGACATAAATAATTTTCTATTATTGCCTGAGTCTTTGAGGACATAAAAGTTCCCTGGGGCTTTTATCTCCTGGTCTTTTAGGTCCTTGTTACTATCCATGGGTCTCAGAGGGGGCGGTGCATGGAAGCTGGATGGCACCATCAGAACTGCTGGTGATTTATGTAGAAACCCACTGTTCCTCCGGCTTTGCTACTATGGCATTTTTTTTTCTTTTGCTCCAGTCTCTGTGATTATGAAATGTCACCGTGGAAACAGTTCAATATTCTCTTAAAAATATAAAAGCAACCGAAATGAAAAACTACTCAGAATCTCAAGTCTAAGCTCTCTGTAGAAGTGAGTGGATTGATTTTGTTTAGGGCCATGAGAATGCTTGTCCTCTAAAAATAATCTTGCTTCCACTGCCTGATTAGGCCTCTGAAATTCCACCATTAAGGAGGCACGAGGCCCCTATTAGAGGCACAAATGCCAGCAAACAACTTAGTGGAAATGCAGCGACAGCTAAGGGAGAATGCAGACTTACAGAAACAGAGCCAGGTTCAAGAGCATGTCTCAAAATTTGCTTGATAACACCCACGTATCTCTCCCTGGCTGGCCAGCATTCTGTACACATTAGAGTATTTTATTAGAGTTAAATCTAGACACCCAGAAGGATGAGTTTGATGAAACGACATACACAGATTTAACTTACTAAATAAAACTATGCTTATTTGGTGAACCAGAGAGATGGTGAGGCCCAGATCCACTAGGGAATTAAAGTAGCTGCCTTTCAGATCTTATTCTGGACTCACCCTCTGCCTGCCTGGGAGTCAGTAAGAGTCAGAGGAAGTCCATATGGTATTCCTGAGAAGGACTCAGCCCCCAGGGTTCTCATGATGGGAACTACTGATACATTAGACTCTCGTGGGTTAAAGAAAACATACATATTTTTGTTTAGCATGTGAAAAAGCAGGTGAGAAAATGCCTGTACCCAATGGCTAAAGTAAAAGATTTTTAAAGGTAATTTTAACAGCCTAAGATTTTTGTCTACCACACTGATTTGACGCTTCACAGCACATAAGATCAGATTCTACCAAACCAGCTGTCATTTGTATAGCTGTAGAATCTGATGCCCCTAGTGGTTACTTGCAGGAAGTCACACAGTTGAGGACACAACCAAATTTCAAAGAAGGCCTTCTTGGGAAGACAATCCTGCTCCTCTGTATGTGGCTGACATCAAAAGGGCACTCACAAGGATAGTAGAGACATCCTTCTACCCACCTAATATCTATTTTCCCTTCTTTCTTGGCACGAGACGCTTTCTTTGATTTCAATTATTGTGACTAAATACCCAAGAAAAACAACTTAAAGGAGGAAAGAATTCTTTTGGCTCATGGTTTCTGAGGTTTCAGTCCATGGTTAGCTGGCTCCATTGTTTCTGAGAGTGTGGTAAGGTAGATCATGGCAGAAGGGGGCGGTAAAGCAAAGCTCTTCCCCCTCATGACATCTAGGAAGGAAAAAGAGACAAGATAGAGTCCCCAAGGGCACGCTCCCAAGGATCTACAACATTCAGCTAGGTTCCTCCTCCTCCAGGCTCTGTGACTTCTTGCTAGTCCCTTCAGTTATGAACCCATTAATGGATTAATCCATTGATGAAGTCAGAGCCTTCACAATTCCTTCTCTTCCCCAAGCCCCACCTCTGAACATTGCTGCACTGGGGACCAAACCTTCAACACAAGAGCCTTCGTGGGACACTCCAGATACAAACCGTGACAGATACCTAAATAGTTAGGTGTGACAATATTCCTAGATACAAATTTCTGTTTTATAATTTCCTGGCTATTGGTAGGGATTTGAAAAGAAGCTGACACACAAGAGGACTATGCTCTTATCTGTTGTTTCTGTTGTTGTTCTTTCCTTCCAGCTGTCTGAAACATTTACTTAATAACTGGAGCTTCTTCCACCATTAAGAACCACAGGAACAAACTTGAAGAGAACAGTCAGAACAGGTAGAAGGGGGGTCCTGAGTCCCTGATGACTGGGATCCCAGCACTACACGTTTTTCATATGAAAATAAAATGAAATCGTGGTTTGAGACACTATTATTTTGGGGGGTTCTCAGTCAAAAAGGCATACTAGATGATATACTGTAGTTTCCATAAACATTTCTATTGTAGATCATTTAGCAATCAGAGAAAAATTCAATTTTGGAGATGCAAGAGGCTAGTTTGGTCCAATTGCCTTATTCTATAGACTGAATAATGGAAGTCAGTTATTCTTTCCTTTGAAAAACATGTATCAAGTGGAGAGGATATCTCAAATTCAGGGAAATTGATATAAAAAGAGAGAGTTTTTTTCCTATGAAGTACTCACTTTATTGCTGAGGAGTTTTGTAAAAGAACTTTAAAAATTCAGCCAGATGAGAGCTATAATGGAGAAAGGTACCCAAAGGAAGGCACTTTAGGAATATAGAAGTCAATTATCTAATCTTTAGAAGGGTAGAAGACATCAGGAAACACTTTTAAAAGAAGCAAGCCCAGGGACCAAGTCTCCAAGCAGGAATAAAAGCGAACTAACTGTCTACTGCCACAAAAAAAAAAAAAAAAAAAAAAAAAAAAAAAAAAAAAAAAAGAAAAGAAAAAAAATATGACAAGGTCAGGGCTTTGACCTTGGGCTCTTAAATTCTGCTACCTGTTCTTGCTGTGACATCAATTACTGAAAATATTTCTGTGTAGCAGCGCTTTGACTTTATCCATTTTACTAAACACGAGATGATTCTTCATTTTGACAGTAAGCAACCACACTGGTGAGCAGCTGGGGCTTCAGGACAACCTGGGGGCGGTGGTGGTGGTGGAATTGATAAATATTTTAAAATATAAAATTAAATGAAATTTTGATTTTAAAAGGCATACATGTTCATTATTAAAGAGATAATAATTCAGAAAAGAATACAGAAGAACAAAATCCCAGAATGCTACCACCACCATGACAAGCCCAGTTTAAAATAGCAAAATCTCCTAACTCATTTAGTAAGTACAGAAAGGAAAGATGAAAAGAAGGAAAAAAGAAAGGGAGGTAGGGAGACAGGATAGCAGCACATATCTTGACCTTGACATTCATCACTTCCTCTCTGAAGCAGGTAATAACTTTCAGTCTGCTCTAGGGTACACAATCTTAACTCCATGGAAAATCTCAGATCCAGGTCAGACTCCTCTCACCATCCCACAACCATCCCACCATCCCAGTTGGAGTAGTGTTCCTGCTCCAATTAGAACAATTCAGTGTTTATCTAATTTTATGTATCTATTGATAAATAAAGATCATATCTCAAAACTGGGCTGGCTAAATGCAAAGCCAGGGACATGTAGATGAGTAGGCAGGTGTTACAGTTTGGATGTGAGGTGCCCCCTAAAAGCTCACCTGTGAGATAGTGCAAGAAGGTTCAGAGGAGAAATGATTGGGTTGTAAGAGTTCTAACCCAATCAGTGAATTAATCTCCAGACAGGTATTAACGAGTGGTAACTGAAGTGGTAGGGTTGGCTGGAGGAGGTGGGAATTGGGGGCGTGGCTATGGGGGTATAAATATTTGTATCTGGGAGTGGAGACCTCTCTCTGTGCTTTCTGATCCCCTTGTGTGCCTCTTCCTTCCACTACACTCCACTATGATGTTCTACCTCACCTCAAGTCCAGAGGAATGGAGCCAGCTTTCAATGGACTAAGACCTCTGAAACCATGAGCCCCTAAATAAACCTTTTATCCTCTATGATTGTGCTGGTAAGGTCCTTTAGTCACATCAGGGAAAAAGCTGACTAAAACAGCAGTTCCCAAGCTGGGATCCCCTCCAAATGCTGACCAGTTGTTTCTGAGGCAGGACTTTGTATGGGGGAAAAAAGGACCAAGAAGAGGTCTAGTGGGGCACAGTGGCACACACCTGTAATCCCAATGGCTTGGGAGGCTGAGGCAGGAGGATCGCGAGTTCAAAGCCAGCCTCAGCAATATAGTGAGGACTAAGCAACTCAGTGACAACTCACCTTGTCTCTAAATAAAATATAAAAAAGGGTTGGGATGTGGCTCAGTGATTACGTGCCTACGGGTTCAATTCTCGGTACCAAAAAAAAAAAAAAAAAAAGAAAGAAAGAAAGAAATATCTGGCTGTGGCTATGCTTATTTGCCTCCCTTGTCCAGGGAAATTCTCCCTTGCTTCCTAAGAGCATAAGTTACTTAACCACTCTCTTTAGAAAGAAGTTTTTTTGTGGTAGGATGCTTTTGGCCACAGGTAACAGAATCTCTCCTTTAGGTTGTCTTGAATAATGAGGACACTTCATGTGGCTGGAAGGTGAATTTCAGGGTTGGTTGAGTCCATGTAATCCAGCACCCCCATTCTTTCTCTTCCTCAGCACTGTTATCCTCATTATTGTCTTCATGTTGTCCCCCTGTGGTACCTAAGGTAGCTTTTCATAGCAACTGCAAAGGCCTGGAAAGGGAAACCCATTCCATTTCAGGGAAGAAAAGTCCTTTCCTGGTGACTAATTGGGTTGGCCTAGGTCAAGTGCTCACCCTTGGTCCAAAAATAGACTTCAAAGGAATGTCAAATGCTGATTGACTTACACCAGGGATCTGCAAGCTTTTTCCATAGAAGGCCAGATAGTAAATAATTCATGCTTTATGGGACATGTGGTCTCTGTCACCATTCAGCTGTGCCATCATAGTGCAAACGTGGCCATAGATAAAATGTAAACGAGTTTGCATGTGTGCCCAATGAAACTGTATATATATGAAATGTCCAGAACAAAATCTGTACAGACGAAAAATAAATGAGTGTTTCCTTAAAGCTTGAGGGTGGAGAATTGAAGGGGAATGGGATTTCTTTTAGGGTTGATGAAATTATTCTAAAATCTATTGTATTAATTGTTGTAAAATCCTGTGTAAAAAAAAAGCCATTGACTCATATTCTGTAAATTGGTGAATTTTATTGTATATGAATTATCTCAATAATTTCAAGGTTAAAAAAACTTTATGAACAATAAAATTTGAATTCCATACATTTCAGGTGTCAGGAAGAATTATTCTTTTTCTCCCCCCAGTCATTTAAAAATGTAAAATGCATCTTCGTCAGCAGGCAAGCTGCAGTGGATGGCCATATTTGGTTCATAGAATTTAATTTGCTGACCCCTGGCTTAGACTAAACAGAATGCCTCCTTCCTGGAGGTAAGGACATGGTAGGATGGAAGATACATGCACATATGGCAAGCACATGCATGCACGTGCATACACACAGGAGTTTCTTAGGGAGGAAGATGGGGTAGTGGATGACTGGAAATCAAACAGCTGTGCCTTTGGGACAGTGTTGGAATTATCCCTTGTTGGCCAAGCATGACCCCTATGCATCAAACCCTTAATCCTAAACTCCTTAGTCAAGTATTCTTTCGAATCCATCCTAGTCTTCTGAGAAAGGATTCTAATGGAGAATGTTTCCTCTACCTCATTATATTTCCAGTTATATGTGAGCACCCTTGCAGATGCTCCTTGGAGGCACAAGGGCCAGGGTTAACTTTTCTACTAGAAGAAGACAAAGATGCTCCACCCCACACAAATAAGCTGCTCAGAGTGACTCCCATGGTCCTCACTGCCCCCTTGAAGCTTCTGGGGATCAGGCCATTGGCTTTTGACAGCTCCTTTGGTAACTTAGGTGAGGAAGAAAGGCTTTTCCCTTTCTGTTCTGGCTTCACAATTTTACTTCAGAGTTTGAGAGGAATGTTGATGCTACACAAAGATCACAGGGCAGAATGTCAGGAGACCTGGACTCCAGTTGCTCCATGACCTTGGGGCAGTCCCTTAACCTCTGAGAAAGTAACAAGTGCACCAAGAAGAGTTTGGTAAATTGCTTTTCTGAGTCTGAAGGACGGAGGAGATGATCCCCTTCTACATTGAAGGAGAGAAGAGGGTTCTTAAAGCAAGAACATGTGAGATAAAACTTTAGGGAGAAATGGTAATTGAGAAGGGTCCCGAAATGGCAAGAGTATGACACTGATTTCATGTAGAGATGGTACAGAAGGTGCTGGAATTTTGGAAGGGGAGGGTTGGGGAGACAGGGTGGAAGGGGAGTTAGGGATGGATTCTAAAAGGTTTCAGTGAGGGAGGGGTAATTCTTCTAAGGAGTTTCTACCCTGGGCAGGGGAAGGTCCTGAGGGATGGCAATGCCACCTGGCTCTTTGACTGCTGCCTCACCTGCAATCCCAGATCACTGCTTTCCTGAGCACAAACCAAGGGGAGGAGATTCAGGCCACAAATCTCCCATCCCTGTCTCACAGCTACAGTTTTGATCATGTTCCCATCTCCTCTAAAATGGACAGATTTGTCTCCTTCAGTGTGTTAAGGCAAGTTTATTTCCCTTTAAAGAGAATGAAATTGAGTTCATTGAGTTTATAAGGCTCCTAGTGCACAACTCTTTCTGGATTTTCATTACTTTCCCCAGAACGACCCTTCCTTTGCCATCTCTGCAACCACACTGGCAGCTCCCGGAAGGCTGCTCAGGGAGGAAATTTTTCTGTAGGGTAGTGAAGAGCTGGGGGCTGGGGGGTAGAGAGTTCCCTCAAGAATAATCACAGAGGTCTTTTTTTCCCCCCGGGTTGGCAGGGAGTTGGGTCCTGAGGAGAGTGTGCTAACAACCTCTGGGAATTGCCTTCACTTTACACATTTTTGCATTGAAGTCCCCATTTCTGGTGATGAAGCATGCCTTTTTCCTTTAGTCACATAATTGGGAAGCACTGTGGGCAGAGCAGAAGGTCTGGGGAAAGGAGATGTGACCAAATGCTGGTGCACCTCAGCACCTCACGTGAGCCTAGAGTGCTGAGCATGAGCAGACTGCCTTCTGCCTCCAATAGACTGGGAATAACATTCTGTCCCTGTTCCTCAAAAGACTGGAAAGTTCTACTCCACCAGGTGTCATTGACCTGTGAACTCACCTTGGGCTCAGCATGCGCTACCCCAGTGTCCTCTTTCAAGATACCAGTGCCCTCTGAGAAGCAACACGTGCAGGCAAGAGGCCCAGGGAATAAAGCCCATGATTCATAGAGGCTCAGCATTCTTAAAGGCCAGGGATCTGGACTGAGGGTTCTGCCTTTGAATACTCCTCCTGCCAGTGCTCAACAGAGTGAACACTGTTGCAAAAGCTGCATAATGTTTCTAAGCTCTGTTTCCTCATTGATGAGATGGGTTATTCAGGCTCTATCTGCTAGAATGGTTTTGGTGAAGGGAGGCCTGTCGTGCACTGCTTACCTAATCCTCACAACTGACCACTATCAGTGTTTCCATTTTACAGATGAGGAAACTGAGGTGCCCAGATACATGACAAAGTAGAGACTTGAACCTTGGCTGCCTTCTTTAGTACTGTAGAATTGTGCGGTACACCTTGATACACCATTGGAGCTCAATAAATGGAGGGTTGGTAATATTAGTTAAGTACAATTTTATAAGATCTCATAGTGTCCAAGGGTGCCAGACTCTGGCCAACACTATGGGCAAAGGAAGAGAGAGGGAGGACCAAGCGCTAGGTGGTGGTGAGTGTGCACATTAGGGCTCACAGTGCTCTCCTTTGTAATCCAAACTCTATCGAGTTAGGACCATGCTGTTACACTTTAGATGTGAGGTGTCCCCCAAAGCTCATAAGTGAGACAATGTCACAAAGTTTAGAGGTGAAATGATTGAGTTGTGAGAGTTTTAACCTAGTCAGTGCATTAATTCCCTTGGGGGTGTGCCCCTGGTGTGTATATTTTGTCCTGGTTGAGCAGAACTCTCTCTGCTCCTGGTGTTTTCCTCCATCATGCCACTCTGCCACAATGTTCGGCCTTATCTCCAGCCAAAGCAAACTTGTTTGCCATCTATGGACAGAGACCTCTGAAATCGTGAATCCCAAATGAACCTTTCCTAATCTGAAATTGTTCTTGTCAGGTCTTTTGATCACAGCAGTTACAAATGGACTAAAACACATGTCTTTGCCATGGGGCTGGGATCAAGTCCCAGAAGGCATGGGCTGGGCAACCAACAGGCTTGTATGCCAGGCTCTGCTCTGATGTACCTTGGCATAGGAAATTTAGCAAAACCATGAAGCCATTGTGAGCCTCCATTGCTCTGTTTGTGAACAGGGATAATCCTCTCTGCTTCCTCTCACCATGAGGTTCTGAATGTCCAGTGCTGATAAGGAGCTAGAATGTGTTGTGTTAGGAAACCACAGCATTCATGGGCGTAGAAGCACAGCAAGGTGAGCTGAGTTCAAAACTCCTTTACCTATTTATTCATCCATTAAAGAAATATGACCCAGAACCTACTTTTTGCCAGTGCTGGTGTTAAGACCAGTGGTGACAGGGGCAAGAGAATGTCCCTGTGCTTGGGCATTTTATTCCCGAGATGGATATGCACACAGTGTGCATACAGAGAATGATATGCAGCCAGTATAGTCATGCCATAAAAAGCTATGAGAAAAAAAAATTATTCTGACAACTGGAGAGGTGCTGATAAGCTTGATTCTCCTAAATTCATCCATTCATTGTGCTGTACAGAGAATGAACTGGTACTGTTAATTAGAAACCATTTCCTCATTCTTTGGGCAAGAAGCAGAAAATTTGAGAAATCAGGACAACACTGAATTTAGTCCAGTCATCATATATCATTTACAAAGGGACTGGCAGGCAGCTCTTCTTGCTTTCTCCATTTCCACCTCAGTTTCTGTGAAATGATCCTAGACCTATTGGATATTCAAAGGTGGGCCAGTTCTTGGGGCTCCCTACAATAAGCATTCCAAATCTTATACCCAAGGATGTGCCCAGGGTCAGGAGAGTAGGTTGTGTTTTACTTATTTTTGCAGGATGTTTCACCTGAGCAATTTAGACAGTTTTGAACAAGCAGAAAGGTTGGAGGGTTTAATGTTTAATTAACAAATATAGCCAATTTAATCATGATCTCATTCTTAGAAGAACGGTCTGGTAGTTCAGTTTGGTCTGGTGAGTGGTTAGGATGTGTATAAATTACAAAATGACCCTTGATGGCAGCAGATCTCATGAACAAAGCCATCGCTCTGAAAGGCCAAATGGGTCAGCCTGAGGACACCAAATTGTCAGAGTTTGCTACTTTCTCCTCAACCACTGATGCAGACTCAAGGGTCAAAACACTCCTACTGTTTACAGGAGCAAGACCTGCAGATGGGCCTTTCTTCCCGAAAGGCTGCCTGCATTCAGTCCTTTATTTTTGAGTGAACAAGTTTGCAACAGTGAAAAAACCTAGTTTAAATCACTACATTGAATTAGAAGAAGATATAATGATTACAACTCATTAATTCAACATATTTATTGGATTCCTCTTAGGTGAAGGATGCTATTAGAGTATTGAGGACATAGAAACAAACCCAAAAGCCCTTGACCTAATAGAGACTATTACGAGAAAGGTAGATAGGTGATAAATAAACAAGTGTAAACTTTCGTTTCCATCCATCAATAATACATATCGACTAAAATAGAGTACAAATAGATGAACAGAGGGAAGACAGGCCTCCTTTGAATAGGTGGTTAGCAATAGCCTCTTTGAGGAATGGTCATTTGAAGAGGATCTGAATGAAAGGAGAGATGAGGTGAGATCTAGGCAGATGAAGCAGCAGGTGCAACTGTCTTGAGGTGGGCGAGAGCTGTGCTTAGTGTTCTGCCCAAGCAAAAAGGCCAGAGTGGCTGGAATAGAACAAACCAAAGGAAGAGGGGAGGAAATGAAGTGGGAATGGCGGAAAGAAGTCAGACCATGCAGGACTTTTGAAGATTATTATGAGGACTTATACAGGAGTGAGTTGGGAAACCATGAGAGGGCTTACTCTGGGAAATGGCATAATCATAGATACTTTCAAAGGATCACTTTAGCTTCTGTGGTAGGACTAGACTGTAGCAGGCTTGAAGTGAGAGATTCACTTTCTGAAGTCAGAGTGTTGGTGTGCACAGGTGTTGCCTGCCAAGGGTGAGGAGGCGGGACTGGGAGCAGACAGACTACCACTTCCTAGATGTCTGATCACATGCAAGTCACTTAGCTGGGGTGTTGACATCCTCGTTTGTCAAGGAGATGAACGCTTGCTTCCTTAGGGACTTTTAAGTGTCATGAGACAACATGTTGTCTGGCACTTAAAAGTTCCATAGCTGTATTATTTATCTCACCTCTCATTGACAGAGCCTGTGGGGATCAGGTAAGAACGGCTTCATCATGAAGCAGCTGCTGATTGCATGTGCCTTTTCACTGGGACCCTCTGAAGAGAGCACATAGACATGGGGCCCCTTTGCTCCGGAGGTTCCCAGTAGGCCTTTCCCCTCCCTCTGTTTTCGAAAGTCTCTTTTTGTTTATAGTGAGTTTCCATGTGGGTCCCAAGTCAAAAAGAGAAGACAGTTGGCTTCTTCTGTGCCGAGTGTTTCCCTCCTCCCAGTCTCTCTGTGTGTGAGAGAGGTTGGGTGGTTCTTCATTACCCAGGCGCCTCACTGGGAATACTTTCTTCTGACATTGACTGCATGAACTCACTTCCTCCAATCCTAGCACATAAGGAAACTGAGGCA
The DNA here is from genome assembly GCF_001458135.2 of Marmota marmota marmota. Classification (NCBI taxonomy): domain Eukaryota; kingdom Metazoa; phylum Chordata; class Mammalia; order Rodentia; family Sciuridae; genus Marmota; species Marmota marmota. The sequence continues at coordinate 19,613,951 of NW_025999869.1, forward strand.
CAGGGACTTGGCCAAGCCAATTGGACTAGATGTGTAGCAATTAGAAATTACAGAGTACCACCTCCTAGGGCTTTTGTAAAGCTTTGGTTAGATTGAGAGTTGTAAAACTATTAGTCACAATTACCACCATTATTGTTATTATCCTTCATTCTTCATACCCAGTTATAGCTCATTCCATCACCTCATTCTGTTGCAGGTTGGATGACCCAATCATCTTTTCATAGTCTCCTGCAGAAACGGAACTATCCAGATACAAGAAGGGATTTGAGGAGTGATGATGGTGTGGTGGTAGGAGAGACATCATCATAAAACGTGAATGATGAAATTCTCAGCTGTCCATAGTGACCGTAGGTCCTGTAGTTGCTATTGACCTTGAGTCACGCTCCGTTGTTTTGCACTGGGGACACAGAGTCCCTGGTTGTGTCACCATGAGAGACGACAGGAGGAAATCATTCATCCTTCTTTCCACTTCCCACCAGGTTCAGGTGCAGATGGATAACCAAGATGCATTACAAAGCAAGTTATCAACAGCCTAGCCAGAAAAAGGAACAGTGTAGATGCTTAAAAGACAGGACTTAACCTCAAAGTCTCCCCTTCTACCCTTTCCCAAATGGCAAGTCCTGTACACATTTTGAACTTCCAGGAACTCCTCACAAGTCAAGAAGGTATAAAAATTACTACAATGCCTAAAACTGCATTCCCCCAGACCAGAGCTGAACCTGAGTGAACTGGTTGAAACAAAGGCAGCCAAGGAGAAGGAGGAATATGCACCCTGCAGCTAGAGCCTATTTCCAAACCCAGTCTGCACTCCCCTATCCAGCGCCCCTGGGCAAGCCACTTAGGCTTTTGTGTTTCAGTTTCATCTGAAAACAGAAATTACATAGTACCACCTCATAGGGCTTTTGTAAAGCTTTTAGATTGAGAGTTGTAAAACTATTAGTCATAATTACCACCATATTGTTATTATCCTTATTTTATACTTAATCATTCTTTCATAAAAAGAGGAAAATCTGCTCACTCATTAGTGCCAGCTTTAGGGTTTCCTGTCTTGTGACATTTTCTTTTATTATTGTTACTGCTTACAAATCAGAAAGAGAAGCATCCTTCCTGTGAGCTTTCCTAAGGCATTCCCAGTCCCAGACTATAGAACATACTGTATTAAATCACGTCTTCATTGGCCATCTTCACGCTCCTTGAGGACCAGAACTCAACCTTAATATTTCAGTCCTAGATCATATAACAAGAGACAACCAAGTCTGCAGACAATAGAGCCAGAAGTACCAGGTTGGGTTTCTCACTAGCAAAATGCTCCTGTGCAAATTACTGTAGAAGTATATTTTTTTTTAAAAAAAAAATCTTCCTCACCCCAAATGACCTTTATACCAATATACAATGAGCACATGTCAGAGATTTATTTCATTAATGAAGAAAAAAGAAGTATGATAAAGCCCACAGAAGGAATGGAGAGCTGGAGTATGTCCTCACTGGAGGAGGGGGGGGCACTGAGATAAGATGGATAAGTTATATATCCTGATGTTAAGGAGGAGACTGTGGAGCTGGAACAACATGGGAATTCACAGCCACCAATTCTTGTAACCAGTAGGAAGGATTTCAAAGGAGTCACACATAGTAGTAGATAAGAGTTTATTAAAAGGGGAAGGAAAAGAGATAAAGGACACTCTTGGGGGAGAAATGAAGAGAGTGGGTCCTCTCATAGAGGAAAGGGAGGATGCACCTGCTTTGCCCTCTGGTTTTATTGAGGGTCTCAGGGAAGTTTTCAGAGTCCAACCAGGTCTACCTCTCAACTTTTGACTGACAGCAGGATTGCATCAGGCTTCTAAGGCCCCACTGCTCATGGTCTCAACCACAGGGACCCAAGCAAAACCCATGGGGTTTTACTATCATGGCATGCTAAAGATCCAGGGGTAACTCTGGGTCATTTTGGCCTGTCCACTGTTACAGATTTTACAGCCAGTGGGATTTACTTCTAATAATCTTGTTTACCTGAGTCCTGGAATCTTCTGTCTGTATAAAGGTCACAAATGTCTCTCTGTAGTCATGGGCCTACATTCCTTCCTCCAGAAGAAAATAGGTTGTTTGCTAAGAACTGCAATGTATTTCACTAAAATGGCTCCACACAAGATGCTTCTTCAAAAGAAAGCATGAGTGTGTGTGTGTGTGTGTGTGTGTGTGTGTGTGTGTGTGGTGTGGTGGGGAGGGTGTCAGCAGAGCAGACCCAGTTGACAGAATCCTCCCCCTAGCTCCTTGGTCCTCCTGCTCACATATGTCTGCTACCTGTCCTATCTAAAAGTAGTTAATGCAATAAAACTAACTAACTTGTGGGGTTACCTTTTTTACCAATGAGAAATCATTTGCTCTCTGCCAGCAAAGGGCATTTATAATGTATTCACTTTCTACAAATGAACAGCTTACATGAAAGAGTCTGGATCTACATTGATCTGAAATTGAATAAAAATACATTCCCTTGGAAGGATCAAACCTTGGGACAACCTGTTAGAAAATGTTCCATTATCAAAAGGATGTGTGGTCATCCTTTTCCCTCATTTTCAAGTTTTGGGTAATTTTAAATATTTACTCACCTCTCTAAGCCTCAGTGTCTTTCTCCGTAAACTGGGGATGACAATATTTGTGCCCCAGAGCTAGTTTTGTGATTACATGAGACAAGATAAATGGGGGGGTGGGGGTAGCACGCTGCCTGCTGTGCTGTGCTAGTCCAAGCTCTGCTAGGAAAATGGCAGTGAGCATCTGCTACTTGTTAGACACCATGCTAATGATTTTATATATGCCTATACATACACATTTACCCTTAGAAAGGCCTTCCTGGTGAGTATATAGTTTCAATTTATGTGCCAGGAAATTCAGGCTACCAGGGGATGAACGACTTACCTGTGATCTCAGACGTAGGGAGCACAGGGGTGGTCTCTAGAACCAAAGCTCTTTCCATAAACGTTGCTGCCTCTTTAAAAGAAAAAAGAAAGAAAAATCACAAGGCAGGGATATTCAATAGCATTTGCATTGAACTCGAATTTGATTTAGCAGCATTTATTCATTTTCCTGTTATTCATCCAGATTTTGTTCCTTCCTTTTCCCCACCCTACCCTCCCCCACTCCTGAGCAAAAAGAAAAAAAAAAAAAGCTTTTCTCTTTACCATTCACTTAGCACTTCAAAGCGGGAAGGATGTGACTCTGAGTGAAACATTGTGCTGGCAAAATGACACTCCATTCTCCAGGAGCCCTAACAAAGTCTTTTGATTTGAATGTCAATGCTGCAAGTGTGATTAAATGTGAGATTCCCTTTTACATTCCCCAGCTGCAAAATAAGTTGTACAGTTCCATTAGTTTGACATGTGGTTGAGGATACAGCCCCTCAAAGTTGCTATGGTGACGCAACTAATGAGAATGGTGTGGGGACGGGGTTAGAGCCCAGTGAATTTCCAGGTATTGAGACTGGAAGGGCTGCAGCTTGGGAGGATGAGGAGACTGGTTTCACAGTCCTCTGAACACGGTGCTCGGTGCTCCTTTCTCTGATGCTTGGGCTCTCCATGCTGACACATGTAATACATCTTTCCTTCTTTGCAGAAAGAATTAGCTATTGGCAGCACTTTGGGTTGGTCTCCTTCTTTTTCTTTTTCCATCTGGAGTCATTCGCTGTCCTGTGACATGAATTTGAGAACTGGACAAAATAATTTAGAAAAAAATGTCAAGGACTTATAATTTATCTGGGATGGCTTCTCTCTCATCCTATCCATCCTTCTATCTATCCTTTTGTGTACCTCTTGCTCCTGCCAAGTGAAATCTCCTTTAGTCTTTATCCGAGCTCCATTAGGTCTCATGGTCCTCCTACCTGTATAGACATTTGAGCTGACACTCAAATAAATTCAGGGAGGAGGACATTTGAATATCTGCATCAGAAACATTCAGAACATTCTCCCTATTTGTTTCCTACAGGGACGTTTTCTGAGTGTCATAATTTGTTTTATTTTCTGTACTCTGTCTCCTTCCTTGAGTTCTTAGACCATAATAATAGACACGGTATCCATATAGTTGATGGCTGCTGTTCTCTGCACCTGGCACAGAGCTTGGTACTACTTAAGAATGAATGACTGCATCTAAATATGAGTCCTGACTCCTGCCAGTTCTTGAGGAAGGCCAGTTTATTTTTGCTCAGTGCCATGTCCTCTGTTGTAAACTGGGAGTAACACCCCCCGGTGCCTACTTATATGGTGTAGCAATAAAGAGACAGTAATGGATATTTAGGAGTTTTTAAAATGGTAATATGATGCAGAAATAAAAGGGCTTTGTGGTTTAGATGGATGGGCCCCTTTGGATGTGTGGTTACATGGGGTAACTGCAAAAGCAAACAGGCTCCTCTCTCACATAAGAACTGACTAGAAGATGTGCTCAGCAAGAGGTTATCAATATCCTCATTAACACAGCCCCAGAGAGTCACACCAATAAGATGTTCCCTTAATCTCTTTTTCAGGAGCATCGTAAAAATTCATTAAGGTTGGTAGGATGATTTGATAACCCTGAATAATAGGTGTGACAGCGCTATAAACTTGCATTATTAAAACATGAATTGCACTATTTTCTGGATGACTTAAGCAGGCAACAGGGTGAAGGCAGTTTCAGAGGGTGCTTTGCAGGACCTGTTGAAGGAAGGGTGCTGTACTTGGCTGTGGTCCATCTGCTTTTCTTCAAATAAGGGTATTGTTCGGGCAGTACAGAAGGGCAGAGAGAAACCAAGTCAGGAAAAGCGGGTTCCTCTCTGACAACATATTTGCTAAGGAACTTCAGGCAAGACTCAGACCTCCCTGAGGTTTCTATTTCCTCCTTGGACATATGAAAACACTTTAAAAAAATATTTCCCCCCACAAAGCCAGATTTACAAGCTATCAATTAGAATGACATGGGGAAAATGAAGGGAATTCTTTAGTCCAATAAGATAGACTTTGAGTTTAAAATTAAGTAAGTTTGCCTTAGGACCATACATCTAAAAGCTTTTAATAAGCTCCTGCCAATCATTTGGGGGAAGATGGAAGGGAGATATATTGTGTTTCTTTATTATTTTATTATAGATTTTTTTTTTTCTGGTGGGAAACATCACAGTGAGTAGTACTCTTTGACTATTTTGGGAAATACTGGACCCTGAAATGATGTCTTAGGTGACTCTGTCTTCAAGAATTACTCAGGGCAACATTCTAAAACACAACTTTAATTTCAGTGAGACAACGTTTTTATGCTTAGATCAAGTGTTAAAAACAAGAAAGCAAGCAAAGGAACAAGCCAATGCAGCCTCTACAGCTCTGAATTCTGCCTTTTAGACATCTCCTTTTCAACTTATCAAAGGTATTTAAAATCAGCCTGTCCTAAGTCAAAATTAAAGATTCCTCCCCTTCCCTAATGAAATGTCCCCAGACACTCCAATACTTTCACCACAGTGGCACCCCAGCCAGCTATGTTTGCCCATCAGAAATGCTGATCATCTGTAGTAGCAATTTGTCCCTTATTCTTTTCTATACATATCTTTTTTAGTCCTAATTATCTCCTATGTAACTCTCAAAACCAATCACTTGTCTCCATCTCCTAAAGATGAATGTTAATGGGCAAGTCTGTTTTGTATGGCCTAGCACATAAATTGCTTCATTTGTTCCCATAGGTATTTATTCCCAGTGAACAGATGAGGAAACTGAGCCCCAAGGTACCTAAGAAACTTGCGTAATTTGCTAACAGCTAAGCCAAGAGACAGACCCAACTTTAAGGTCTCCTTTTGGGTACATCATTGCTACTGCCTCAAGACAACTGAAATCCAAGTTTCCCCCTTTTCAAATGTGATTTTTAAAAAATCCTGCCTCCTCTAGATAGTTGTATTGATATTAAGTATAAAATTCAGGACAGAGATGGATAGCACTCTAGAAATGTAAAAATAGCTGTACAAATGCAAAGCCTTTTTACTCTACTAGGCTGCAAAATTCAAACAGTCCAGAAGAATGCATCTCAATTAGAATAATGTCTGTGATAATAGTTGCAGATGATTGATGGGAAAGAAGGTGCTGAGAGCTCTGTCCACCTCCTCCAGTAAGAACTCTTACAAAATTCATGAAAGGAAGCCAACATTAAGCCATTTGAACTGCATTTCTAATTTCCCAGATGGGTCAATCCAGAAACCAAACCCGATTTTAGAGTTTAATGCTATTAAAATCATCCAGTTCACCTCCCTCATTTGATGGATATGGAAACTGAGGTGTGTAGCAACCTCAGTCAAGGTCAAACCAACAAGGCAAGTTGTAATTCTCTCTCTCTCTTCTTCCCCCAACTCTTAACTTATGATATTTTTTGGAGGTTTCCTCTATCTATATAATCTCCAAATCCCTTAAACTGAGACCAAAGTCCTCTTTTGGTCAGTAAGAAGCCATTGTGAGTCTATAAGGAGCAGGGCTTGTGAGCATTTGCCTAGGGCAGAAGGAAACTTCTGATGGGGTTGGCAGATTCAGGTTTTGTGTGCAAAATATTTTATATGTGCTCTTAAGGGACCATGACTGAGTGGCTGGATTGAAAAGGAAATAACATAATTGAGAGCCCTTACCAAGAACACCTCCTCTACTTGGGAGGTACCACTTATATCTCCAAATGCTTAAGGCATATCCATTTATCCAGGTGTGGACCTAATATTGTCTGAAGGTTCTATTTTTTTCTTCCCTAGTATTTATAATTTTGTCATCTTGTAAAGCAATATTGCCCTTCATGAGAGATGAGCCATATGTATGCTTATGAAACAAATCATAAAAACTGCTCACCAAAATTCCATTCCCCTCCCACCACCCTCACAATTCACCTTCCCTTCTGGTGGAGCAGTTCAGTATGCATACATTGAGGTCCTCCTGTGTCATTCCCAAGAATAAGGCAAGGAGGTGCACAACCAATATGTCTAGTAGGGCCAGGCAGCAAAATCAATGTGCTGAGCAAGCCATATTTGAGAGTATTTGCGCTGCCTGTAGGGAGCAGCCATAACCCTGCTCCAGCTGATTGCTTTTACACTGCAAATACAGACCCCAGTACTGTCAGATGCTTGCATTTCTTCAGCTTAGTCCCAAATCCAGACTTTTTTTTTGGTGAAAGCATTTAACTTTAATATTGGCATTGAGCTCTAAATTATTAGAAATGCTGCATAGGCTAAATAAGATACTTGTAAGCCAGATATAACCCACCCACAGGTTTACAACCCCCTGAGTTATGAAAAGAACTATATAACTGAGCATATACTTTATGTGTGTTCTAGAAATTGCTTGTTTTCTCCAACTATGTGCTGTTAGTAGTGACCTTTCTGTGTCAGCTCCTATAGATCATGTCATAAATTTTAATAGTTATTTAGTGTTTCCATATCAGGAATGCAATGTAGTTTGCTTTCAATTCATCCCATTGATAGGCATATAAGTGTTGATACTTTTTCAATATCATAACAGATTTCCACAAATGTCCTCTTTTTCCTGCATCCTGGAGAGTGTGCATATGGGTACATTAGGACATGCTGAATCACTGATTATTTTCTGTCCTCACACTTGCCATTATGTCTCATTTTCCACAATGGGTGTAGAGATTGTAACCATATCTTATGTCCTTTATATACTCCTCTCAGAATTTAATCAAGTATACAAACCCTGAATGAACGACTAAATTAATGGGCTAAAAAAACCTCACAAGAATAAAACTCGTAAAACTTGAGTTGACCTCTAAATTTTCTGGATGATTTTAAGTTAATTTTAATTTTTTTCCTTGTCTGAGCCTCTTTTTCTCCATTGTAAAGTGCGTCTCATTCATTTATTTAACAAATTTCAAATATCCACCACATTATCTTTTATGTGTTGGGTATTGTATTCTGAGGGATACGGCAGTGACATGGAAATTGTCTCTCCAGGATCTGCTCCAGGTTCTCAGTCAGCTCTGACATTTTTGGATGCTATAATATTCTGCCATATCTCTTAACCCTAAGCCCTAAGTGGATTTGAAAATGAAAATAGTCTCACCCTGACCCAGGAATAAGCACTAAGAGCCTCCACCGAACATACATACCATGGGGAATATTGAATAGTATGTACTGACAAATGCTGAGGGCAAAATATTCCTAAGCAGGTTTCCCTGTCGAACCATGTTATGCTTTGGGTAATTTCCTCTGTCCTGTGGAAACTCATTATGGGCTATTTTCCAAGAGCATAGCTTCCACTGGTTAAGATGATGGTAATTGGGAGCCATCTTCACTTTCTTTTCTTTCAACTGGGGAAGGTAGGGTGTCCCAGCTTTGCTAAATTGTATTCCCCTAGGTCAGAAAGGAGTAAAAAAATAGAGCAAATGAAACAAGTAGGACTTCATACATTAGGGAATAAGGGAATAAACTCATTAACCATCAAGAAAACACAGAGAAGTCAGCATATTGTAGCAGGAATCAAATCACATTGAAACAAGAAGGAGTGTGATTTGGCAGGTTGTTTCTTGCTCTGGAACCAGGCAGCCAGGCTTAATTTCTGGTCTAATAATTAATCATTACTAATTGTGCAAATTTTAACCAGTAAAGTATACCTTTTATTTTCTGTAAAGTGGTGATAATGCCACCCTTAGTTGGGCAATTGGGTGCATTAAATGACAGTGAGTGTGTGTTGACTTATACCTGCTTACTGTGTAATCATCAAGTTTATAATATCATCACAGAAGATGAAGATGATCTTTCTCTAGTTTTGTTTTTTAACATGGACTAGATTCATAAGCTTGGAAAAGATATTTACTTTCTTTGAGGGGATTTCTGTTTTATTATATCTAAAATGGGGGGCAAAACTTGCCATAGCTACATCTGAGAGTTATAATAAGGCTAAAAATTGGGAGGAGGGTTGACTCTGAAGACACTTTATTTGTTTATTTATTTATTTATTATTTTGGTACCAAGGATTGAATACAGGGGCTCTTGACCACTGAACCTCATCCCAGCCCTATTTTGTACTTTATTTAGAGAAAAGGCCTCATTGAGTTGCTTAGTGCCTTGCTTTGGCTGAGGCTGGTTTTGAACTCTTGATCCTCCTGCCTCAGCCTCCCATGCTGCTGGGATTACAGGTGTCCACCACTGCACCTGGCTATGAAGGCATTTTATAGCCACAAATAAGAGTTGACTGTCCAATGACTCAGATTATGAATTAGAGTATTTCCCCAAGATTTGACGTTGATGTCATCGCACAGTTTTATTCAGGGAATGGAACTGTAACAGCTGAGAATGGGGCACATGACAAAATTAATTAGATTCAGTTTCATTTAAACACTTGAACATTCTCTATGTAGCATTTAGTTGCATGAAATACAACAGAGAGCAATAGGGGCTGAGGCTTGACTCCCCTGGAACTTCAAGTTGAACGGAAGATTCATCAACTGATTCAAGGACCCACAATAATAGTTAGGGGTTGAAATTAAGTGCTATGCTTGACAAACAATCCAGAAGAGAAACCTGATTTTGATTCAGGTTTTGGGGCAGGTAGAAATTCAGGGCATTAAAATAGGTAATACCTGTGTATTAACTCACTATTAACTGGTATCAACTCACTACCAATAAACTACAAGGAAGGCCTGACGCTGACTGTATTATGAATGAAATTTCCAGTTACTTGATGATATGTGGAAAAGAGCTTTAATTTTGCATTAGATAATATATCATTTATTTTCATCTTCATTATGTGCTGTTAAGTATTCTAAGCACCTTAAAGTAAGTATTAATCTTGACTTCTGAGAAAAATTTTGTTCTAAATTTCCATTGCACAGATAAGGAAATAGAGGTGCCGGAGGCAGGGGACACAGGTTCAAATCAGAAGACCCTGTTAGAGAGACTCATTCTTAAGCAATAACTCAGAGAGAGCTTCAGGGCTCTGCTCTGTTAGATAAAGATAAGAATAAGAGTCCTGGCCAGTATTTTAAGGCTTCTGCAAAGACCACATAAGAAATAAGGGTGCTTCTGTATACTGAAAATAAAATGAAAAATACCAGAAGCCCATGAGAGATGATTGTTTAGGGTATCCAGGGCACAGTGTCTCCGGTTCCTGTTAGGTAGAGGAGAAACACTGCCTGTTAGCACCACTCTATTGATTTTGCAGCAACATACTTTTCTCAAACCTTGTAACTGGCAGGTCCTTTTCTATTGTGTGTACATGTGCCATGGTATCCCTGGATCCCATTCACCTTCTCTTCTGGGAAATCCGAAACCACAGGGAGGACACTTAGCATCATTGATTTTGAGTGTGTGGGGGGACATTATTGGAGGATGTCTTCTCTGTATATTTGATGATTCAATTTCTTCTAAAATATCCATATATAATTTTGACTCATTATAGTTTAGTACAACAGAGTAAAAATCAAGGAAATGAATATCCACAATGATGACTATCTGACAAAATACTGGGTTAGAGGCTAACACAATTGTCCCTTTCTTGAAGATATGAGAACAGCAGAACAAAATTCACCCCTCCTTAGAAAAAGAGCAGAATCCACACTGATGTCATCAGTAGTAATATAATTCATGCCATCGCCAGTGACTTTTCAGACATGTGTCTTCTAACATGACAAGAAGACCTTCAAGTTGACATGCCCCAAGTCTTCCTAGTCTGTCCTACAGGGTAGTGTAGGAAAGATAGCATTAGCTACATATTCCCAGCATCAAATTTGCTGAGAGAGCAGATCAAGGTGCTTTATCTTGAGACATAGTGTTAGTGTCTGGAAATCTTCTAACAGATCAGGTGATATGGCAGAATAATGTTCATGTTCTAATCCCGGGAAACCTGAGACTATGTAACCTTAGATAATGAAAGGGACTTTGCAGATATGATTAAGTTAAGGATCGCATGGTGGGGCCATTATTCTGGGTTATCTGAGGGAGGCGGGAGAGTCAGAGTGAGGCAGAAGACGTGGCAGCAAAAGTAGAATTTGGAGTGATGTAGACTTGAACCAAGTACTGTTGGAGGCTTCCAGAAGCTGGGAAAAGAAAGCATGGGGTGAATTCTTCCCAAGAGCCTTCAGAAGGAATTGAGCTTCGTCAGAATCTTGATTTGAGCCCAGTGAGACACACTTGATTTGTGATAATTTGTTATAGCAGCAAGAGAAGATGCATGCAGGTGGTCTGCAGGTTCATAGTCCAAAGCTCAGAGAATTACATAAGTGAGTGGGCAGCAAACAAAGCTGGTATTCAGAGAGGTTAAAAAGACTGGCTTCTCCTGAACAATATTTATAGACTGCGGTGCTGCCATCCCTAAGCCAGCAAGGTCCAACAAGATGTCTGTGTGCCTCTGTGGCCAGCATTTCTGCAGATGTGCACACAGCAAGCTGTCTTGGATCTGCCAATCAGCTATTCTCTTTCTGTCGCAACTGCTGAACTCAGCAGATTTCCCCTTATAAATGGCAGCATTTTATAAGCACTCAATTTCTCATCAAGACGGCTCCTTGAGTTTCCAGAAGCTGCAACTTTCTAAGCAGAAATCTGACTAAATCAGATTTAGGAGAAGGATCCGTATTCTCTTTACTCTTCCATTTTTTCTTTCTCTTGAAAGTTTTAATTGTTTTATTTACAGAAGGCATTTTTTTATTCTTGCAAAAGTTTTAGGTAACAAGAGTATAAAATAAAACAAGAAATATCCATTGTATTTCTTTACCAATTCTACTCTTCATACAGATCCTTTCACTCTTTCTGGTGTATACCTTTCTGTTTTTTTATTTCCCCCTTAAACTTGTTGCAGAAGAAGTAGATACACCCTAATTTAAGTAATTCTTTATTGTGATCTTACAAGTTGCTTTTGATTTTCCACTATTTTTCTGCATTTTTTATTGGTACATTATAATTATACATAATAGTGGGCTTCATCACATTTTCATACATACATACATTATAAAAATATAATTGGGTCAATATCATTTTTCAGTTTCCCTCTTTCCCTTCCCTTCTCCCTCCTTTTACTCTAGGGTCTCTGCCATTTTCATGAAGTACCACTCACCCCAACTTTCTTTTTTCCTTTTTCCTGCTAACCTTCACATGAAAGAAAACACGTGAACCTTGACTCTCTGAGGTTGGCTTATTTCATTTAACACAATAGTCTCAAGTTCCATGCATTTTTCTGAAAATGATAATTTCATTCTTCTTGATCACTGAATAAAACTTCATTGTTGGATATAGACCCCCTTTGCTTTACCCATTTATCCACTGACAGACATTTAGGCTGGTTCCGTAATTTGGGTATTGTGAACTGTGATGTTATTAAACATGGGTATGCACGTATCATTATAGTATGGTGACAACTTTAATTGTTTAGGATAAATACCCAAGTGGCATTTATGTGAAGAAGCTTTTTAATTTGATGAAATCCCATTTATTGATTCTTGCTATTATTCCATCATCTTTAGAAGTCACCTACACGTTGGAATGTTGACCTTATGTTTTCTTCTAGGAGTTGCAAAATCTCTGGTCTAATCCCCCAGTCTTTGACACATTTTGATTTAATCTTGGTGCAGGATGAGAGATAAAGATCTGTCTTATTCTTCTACATGTAGATAACCAGTTTTTCCAGCACCATTTGTTAAAAATGCTGTCTTTCCTCTAATGTATGTTTTTGGCACCTTTGTCAAGAATCAAGTGGGTTTATCTCTGTGCCTTCTATTCTGTTCTATTGATCTATATGTCTATTTTATCCAGTTTTTTTTTTTTATTATAGCTCTTAGATGTTGGGTATAGTGATCCCTCCAGCATTGTTGGTATTTTTTTGTTGTTGTTTAAAATTGCTTTGGATATTTTAGTGTGTGTATACCTTTCTTTATTTATTTTTATGTAGTGCTGAGGATCGAACCCAGGCCTTGCATGTGCTAGGCAAGTGGTCTACTGCTGAGCCACAACTCCAGCCTGGTATTTTATTCTTTCAAGTGAATTTTAGGACTGTATTTCTTAGTTCTTTAAATAATGTAATTTGCAGTTTAGTGGTGACTGCATGAATCTGTATATTGCTATTGGTAATACAACCATTTTAACAATATTAATTCTACCTATCCATGAACCTGGGATGTCTTCCCATCTTCTAGTGTCTTCTTCAATTTCTTTCTTTGGTGTTATATAGTTCTCATTGACAAGGACTTTCACATCTTGGTCGGATTTACTCTTAGGTAGTTTATTTTGTTTTTTGAAGCTATTGTAAATGGGAATGATGTGATTGTTTTCCTGATATTTTTTTTCTAGCAGATTTATTATTGGTGTATAGAAAAGCTACCAATTTTTGTATGCTGTCTTTGTAACCTAATATTTTTTTTTAATTTTTTTTTTTTATTTTTTTTAATTTTTTATTGTTGGTTGTTCAAAACATTACAAATTTCTTGACATATCATAATATTTGCTGAGTTGTCAGATCCAGAAGTCCTTTAGGGGAGCTTTAAGGTCTTCTAAGTAAAGGATCATAACACCTACAAAAAGATATAATTTTGACTTCTTCCTTTTCTATTTTTATCTCCTTTATTTCCTTTTCATGTCTAATTGCTCTGGCTAGTATTTCTAGAGCTATATTGAAAAGGAGTGGTGAGAGTGCATCCTTGTCTTGCTCTAGATTTTAAAGAAAAACATTTCAATGTTTCCCCATTCACTGTGATGTTTACTTTGGGCTTGTCATATATAGACTTTATGATGTTGAGGTAAGTTTCTTCCATTCCTAGTTTCTCCCACATTTTCATCATGAATGGATTCTGAATTTTAATAAAGAATATCTCTGCATCTATTGAGATGACTCTGTGAATTTTGTCCTTATTTCTATTTATGTGGTGAATTACATTTATTGATTTATATATGTTAAGCTTTACTTGAAGTGGTAGAAGGAAATCAATTTGGTTATGATGTGTCATCTTCTTAAGGTGTTGGATACAATCTGCTATATTTTACTAAGAACATTTTACATCTAAATTCATCTGGGTTATTGTTCTGTAGTTTTATTGATGTTTTCTCCTCTGGTTTTGGTGTGTGATATTGGCTTCATAAAATGAATTTGGAAGTGTTTCATTCCTTTCTGGTTAAAGGTCTAATAGAATTCAACTGAGAATCTATCTGGTCTTGGACTTTTTTTGTTAGGACACTTTAGATTACTTTTTTCTATTTCATTGCTTGTTATTAGTCTATTTTAGGTTTTTCTATATCCTCTGGATTCAACTCCAGCAGGTCATTCACTTCTTCCAGGTTTTCCAGTTTATTCTAGTATCGGTTTTCAAAATATTCTCTCCTGGTCCTCTGAATTTCTGTGCTCTCTGGGTTTTTTTTTTTTTCCACTTCCAATTTTATTAATTTGGGTCTTCTCTCTTCTTCTTTTTGTTAGTTTGGCTAAGGGCTTGTCAATCTTGTTTGCTTTTTCAAAGTACCATCTCTTTTAATTGATCTTTTGTATTATTATTTTATTCTTTATTTTATTGATTTTTTTGGATTTGATCTTAATTATTTCCATCCTGCTACTGTCTTTTGAATTTGTTTGTTTTTAATTTTCTAGGACCTTGAGGTACATCAATTTTTTCTTTTTTTTTATTAGGGATCTTTCTCATTTTCTTATGTAGGCACTCATAGCTATATGTTTTTCTCTTAGAACCACCTTCATAGTGTTCCAGAACATCTCACATGTTATATTACTATTTACATTTGGCTCTAAAAATATTTACATTTCTTCCCTGATTTATTATATCATCTATTCATCATTCAAAAGTGTATTTTTAAATCTTTATGTGTTTATATAGTTCTATAGTTTTGTGTGTGTGTGTGTGTTGTATATGCACAATGGAGTATTATTCAGCCATAAAAAGAATGAAATCCTGTCATTTGCAGCAAAATATATGAAAGTGAACAACATTATTTTAAGATAAGCACTGTATGTTCCCCCTTATATGTTGAACATTTTAGATGACAGATTTTACTAATGTCTTTCCTGATTTACCTTCTTGTTGACAGTGTAAGATAGGATCATTTTTCTAAGCTCTGAAGATTATGCCCTGAGTATTATAAATCTTTTTAATATTTGCCAATTTGATACATGAAAAATATACTTTGGCAATTGCTTTTATTTGCATTCTTCTGATTAGCAATGAGGTGTGCATCTCTATATAGATTCATTGGTTATTCACAATTTAAATAGGACTATACATAGATATGTATATATGTATATGATAAAATGTTCAACTCTTTGAGCTAGCAATTCCACTAGTAGGGCTTGGTTCTGTTATAGGGTTCATAGATGTTTATAAAGCTAATTATTGCAGATTGAGTGTAATTGTGAAAGTCATAATGTATATAATTCCTTACATTTTAGCTAATAATAATGACCTAAAATTAGAAATTAGTACACATAGCACGACACATTTTTAATCCCTTTATTTGTTGATGGGCACCAAGGCTGATTATGTATCTTACTTATTGTGAAAAAATTCACCAGTAAATGTGGGCATACAGAGATTTTTTTTTTGGTGTTCCAATTAAATTTCCAGAATAGGATAATTAGATCATATAATATATGTAGTTTGGTTTTTCGAGGGACTAATTTTCCTCCTCAGCAAAAGTGAATAAGAATTTATTTTTTTGTCTACATCCTCACAAGCATTTTTTATTTTCATCAATTAATTATTTGATACTAGGATTTGAATCAAAGGATTCTTCAGCACTGAGCTACATCACTAGCCATTTATTTTTATTTTTTTGAACTTTAAGACAGGGTCTTATAAAGTTGCTTAGGACCCCTAAGTTATGGAGGCTGGCCTTGAACTTGCAATCCTCCTAACTTAGTCTCCTTAGTCATTGACAGCCACCATGCCCAGCTTGTTTTTAATGTTTGATGTTATCCATTCTAACTACATTGGGAAGATGCCTACTTGTAAATTTGCATTTCCATGATGGTTAATGATATTGAGCATTTTTTTAACATATTTGTTGGTCACTTATATATTTCTTCTTTTGAGAATTGTATATTGAATTAAAGTGACATTATAGGGATTTTTGTTAACTTTTTTTGAGTTTCTTAAATATTCTGAATATTAACTCTGTCAGATAAATAGCAGACAGAGGTTTTCTCCTGACCTGCAGTATGTCTCTTCATACTTCATATTTCCTTTGCTACCCAGAAGCTTGTTAGTTTGATGTAATCACATCTGTCCATTTTGTTTCTGTTCCTTGTGCTTTGGGGGTTCCCTATCTAGAAAATCATTGCCTGTACCAATAGCTGGAAGTGTTTTTAAAATGTTCTTCTAGTGGTTTCAGAGTTTCAGAACTTATATTTAGAACTTTGATCCATTTTTTAATACAGTGTGAGAAGTAGAATCAAGGTTCAAAAAAAATTTTTTTTTTTGCATGGAGATATTCAGTTTTCCCCCACACAATTTACTGAAGAGGCTAGCCATTTTCCAATACATGTTTTTTTTCACACCCTTGTCCAGAATCAGTTGGCTGTAGATGTGTGGATCTATTTCTGGGATCTTTATTCTGTTTCAATCATTTATGTGTCTGTTTTTATGCTGGTACCGCATTGTCTTGTTAACTATGGCTCTGTAGGCTGTCTTGAAATCAGGTATTAAGATGTTTCTAGCTTTATTCTTTGTGTTCAAGATTGCTTTGGCTGTTTGGGATCTTTTATCTCTATATAAATTTTTAGGATTATTTTTCTGGTTCTGCAAAAAGATTCATTGTTATTTTGATGGGGGTTGCATTGACTCTATAGGCCACTTTGGGTAATGTGGATGTTTTAACAATACTGCTTCTCTGAATTCATGAACATAAAAGATATTTTGATCTTTTAGTGTCTTCTTCCATCATTGTTCGTTATTCTCATTATAAAGGTCTTTTACGTCCTTGGTTAAGTTTATTTCTAGGAATTTTGCTTATTTTTATAGCAATTGTGAGTAGGATTGCTTTCATGATTTATTTCTCAGCAGTTTCATTATTGCTGTACAAAAAAGCTATTGACTTTTTGTCCTGCTAATTTATTAAATTTGTTTATTAATTCTAATATACTTTTGGTGGATTGTTTATATTTTCCTTTGTATAGAAAAATATATCATCTGTAAACCGTCCTAAGTTTGACTTTCTCCTTTCTTATTCAGGTAGATTTTTCTTTGTCTTGCCCTAATAGCTTTGTTTAAAATTTCTAGTACTATTCTGAATAAAAGCAATGAGGGTGAACCCTCCTGTCTTGTTCTTGACCTTAAAGGAAATGCTTTTTCCTTTCCCCATTCAGCATGATGTTGGTTTGGGTTTGCATAGATGTCCTTTACTATGTTGAGGTGTGATCTTTCTATACATAATTTGTTCAGGGCTTTTATCATGAAGAGGTGATTGTTGTTATCAAATGCCTTTTTTGCATTTCTTGATATAATCAGAATTTTTATCTTTCATTGTGTTGTTGTAATACATTTCATTTATTGATTTGCAAATATTGAATCATGCTTGCATCCATGGATTGAAACCAGCTTGACCACTATGGATGAGCTTTAAGATATGCTGTTGAATTTGTAGCATTTCGTTGGGTATTTTTATCTCTCTGTACATCAGCGATATTAGTCTATAGTTTTCTTTCTTGTGTCCTTGAGGGTTTTGAAATAGAAATGCTATACTTATAGAATGAGTTTCAAGGGGTTCTCTTTCAACTCCTTGAAATAGTTTGAGAGAAATGGTTAATATTTTTTAATAGTTTGATAAAATTTAGCAGTGAAACCATCTGGTCTTGAGCTTTTTTTTTTTTTTTTTTTGGTGGGGGCTACCAGGGATTGAACCCAGGGTCACTTAACTACTCAATTTTATTTAGAGACAAGGTTTCACTGAACTGCTTAGCACCTCACTTTTGTGGAGGCTGGTCTTGAATTCCCTATCCACCTGCCTCAGCCTCCTAAGCAACTGGGATTATAGATGTTTGTCACCAAGCCCAGCTTGGCCTTTTTTTTTTTTTTTAAATTTGGTTGGGAGACTTTTTCTTATTAACTCACTCTTATTATTATTATTAGTCTATTCAAGTTTTTAAGTCCTCACAGCTCAATTTTGGTAGGTCATGTATGTTCAGAAATTTGTGTATTTCTTCTAGGTGTTTCAACTTATTAACATGTAGTTTTTCATAACAACCCCTAATAGTCCTTTATTATTTCCACCTTTTCATTCCTAATTTTATTAATTTGTATTATCTCTCTTATTTTTCTGTGTTTATCTAAGAGTTTGTAAATTTTGTTTATCTTTTCAAATTACTCTTTGTTTAATGGATTTTTTTTAACTTTTTGTCTCTATTTTACCTAATTTTGCTCTAATCTTTCTTATTTTCTTCTTCCTAATTTTGGGTTTTGGTTGGTCTTGCTTTTCTAGGTTCTTGAGATGTACCATCTTCAAGATGTGAAATTTTTTTATTTAAAGAAATCTATGTACTTTTTGCTATAAAATTCCCTTTGGGTCATACTTTTGCTAGAACTCATAAATTTTCTGAGAAAATTTTTTAAATTTTTCTTTTGATTTGTCTGATGACCAATCATTCTTTCAAAAGTTTCCATATATTTGTATAATTTCTAAAATTTCTTTTGTTGTTGGCATCAAGTTTTATTCCATTATGATCAGAAAAGGTACATGATATGATTGCAATTTTTGGAATTTGTTAAGATTTGTGTCTTAATATATTCTATAGAATGTTGCATGTCATGATGAAAAGAATGTGTATTCTGCAGTTGTTGAATGGAATATTTTCTAAATTTCATTGATCTATATTGTAGCTTAGCCATAATGATTCTTTGTTGGATTTTTTTTTTTCTGTATAATCTGTCCATTATTGAAAGTGAGATGTTGCAGATTCTCACTATCATTTTATTGGAGCCCATTTCTTTTTTTTTTTAGATCAAATAGTGTTTTTTTTAAAATTGGGTGCTGCAATATTATGTGCATGAAGATTCATAATTTGAATTGGTCCCTTGATCATTGTATAGCACATTTTTTTTATCTTTCCTTACAGTTTTTGTCTTAAAATTTATTTTGTGAGTTTTAAATATAGTTATTCCTGCTAGCTTTAGCTTTCCATTGGCTTGAAACATCATTTTCCATCCATTTACTTTCTGTCTCTATGTGTCTTTATTGGAGAAGTGAGTTTCCTGTAGGCAGCAGATTATACCTTTTAATTGGTGAATTTAATTTTTCCTTCAAGGATTTTATTGATAGTAAGAACTGACTTTTGTTATTTTGCTCATTTTACTTTAGTTGCTTTCAACATTCTTTGTTCTATTCTTCTTCTCTCATTGGATAGTTTACTGTGTTAATGATATTTGATTCTTTGCTATTTTTCTTTTGTTTATTTGCTCTTTTAGTGGAATTTATACTTTTTTATGCTCTCAAGATAGTATTTATCTTTATTTCACTTTTGGATGTAAGACTTCCTTGAATATCTTTTTTAAGACTGTTTGATGTTCATGAATTAACTTAGTTTTTGCTTGCCTTGAAAGGTCTTCATTTCTTTTACATTTCTGAAGGACAGTCTTATTAGGTATTATATTCTTACTTGACATTTGTTTTCTTCCAGGAATTAGAATATGTTATTCCATTATCTTTGTCTTTAAGTCTTCCATTACTAAATCTGCTCTTAGTCTAATGGGGAAATGCTTAAATGTGTCTTGGTGTTTTCTCTCATAATATTTTAAAAATCTTTCCTTGTCTTTTTTATACTTTTGACAGTTTGTCTACAATATTTCTTGGGGAAGACTGTTCTAGTCATGTCTATTTGGTGTCCTATAAAGTTTATATACATGGATATCCTTATTTCTCCCCAAATTGGAGGAGTTTTCTGCTTTATTTCTTAGAATATGATTTTTTGCCCTTGATTTTCTCTTTGCCTTTGGGTATTGTGAAAATGTGGATGTGTGCTCATTTTAATGGTGTCACCAAAGTTCTTGAATGCTATCTTTATTTTTTCTTACATTTTCCCTTTTTTTGATTGACATATTTCAAAAGATCTTTAATTCAGATATTTTTTCTTTCATTCACTGTAGTTTTTCTTACTATCTCCACTATATTTTAAAATTTGATGTATTAAATTCTTCATTTCCAAGATTTCTATTTGGTTCTTTTCAAATTCCTATCTCCTGGGTGAATTTTTCATTCATATCCTGCATTGTCTTCCTAATTTCATTTAGCTATTCCATTTGTACTTGCTTAGATCTCATTTGGCTTTTGGGGTAATTATTTTAAAAAATTCTTTATCAAGCATTTCATCCATATTTTCTTTGAGATCTATTGCTAGGAACTCATTGTGTTCTCTTGGATGTATAAATTTTACCTTATGATTTTATATTTTTTATGCCTCTATGTTGACAGTAGCACATCTGGTGGATCAGTTGTCACTATTACTTTTATGATGGTTTCCTTAATAAGCAGATTTATCTTGAAGATGTGTGTTCACATGTTAGTTTGTTATGCAATGTTGACTTTGTTTCCAGCCAGGCACCATAGTCTAGTTTCCCTCTAGATTATTGGTTGTGATTAATACCTTTGAGTACAATGCATATGTGTGTGTTAGAGCTTCATCACTGTGACCAAAAATTATGACAGGATCAAGTCAGAGAAGGAAAAGTTTACTTTGGCTCATAGTTTCAGAGGGTTAGTCCATGGTGAGTGGACTCCATCACTCTGGGCCCAAGATGAGGTAGAACATCATGGTGGAACATGTTGAGGAAGAACACTTCAATTTATAGTGATGAGGAAGCGGATAGGGAAGAAGTGCCTCAGGGATGATGAACCCTTCCTGGGCATTCCCCATGTGGCCCACCTCCTTCAGCCATGCCCCATCTGTCTACCATTAACACCCCATTATTACATTCAAACTAAGATGAACTAATTAGGTTCTAACCTCCATAATTTAATCATCTTACCTCTGTTTCCATTCCCGTATTAACACAAGAGTGTTTAGGAACACTTCAC
The DNA here is from genome assembly GCF_001458135.2 of Marmota marmota marmota. Classification (NCBI taxonomy): domain Eukaryota; kingdom Metazoa; phylum Chordata; class Mammalia; order Rodentia; family Sciuridae; genus Marmota; species Marmota marmota. The sequence goes on from NW_025999869.1 coordinate 19,634,922, forward strand.
ATTAAAACCATAATGTTCCATATCTGGTTCCCTCAAAGCTTATGGGTCCATCTCACAAGGAAAAATGAATTTAGTTAACCTCCAGTAGTCTTCAAGGTCTCAACAGTTCCAGGATTGCCCAAAAGTCCATGTCCAGAGTCTGAACTGAGACTGAAGGCAAACTCTGCTATGAGCCCTTACAGAAACTAAAACCAAATTCCATACATTCAGTATATAATGGTGTAGAGTAAACATTTCCATTCCAAAAGGAAAGAATAGGGGCATAGAAAAACGGGATGGAACCAAAACCAGACGAAACCCAGCTAGGCACATATTAGGTCCTGTAGCTCCATATTCAGCACCTGGGACACATGGAAATAAGATGCCCCAACCTATATGCTTGGGCAGCCTCACCCCTTTGACCTTACTGGTTGCAGCATTTACAGTCGCTCTTGGCCTGGCTATCTAGGCAGCCAACAGTTGTCCTCAGCAGACAGCCCATGTTACTAGCATCACTTAACCCAGAGGGAATCTCCACTTCAGCTTTTGCTTCCTTCACACAGCTGCATGCTTTGCCCTCTCAGAGGCTGCCTACAGGGATTCTGATCCTGCCACACTTTGCCTGGTACCCCAGTCCTTCCTTTGAAATCTCAATGGAAGCTTTCATGATCCCATAATTCCAGCATCCTGCATTCCTACAAAACCAGCACCTCATGAATGACACCCAGGCCTGCCACCAGCTCAGGCAGTGATTGGACCCCTTGCAGTTGTCCTAGTGCCTGGGTGGCTGACCACATTACAACAACCTCCTGCCCCTCTCCCTCATTTGAGAAAAGTGCCCCCACACTCTCTTCTCAAAAGGATTTTTACTTTTTTTTGAGAAAAAGGAAAAAAGTTTTTATTAACTTGCTAGCAAATGAGAAGCGCAGGAGACTCCTGTCTCCGAGTCTGTGATTCTGCCCATAAGCGGAGAACAGAGGATTTTTAAAGAGGAGATTCAAAGACTACATTCTGGGTGTGCCCTGACAGGGTTTGTAATTCACTTGTTAATTTGGGAGATAGTCATTTCTCAGATTATTTGGTGCCATCCCTATAGTGTGAATTACTTCATTCCCATGGCAGGTGTATGCTGAAGGACAGATAACTCTGCTTAGGGTAGGGCAGAAGGGTAGTTCTATTTACTCTGAAGTTATGGAAGGGGAGAGGGAGAAGTGAAAAAAAAAGTCCATTTTAAAATAAGCCTCAGTGGCAGAGCAGCAAGGTCTATATTCAAATAATTAAGTAGCCCAGTGTTAGGTTTCCCCACTGTCAATTTCTACCTTCTATTTCTGTGGAAACGTGTGCAATGATATTTTCAAGCTGCTTCCTGTGAGAGAGGGCAAAATTGGGGCAAAGTGACCCAAAGGAATTTTTACTTTTACTCCCCTGAGCCTGTGATAGGTGTGGTCTTGCCAATTTCTGAGATACCCTACAGGCATCTTTTTCTTTTGTCTCTGCAAATTACTTAGCCTCTCTTTAGTGGCTATAATTTCTTTAATTACCACGACTTCCTTGGCCCTACTTTTACATGGACTTTTCTGACCAAAATGTAAGGTTTTAAAATACTTCTTTGCCTTCTGCTCCTGATTCTCACAATGACCTTGGCTAATGGCTGCCAGCATTAACCTGTGACTGACTACTATGCTGCCTTAAAATCTTCTCTGGCATATTAATTAATTTTCTCTGATATCACCTTGCATAAAGCCTCAAAATGTGGGCAAAACACAGATTTTTTTTAAACAAAATTTAACATGAGTGACCTCTAATTCGGTGCCCAATAGTGTCCTCATTTTCCTCTGTAACCCCATGGGCACAGTTTACATTTCTATTGATATTCTGGTCTTCTGAGCTCCCACCATAATTGTCCACTAAGATCTGCTTACAGCCTTGCCCATTAAGGTCTGCTTAAAACATGCTAAGATTTCTCTAGCCTGCATCTTCAGATGATTCTACACTCTCTCAAACTAGTTTCAAAGCTTCTGAAAAACATGGTCAGGTTATTCACAGCCATAATCTCACTTCTTGACACCAGTTTCTGTGTTGGTCAGCTTTTCATTGTAGAAGTGGTGCAGAAAGCAGTGGGTATAGGGGGCTCAGTGTGTGGCTACTCCTACAATTGGCTCCCATCAGGACTTGGGGGCTTTTTCAGACCCTCCTCTGCTATTAGTAAGGGTCTCTGGCAATAGCAGCCCCAGCAGTTTTGAGGGTCTGAACCACTGTTCCTCTGATCCGTCTGTGGTACAGATTCAGATGCTGCCCAGGGAGAGGTTGTAGCAAGCCCCTGTGGAGCTCATATCTCTTGGTGGTGCTCACATCCAGTCCTGAGAGGAGCCCGTTGTTGAGAAGGCATGGGGGTAGGTGGTGGAGGAAATTGCACAGGTGTGGTGGCAGCAGGAACTTTGTCATTCTTCTTTGCCACTTTGGTGGCAGTGCATACTCAAGGGCAGAGCAGCAGTGCAAGATGTGGCTTCTTCCCTGATTCCTTCAATTTAGTACATCCCAGGAGTGGGACTGGACATTGGAACTGGGCAAAGTTGCTCTCGTGCCCCTTTGGCCACCTGTGTTTGAAAGAAGGGCAACTGTTGATACCACGAAGTTGCTCCAGGCCCATTCAGAATGTGAACATCAGCAGAAGGAACCATTGTATTTTCTCCCTGCCATTTAAGTCACAGGCAGCTGAGTGCCTTGCTTACCTTGGGATCCAATGGCAGTGTTAGGTCGGTGGTGGCTACTTAGAACAAAGCAGCCGCCCAGGAAAGGAACATCAATCTTGCCTGTAAGGCAAGATCTCCTGACTAACACCTGTCAATCAGCAGGACCCCCTGGCCAATCCTGGAGTTCAGCCAACTCCCCTGACCAACTCCAAGGGGGCAAGGGACCCTAGAAACACCTTTTCCTGTCCCAAGCCCTTCCCTTCCTGCTGTAAGCCCCATAAAAGTCCAGTCCGGGTCGAGCTTTCAGGCGGTTTCTCCTCAGACCCTTCTCCTGTCCACTCTGTCGGTCTGATGGAGTTCTGCCCAGGAGTGATATCTCCATAAAACCTCGTTCTGTGGGCCTTTTAAAATCTGCCTCCCTTGGTCGCTGCCTGCCTCGCCTGATCTGACAGGCAGGACCAACATCGGCACTTTCCTTCAGTCTTGTCATTGGCATGACTTTACCTGATGTGTTCATGTCCTTGGTCTCAGAAGGCAAACACTGGTTTCCCTGGTTCTTTTTTACAGCTTGCTACATTTCCCTCTATGTTGCAACACCTGTTCCCTGCAGCCACCAGCCCCGCATGAATAGATTATAAGTTCAGTTGGATTTATAAGGAACTACCTATTGAGTCAGTGCAATAGGTTTTCTGTGGGGTCCCAGAGATGGGAATATGCAGGGGTTTATGACCCTGTTTTAGTTAGATTTTTTTTTTTCTTTTGCCACTGTGATCAAAAGACTGGATAAGAATAATTTTAGAGGAGGCAAAGTTTATTTGGCACTCATGGTTTCAGTGGTCTCAGTCCACAGATGGTTGACTCCATTAGTGAGGGCCCAAGATCAGGCAGGACATCATGGTGGAAGAAAATTGGCTCAGGACATGGAACCAGGATGTGAAAAGGGGGCTCCTCACCTGAGTCAAACATATACCCTGAATTCATGCTCCTGATGACCCACTTCCTCCATCCATATACTACCTGCCTGGCGTCATCAGGACTAATGCACTGATTGGGTTAAGTCTCTCATAAATCAATCATTTCACCTCTAAACTTTCCTGCATTGTCTTCCACATGAGCTTTTGGGGGACACCTCGTGTCAAAACCATAACAGACCCCTAGGAATTCCCACATCTAGACAACAGCTCACTTTTCATGATGGCTCCTAGCTACTACATCCTGGGGATTCACTGGGAGGTTATGTGAAATCTTTCTCCAAAACAAGGCACTATGGAATTTCAGGTTACTCACCTAAGTGCCTGGAAGTCTTTGAAAACTGTGAAACTTTCCAGTCTCTTGCATTGCTAGCTCATGTTCTGATGTTTTTCTGGAACTCTCTTTTACCTGACTCCTGTAAGTGGTTGTCTCTTCTTCCCCCAGCTGTATGGTTGGGGTGGCAGATGCTAGAGTATCATGTTTCTCTTTCTCTGCTGTCATCCTAGGTGTCTGAATCATATAAGTTTTCAGTCTCTCTCTTACTGATGTGGCTTGTTCCCCCAAATTCACCTGTCTCAAAATGCCAGCTATAGACCTGTTACTTTGTTTCTTCTTTGGAAGGAGCTGAGTGCTGGGCACCTCTATTCAGCCATCTTGTATACCCAGTTATTTATTTATTATTAATGCATGGAGTGAGAGTTGTAATCCTCACCTTGGTCTATTAGGTCTATTAGGCTTTTCTTCTTCTGGCATATTTTTGGATTTATACAATAGAAAATCAGAGTGAGATTGTTCCACCTAGGGAAATTCTTTTCAAATAATCTATAGAGAGGGGGGAAAAAAGCTCTAGAGGGATCTCTTGACATAGTGGATTATCATGCTCTTCAAGTTTCCAGCTTCTAATGACCATTTATTAGACTGCATGCCTTGTAGATTTCTGTTCTTTTAGATATATCTCATATAACCGTGACCTAATTAGATAAGTAGTATTATTAGCCCCACTTTAATTTCTCAAATGGAGACTCAAAAGAGCTAAATGACATTCAAAATCGAACAAGTAGTATATGACAGAGCTATTTTTGGAATCCAGGTCTAACTGCAGAGCCCATACCTGAAATGGCTGCATCATCTCCCTTAAGAATCAAGGTCAAGAGAATCTAGGAAGATTTCAATTACGTTCACTGATTCTAAGCTCTACATCTACTTATCTATTGTGTGTTGGGTCCTTTTTATTTCTTATCAACTGTGGTAGGACATATATGTTTCCCACTAGATTACAAGGGTCCCCCAAGTATTTCCTTCTCTGTTGAAGTTTCCTGTTAAGACACAGCATAACATAGTTGTTTATAGGGATCTAATCCCAATTTTTCTATTCTCAGATCTATGACTTCTTCAGGCAAGTTATTTATTGTTTTGGTGTTTACAAATTTGGGAAAACAAAATGTCTCTCATAAAGTTGCTGTGAAGAGGTGAGTGCCTGGAATGAGGTACATATTTACTACATTTTCAATATTCTTATCATTCTTCAGGCTATCTCAGTGGTCTTTATCCAAAAAAAAAAAAAAAAAACATTTATAGCACATCTACTATATGTCAAGCATTATGCTAGATTTGGGAAACAGGAGGGAGTTCTTCACTCCAATACAACATAAAAAAGTAGCCTTAAGACTAGTGACTTCATCAAACAAAATTTTATTCTATTTCATGACTTTTTTGATCAGAATTGAATAAGGGTTGGCCGTGCAGTTTCTCTAATATTCGGCTGGTAGATGGGCTATTCTGAAAGAGTTTCATTCTCACACCTGGAGGCTTGTTAGGGGGAGACAAAAGGACTGGGCTGGACTCAGTGGGGGCTTTCTCCCTCTCCATGTGGTCCCACATCTCCCACATGGTCTCTTTGGGAAGAGAATAGTATAAGGCTGACCAAAGTTAGACCCAGGAATTAAACCTGACTGAGACATTCCAGGAACTACTTGCTCTATGTTGGAAATTTAGCTCCAACTCTTGGGAAATAAAGGTCTGACACCATTTTATAGGCTTGAATGTGATCTTTACCAAGGAAGTATACTGTTGGGGCAGGAAGCCTGAGTTCTGGACTCATCTCAGTTGGTTTTCAGCTGTGAGTTCTACTTTTCCATTGTCTTCATAAAATAAAGCCATCTTCTCCTCTTACCCATTTCTCATTTCTTGGAGGACTGTATTTATAGCAAAGAGATTACAGCAACTGAGCCAACTCTATTCCTGGTCCCGATTCACCTCACCTACTATGTAATATTGGATAATTCTTTCTGCAACACAGATTTTTCAATCTGAAAAATAGTCCCTACAGATCTTTTCAACTCGGATTTCAAGGAGTCTATTGGTAAAAACACCACAACCAAATGAAGTTGAAAGGGAGTGTTATCATGAATACTATTCATAGGAACCATGTCTTTGCAAAGGACAGATTCATCTTCCCTGGGGCTAAGCATTCTATAACTGACCAGGGTCAGCAACTATTGAATTAGATTATAACAAAACCAAATTTCCCATATGAACTGCTAAGTTAGCTGTAGCCTTGCATTATGACATGATAGCCTCGTATTATGACATGGTCAGCTAACCCACTAATCATTAAGTTTTTTTCATATATGATTGAAATCACAAAAACTAAACTTTGAAAATCATTTTCTCAACTATTGAAGGAACATACTGCGTTAGATTTCTGTTACTATAACAAAAACTTACATAAAGTACTAATAAGAAGGAAACATTTCTGTTGTTTGCTTTTTTTTTTTGATTCACAGCTTCAGAGTTTTCTCACCATGGTTAGTTGGCTCCCCGGCTTTTGGACCTGTGGTGAGGCAACGCATTGCAGCAGAGAGCAAGCTGCTCACCCAATGGCAGCTGGGAAGCAAAGTGAGAGGGAGAGGGATCTGAGGTCCCAGTGACCTTCAAGGGCATGCCCCCAGTGACCTAATTCCCTACCACCAGGCTCCAACTCTTTAAGCTTCCACCACCTCCCTATAGCACCATGGGCTGGGCATCAAGCTTCCAATGTTTGGGTCTTCAGGGGAAATTTATCCAAACCATAGCACATGCATTTAAAATTAATGAGAGTTAGCCTAAACCCTAAACATAAATAATTAATGAAATCCATTTGAATTGTTATTATAAATAATGAATTTTTCTGTTTATCTTCTGCAGTGGCCTTTGTACCTAGACTAGGGCTAACATTTGTAGGCACTCAAACATCTGTGACTGAATAAAAGGGGTGATGGATGGGTAATTGAAACATAATTGAGTGCTACCCATTACCCAAGTAATGGGCCTCTTCAACCCAGGCTAGTAGTAGCAGCCATCAATTACAAAAAGGCCCACTTCAAATGATCTTATTTGCTTAGTTGATTAGACTTAGTTGATCCTAAATTAAAGGAGGTATCATATAAGAAAGAAGTTGGAGTCTAGACAAATCAAGGCCATCGATCAAGAAGGGTATGTTGAAGGTTTGCTGCCTATGAGATGCTGACTGTGGTGATGACTGAGTGTCCTTGGATGAACTTCAACTTTTGAATCCTCAGATGCTACATCTGTAGAATTAGAATAAATTTAAAATCCACCACAGCTTTAAAAGTCTATGAACTTGATAAAATCCTTGTGTTGTTGACATTCAACATGATATGACAAAGATTAAGTAAGACTCCTCCACTCAAGATATAGTCTGACTCAATAACAATAGAAAAACCTTGGGTTGTACTTGACAATTGAGTTTCAGTTTTGGTTCTTCCATTTGTGTGAAGTATCTCAGGCAAGTCATCTTAACCTCTCCAAGCTAGGTTTTTCTCATTTGTTAAAGCACCCAGCTGCCTATAGGTTTTAGAAAAAAGAAAACAAAATTAAAAAAAAATGTGATTCTTTTCTGCCCGGACCAGTTTCTTGCCTGTCTTTGTATGGCTCCTTAGAGACAATTTTACTGCATCTTTTCAGATTCTGGATGAAGAAACAAACCACCCAGAGAGAAACTAAAACCCATCCAACAGTAAGCGGTATGTTCATGAAGACATGGCAGACATCTAGCTGTTCATTTAATCACACATTTTTTTTCTATAAGCTTCTTTATAGTAACAGCATTGGAAAACTTGCTATGGTATAGGCACTGTACTAAGACTTTCCCATGAACTAAAATGTGATTTTCAACATAACCCAATCAGGTCTGTCCTATTTTTATTCTTGTTTCATAGATGAGAAAACCTCAGCTTGATCTCTAAAGCATTAAAATTTCTTCCAAACAGCTAAAAATTGATAGATCCAGGAATTAAACACAGGGAGTTAACTGTCTTAACAGCTAAGCTATGCCCATCTCTAAGTGCCATCAAGGCATATTAAGATAGAATTTGGCACATATCATAAGCTATCTTGAACAAGCTTCAGCTTCAATGCAAAAGTAAGATTGCTATGATAGAAGAAACCCAGGGTGCTCTAGGACTATGGCACAGAGCCAGGGAGAGGGACAGAAAGCCTGGGTCCCACATCCTCTTTAGTTCTAACTAAGTTGACGCTTAAAAATCCAAGTAAGGGTGGGCATAAGGGGAGAGGATTCCCTCCCTCCGTAGGGAAAACTCTCCAAAGTCTGGAGAGGGGAAAATCAGGGCTTATTCGAGGACCTGCAAGAAGTCTGGTCAAGTGAACAGAGATGAGAGGCTGGAGGAGCACGGGGACTGTGGGAGGTCCTGTGAGCCCTGCCTCTGAGTTGAGACCACCATGCTGGGGAAGTGAGAAAGTGCATGCAGGTTTAGACCGAGCAATGACACAATGTGACCCCTGCTTCCCAATGATTCCTGGGACTCTTGGGAGAGGAATGGAAGACGGGTGCAAGACTGGAGGCTCAGAAGTATTGCCACCACCCTGTGTGCCCTTTTCCAAGTTTCCTAGGCAGAAGGGGACTTCAAGAACCAGAACAGCAGGCATGGGTTTAGGTGTTTTGAATTCTGCCTGAAAATCTCTTGCTAGGGCTCCACCGTGATGATAAATCCATACCCAAATAATTTCCACCAACAGAACTGGAGTCCCTCTCTTTCCTGTTGCTCCCTCTCTGCTCAGAGATGAAAAACCTACCTGAGCCGATGGGGATGATTTGTGGTACCGCCATTGGCAAGCTGGCAGAGCGTTTACCCCACACGGTCACCTCCTTATCACAGACAAAAGGAAAGCGTTAGGAAGAGCCGCTTTGAAAGCTGACGGATAGGAGACCAGACTCTGTTTGGAGGCATTTAAAGTTATTTCACAGTTAATACAGCATCTGGGGCACATTTTCCTACTTTTATGCCAATTTTTATGTGTTTCTGCCACACAGTCGGAAGCCAGGATCATAAAAAAGAAGGAAAACGGTACAAAAAATAAAAGTAAATAAGCGCGTTCTGCTTTAACACTCCCAGAAGCACTGAGTCCAGCAAGTTTATGAGTTAGAGAAAAAGAAAAAGGAAAGCTCTACCGCTGTATATAAAGGGGAGGAAATGCTCTCCTTTTGTATTAGAGAGAGACGAGCAAAGATGGAAGAAGAAGCTCTGAGTTGAGAGTAGGCAGACAGCTTTTTGTCCAGAATCGATCGCTAATTATTCAAGTGGCTTGGTGTCAATCAAACCTCTTCCTAGGATCTGTTTCTCACTTACAACATGCAAAGTTTGTACAAAATTCTTTCCAAGAACCTCTAGTTGTACAGTTATGTTTATCATCCTTCATACTGAGCTAGACACGGGGGATCTAAGCAGACATACAAGACAGGTTTTATGATCTCAGTGAATTGAAGTCTATTGTCAAAGCAAGAGCTAATTTCACCTTGTCACCTTTAGAGCACGGATTTCACTAACTCTCTGAGCCTGGGAAACCGACTGATGCCTTTCTTAAATATTGAACAATGTGGTTTTACTTTTAATTTGTAGGAAGAAAGTAAATTAATAGATAGCACATTCAGTGTTGAACACTCCCAGAATAGACAGCTTCTATTTATATACATCTGTTTACACTAAATAAACTAAAATGTTATTTGCTTTAGCAGAAAGTGAAATATGGCTATTTTGATTTAATGTAACGTTTTTGATGGTTTTTCTATAAAAAGACTTTTAAGTAGGCAGAGTTTAGGAGTTAAAATCATAAACTTCTTTGTTATATTTGAATTTGGATTCAGACTTTTGCACCCTAGCTTTGAGTCTTTAAGAAAAGTTATATTCAGAAAAATATTTCCTTAACTACACAAAGGCAATAAGAGTACCTTCCTCACCCATTTATTGTGGAGATTCAATCAATTAAGGACATTAAGCATTTGTGACCGTGTTTAGTAAAATAAGTGCTGCATAAATATTGGTCAGTGAGATGAGTACCATGAAATAATAAGTCATGAGTTTGAACTGGGCCTTAAAGAAACAGGAGGAACTAAGCAAATAAAAATATGGAAACAAATATTCCATTGGCATTTATGGCACATGGATGGCAAAATTAACCCAGAGTGTTCAGCCTTTCTTGGGTCTTTATCCTTTGCATTATGATTTTACAGTTCCTTGCAAGGGGATGTATAATCTATTCCTCACTTCTTGAGTCTAGCTTTGTTTTGGTAAATAGAATGTGGCAGAAATCAGGTCATGCCAGTTTCATGCATAGACTTCTCACAATCCATTTCCCCCTCCACAACTCTGTCTGGACCATAAAACAAGTCTGAGCTGGCCAGCTGGAGGATAGTGGCCATGTACCCCAGCCACATTCCCACAAGTCAGCCAAGGGGTCCATGTCAAGTTCGCAGGCGCCTGAGAGGCCCAGCTGGAACCACCTCGATGACCTTATCTGACCAGCTCAGATCTGAGCTCAACCACAGGTCTCAGAACATCAGTAAATGATTGTCTTGTAAAGTCACACAGCATTTGGTTAATTTGTCATACAGCACAAGCTAAAAGACACTCTATTGATGATGGTGGTGATGAGTGAGAGGGGTGGGGACAGGGTTTCAAAGGTAGAAGAAGATTCAATTGAAAAAAAGAGGTGTCGCACATGTATGAACTAGAAAAATACTAGGTTTCGTGTCAAATACAAACAAGTTATAGAGTCTGTTAAAGTTCTCATGAAAAAGAAGTAAAGATCCATTTATTATAATTTGTATGAAAGCAAAAGAATTTCTGAGTGAAGACATCATAGATTAGAGCTTAAAGGAAAGGACAAATGATGTTTATAACAAATGACATTAAAGATGAATGTCCTTAATATAGAGAGTTCTGAGATATCTATCAAGAAAAATGAACCCCCCAAAACCGTTAAAACCAATAAATGTCGTTCCTCTTATCTTAGTGCTGTTGTATGTTTCATTACCAGTCTTCTCCCTTTATCAAGCTGTGTTTTATTCATCTCTTTGATCGCAGTCTCTTCCTCGGGGAAATCTGTCTTGAACTTCCACATTTCAGTAGGTCTTCTTGTGATACGCCATTAAAGCCGCCTGCTCCTCTCGCTTCACTCCTCATTATTTGCTCAGGGTCTGTTATCTCCCCTGGATTGTAAATTCCAGGAGGCATGATTGAAACTGTTTTGTTCACCAATATGAGCCCAGCATCTGGCAAAATACCTGATGGAGGAGAGACATTCAATAAGTCTTGGAAAATAAATGACTCCCTGAGTGACTCTAAGAAAATAAAAAAGGCTTTACCAAAGACTAGGTAAAGATAAAATAGGAGCATGAGGACAGAGAAGCCAAGACCCATGAATAACAAGTCCAGTGTAGCTGCACATATAATCAAGAAATGCAAATGAAGGCAATTCTGTGGCTGACAATGGGTGCCATAAATAACAAGACTCAATGCTGGGGAGACTTTGGTAAGCATGGGACCCTAAACTGATTATTGGTTGATGCATCTGTCACAGAAAGAAATTTACTAAGATTAACTCAAATACTCACACCTTTTATTCCAGAGATTTCACTTCCAAAGGAAAAATCTAAGTATCCCCAAGTGGCTCAGTTTTATGCGCAAAGATGGAAACAAAGCTTATAATCAGTAATATTATTTTTTTAAAAAAATTTTAGTTGTAGATGGACACAATATCTTTATTTTATTTATTTATGTGGTGCTGAGGATCAAACCCAGTGCCCCATGCATGCGAGGCAAGCTCTCTACCACTGAGCCACATCCCCAGCCCCGGTAATATTATTATTATTATTTTAAGGTGAGGGCTCTGGAATAACTGAAATAAGTTCCAAGTGATTCTGGGTCCTTCACTTATTAGTGTTGTCACGATATTCGGATGAATCCACCTTTCTGAACCTTGTGGCTTCACTGTCACAGTGATAGCCCATGAGTCGATAAATGGCTGGGTTTTAGGAATTAGTTGTTCGCCTCATTTTCCATAAAGGCATTGATTGCTCTTTGAGGAAGCAATGGTTCCCACTGACATTTCAAATTCTGTTCTCTTTCCTCTGTTCTTTTACGGTCCTAAGCAGCTGAGGGAGGCAACTCTGTTCTGGAATGTGTCTAAATGTAGCTTAGAAATGCCGCAGACAGCAGGGAGGGAAAGGGGCCCTTTCCTGTGTGTGGTGGTGTACCTGTGGTATTTCATGGCTTTAGAGTCCTCTGTCCTGAGGTACCTTTGTTCTCACAAATAAGTCTACACAGGAGCACAGAGTATTCTTCCCTGGTTAAAAAATGGGGAGTGGGGGTTGGGGGAGCAAAGAACAAACAAACAAAAAATGTAAGACCTGGGATGAGGTAATGATAACTAATAGATTTAGTGGGCTGTGTGGCATGGCTGACTAGGCCCTTGACAAAAGACAAAACTAAGCCATTAAAAAATAGACCCCACCAATGAGATTTTTTTTGGTGTGTGTGTATGTGTGTGTGTGTATTAGGATTATAAGACTAACAGACTAGCTCCATCTTTTTAATGAACTGTATCTAGAACCAGTTTTGTATAAAAATGAACTTGAGGTTAGAATCTAAGTTATCCAGGTTTCTTTCACGTTTCTACATCACAGTTTGCAATTTTTTCCAGTGCACTGGAGCAAGCCAGTGGTCTCCAAGTCATGGTCAATAATCCTGAATGGGTTCATTTTGGCTTCTTTTTTAGTTAGTTTTAGAATTTACATTTTGCTTCTCAGAGGCCATACGCGCTGTGCTGTTGTAACCCAAAGCCTTACGGGGTAGATATCTGGCACTGTGACATACTTACTGAGGATTAGCTCAACTCTTCTGTTTAGAATAAACTTTCTTAAAACTTCAATTATTTTTGTATAAGGTGTTTTATCTTAAATAAAGTACTTAGAAAAGGCTAAAAAAATTTTTTGAAAATTAAAAATAAAGAAATAAAGAAATAAACTTTCATTTTGGAACAATTTTCAACATCCAGAAAAACTGCAAAGAAAGGATAAAGAATTCCCATATAGACCCCTCTCCCACTTTTCCCTTTATTATTTTAATGTCAGTATGGGGCATTTGTCAAAACCAAGAAAGGTCATTAGCTATTAACAGAACTTGAGACATTCTTTCTGTCTCATGTTTTCACCCTGGTGTCCCTTCTCTGTTCCAGGACGGACCTGTCCAGGGTACCACAGTGCCCTCCGTTGTCCCGTCTCCCCTTCTCCTTTGGTCCAGGATGGTTTCTGATTTCCCTTGTCTGCTGTGATTTGACAGCTATTCCGTAGATTGTCCCTCCATCTGTCTTGTCTCCTGTTTTCCTCACGACTAGACTGAGGTTGTGGGTTTATGGAAAGAACAGCGCAGGGATTAAATGCTCTCCTTACCATATTTCAGTGGGGGCTCGGCCATAGAACGTGACTGATGGGAAATCTGCATTACTTGTCTGAGGCAGTGTTTGTTAGGTTTCTCCATCGCAAAGTGGCTAGCTTCCCTGTCCCTGCTCTGTTCCATGGAAGTGAGTCACCAGCAATAGCCCACAGTCCAGGGTGAGCAGGACTCCATGCTCACCTCCTTTAGGAGGAAGTAGCTACTTGTGTGATTTGTAATTATTCCATAGAAGAATTGACCCCTCTCCCTCATTTATTTACGTCTTCACTAACCTATTCAGTATAGACTCATGAATACTTATTTTATGCCTGGGATTATAACCCAATCGTACATTATTTATCTCACTTAAGACGTCTTTTGGAGGACACTTTGACTTTCTAGTTCTATGAGATGCCGGAAGCTCATCTTTTATTTTTTGGTACCCTAATTTTAGAGTCAAGAATTTTGGATTTTTAAAGAAGGCTACCCTGGGATGTCTTGATTTCTGCCCTTCATTCAGAGAAGCTGCTTTTTACCAAGCTCCCATCCTTCCTCCCTCCCTTTCTTCTTTCTTCCCTTCTCTGTGCTGGGGCTTGAGCCCAGGGCTTCGTGTATGATAAGCATGCATCCAAGTTTCCTTTCTATAACTCTTGTACTTGACACTTCCATAAACAGCTATACTGTGGATCTTACATGCCAATTTTACATATGGACCAATAACTGCAAAAAAAGTAAGATGTTCCAAGGATTCCAATGTAACATATAACATTAGGCAGTGGAATGATTAACCACCCATAGCCTTCTCTAGGATGAGCCCATGTCATCTAGTGGAAAAAGAGAGGAAAGCTGAATAGATGCCCCTCATCTTCTTCTTTGTCCCCATTGGGGCTCCCATTCCCATCTCCTGCATTTCGGACACCCTAAAGATCCAAGATGTTCCAAACCTGTGGAAAGCTCAGGGGGCTGCACAGAGACCTCCATCAGTGCCTCCTTGTGTCTATCACCATGTGCCATGTGAGGAAAGTTTAGAGCCAGCTTGATCCACAGAGGTTATGATGCTTGCAAAGCTGTGGGTGGGTGGGTGGTTGGGGGGGTGGGGTCCTTCAGCCCGTTCCAGGCTCCCTCTGGCATAGAGAAGGCACATTTTAAGGTACTCCTTCCCATTTCTGTATATTTTGTCATATACAGGGCAGTGTTGGAGCACACTCACTATAGCGAGAAGACTGGCACCTGGTCTTTATTTTTAATCAAAAAGAAATAGCCTTTGTCCCTTGGTTGCCAGTTTAAAAAAAAAATCCTAGCCTGGCATCAAGAGACCTCAGTACTATTCCAGAATCAGTCCTTAGAAAATGCTTGTTGCAATACCGTTTCCCCAACTATGAAGTGGAGAGAACTATGTTTGTCTTGCCAATCCTACAGCTTATAGGAAGAATAACGTAAAGATGAAAAAGTGCTTTTTTGGGAGATGAATGTTATTACATTGAAAAAATATGTACCACTGGAATCCCAGAGATTCATTGGTTTAGACGGAAGAGCTTCTTGATGTTCAAGACCCGGGATTATTTTTAACACAGAGTATAGGTTATTGATAACGAGGAGGAAGCATAAGCCAGAGATGATTCCCCAGCATTCTAGCTGTCAAGGTCAGGTCATGATCAACGTGGAGGGCAGCATGTTGAAATTCTTATCTTTGAGGACGATCCCCTGGCTCTTACCCCGTTTCCTCCCATCCTTCATCCAATTCACCACCAGAACAATCTTCCTCAGTACATCCCCAGGTAGCTATGTCTCCACGTCTCATTCTCCTCAATCCTGTAGCATGGTTTCTCCTACTTTGTGTGAATTTCTGGGATCCAGGAGGACTGGAACTGTCACTCTGAACAAGAGCAGCAGGTGGGGTAGGTGATTTGAAGGCTTAGAACAGAGCTGGGTTGCAGGACGAGGTCAGGATTCCTCACCTTGACATTCACGGTGTCCAAATTCACTCCAGCTTACCTTGTTCTTCACGTTACCCCTTGTCCCAATTCTGATGGCAGCTAAGGGGAATAGGGATGCAGAGCTCTCTTCTTTAGGGAGCGAGCCAGTGTCTGAGCACACCCTTCCTGCCAGGCCTCAGTCCCACCCAGGACGCACCTGGCACTATCTCCCTCTGCCCAACTGCCATTATATGAGGATTACTGGATTAAAGTTTGGGGACAGTGAAGGGAATGGCACGGAGAGAAGTTTTCCTAGGAATATTGGGATTATAAAGAGTTGGGATTATAAAGAAGAAAATCAGTTCTGACCAGGTGAGCTCACATGTGAAGGATTTTAGATATAAACTGAACACAAGCAAAGCAAGTTCTGGGCCCATTTAAAAAAAAATGTGTGTATAAATCATGAGTACTGAACATGCCACTTGAAGGTTAAGTCAAGGTCAGACCAGAGAGAGGACTTAAAATGCCCTTCAAAACATCATGGAGGCCAGGAACGGTGGCACATACCTATAATCCCAGAAGCTCAGGAGGCTGAGGCAGGAGGATGCCAATTCAAAGCCACCCTCCACAAAAGTGAGGTGCTAAGCAACTCAGCGAGACTCTGTCTCTAAATAAAATTCAAAATAGGGCTGGCAATGTGGTTTAGTGGTTGAGTGCCCCTGAGTTCAATCCCCAGTACAAAAGAGAAATGGCTGGGGGTATAGCTGAGTTGGTAGAGTGCTTGCCTTGTATCCACACAGTCCTGGGTTCAATCCCCAGCACCTTAAACAAAATAAAACAAACAAACAACAATAATAACAACAAAATAAACATCATGGGGTTTGTTCCTGGGAAAGGAAATAGTTGAAAATTCAAGGACTGTTCTGATGCTGACTTACAAAGCACTCACCTCTGCAAAATCAGGAAAGGCAACAGAACCTGCTTAGATTCTAATGTCAATTAGTCTTGTCTCCTAACTGGGTGAAGTTAGATAAATTATTTCACTTTTTTGAGCCTATTTTCTCATCTGGGTTATGACACAAATAATAGATACTATAGTACAGAGTTATTACATGTATATGACAAGGGAAGTAGTCCTTGGAAATTACATAATAAAAATATTTAATACCCATATAGCCTATAAGAAAGGCTGTTAGTCAGCTTTCTGTCACTATAAAAAAATCCCTAGGATATTTAACTTATAAAGAGAAAAGGTTTGTTTTAGTTTATAGTTTTAGAGGTTCTAGTCCACGATTCTAGACCCATTGCTTTGTGCCTCTGGTGGATGTGCTGGAGAGGTGCACGTTGTAGAGCAAACTGGTCCCCTCAGGTCCAGTGATAAAAAAGGGAGCAGAAAGGGCCAGGATCTCCACAATCATCTGTGAAGATAAGCCCCAAATCCCACAACAAAAGGACCTCCCATTAGGCCCCACGCCCTAAAGATTCCACCAAAAGCACCAATCTGAGATCAAGCCCTTAACACATGAGTCTTTGGAGAATAGTCAACATCCAAACTATTTTCCAAAAAGGAAAATAGTCTCAGAATGTGTTAATGCACCTACATTAACATGAACAGTAAGAGCCTACTTGGGCAGTGTTTTGTTCTATACAATATGTTGGATGGTACTTTAGAGGCCATTCATTTTAATGGCTTCATTTTATAGTAGATAAAACTGAGGATCCGAGTGGTGAAGTAACTTGGGGAATATCACACAGCAGGCACTATGAATATATCATGGTGCTAGGTGAGAGGAGGCATAAAGACAAGCAAGTCAGGCCCTGCTTATAAAGAAATTTTAGATGAACAGAGATGATATTAGGTGTGGTAAGAAAGCCTGTACAGGAAGAATTCACAGAAACTGGTGGTCAGGAGGAGATTGGTTGCATCTGGGCCTTGAAATTTGGGACCACTGACCCACTGTTCATGTGTTCTCTGGCAGATAAAAAGGGCCAGAGGTCCAAGTCCAGTGTATATTGGAAATGACATACAGCTCCTTCTCAACAAAATGACGTCTAGTTTTTGGAAGAAAGCAATCTTGGAGCAGTCATAGCCTCTTACAATTATTGTCTGTGATTAGTTTGCTAAGGAAAAAAAATCTAGAGCAGCAGGGAACATACTGTGTAATTAGTCCCCAAACCTCTCCCACCCCCACAATTCCCCAGGGCACCTGCACCGACAGCTGTCACTCCCCAAGCAGTTTAAAGTCCTGAAGTGGCCTTAGAGCAGAGACCGGAGCCAGGGAAGCTGCCTCTGTCCCTGCCACCGGGGTGGGCTCACAAGATGTGCTGGCAGCACCATTTGAAGCCCGGCACAGAACCCAGAGGCACTGGGGGCCTCAGTCGCTCTGCTGCTGCCCCTGACAGGCAACTTCTGCGCTTCTGTTAGGGCCCTTCTCCCAGCTGCCAGACTCCAAGACAGATCTGAGGGCTGGGATCCCTCCCCAGAGCCTGTGGGGCCACCCACCTGGCTAATCACTCCGTGGCCTCCTGGGAGAGCAAGTAGGCACAGAGGGCTGGTCATTAAAAGGAGACCTTGCTGAGATCAGACTTCTGGGCTGAACACCTCTGCTTTGCTTCTGAGAGCTGGCGATCCAATTGTACTTTTCAAGGAGGTCTTAATTTGAAAGAGACCGGCACAAACTTCATGCATAAATCAGAAGAGAAAGGCCAACTAATCCCACCACAATGAAGCTTCTGTTGACCTGAGGGATGTGTCAGGCTCCCTTGGCTGAAATTCCACCTCTAGGGGCACAGCTCTTGCTCCTTTGGGTCCTGAAGGGGAGGATTGTTCTCAGGACAAACTTTGATTATCAGCTAATACCATAAAGGGGGAATTTCCCTCCAATTGTACCACTGGTGGAGGAGGAACTAGCCTTACTGAACACCACCGGGTCTTTGAGATGGCATTAAAACCTGGAGGGGGCATTTGGCAGGTGCTTTGGTTACATTTTCTTGTGGCCATCAATGGCTCCTGTGGTCTTCTTACTGGAATTCCTGCCAACTTCAACCTCACAGGAGTCAGGGATATTTCACGCTGGCTCAGCCTTTATCCATCCCTTCTACTGACCATACTTTGTTGTCTCCGCAAAGTGGTTAATTGTTATTTGCTCATGCCTACAATGAATGGCAGCCCACATTGTTCTTTTCAGAGAACACGGAGACCCTTAATCCTACATGTCCTTGGAAGCCCTGCAGCCAGGTTACCTCTCCCAAGGAGTTTCCCTCATTTCCTTCAGTAGCCATTTGGAGCTCTTTCTCCTCCCAATCAATCTACCATTTTATATCATTCATTCAAATCTAATGAAATTTGGATTTAAGAGTGAGCGGTCCTCCTTCATTGACTATTTACCACATTATTTTTCTACCAATAGGAGTTGATATGGAAACAAAATCATGCCCCCAGACCTTGACTGATGGATTGATTCCTGCAGAATCAGGGTCCGTGCAGCCTCTCTCTCTGTTTAGCGTTAGCATCAGTTCAGATCAGAGGTTGGCAGACAACTTCTAGAAAGAGCCAAACAATAAACCTTCTGGATTTGTTGGGTCTCAGGTCTCTGTCACTAGTGCTTAACTCTGCGATTATGGTACAAATGGAATCATGGATACTATGTGCAAAAATAGGCATGGCTGTGTGTCAATCAAACTTTAATCACAAATCAGGCAATGGACAAGATTTGCTCCATGAGCTGTACTTTGCTCACTCCGATGCAGACTGTAATACCCAACTCCGTTTGGTGATTTTCTGTTGATAGTCAGAGTCTAGAGGTACATCCTAAAACAATGTAAAGCCCCTCCAATGTCAGTTTGCAAACTGTGAAACTTCATGATGTCTATGAAAATGGTGTTGCATGAACTAACCTTGTGGATAATGAAAAACTGGCAGAATTAGATCAACAAAGGAAGGGGAAATCAGTATCATAACACATAGAAGCTTCAAGAAAGAAAGACTTGAATATCAGAAGAGAAAGCCATAAAGAAAAAAAGATGACCTATCAAACACTTCTGCAAAAATTATTTATTTATTATTTTTTATTTGTTTTTTTTAAAAATATATGTGACAGTAGAGTATATTTGGACACATTATATATACAGGGAATACAACCCATTCCAATTAGGATCCCATTCTTGTGATGGCACATGATGTTCAGTTACGCTGGTCATGTACATATGTGCAAAGGAAAGTTATGTCTGTTTCATTCTATTGTCTTTCCCATTCCCTCCCCTCTCCCTTCCCTTCATTCCCTTCCCTTCATTCCCCCCCTCCCTTCCCTTCATTCCCCTTTGTCTAATCCAATGAACTTCTATTTATTATGTAATTGTGTTTAAGACTCCAACTCAAAGCAAGGGTGCCACCACAAAAATTAAAGCAAAATTAAGCCAACAAATAATAAATCAGGACATTGTGGCATTTTAAAGTAATTGCTGATTAATAAAAAATAAACATGGGGAGCTGGGGATGTGGCTCAAGCGGTAGCGCGCTCGCCTGGCATGCTTGCGGCCCGGGTTCGATCCTCAGCACCACATACAAACAAAGATGTTGTGTCCGCCGAAAACTAAAAAAAATATATATTAAAAAATTCTCTCTCTCTCTCTCTCTCTCTTTAAAAAAATAAATAAACATGGTTTTAATTTTTAAGTTTCATTTTTTGAGATGTGCTCCTGGCCAAATATTTTTCATCATACATTTAGCATAAAAATATGGTCCCTATGAGGGTTCACTTTAAAGGAGCATTTATGGGTCTTAGGATGCTGAGGCAGAGGATCCCAAGTTCAAAGTCAGCCTCAGCAACTTAGAAAGGCTGTAAGCAACTTAGTGAGACCCTATATCAAAATAAAAAATACTCACTTAGTTGTTAAGCACCTCTAGGTTCAATCCCTGGTAGATCTCCCCCTCCCCCCAAAAAAGTGGGGGTGGGGCATTTATGATGTGAATTATCCTCATATACTAAAGACTGACTTTACATAAAAATCCCTATTTTAAAGGAGACCTTGACATTCTTAACGGTGACAACCACATATAATTCTTCTTTGTTTCTCACTACTCCCCAAATCCTATTTTATAGCCAGTAGATACTATATGAATACATACTTCCTTTGTGACATTTGTCACCTTAATGCCTCCCTTCAGAAGGGAAGTGCGTGTGTCTTGCTATTAGGAATAAATATACAAAAATTAAACATAATAAAACTATTATTTATTTGATATACTGTGATCAGTAAATACTGAGAATTAATGTGTTTCATTTCTTCTTAAAATATTTATTGAGAGTAGTTTGAAGAATGCTCATCTTCTTCTTGCTATGTGATTTACCATATACAGCAAACATGTTTCCTATGTCTTTGTGAATTATTTTCCTAAGTTTTGATTACCTTTTAACATTTGTTCATTTTCTCTTTTATGCCATGAAATCACTAAGAGTTCCTGTGCATTTTTACAGGCATCACTTTCTTAGAAATATCTTCATCCTTTTTGCTAAACTTTTCTCAAAAATGTCAAAATTTTATTTTCACATTGTTACTTTGGTAGCACATTTATTACTATTATTTTAATTTTTTTAGTTTTACAGGATGAGAATTGAACCCAGGGCCTTGTCCATGCTGGGCAAACACTCTACCACGGAGTTTCATCCCCAGCCCCTAGTTGCATATTGAGATTCTGTTGAATGGTGGTTAGCCAATGTTCCTATGGTCAATTATTTCTATTTTTAGCTCCTTTACATCTGACTCAAATTTCACCTCCATCTCTACTAGTTTTTGTTTCTTCATTGTGTTTTTATCTTTGTTGGCTATTACCCTGTTTTGATGATTGGCCTTTACAAAATGTCAGTTGGGTTTATCACCAGAAGATGAGAAGCCGACACAACTACGGCGTGCTTTGCTGTCTGTAAATGACCAATGCACAGTAAGCTCAGTTACAGATATGCAGTGACCAGTAACCTATAACCTTTGGAAGAAGTGACACTATTGCTCACCGATCATGAAGCACATCTGTTATTTATGCAGTGATTGATAGACTGAAGAGCTAGCAATAAAGTTTGCACCCTATTTAGCATCTATAATTATTATACTTTGATATGAGGATTGAAACATAAACTATGCTGTTTGGATTATGGCAGTAGCAACTAAAATGTGTGCATGTCAGACAATGTAAATGAGAACTTTCCATATATAATATAAAACTTAATTTTGAACCACATAAGTTAAACACTCATGGTTCAAAAGTTCAATAAGTTTTTTGTTTGTTTGTTTTTTCAACTGGGAATTTACCCAGGGGTGTTTTACCACTGAGCTACATCCCTAGCCCTTTCATTTTCTCTTTTATGCCATGAAATCTCCAAGAGTTCCTGTGCATATTGTATTGTATAGCTTCTTGCTAAATTGCTTAGGGCCTCTATAAATTGCTGAGGCTGTTCTGACTTGCAATCCTCCTGCTTCAGCCTCCTGAGTTGCTGGGATTACAGGCTTGTGTTATCTTGCCCAGCAAAAGTTCAACAAGTTTTTAAACACCATTACTTTCTAAAGTGATACCCCAAATAACTTCCTGGTACTGTAAAAATTTCTGTGCATTTTTTTTTAATCCAATGAAGTAAAATTTGGTTTTTTGGCCAATGATTCATCCTATGCCTCACAATGGAAAAAAGCTATCCTTGTGCTTGAGCAGATGGCCCTGCCTCACCTTCTGGTGATGCAGAACACAGAGAAACTGCCTGCATCTCCCTCCTGGGCACACACCCAGGTGAGATGTCAGATGAAGGGGTGCAGAAGAGACAGTAGTGCTGCAATGTGGTGGGGGCTAACCCTGGCTGGGGAGGGAACAGGCTAAGCAGAAGGTCAGGCAGACTTTCTGGTAGCTTGTAGGTTATTATCAGAAACATGAGGAAGTCCTTTGGACCACCTGCACCATTTGCTTGGTGATGGAACAACAATCTCAAGGATTGCTTTTTCTCTAGAAATCCATGATGACACTCACCCATCTCCTGACCCTAAAGACTTTTCCAACATAATATCAGCACTCTACAGTTTGCTTATATAACTCTATAATTTCTGTAACAGTCTAGAAAGAGAAAGCACATTCTCTTTTATCTTTTTCTTTCAGGAGAGGCGACAGAGATGCAGAGCAGTGGTGGCTTGTATGCCCAAAGTCCTCTGAAGTCCCACTGTGGGCCTAGCACAGACACAGTAGCAAATGCCTGGAATTAAGCCCAAGGCAAGACCCCTGCTGGGGTAGAGATGTCCCCATAGCTTTAGGAAGAGATTCAGTGGCAGAACTACCTGGTAAGGTGGAAGTTATATGGATGAACATGTCTTGGCATTAAACAGTAGTCCCCAAAGAATGTTCCTCTGGTCCCCAGTTAGTGGGGCTGAGAGTTTTGATGACACCTACAATTTCTATGGCATGGTAGTTTTTAGCAATGATAGATGAAAATGAGGATATAGAACAATTGGGTGGTAATTTACTACTGTAGAGGGTTATTAATTTACTTACTTATGGATGAATTCTCATGCCCAAATGATTCCAACTTTGATGAGTTTCTAAGAACAGCTGCAGCCCTGGGAAAATGTGTGAAATGATGGGTCTGGAAATTCTGAGATTGAGATTCCTGCTACAAGATCAGATCCAGGCACTGGTGAGAAGGCTGGAGTCCTAGGTTATGTCTGCAGTCAGGGGATGGGAAAAGTATTGGTAAATAAAGGAATAGAATCCTTCTATCTCTCGATCTTATTTTATGGAGTCTTAATGACTTCTGAAGCCCTAGGGATGGCAGTAATTTGGATACAACTAAATCAACCCATTGTCTTGACTACAGTAACTATTTAGGGAAGGGTACCTGCAGGAAATGAAGCTTCAATGTAGGACATAGGCTGGTAATAGTGACATGGTATATTTTCTTTCTCTGTCAGGATTGAACCAGGAAGAATGTAGGCCTCTAGCTTCTCATTTCTACCACATATAGAGCCTATCAGAAGAAAGGTAGAATCATGATGAGGGAATTGACAAAGTTCTAATATTATTATGCAAACCTCTGGATCTAGCTATGCCTGATGCCATTTCATGAACTTTTCAATTATATGATCCAATAATATTCCAGTGTATTGGGGACCAAAGGATTAACTACAGCAAAGGGAAGAAGCTTACTCAAAATCGCAAGGCTGGTGAGTGGAACTTGAATAACAAATCCAGGTCTTTGGATTCTGAGTGCAGAGTTCATATTATTCTTCCTACACAAGGACAATGTTCTATGAGGGGAAAAAAAGCAGGAAATAAAGTTATCAGAGCCATTACTTAAGGTGGGAGACAATTGCAGTAAAAGGAATACACAGAAGTTCAAACCACCTAACAATATAACCATAGCGCAAGCAGAAATTTGCACTGTAATTTTGGTCATTCAAACATGCCCAACAATGCAGTTGATAAAGCATCTCTTTCTGGCTTCAGGAAGCTGGAGCAAAGGTTTTATGATTTATTCAAAAATCACAAAGTAAAGTAATGACAGATTTTAATGTAGGCATTTAGATTTTCCTTTGTTCAATGCTGATGACAACATAAGAAAAATAGCCTAATTCACAGAATTTTGATTATGCGGCCAACGTTATGATCTTAACCACAGGCTTTGTCTGATGGATTGAAAACTGTGTGGAAGGACAAGACTGATTCAAGTAGCTCACAGCACCACCTTTCAGATTTGGCAATGACTTTCGATCGGTTCTCAAATCACTTATGTTTGCCTTTGTTCCCACTTCAAACAAAACAGAAAGCTTGTTTTATTTTTCCTTTGGGTTATTACCTTGTAAAACCGAGTTCCAGCAAAATGCAAGGCAAGTTCCACCAAAATGCAATAGAGTTAGGGGCATCTTAAAGATGGTTCCTTGATAACAACACAGGATTCTATCAAGAAAGACAGTTAAGCACATCTTTCTCTTAGGACTTGTTTGTCTTCCGTCCTGACAACACAGAAGAAAAGTACTGAAATTGCTTGATTTTGTCATTATTCTCAGAATCGCATGTGGGTCTCATCTGCCATTTTGTTTTTAGTATAATCCCACATGATTGTGATGACAGTGAGTGTCAGTGCAACATTGGTTATTTTTCTTTACTGGAAAAAAAATACCTAGGAAATGATTGTATGTGCTTAATGACAAAGAAAGCCAATTCCATCCACATTTTTACCTTTGGTTTCCTGACAATGGAAATAATTCTTGTAAATCCAATGGTAGAGTGGTCTTTGTTAATGGAGAATGGAAACTTAATTTATGAAAAAGGATGGTAAGAATGACTCTTAACTAGTTCAATTTTCCTGCCATGGAAGAAACACACTGAGAAAATCATTAAATAAGATTCCCTGAATCCCTGACTAGGTTTTGAAGAACACTGCTAAAATGGAAAATGTCAAAGATGGTTGAAGAGGGGCAAGGGATTCAGTGAGCTCCTGACCAATGATCATAATGTCAATTTTGGAGAAAAATTTAGAATTAAGTATTTGAAAATGTGACTTGTGACTCGTCTAAGTACTTGCAATAAAAAGAGCTAAAATTCTTCTGGTTAATGATAAATGTTGTAAAGAAAAATATATTAAGATTATGACATCGTGATGCAGGCTAAACACATTGCTTTATGATATTGCATAGAGTAAATCGCTCTCAGCTGGGGACAATCTGGTCTCCCCTGGCCCCACCCCCATCATGGGACATTAAGCATGGTCTGGAGACATTTTTGGTTGTCACAGATTGTGCAAAGGAGAGCTATTTGCCTCGAGTGGGTAGAGGCCAGGATGCTGCTAACATCCTACAGGCGGAGGACAAAGAATCACTGGCCCAAAATATCAGTAGTGCCGAAATTGGAAACCCTGGTCTGGGAAATCCTGGTCTGGAAATTGCATTCTCAACAGGAATAATATGGCTTCTAGTGGTGCAAAAATTGGTTTTTAGGGAATGAAGATCTTACTATTATTATCAATAAATCACAGATGCATGTACAACACACGAACATATGTATGGTTTATCTATGTTATTAGGACTTTCCAGAGCAGGGTGGTTAAGGGGGACCAGGGGAAGACTCCTTGGGAAAATAATAATGGAACAAAGGATTGGGAAACAAGGGTCTACATCATGGAGTATCAAATTATTTTTCTGCATAGAGCCAGATAGTAGTTTCGTTTCCTCTGTGGCTACATAGTCTCTGTGGCAACTGCCCACCTCTGCAATGTAGCACAACAGTAGCCGTAGACAGATAATATCTTCACAGATGGGATGGCTGTGCTCCAATAAAATTTTATTTAAAAAAATAAAAGAAAGCCATCAGAAGGACCCTATTTGGCTCATGGGCCATAGTTTGAAGACTTTGGTTTAAAAGATTAGGATTAAAAACTAACAAACATAAGACATGCTTTATTTCACATGCAGATATCTTAAAATGATGATCACTGTAGTGTGTGTGTGTGTGTGTGTGTGTGTGTGTGTTTATGTGTGTGTGTATGAAAGAGAAAAAGAGAGTGAGCATTCAGAAAGATTCACATAAATAACATATTAAGGAGATTCTCCATTTTGGATACAATTGAACAATTGTTTGTCAACTGATTGAAATGGATGAATATCTAATTTCAAAAGAATCCCGGATGAGACACCACAAGATGGTATGCTTGATGTTTCAGTAAAACATATGTAATAAATTCTTTTTGTTTGGTGCGGGGGGTACTGGGAATTGAACTCAGGGGCACTCGAACAGTGAGCCACATCCGCAGCCCTATTTTGTATTTTATTTAGAGACCCGGGTGTCACTGAGTTGCTTAGTACTTCGCCTTACTGAGGCCATATTTGAACTTGTGATCCTCCTGTTTCAGCCTGGATAGTTGCTTGGATTCCAGGCGCGTACCACCCCACCGAGCTGATATAAATTCTTGAGGTATGCCTATCATAAAGGTGGATGCTAAGATGGATAAAAACTGCCTTACCTGGCAGATTAGCATTACACCAGAGAGAAAAGGGGAACTATGTTTGGGATGATGATATCAAACTGCTATCACTCAGATAGCTGATCTGTCTTCTGAGATTATCGCCTGTGAAACAAGATAAAAGCACAATATTTTCATTTTCTCCATCTCTGTACCAAAGGCTAAGCCAATGGTATAAATTCTGAGTACTTTTTTTGTACACTAAACTTCATCTTTGGTATTGTCTTTGGCTCTGTTAGTAGACTAATTCAAGATGCATGTAAGTTCTAACTCAATAGTGGCTTAAAAAAAAAAAGAAAGAAAACAACATGTGTTTCTCTATTAGTTGTCTAAATGTGGGAAGGCCAGAGCTGATAGAACATCTCTCTTCTGGAAGACTATCCAAGGATCCTTATTAATCTGTTGTCCTGTCATCCTGGAGATGTGGCTTCTGAAGGGCATGGTCTGGCTTTCCACCAACACCAGTAACCCAGGCAGCAGGCTGAGAAGGGAAATGGAGAACAGCTCCCCTGAAGATCATTACTGAGAAGGTGTATTTTCATCCACAATTTCATTGTCCAGAATGACCACAAGTCACCACTGACTCAAGGATGGCTGGGAGAGGTGGTCTTTAGCTGGGGAAACTTGTGCCTATGTTATATAAGTAAAGGTATGTGGATGTAGAAGGGAATTGGACATCTCTGCCCAGAATTTCAGTATAAACAAACAAGTTGTTTAATAGCTCAATGAGGATGATCATTGTGTTTAGGGACTTGAAACCATATCACAGAAAGAAGGAAATGATATTGTATTATTAAAAACAAATATAGGGGAATCATAAAAACAGCCTTCAAGTTATTGGAAAATATTTAAAGTCTCCTTTTGTATCAGTGGTTGAACTCAGGAGCTCTTAACCACTGAACCACATCTCCAGCCCCTTTTTATTTTTAAATTTAAGACCAGGACTCTCTAAGTTGCTGAGTGTCTCACTAAGTTGCTAAGACTGACCTCACCCCTGCAATTCTCTTGCCTCAGCCTCCAGAGTCACTGGGATTCCAGGTATGCGCCACCATACCTGGCAAAGCACCTCTTTTCAGAGCCTGCAAGGCCAGTCCTAAGACCAATGGCTAGACATTTCAAGTAGGAGACTAAGGAAACAGGAAGAAGCTACCATGCTGGGCATGGTTCCATGTGCTACCAATACAAAGCTGAAGGAAGCAGTTACAACTTTTACCCTACTGGATAACTGGATAATAATAAGCAGTGAGTACAGGTGTGTGGCTGTGTGTGTGTGAGAGAGAGAGAGAACTGGAGAGGGGGGTGGGGAGGGAGAGAGAGGGAATAAACTGACAGAAATATTTGGAAATTTATGTGAAAATTAGGGTTTTCTGGATGCTTCCACTATCCTTCTCTGTTGAGCAGCTATGATGTTGTCAAGTGGGTTTCATTGTCAAGTCTTACCAGCCAGTTGCCTTAGCATCAAAAGCAACAAATACTTTAAAGGGCGGTGGCCTTAAAAAAAAGTCAGATATTTAAAATACAGCAATCCTTGTTTGTTTTAAGGACTCTAAATTAAATATAGTGTTGAGGGAGTTTAATTGGCGGTTGCATTTATTCACAAGTCTTGGCCCTCTCATCCCTGTGGAAAACTATAATCCTCCTCCTGGAGTACTCTGCAATCTGTCACTGGGGGTTTCTGACGCCCAGTGGGGAGCAATTTAAATGCCTGGGTACCTCAGTGGAGCTATTCCACAGCCACAAGCATGGTGCAGGTCCCTATATGAATATCGATGAATAATTTTTTTTTTTCAGTTCTTGAAGAAGTCAGAACCAAGGAGTGAAAGGCAATGCCACCAGGGCAACAGACAGACAGATACTTGGCCAAGGATAAAAAGAGGCCTGGGTTTCATGTGAAATTCTACCACCGAGAAATAGCACAACCCTGACAAGAACAACTTAGGGGAGGACAGCTCTATTTGAGGCTCATGTTTCAGAGGTCTCAATCCATAGGTGGAAAACTCTATTGCTCTGGACCCAAGGTGCAGCAGAACATCATGCGGGTAGGGCCCAGTGGAGGAGGAAAGCAGATCAGCTGATGGCGGGATCTGGAAGCAGAGAGACAGAGGGACAAAGGGGCTGTAGGGCAGGTGCACCCTTCCAGGGCACAGCCCCAGAGATCCTCCAGCCATTCCCCACTTGTTTACAGTTACTACCCAGACAGTCCATTAAGACGAGGATGGACTGATTAGGTCACAGCTCTCCAAATTTAATCATCTGGCCCATTTGTTCCCAGAACTTATACTTTTAAACACTATGTTCTTTGTGAAATGTACATGGTCATGAGGATCATCACCAGTGAGCAAGAGATTAGAAAGCTTAGAGGTTAAAAAATCGGACTCCAAACCCAGGCTTTATTGGTACCTACTCGTACATGTAGTAGGGTTCTTGTGAATTTAGAAGAGGAAATCACTCAGAAAATGGACGTGTTCTCATAATGTAGAAATAAGATTAGGTATTGGATAAGTAAGATGTCATGTCACTGGCCCAAAACAAATGGCCCAAAATGAGGTATCTTTTATAAACTGATTATTGGCATACTCTGCAGTATATTCTTATTTATTTTCATTCATATCAGAGGTATATACTCTTAGGAACATACTAGTAACTCTCAACCAGGAGTGATTTTGTGACACCTCACAAAACATTTGATGTTATCTGGAGGCATTTTTGTTTGTCAAACCTGTGGCAGAATCTTGCTACCAGGGACCAGTAATCCAGAGGTCAGGAATGCTGTTATGAATCCTTCCATACACAACAGAGTTCCCTGAGCCCCAGCAGGAAATTATCCAACTCCAAAGATTAATAGTCTCAAGGTTGAGAAACCCTGGCATAGACTAGTATAAAATTCCTCTGAATGCCAGGCACGGAGGTGCACATCTGTAATCTCAGTGATTTGGGAGGCTGAGGCAGGAGGATCACAAGTTCAAGGCCAGCCTCAGCAAGTTTGTAAGGCCCTAAGCAACTTAGTGAGACCCTGTCTGAAAATAAAAAATGAAACAGGGTGGGAATGTAGTTTAGTGATTGAGCACCCCTGGGTTCAATCCCAAGTACTTAAAAAAAGAAATCCTCTAGAAAGTCTTCTGTCCAGTTGAGTAGACTAGATGCTTGAAATTTTGTGCAGTCATTTTTTTTGTTTTCTTTTTTAAAATTTGTTTTAGTTAGTTATACATGACAGTAGAGTGCATTTATGCAAAAGATTGTCTTGTGTGCAGACAAACTTTTTCTATTACCTACTGCCCTTCAGTCTGAAACTAATGGGTCTTCAGCACATGGCTTCCAGTTCAGAGAACTGTAGCAACTGTGCAGCACATTCTAATTGCTTCTGTAGGGAAAAAAAACACCCTGGTGGGTCAGTGTTCTCCAGCTCCCAGGTAGAAATCTGATAGGGAATTTTCTTGTTTGAGATAGACTAAATAATGACCAAATTCCTTTTTAACCTATATCCATGTTGCCTATTTTATAATGACCACTGTTCAGCACACACAGAGAAATTTTAGTCCTTGAGAAATTACAACTTCCAAAAATATGCATACATCATTCACTTGATTTACTCATCTGGCCTCTGTCTTAAGTAACCAAGCTTCATTATCCAACCCTAGAAAAGGCAGTGTTCTGTAAAGGGTCTTTCTTCTATTTCAGGGATAGAAATTATCTTGCTATCTGCTGATTTCTTCTTTAGTGTATTTCCTGATTTAGGAGTCTTATAAAGTTTGCAACTCCAAAGTGATCTTTTGAAATAAGAGCCAGAGCTGCTGAAAGCCAGAGATATATTCCAGTTTACTAGGGTACCCATAGAAAGACAACCTCAAATCTTTTTTATCACTTGGTATATTTGATTCACTACTTATTTTACTTAAAATTAAAAAAATAAAAACCTCAGCAAATTCAATTTCAGTTGCATCCCAGAGCAGTTGAGAATACAATAGCTATAAGTTGGTTAACCAGATGAAAGATTATATGTTTTATTATAGTGCTATAAACCTCAAAATGTCCCTAGCAAAATACATTAAAGTATCATTATGGACAAAAAAAAAAAGGATTCTGTTAAAGTGGTATCCTAGTGTTTCATATTTATTCTTTTATTGTGTAGCATTTGAAATCAATTTTATGTCCTGAACTTTAAGCAGTTTTCTCTCTAATTGGTAATAGGGTGCCTTGTGGGACTTCAGGCACGAGGGAAGAGTCTGGAAGGCAGTGGGAGGTCAGCTGACTCAACTTGTTGATTGTACAGGTGGGGAAAATGGAGCCTTGGTGTCTCTTTATAGGTCATGGGGGAAATGAGCATGTACCCCAACCCCAGATCAGGAGCCTCCCTCCCTCTCAAGTTTTCTCAAGTACAAGGAGTTCAAGGTACTTCTCATTCTCTTCTCTGTATAACTGACTCCTCATCTCATTTTGGTTGGTTGGTCCCTGGAGTTTAACTGAAGGAGTATACTTCTAGCATCCTAAACTTAAAGGTGTTCTTGCCATTGGGTAGATTATCATCATTCCATTATTATTCATTTAACTACCTACAGCTGTATACCTGCTATGTGCCAATAAGCATGCAGCTCAAAGGAATAAAGGAAGGCACAGGGCCAACCAGGTTCCTATCCTCAGAAGCTCACTTTCTGCTAGAAGGAACAAATGAAATGAATATAACAAATGTCATAATTGAGTTCAATAAAGGCCGTGAAAGAAATAAGTGAGAGGGTGATCAAGATAACTTGGAGCTAGGAGAGCAGTGGGAGTCAGAGGCAATAGAGTTCTTCCAGAAAAGTGGGTCAAGGATACCCTGCTTGAGAAGATGATATCCAAGACGAGGCCAGAGGATACGAAATTTCTTCTCGGTGGTGGGGGTGGGGGGACGTTGGATAGAGACAACACCAGATGCAAGGGCTGTGATGAAGCAACAATTTTGCATGTTTGAGCAGCAAAAAGGGACGAAAGGAATGATTTGTATCAAGTGAGGAAAAGTTGAATAAGAGAGGACTTTTTTTTTTTTTTTTTTTTGGTGAGGGTGTACCAGGGATTGAACTCAGGGGCACTCAACCACTGAGCCACATCCCATCCCTATTTTTGTATTTTATTTAGAAACAGGGTCTCACTGAGTTGCTTAGTACCTCACTTTTGCTGAGGCTGCTTGGAATTCATGATCCTCCTGTCAGTCTCCCGAGCCACAGGGATTAAGGCATGCACCGCCGCATCCAGCCAAGAGAGGACTTTTAAGAAGAAAGCAGAAGGACAGATCATGTGAGACCCTGTAAGCCATGTCAAAGATTTCTGATTCTATAAACTTACTTATGTCATGAAAGCTAAATAGAACGAATACAAAAATAATTTGTGATGTCAGAGAAAAGAGTGGAATGAGGACTTCCAAAAGTTCTCTGGTCTGTAACAGCAAGAAGAACACAGGAAAGATGGTCAAAAATCTTACATTTTTGGAACTTTAAAAACCAACTAAAGAGCTATAGAAATCTAAAGAGCATTTATTCAAGAAAAATGGTTGAACGTTGGTAAGAATAGCAAGTTTTGTGGCATTTTAATTTCCCTTTTTTCCACCCATATCCACAGCCCTGTATTGGCCTTGAATATGAACAGATTGCAATGACAATAGAAAACAGCAACCTGGCAGCTGTTGAAGGGGGCAGATAGAGTTGAACTTTGTCGAAGCCCAATTCTAAGAGGATTATGATCACTTTTCTTGTCTGGTGGCTTTTGGAAAGAACTGACTTATAAGACTGCCTGTGCTAGACCCTATACAAAACTATTAGTCAGCTTTGCATCATGGTGACCAAAATACCTGGAAGAACTACTGAGAGGAGGGAACATTTATTTTGGCTCATGTTTTCAAAGGTTTGGCTCATAGTCTGCCAACTTCACTGCTTTGGGCTCAGAGTAAGACAGACCTTCATGGTGGAGGAGCATAGCAGAGGAAAGCTACTCAGCTCATGTTGGCTGGCAAGCAGAGAGGGAAAGAGAGAAGGATGGTAAAGAAGAAGCAACCTTCTAGATCCTGCCCCCATGCCCCACCTCCTCCAGCCATACCCCTCCTGCCTACAGCTACCACCCATCAGTCCGTTCAAACTAGGATAGACTGAGTAGGTTACGGCTCTCCCAGTCCAGTCAATCCATCTCTGAACACTCCTGAATTATCACAGGAGCTTGAAGAGGGCCCCTCATATCCAAACCATAGCATAGCTCACCCAGTATAAGCAGTCAATTCCCAGAGACTATTTGTGGAAAATAATTAGAGGCAATTTTTCATCACAGAAGCAACTTGAGGTGGTGAATAACATTTGGGGAAAACGATAGGCTAGAAGAAAATTTTGAAAAGCTGGAGTGGTGACAAACACCTATAATCCCAGTGGCTTAGGAGGATGGGGTAGGAGGATCTCAAGTTCGAGGCCAGCCTCAACAACTTAGTGGGGCCCTGAATAACTTAGCAAGACCCTGTCTCAAAATATAAATAAAAGAATGGGCTGCGGATTTGGCTCAGTGCTTAAGTGTGCCTGGGTTCAATGTCTGGTACCCCTGACTCAAAAAAAAAAAAAAGAAAGAAAGAAAAGAAAAAATAAGAGAAAAAGAAAATTTAAAAAATAAAGTGAAACAAAATATTCATAGGGGACTTTGAGTATCTTTTTCCTGTTTTCTGAGGATTTGGGCTATCCACATGCCCAGGGTTGTGTACACAATCAGGAAGACTTGAAATGTACACAATCATTGACCTTGAGTCTCTATGCAAGCAGAAAGTGAAGGCTAAGGTAGATGTTTTAAGATGCCTGTTTGGGTACTGAAAACATGTTCCAGCATACACACACACACACACACACACACACACAGCACATACCTCAGCAGACTAGGAAGACTGTTGATTTGATCCATTTAAGGAAATGGCTGCCTAATCCTCAGCTGACCTCTAAGATAACCGACCTCACACTTCATAGCCACACAAACAAGGAACAGAACATAGGCCTTAGAGAAATAGTTCAGAAAACCCAGTAAACAACAACAACAAAAAATCAATAACAGCAATGATAACAAATCCTGGGGAGGGGAAAGAAATTCATTTCCATATTTACCCCCTTCAAACAATGTAAAATGTCTGGTTTTTTATAAAAATATAAGATATATGAAGAAACAAGACAATGTGACACATGAAGAAAAAAAGCAACTGTGACATTAGACATTAGACATTAGCCTAGACATTAGAATTCATGATGTCTCAAGTATGTTCAAAGAATCAACAAATGCCAGGTCTAAACATTTAAAAGAAAATATGAGAACAGTGCTTCAGAAAACACAATATCCACAAAGAAATAAAATGATAAAAAGAACTCAATATAAATTTTGGAGTTGAAAATTATAATACCTGAAATTAAAATTTAACCAGAGCAGCTCAGCAGTATAACTGAGCAAGCAGAAAAAAAATAAAAGAACAAACTAGAAGATAGATAAACTAAGACTATCCAGTCTATAAAAGAAGGAACAAAAATTAAAGAGAGTCTTAGAGAGCTGTGGGAAACCATTACATATTCCAAGAGAGGAAAAAATTGGACTCCAAGAAAGAAAAGAGAGAGGAAAGACTGTACCCTCTTCTCTTCTCTTTGAAAACTGAGGAAAATAACAACCTAGATTTTATAAATTTGATTTTAAAATTCTTATGAATCTTCATATCCAAGCTGCTCAACAGACTCCAAATTAGATAAAAACCAAAGAAATTCACAGCTACACAAATTATAATCAAATTTTTGAAAGTTAAATACAAAATTTTGAAAGTAGCAAGAGGCAAGAGACAAGTGACTCATCACCTACCAGGCCTCCTCAGTAAGATGGACAGCTGATTTCTCATGCGAAACCATGATGGCCAAAAGGCGGTTAGGTTACGTAGTCTAAATCCTGAAAGAAAAAGTCTGTCAATTAAAAATTTGTGTTTGCACAGAACTGTCCTTCAAAAACAGAGTAGAAATCAAGGCATTCATAGATAAACAAAAACAGAATCCATCACCAGTAGGCCTCCACAATAAATACTAATGGACTTCTTCAGGCTAACATGAAGGGACACTAGACAGTAACTTCAATCCATATGTAACTACACAGAGAATAAACAACAGAACACACAAGTGCATTACTTGTAATGCCAAAATCAGGAGATAAGAAATTCAGAGATGACTCTATAAAGTGAAAGGTATAACTCTGTGTTGATGTGCATATAATGCATGTAGGTGTAACTTGTATAACAACACTGGCATAAAAGTGGGGAAAGGAAATGGAACTATATAGAAAAAAGTTTTTCTATACTGTTAAATATATATTTTTGTATACTATTGAATACCAGTCAGTATTAAAACAGTTGGACCAAAGACAACAATAGGAGAGCTAAAACAATAAAACTCTTAGATGAAAATGTAAGGATAATCTAAATGACCTTGGATTGGACAGTAACATCAAAGAGAATCAAAATTAGAAGCAACCAAAGAAAAATGTTGACATTGGACTCATCAAAATTAAAACATTTTATGCAATTAAGGACACTCATAAAACTGGAAAGAAAACTCACAAAGTGGAAGAGAGTGTTTGCATATCCTCTGTCTGATAAGGATCAAACAGTCATAAAAAACACAAATCAACAACAATAGACCTAATTTTTTAAATGAGCAAAGTATTTGAAAACATAGTTCTCCAAGGAAGATATATAGATAAACATGTGAAAAGATGCTCACCCTATTAGTTATTGGATAAATGCAAACCAGAAACCATGGTGAAATAACAGTCACACTCACTAGAATGGACTTAACCAAAAAGAGGGACAATTGCAAGTATTGGTGAGGAGGAGGAGAAATCGAAACCTTTATACATTGCTGGTGTGGATGTAAAATTGTACAACCACTTGGGAGAACAGTTTGGAAATTTCTCAAGAATTAAACATAATTACTGTATGTCTGAATAATGTCACTTCTACACACATACCCAAAGGAATTGAAAACATATGCCACATAACAACTTGTACACCAATGTTGATAGCAGCATAATTGATAAGAGCCCAAAACTCAAAATGTCCATCAACTGTCGAATAGATAGGTGAAATGTGTCATGCCATTACAAAGAAATATTATTCATCCACAAGAAAGAAAGAAGTGTTGATATGTGTAGCAACTTGGATGAACTTTAAAAACATTATGAACAGTGAATGAAGGTAGACATACGAAGCCACATGATGTATGATTGTACTTACATGAAATATCCAAATATAGAAGGAAATTCATGGAGACATAAAATAGGTTAGTGGCTCCCAGGAGCTGAGTGGATGGGGGAGAGGGCAACATAGGGGAATGATGGCTATGGGTATGGGGTTTCTTTTGGGGGTGATGAAAATGTTCTCAAATTAGACAAAGGTGATGTTGTACAACTTTGTGGATAAACTAAAATCCACTGAATTTTGTACTTTAAAAGTATGAATTATTTGGCATATGAATTATGCCTCATTATCAAAAGGTAATTTGCACCACGGGAGTTTATCCCTGACCTGGTCCAGGAAACACGTTCACTAATGTATTCACAGAGATGGACTGATTGTTCATGGCATAATCATCAAAACAGTGGAGAGATGGACAAATATGGTTCAAATAATTTGTAACTGAGGAATTTGAATGATATGATCAGATGAAGATGGAAATTGAGTACCCTGGGTTCTGTTTAGCTAGCCACCATCAGGGCAGAGCAAACAGATCTCAGTTTTTATGCTAATTCTCATTCATTTGAAGTGCCTGCCTGGATCACTGTGTATCAATTCTGATGCTCAGTCTAGGCTTTACAGAGAAGTGGTAATGACTGCTCCGGGATGGTGGTTGAGTGTCTAGCAGTTACTGTTTCTATAAGTCCTTCTGTGACTTGGGACAGAGATTTTCAAAATATTAAATAAAAAGATACTAGGTGTACTGAGTGATCTTTAAGCATCATTTAATTTTTAAAGCTTTGTGATTATCTGATGTAATGATCCAATTGCCACATCTTTCAAAATGTGATTTGTACAGTTTTTTAAAGGATTTAAAAAATAAGCGATGTTGGTAGCAGGCATGCACAGTCTGAAATAGTTGAGCTGGAGGAGTATATAAATAGCTGTGGTCGATGATCTTGCCTTGTTCTTTTCTAAATGCAGTGCTTCTCTGTGCTAGCATTTAATTATGCTCTGTACTTGGATAAAAATGGGCATTAGGAAAGATTAGCTTTTATGATGGATATGTTGGGACCTAAATATGGTTTACATCTTTGCCACTGCAATCGGAAAACCAACATCCCACAAATGAATGCTCATTTTTTGTGGAAGTGCATTGGGAATATTTGCTCTTGTATCATTTGAAGACAGATCCATACGCATTCAGTACAGACTTGAAGACATGACAGGATAGATGTTGCAGTCTTCTAAGAAGGCTCTATTTTCAGCCAAATTGTCCCCCAAAATCATTCCAGCTCACTTTGCCTTGCCACTCTCTTACTAGAGATTATAATCACATCCACTGCTTAAAATGACAAATGCTTAAAATGACAAATTCAAGTTATCTTCTCCTTCAACTTAGAGGACAGATGATATTAAATTAATGTCACTACCAACAGGGACTATACCATTTTCCTAGGTATAGATTTAAATATAAACCTTTCATTTGGGTTCAATTACAATGGCAATGATAACAGTAATAATGATTGTTGGAAGCCCTTTATAGGAATTAATTCATTAAATTTGTGACATTCCTGTGAGATAGAATTTTTATCACCCACAATTTATGGTAAGGCACAATTGAGACATGGAGAGATTAAACAACTTTTTCCAAATTACATACATCCAAGAAGTAGGAAATCAAAAGCTCAAATAAAGACTATCTGCTGATGTGACCATCTTCCCAACCACAAGACTATAGTGACTCTTGGGTTGCATGCTGGCGAGGGGCTATTATCACAAGAATGACTCTATAAATCCAGCCTGGTACCAAAAAAAAAATGAAATTTTTCATAAACCCTGGTAGTTTAGTTACTGTTGACAATGAACTGAGATGAACCCCTCAGATTTCCCCGTGGAACACTATGACCCCAAGAGTGTCACATTGCTGTGGTTGGGAAGCCGAGGCCTTGAGCCTGGGCTCCTACCTGCCTGCTCTAGAAGTCCACTACTTACCTAAGCGACCTCTCCACTCTACCTCTACAGTCCTTTGGGTCATGAACCCTCTGACTTAACTAGAAGTGGACTTTCTTAGTAACATATCATGCTCTTGACTGTGACCTTTTGTTCCAGTGACCTTATCCCTTACCAGCTTTTTGCATTCATTATGAGATATACTGATCTGACTACCAGATAATGCTCTCTATCCATTTGACACTAGTCCAGATATAACAGGCACATCATATCCAACAAACATAGCTAAAGTTACTTGTTATTTTCTTGGTCCAAAGCCCACCTTCATTTTAAAGCCACCAGGTCACTATTCTATTTCTGTGCCCTCAGTCATAGGGACACATGCATAATCCATCTGGGCCTGATAAAGTATCCTAGGGATAGGAATGTGATCTGGACCAGACCAGTTGTAATTCTTCCCTGAGATTTTTAAAATTGGAATTGTCTGGAGAGACCTACCTTCCTCCACCCCACAACCCTTCTTTCTTTTTCCTGGCCACTCAGCTGCATATTCGCTACATATGCCTATATGTGGTATATTCAAATACACTGGAGTGGAAAAGCTACATAAAAACGATGCTAGCTTCCCGAGAAAAGCAAATTTGAAAATGAACTTGGAACCTAAGATAAAAAGCAAGAAAAAAGAGCCCAGTTATCATTTAAATGCCTGGTGTTAGCTGTTTCTAAGCCCAGGTCCTCTCTTTCCTTCTGGAAATTCTAGTATATTAAACAATCTATTCTCCTGTTTGATGCATAAACTGGCTGAATTTGAACAAAGAGATTTAATTAACAGAGACTGACACTAAAAAGGCTATTGACATACAGTTCTCATAGTGGAGCAAAAAGGTAGAAGAACAGGCCACACAAAAGCAGAGAGGAAGTAAAGTGGGCTGTTTATTAGCGCAGAATACAGGGAGTAGCTACCTTTAAATACCAAAAAGGTTAAGTATTAACTATCTAGGCATTATCATACATATATCAAAAAATTCAGCGGATTAGAAGAATCAAGATGCGTTACCTTCTGCAGTTTCTGTCAGGAATCTGGAAGCGGCGTGGTTGGGTGTTTCTGGCTCAGGGTCTCTCATGAAGTCTCAGTCAAAATGTTGGCTGCTGCTGAAGTCATCAGCAGGCTTGGCTGGTGGTGAAAGATCCACTTCCAACATGGCTGACTCATGTGGCCATTGGCAGGAGGACTCAGATCTTCATCACGTCTACCTCTCCATGAGGCTGCTCAAGTGTCCTCACGACATGGCAGCTGATTTTTCCCCAGAGTGTATAATCCAAGAGAAGTTTGGAACTACAAAGACTTTTGGGATTCATTCTTTGGAGTCACATTCTGTTGTTCCCAAAGTATTCTATTGGATACATAATCAGCTTTACTCAGGGAGGGAGACTACTCAAGAGCATTGATAGCAGAATTCAGGGGTCATGGGGGGCCATCTGGAGACCGGCTACTATAGGCTATCATTTGGAAGAAACTTTGAGTATACTTTGAATAGATCCCAAAGAGAGGTTGAGCACAAGTGGAAGGTACCAATAGACTATGGGTCCATATAAATGAAGTTAGTAATGTACAGAGATGACCCTGAAGCCATAAAAACAACTTCTACATGTAATGTATCTCCAGACATTGAAGGGACTAGCAGAAATCACCACTGTGAGTGACATTAAAGAGGGTTGTAAAAGAGGGAGTCATAGTATAAATGACTTCTGGAATTTCTTTTATTCATAAAATTTTATAACCCAAGAATACTTTGGTTGACAGATTTGTCTTCCTTCATTTAACTTCTAAAACACCTCTTATCAGGTGTTATAAAACTCTGTCTTTATATGAACTTTTTTCCCTCTCTTTACCAGATATATATATATATATATATATATATTTATGACCAAGACAATCCCTTAGTTTATGAGGAACAGCAGTTAGAACATAAGTGTTCCAGCTTCTTGCTTGTCTAGTGGAAAAACTCTAAGCAGTGAGGTCCCCAAGATGACGCCCTATTTGCCCACACTACTTTCTCTCCAGCTAACACATTGATTGGTGACTTTTTCTTCTTCCTTGTCACACT
The DNA here is from genome assembly GCF_001458135.2 of Marmota marmota marmota. Lineage (NCBI taxonomy): Eukaryota > Metazoa > Chordata > Mammalia > Rodentia > Sciuridae > Marmota > Marmota marmota. Next base: position 19,674,455 of record NW_025999869.1, read on the forward strand.
CTTTAAGTCCCTTCTAGTGACTTCTGGCATTCCCAGCAAATTAGGCAACTTGTGTCCAAATGCTTGTCTCAGCTCTCCTTTTGGGTAAACTCAACATACTCCTCTATTCAAAATTTTAGATAAAAACACACTCAATATAAAAACCTCTTCCTTTGGAGCAACATATTTTATGTGTCTTGTTTTCTCACACACCAGTTATAGGCTGCAATTCAGACATAGCCAAAGAAATCATTCCACTGTTGACAATGATTTGGAAGCAGCATGTTAGCACTGGCCTAGGAATCAGAAGACCTACTTTCTAGGACTTTTGCTTCTCTACCTGGCCCTGTGATTGTGTGGAGTCTCATGACCTCCGGGGGGTACCAGCATACTCAGATATAAATAAATATTGATTCAAATCAGTGGTTCTAAACATTGAGTACTTTGAAAACATTGATGAATGTTTTCACCTCTCTAGAGAAAAACTAATGCAATCAGTGTCTACACATGAAATAAATGAACTTGTGCATAATCTCTGGTCATTAATGAAACCACTGAGGTCTACCCATGGCCTCTTGGTAGAGCTCAATAGATCCCAGAATATCATCTCCTAGTCTTTTACTTCTCTGTAAATATCAACACTTTATGATTCAGTGAGTAATTGATTAAAGAAATAATGATTTCTTCTAGACAAAATTTCTCCATAAAAAAACTTCTGGCTAAAATTCAGCTGCTTTATTAAACCTGATATTACATGCAACATTTAATCTATTGGAAATTCACACTTTTTCTACCAGATAGGATAACTTCCCTGGGGGGCAAATAAAAACCCCGGGAGTTGAGCATGACCAGTGAGAGAGAATACAAGTCACAGTATCTCTCAGGCCAAATTTCTGTCTACAGTTGGTATTTTTCTTAAGCTGATGAACTACTTCCAGGGGGGGGGGGAAATATANATATATATATATATATATATATATATATATATATATATATATATGCCTAAAATAAACTTCTTCACCTTGCCAAACTGCTCAGAATGGCAACAAATTCAATCCAACTTCTCTGTGGACCACTTTGATAAAGTGTTGCACAAAAGAAAAGGATTTTAAATCAGGCCCTAGGTTAGCATAGGAGAGAATGCTGTTTCAGAGATCCCATTTCAAGCACCACATGGCTCTCTGAGTCGCTCTTTCCACAATCATCTTGTTGGCCATTGCAAATGAGCACATCTGAGTTGCAGGATTTATCGTAATTGAGTCTCCTGAAGAAGTCATAACAAAATCCACCAGGCCAAAAAAACCACAGGACCACTTGAAATCTCAATTAAGAAAATAAAAGTCATTTTCTTTTTTTGTCTTAGAAATATTTTTTAAGTTGCTACTTCTCTGTGATGCCACAGAAGAATTTTTAATCCAGACTCATATAAAATTAACCTATAGAGTTGCAGAAGATGAAAACCTGATTGCAGATATTTAGGATGATATTTAACAGCAGGATTACCAGACCTGAATTCTTAGGCTTTATCTGGTTAGAAGGTTCCTCCACTTAAGAAGCATATGTAAATAAATATAATAATAATCTAGTTTGAAAGAAAACAAAATCTATTTGCATTTATTCAAACACAGATATGGTAACAATTATTCCTAACCAGTCGTTTTTATGGGTCTGACTTATGTCTGTTAGGGGATGGGGATTTCAACCTGCAGTTTTGGCTTAAATCTTCAAAGTAACCAAATGCCAACTTGTTTGCCCAAACTTCTTCCATTGGTGACAACAAATATTATATCAAAATAGAGTAGAGACATTAAGCACAGATTTAGCATCAAGTAAAGCTGAAATCAAGTGCATTATCTTATATATGCCAGCTGCTTAATTTCTATCAGTCTCAGTTTTTTCATGTGGGAACAATTTTTACCTTAAATAATTGTGGAAGGATGCAATAAGATATAAGATATAAGCAAGTAATGTAAATAACCATACTTCCTGGAGCACTGGAAGCATTCAAATAGCAAATGTCATTATCTCAATTTGAAACATGAAGTAAATTTAATGTGTGCTTTCATACACACATACATAGATGACACATAGATAGATAGATTTCTAAGAAGGAGATGGGAAGTATAGCAAAGTCCTCATTTCCAGCTTGGCAAAGGTCTGGCTTTGGATAGGTGATCTAGGGGCTCAGCTGCCCTAGACCAAGCTTAAGCATGTTGTTTATAGAGCAGGGACAAGCAGAAGACAAGAGCAGGTGTTGGCAGCCACTCTATTATAGCAAATAAATACTCAGCAACAGAATGTAAAATGAGTAACTTAAAAGGAAACTATGAACAATAAAGACAGAACAGAACAATAGTGGACACAGGCAGTTGTGGACTGGAGAACACTAAACATAGAGAAATTTAGGCTTATGTGTACAATCAGCAGACACCACCCGCTAGGAGAATCCTGGATATGGGCTGGGAGTGGGAGAACCTAGCATGATGATGCACCATAATAATCTGTTTACAGGTTTCACGAGAAGCTTCTCAGTTGAACCAAGTACACTTTGGTCTGTGAATCTATGTCCCTGCAGCCCTCCACCCAGAATTTCTTGCTTCCCTGTCTCTACTCACATAGTGTTTTTGATTTCTCCATTTTTCACTCATCCCAGTGGACTTAAAGTTACATTTATTTAAAGGGTCAAAACATTATAAGGTCCCAACATTTTCTCCTTTATGTTGTGAATGGCAGGATCAGTGACCAGCTTTGTTCTCTTTATCCCATTGGTGAGGTAAGGGGGCCCATCCTAGGGTTCTGGGGTTGTCCGTGCCCATGACTCCTGGCACTGGTCAGATGGGACCCCAGCAACTTATTAGTTACATATGTTCTCAGCCTGGGGAAGCTTGCCTTACAGGGGTTGCACTTAGGAGTGTACCAAACAAACCTGACTGCAGGACTTGGGCTCTGTAAAATTAAGAGGTTAGGGTGGCTCCATGGGAGGCTGTGATTGGCTGGTTTGAATAAATCTGTGAGCTTGCTGCAAACTGAAGCTCACTGCTCAAGGATAAGCAGGGATGCTTCCTTGAGCTATCATTCAGGAGGGCTGTTTGCCCAGGGGTCTTGTTCTGTGGGAGCTGAAAGAGGAGGAAACTTCCGGTTAGGCTTCTTAAGTCTTTCTGGTTTTATCAGGTGTCAAGATAGCACCTAATATTGACCCTGGACTTCTGCACTTACACCATACTTGTTTCTCTTTGGATCTCCAAAAGCTGAAGTATGGACTAGGACACAATGCACAAACATAGTATATATCCAAGTGTTCCTTGAACCCTTGGTGATGATGATAATGATAGCAGCCATGATATTCTATCGTCAATCACCATCACCACCATTTGCAAAGAGAGTACTCACCATACACAGCCACTGTGATCTCTACTCACCAGTCACTGTCCCATTTATTCCTTCAAGCCACTTTTCAATATAGGTATGGGCATGACTGACCTCATTTTATAAGAAATGAAACTTGAATCTGCGAGGATAAATGACTCACCATGTTATATCACTATTAAGTGGTGGAACTGGGTTCTGAATCTGGGTCTTGACACTCCAATGCCCATATGGTTATATATTTTTGCATCAAAATAATGATTATTCTCATGTAATGAGTAAACACTTTCTGGGCAAAATTTTATGATCACCTCCTGAACAATGCACAGAATTATGACTGAACCCAGGTTCTTGATGTAGAGCCCAGTGGCCTCTTCCAACACAATAGTTGTTCTGCCAACACCTGAGGGCACTCAGGCATGGATAGCTGCAGGTGAGACTGAATATGGACACAGAGTAGATTTGAAAGTGGGAGGGTCTTTTTATATCCAAACACCTGGGATGCAACTGATGGCACAGCATGGAGGGGAAGATGAACATTTAAGCTGATTTTGGGAATCAAAGAATCACAATAATATCAACCGCATGGTGGGTATCTAAGAGAAGAAAGGCCCTGGACAATACAGAGAATAAAACTTCAGAATGTTAAAGTAAAATAAAGCCTTAGATAACAAAAAGTTAAGAATGCAAATCTGGAGACTATTTTGGGGGAGCAGGGTTCTAATGGTCACTGACAAATGCTAGCTTGTGGAATCAGGTAACAGAAGCCCTGGCAGAGGTGGTGAATGGGGGTCGGCAACGAGGAGGGACAGCTCTAGGAGGCCACTGTATCATGAAAAGCCTCATCCCCAACACCTACCTCAAAATTTACCATGATACCTTTAGAGATGCACAATCCTTCCTGGTGCCCCTATGCATCCTGCTAAATCAGATTATTTTGGAAGTAATGTGAGATGGGAATGCAGTTGCAAAAATCACTATTTTGTATGTCTTCCAAGTTGATTCTTTTGCACACTGAATTTTGAAGGTCATTGTCCTAGGCTATCCTGAAGGCAGAGAAGGGAGGTTGGCTGAACAGGTTCTTCTCTGGCTCTACCTACTCTCTTGAAAAAGCTGAATTGACTTACATGTCTCAATACTGTGCCATCAGTCACCCAGGTAGCTTGGCTGACATTGACAACCAGGTTCTCCCTACCCCTTCCTCCAGTCTACTCTTTTCTTTCTCTCCTGTTCCTTCCTTCCTTTCTTATTCTCTTCCTCTCTCTCTCTCTCTCTCTCTCTCTCTCTCTCTCTCTCATTCTCCCTCTGACATAGTCTTTCACCATGTTCCTCCTTTTTTTCTTTCCCTCCTTCTCATTATTTCTCCAGACATGTGTTTATTTATTTATTCTTTTGTTTTTGCAGTGCTGGGGATAGAACCCAGGGTTTTGCACATGCTGGGCAAGAGCTTTACCACTGAGCTCTATCCTCAGCCCTCTCTAGATAGGTATTAACATCTGTGTTCAGGGACTCTACTAAGTAATAAGGGGGATGCAAAGATGTCATTTTTTGGTCCCTACATTCCAGTAACTTACAATCTACAAGATAAGAGGATACTAAAGCTTTGATAACTAGAAGTCAAGGTGAACTATTTCCAGAGCCCCCAGGATATACTTATGAAAGATTTTGAGCAATTAGAGAATAAAAGAGTCCCATCTGACTGGGACAAGATAAGGGTGGAACCCAGAAAGCCTTCCTGGAAAACGGCTACTTGATTGAATCTACATTTAGAGGTAGAATTTGGTTATGGGGAAAGGGAATGAAAGTGGGTGAAACAACTTTAGCAAAGGTGGGAGACATGGAGAGTGAGGGCCTCATGGGATTAATTGTGCTTGGTTCTCCTAAGACTTGTGAAGGACAGTGTTGGACCTGGGGTGAAGAGGGTAGCAGTTCCAGGTACTTGCTAGAATTCAAGGAGTATCTGTTTCACTTCCTGGCCTGAAATATCCTAAAGCTTTGTTCAATAATACTCTACGAGAAGCCAAAAGAAATATGGAATAGCTGTCCAATACTTATTAATCTGAGGTGGAAAGATTGTGATATACTAGGTTTTAGCAAATTTTAAAAAAATGGTTTGAGAAAAGAGTAGCAATGACATTTACATTACTTGTAGCTAATGTGCATTGATTGGATTAAAATATGACATTATGAATAAAAAAGGCCTCTGTTGGAAAATGAAATGCCATTGCTTTCAGAGAGGGGGGGGTGGGAAATAAGACAAGCAGCCCCAATTCTGTTTTGCCAGAATGCTCTGGGTTTAGTGGGAGTAGGGTCATTGATTTAAGCTCTTTCCTTACAAATGCATTAATAAAACACAGTTTTAAAGTTAAATAGATCCCATCTGGGACTTTTTTTCCCCAAGGATGTATTATTTGTACATGCATAATGCATGTATCTGCAAATGCCTACCTCAATTAATTTTAAAAGTACAGTTTCCATGTAAAACAATTTACCCGTTGCATTGTGCAATTGAAAAAATGTCTGCTTGTTTGTACAAGGAACCACATTCTGTGAATCAATTCAGGTAATAAATTATAATCACTATCACCTTCACAGCCACAGGCTTGGTCCGTACCTATGCCAGGGATGCAGTTGGATGGTCACCATCTTGGGGATGGTAGGTGGCAAGCTAATGAACCCTAGATTTGACAGGGAACTGAGGATGCATGCTGTTGGGCTCACAGTGCTGTGGGGCAGCTGCTCAATTCTGGGCTTGGAGTTTCAGATGAAAAAAGAAATCTTCGATCATACGAATCCTGCTTTCAGATGAAAAATACACATGGTTTCTACACTAGGCAAACATTTTCCTGAGCTATGGAGTCAGATAAACATAAATGTTACAAAGGAAACCTGATTGAATGTTTTTTACTTCTTCCTAATTATGTAAATATGTATTACTCTCTCTCTTTCTTCCCAGCTGCTGGCAGCTCATACACTTGAGAAGGAATGTTTTATTCAGGAGAACAAAACAGGCAGGGACCTGAGACTTTGGTGAAGAATAAATTGATTTTGACTTGGCCTTTTAGCTCATTATGAATCTTTAAAATGGTGAAATGCGTCCCCCGCTACCCACATCGAACTATGCAGATATTTGCTGGGATGGAACATTTGGAGTTTTAAAACCACAAGGGAAGGTAGAGATTGAAAGGAGATCTTGAACTTGGATACCAAGGATACGGATATTGTGCTTCTGACCACTATTTATTTTATCCATCCATTTATGTGTCCCTTTTGTTTTTCCTTTGCAATGGTTCAGATCCTGGGCTTTGGCGTCAGCCATCCAGACAAGTTCAAATCCTGACTCTGGCATTTACGATTGCTGTGATGTTGGGTAGTCATTCAACCTTTTTAGAACCCACTGTCTATATCTGTAAAATGAGTAAAATTCATATCTACCTTTGAAGTTGTGAAATGTAAACTCAGTGTGTATGTAAAGAGCTTCACCTTTCTGCAGTGTTTGGGACCAATATATTTTCAATACATGGTAACTATCATGATTAACTCAATTGGTGTTTTCTTTTTTTAAAAAAAATATTTTTTAGTTGTTGATAGACCTTTATTTTATTTATTTGTATGTGGTGCTGAGAATCGAACTGAGTGCCTCACGCATGCCAGGCAAGTGTGCTACCACTGAGCCACAACCCCAGCCCTGGTGTTTTTAAATAGTCTGTTTTGTGCCACACACTTGTGTGAATGTAATAGTTTTCATTCAAGAGCTGTACAGTTTAAATTGGGGGATGTGATACACTCGCATGTGACTTCAGAGTAGAGATGGAAATGAGAAATCATCAGATGCAAGCTCTGTCAGGCAGAAGGGATACATTTTACTGCTAGCTGTGGGAAATGGTGGGGGGATTTGTACTGGAGCTAAACTGAGAGGATATGTGGCTCTGGGTGTGGTGACTCATGCCTGTAATCCCAGTGACAATGGAGGCTGAGGCAGGAGGATTGACTGTTATAGGTCAGTCTCAGCAATTATACCTCAACTTGGCTTAGCCACATTTCAAATGTTCAGTGGCCACAAATGGCTATTCAACTGGCCAGTACAGTGCTAACCCAACCATGGATATCCAGTGACCCCCATGATGGCTTCCAGTCTGAGCCCTGATTCTCATATCTGATAAACTATTTCATTTGAACACCCGTAGTTCCTTCAACCACTGATCAAGGACAGGTCTTTGGGCCTCTTGTTTCTTCTATACTCTTTTCTGCATGAATTCAGTGTCTTTTGTTTCCCAAGCACAAATAAACCTAACACTCCAAGGAAGCCTGCCCAACGTAGATAGTTCTACCATTTTCTTGAAGTTAAATATTATTGAAGTTAATATGACTTCTAATGCTCACTTAAAAGAGCTAACTTTTTTGTTGTCATCCTCATCATATAGTTTATATAGCATTCATTGCCTATTAAATCTATCAGGTACATTCACATGAGCTATTTCTAAGTTTCCTATCTCCCACAATGTCCTCATGCCTACAATGTTTGGACCCAGGGCAGGATTTTACTTTTATTTGTTTCATTTCATCTAGTTCTATCTGGCTCACAATTCTGACATATTAAGATAAGGGAGCGCTGCTTCTATCATTCTCTGAATTCACTGTCACTTTCTTGATATTTTTGAGTGCGATAAGTGCATCTTCTGTAGATAGCCTCATCCAAGGAATTAGCATGCTGTTTGGGGCAGAAAGAAGTTTCCCTCTGACTTACATCTACATATTTCTTTCCATTTTACCACTTTTCTTTTCATGGTTCCTCATTTACCTTCTACTACGTGTCTGAGTTAAACATCAAGTGAGTTCAATCAGAGCCACGCCTCAAAAGCTACACGAATCCTCTTGTTGCTCAGTTCTCAAGGATTACAAATTGAGAACCCAGACCTCACAGTCCCTGCACCTCCTCTCACCCATTAAACTGTATCCTCCTCCCGCAGCTCAGCCTGCCCTTCCTAGTATCTGCTCTTATTTTATCTCTGGTATCCTGAGTGCCAAAGAATGTCCTTCCAGCCCAGACCTCCCATTCTTCTAGCTCAGTAGGTTGCTCTGCAAATTCATTGAGGTATCTGAACTTGAGACTCACTCTTTACAATGCGTAAATGGAAAGATCCTAAACACTTGTGAAAGTAGATAATAGTGTCCTGAGCCTGATTGCCCATGACATATACTCACAGCCAATCTTGTTTGGTGCAACCCCACTTCCCCTTTTTTATTTTGAATAAAATCCCAAATACCATATTATTTTATGCTTAATTCTTTCTGAATGTATTTATAAGTAAAATGAATTAAAAAAAAACATAACTACAACATCACAACTAAAAAGTCTGTAATTAATTCCTTTATTATTAAACACCCTCCTTGCTTTTCCCAGGTCCAGCCAGACATCTGGGAGTAAGATAGGCCATGGACCAGACCATGACCTTGCTGGATGAAATAAGGACTTTCAGGGCTTAAGTTGAAAAGCATTATTCAAAAAGGTCTAGAAATCTGTTTGTTTTAAAATGAATTGCCTTGCATTTATCAAAGCAGGTTGAAAGCAGAAGAAAGGAAAGGGAGTGGCAAAAGAAGGATATTTTAAAACTTCACTTGTTCCTTTGGGAGTACCCAGTTTGTTCTATTAGCCAAGTGTGTTAGAGCCCTGGATAAATACACCAGCTCTCCTTGGACCAGCTCCTGGAAGATGTACGTGTGAACTGATAGTTCTTTCTGTGAAATCTTTCCCAAGCATCTCATATTTTCCCATCAGGAACAGAAATGTGTAGTTACTTACCAAGAAGAGCAGTTTGCCTCGGGCTGTCCAACGGCTGAATTAGTGGATCCAGAAAGAAAAGAGTGAGGGGGCAAAGATCCATTTGGAAATAACTTTCTTGGGTAATTATACCCTACGTGACCATGAAGTTGAGTGCATTCACAGATGTTCCTTCATTTTTTTTTTTAAACTTTTCTCTGCAGTTCCCCTAGCAGGCAGCAAAGCCAATTGAATTTGGCTCCCCAGTACAGCTTTGCTACTGTTGGCCATTACAGCATTGCTTATGTGAAGTCACTTTTGCCAGGAATGAAATGAGTCAAAATGTCCCCAAATTTGTAACGATTTTATAAGTTAGTGAGTTCATTGTCTGCGGTGCCATCTGGAAGGGGAAGGGAGACTAGTTACAGCAGCAGCATCACACAGGTAGATATGGGACATGCTTTCTAATCTACTCATTCCTCTCGTCTCTCCCATGAAGTCATCTTGTATAATCCCAGTTGTAGTTTATCTCTCTCTTTTCTGCCATCACATGTGGTCCCTCTCTTATAAGAGTTAGAATAATAGTCTACTTTGAATTAAAAGCACTTTTATCATTTGTCTCTTCCACTTAGATCCCTGTAAAACAGGAACTCTGTCTTACTCATCCCTGCATCTGTGCCCTACACAGAATAAGCATTAACAAGCATTTGTTGAAATGCAGATTTGATGACATACAAGAAGTAAAATGAGCACATAAGTCCCAAATAGAGAGGTTTTGATAATGCAGTTCAACAAGCATTTGTGATATATTCCATAAAAATATTAAAAAGTGCACTTTGTGAAGAGTTTCCTATGTGCTCAATAATTGCTTAGAATTTGGCACCTTACATGCTATACGCATGTCTGTGAATATCACACTTTCTTAAGTCTAGAAAATCAACAAAAAAAATCAATCAAGTCTGAATTTGCAGAGCTTGCCAGTTTCTGAGGCAAAAATACTCCCAATATGCCCAATTCCAAGCTATCAATATGGCATCACTGAATGTGAAGTAGGAAAAGATAAAGAGTGCATATCATTGCTCAGAGCACTGCACCATGTAGGCCATAAATCGGAAGGGTCTGTAGCACTTGCTGTTCTCTCCACCTCCTACTTGTCTCTTCTTGGCTCACTCTATACCAGCTACCTTAGCCCCCTGTGTTTCTTGGATGCACCCCCTCATGTTCTTGACCTTGGTGTTCTTTCTGCCTTCGTGGTCTTCTCTCACCTATCAGTGTCTGAGTCCTCACTTACTCCAAATCTGTCCTGCTCCATTCCTCTGAGTGTAAGACTCTCCACCCCAGCACTCTCCACCCACTTACCCCTCCCCAGTGACTTTTTATTTATTTCCTTATGTTCATTACCTCCTAACATTTGACATTATTTACTTTGCTCTTACCTGTTTTTTGGTTTTTGGCCAGGGTTTTCAACTAACAGCACATGTGTAAGTTCAACAAAGGCAGGGGTCTTGTCTATTTTTGTTTCTAATCTATTTTCAAGTGCTGAGAAGAGTGTCAAGGTATTGAAAAACAGCACATGAATGAAGGCATGACCTCAAAAAGGCTGTACAGCTAGTGAGAGCCAGGTATGAACTGGCACCTGGGTATGTTCCCAGGATAGGCTACTTTCTACCTCTCTACTCTACAGACTCAGGTGAGAGATGACCCAGCAAAGCACCATTCATGACGAAGCCAATTGCTGAATCAAGGGCAGTAGAAACCACTTAGTTCTTCTACCAGTCTTTGGAGAGAAGTTTGAAAAACTTGATATATCAGGGAAGAAAGAATGGAGATATCAGGACCAAAGGAAATTAAAATTTGTTGAGGACCTACTATTATCAAGGGCTACACAATGCCGTTCATATTCTCCATCTTATTTATATTTTTCCAAATATTTTCAAAATTCTACAGATGAGAAAACTTAGGCTCAAATAGTTAGGTTCTTTTCTCTGGCCATGGTGCTAGAATCTAGATTCAAATAACAAGGAATTCTGTTAAGATTCTTAAGCCTCTGGCATTTCTATTAATAGTACTGTCACTTTAATGCTCCAAATAGTGAAAGGAGAGCTAAAAAAAAATGTTTACTACCTGAGATGTAGTAATAAATATTTACAGCAGGTATGAGCAAAGACAGGTATGTTTTCATCTTCATTTAACATGCAATAAATTTTCATATTCACTTAAACGTGAGATGATTTTTTTAGTTTCTGCACATTCAAAAAGCTGTGCCAGGAGGTTATATGTAAGTCATTCATCAATTATCTATTTTATTAGTACCTAGCATGTTTTAGGCATCGATCTACAGGGTTGTTGATGCTGAAATTAAAAACAACAGCAAAATCAAATCAGCAAAATAAAAATAAAAAAAAATAGTGCCTACTCTCAAATAGTTATAGGGTGAACTTTTCAATGATAAAGAAATGAAATGAAACCATTCTAAGGGTCTCTTGTGTTAAGGGAGGTATGGATTATTATCTCTATTTTATAGTTGAAGAAAAAGACTTAGGCCAACATCTAGAATACATTTCTGGTCCAGATTTTTTTTTTTATTATAGAAAAGTCAGAAACCAGGTCAATGAGACAGTACAGCCATCACAGGAACTGCTTAATTGCCCTTTGCCTGATTAGAGACTACTTACCCATCACCCTTCCATCACTGAGTTGTTTCACAAACATTCCTGATACTAAGGCAGGATCAGAAAAACATGTAGGGGTTTTACTGAAATGTGTATGTGTTCTTGGGAAAAAAATTCAAATAATCATGATGAGTCAACAAATCATATCTTGTAGTCTGCTCCAATCTGTACCCTCCCGAGTTTTAGTAAATTGCTTGCTTGCTCAAATCCTATTCAGTATTCAGAATCCTGCTCAAATTGCACCTCCTCTGTGAAGCCTTCCCTGGCTCCTCTAAGGTTTGAATGACTCGCCTTTTCCTTTTTGAAGGAAGTTGATTCATATATCCTGTAGAGCTTTTGTCACATTGCATTATAATTTTTTTTTGTACTTTCCCAGCTTGCCTATTCCATTTGGGAATGGACCCATACAGTTGCATTAACTGAAAAAAAAAATGAGCTCATTCCTTATTCTAGCTATTTTATATCTCCAGGCCTTTACAAAATTATGCTTAAATCTTGGGGTCTACACTGGGATAGTGCATGTCCCTTGAGTCATCTCATTCCTTCTGATAGGTGACATCTGTTTCCTCTGTGACTCTGTCTTTCTTTGGTTCGCTTTCCTTGTCACATTCCCCATTGTCTGTGATACTGCAAGAAGTTACTTTCCCTCTGACTCTAGGATAGCCTACTTTCTACCTCTCCACCCTACAGACTCAGGTGAGAGTTGGTTGATTGGGAAGCAGACTGATAAGATGATGTTGGAAGTACTAGAGGCTTATTGGCATTTATACTATAAAAGAAAAGGACAGATACAGGGGAGGGCAGAAGAAGATAGATATCAGACTGTAATGCTGAGTTGACCATTTCTACCAGTTTGAAGAGGCACTTGGGAGCAAAGGTGACTGTGGGAGACCAACCTTGCATGTAACTGAGTCTCTCCCTGGCTGGGTGATTGAGGCAGTCAGGAAGCAGCTGTGCCGTGCTAGACTGCGACGCCCTTCTTGGGTTCCAGGGATGGTGTCTTCGTGCATGGGGGTGCCTTCCTAAATCACCATGGGTGAAGCTCTGCTTACCTGTTCCTTTGTAATATAACCCCTTGCCCTGTTTAGGATGGAATGTTCCATGGAAATGCCCTGTGTGTGTCCCTTTCTCTTACTGTGCCCTTGGGTGTGGCCTACCCAGGTGTCAGTCAACCTGCTGACAGTGGACATCATGAAGATAGACTCAGCCCCCTGAAACCTGACCCCTTGCCTCATTTGAATAGCTTCTCCTCAATAAAAGAAGTCAGCACATGCTCTCTCTCTCTCTCTCTCTCTCTCTCTCTCTCTCTCTCTCCCCCTCTCCCTTAAGGTCAGAGGAGCCATCACAGCACCCCCAAAGAAAAAGGTATTTCTGTCTCTTGTGTGGTTATTTCCCATGGCCCAGTCAGCCCAATTCCCCTGGAGTGACCCCTGAGTGTTTTAGTTGCGAGCAACCTGGCAGGTGACCTTTCAGAGAAGTCCCACATTGGACAGAAGTGACTAGACTTATACCATTATTGATCAGTCATCAGCTGGAGGCCACCTAGAAAAGAACACTGACCTTGGGTTGAAAACTGACACAGACCCTTATGACTCTTAACAAACTACATTTGGCACAGCTAGCAGGAAGGCTTTTATTAAAGAAAAAGGTTCTGTGTGTCATATCTCCAGGAGTACCATATTAGTAGGGTGCTGGACATGTGTTAGAGCCAATTGCCAAATTTCCAGGAATTTAGTGAATTGACTGTCAAGTAGAGCCCTTATTAAAAATAAAACAATATAAGCTCACAAATAGATACATTACATGCAAAGATGTCCATGGTTGAGATTCATCGTTCCCTAGTGGTTTCACTACATCATTCTGTTCTGCATGCTTTTGAGGTCCTGTCTCTTGCATCTATGTGATGTGCGCTGTGCTACATGATGGCATGCACTGCACATCTCTTCCCTGTTTCACATTCGGCAATATCACATTGGTATTTTGAAATAAGTCATAGTGGGAGAATTTACACCATGAGAACTGGCAAGCTCTGTGAATCAAGGCTTGATTTATCGTTCTGTTGATTGTCTAAACTTAGGAAAACGATAGAGAAAATGCCAATAATGTGCATTCATTATACTTACATGTGTATCACATCTGTGGCCATTACATTGTGAATGGAACAGAAATCGAGGAAAGAGACATCTAGGACTCAAAAGCTATCATCCAGTGCATCAAAGAAACCCTGATTGACACATGATGAAGTTCTCCCTCCTAAAAAATATCTTGTATCTACATGCCATAGGTTTTTCATGGATACAGCATTCCATAAAATAAAATTCAAGCATTCTGTGAAGGTTAATTTGCTACATGACATTTATAATAAAGAATGTTTGTTTTCAATTATAAATTATACATGATACATTTTAACATCATTATAAGTTATATAAACTTTATGTGTATATGAGTATGCACATACTCTTTTCTTGGCTCAAGAAGATGTGCTAAATGTTTCCCAGAACACCACTGCTCCTCCTGGGCCCATGACCCCAAATCAATGCTGCATCTCTGCTTTGTGCTTTGGCCTAAGCACTCTAACTCCCTGGAGATGCCAATGAGCTACAACCTCTGATGCTCTCAATGTGCTGAACCAAGCAATGGCCTAGCAGTGGTAGCTTCTACAGTACTTTGAGGTCATGAGTAGATAGTATTGCCTTGTGCCTCTTGCTTAGAGAGTTCTAGCATACAATTTTGATTTTGACTCATAGGATCCTTCCTCCCTCTGTAGGAACTCAGCCATGGTTCTATGTTAGCCTGGAAGAGAAAAAGAAGCTGGAAGAGAATTACCTCATGTTAAAAATTGCCCATTGCCCTCTGTAGCTAACCAAGGCTTGATACTTACTGTCTATCTGAATCTCTCTTTGCCAGGAGACTTCTCAGTATTTTACATTGAACTATCCTTGTGATTTTAAGGAATTAATATGTTTGTCCTGTCTAGACCTTCTTTGAATCTTTCTATGGCTGATAAGAACCAAGATGGGCTTCCCTTATTTTCAATCTCTGTCACCTAATGATACTACGAGCTTCCAGAAGGAAGTGGCTTCTTTCCATCTCTAGCACCTGCAGGTGGCTTAGGGATCAGTAACATAGTCTGATGAATGAATGGCATGTGCCAGACGAGGGGAAGAGAGCAGACATAGGAGCTTCCAGACGTGGAATGTCATTTGTCCATACCAAGGGGCATACTCTTTTGTCACCAAGTAGATCTTTTTGTCTGGGCTACAGTTTGTTCATGAAGTGTTTGTGATTGAGTTGGAGGTCCAATGGGCTTCACCTTGATTGCAGGTCCTGAGGCAAGAGCAATACTAGCCTCCCATTAACTCTGTCCTAGGTGATGTGTGGTCTCTGAGTCCCATTTAAAGCCTTTCCTTCTCACTTTGTAGGCTGCTCTGCTCTTTGCCTGGAAACAGTGATGTTCCTTTTTTTCTGACATTTGAAAATCTGCCTGGCCTTTCCTGTGAGCACAGGCCTTCATGCCTTGGCCTGGTTTTCATTGCTATCTTTTGTAATATCTTCTAAGATCTTGGTGTCAGTGGGGCCCTATTATATCCCTTCCATTAGCATGGGTCACAGTTTGAACCAGCTGACCTTAGATGGGGAGGCAAACATTTCAGAAGCTGTTTGTGTCATCTCTGTTTCAGGTGCTAGCCAGGGCTGGCCAGATGGCCTTTAAGATGCAGATGTTATGGATACCAAATTCCCTAAAGGAAAATGGTTCCCAGGTCTTTCCTAAAAGTGGAAAAGAACACCACCTGCAAGTGAAATCTCAATTCAGTTTTTTTTTCTGGATTTCATAAAATTTACCATCATTATCCTGATTTTCTTATAAATAAAGACTCTATTTAACTTCTATTCAGAACCAGTGGTCATACCAATACCTTTTGATAAAATGATGAACAAAACAGATGTGATCCTTATCTTCCTGGGATTTATAATCCAAGGCTGCATCTGGAGAGGGTCCTCTTGTGCATCATGCTGTGGCAGGAGGCAGGAGGCTGGGAAAATAAGCACTCGAGGGAGGTAAAAGGGCTGAACTCCTCCTTTCATCAGGAGTCCACTCCCAAATAACTAACCAGCTGCTGTGATAACAGTACTAATCCCTTCAAGAGGGCAGAAGAATTGATTAAGGTCACCTAAGTACAATTAAGTGGAAAACAGAGTTCACAGAGTGGGGGCCTAGGGCTCAGAGAAGGCTTCTCCGTGGATATCCATCTACCCCCACATCCTGACACTGGGTAGAAGTCAGCTGCAGTTACTATCACAAACACCCAGGTGACCCTTTCTATGTTGGTCTTTGACATTTGCCTTGCTAAAGGCTCATTCGACCTTCATTCACATGAGATAGGTGCAATACCAATAAAATGGGGACAAAACCTGAGTACCTTCTGCTCCTGCTTCTGCTCCTCTGTCCTTATCGTTTCTGGCGCCTGTGATGCTGTCTCCTCCTCCTAAACCTTTCTGAGCTCCTTCTTTCTGACTTCCCCCACCCCACCCACTGGGACTGCTATAGCCATTACTTCCACTTGTTTTCATGAAGTTGATCTTTGCAATTTTAGAAATCTATTTCATCTCCCCAACTACCTAAATTTCTTGAGTACCAGGCAAGCTCCTGAGCCACATGTTTTAGGCAGCCACACAGCTGCTTTCACTGTGCTCTGTGTTGGGCAGAGGTGCTGTGGAGTGGGGACATGTTGCTGTCATGACAAAGCACTGGACCATGAGCTGGAAGCCCAACCCTCACTAGCTGCATAAACAAAGAGCACACCATTTTCATGCCCTGTTTGCCCATTTGTGAAATGGGTACAATTCCCTCTACATTAATTTCTTCCAAGGAGTTGAGAATTGTTGTGGGGTTTCAATCTGATGAATGCAGAAATACATTAAAAATGCTTTACAACTTTGTGGGTTATAAATTTCATACGTGTATAAATCAGAACCTCTGAGAGAAACCCAACTCTAAAGGGCTCATAGAATATATGGACTGCACAGATAGAATTCTGGTTTACCTTATGTAATCCAAGGGATTAAGGCAGCTTTGTACCCTGAGGGGCTAGAGCCCAGGATTCAATTGCCATCAGCATTTATGTCTTTTATTCTCTATTACTCTCTCTTTTCTTTCCTCTCCTCTCCCTTTTCCCCTTCCCCCTCTCAGGCTCTTTCTCTGTCTCCCCCCACCCTTTCTAATTTGATTGACTATTTCTATATGATCTTTAGACTCTCTGGCCTTCAGAGTTGGCTATATTCTCAGAACTACAGGTGGGTTTTTCTATCTGGCAAGAGATATAGTCACAAGAAATACTGGAGTCATCTCACTTTATTTTAAAGAGATGAGAGGAGACAATTCTGAAAATATTGGTTTGACTGTGTCATAGGCTTATCCTGACTCTAGAACTGTGATCCATGAATGAGGATTACTGGAGTGGGTTTCTTTCTTTCTTTCTTTCTCTCTCTCTCTTTCTTTCTCTCTCTCTCTCTTTCTCTCTCTCTCTCTCTCTCTCTCTCTCTCTCTCTCTCTCTCTCTCCCTCTCCCTCTCTCTCTTTTAGTGCAAGCCCAAATCATAACTTTATGGTTGGAATCCCCCAAAGAAGAGAATTATTATTAACAGAATAAGGAGGAAGAAATATTAAGTGGACAAAACCACTCATGCCCTCTACAAATCATAACAAGAAATATCTGAAGCATTCACACTTGTAAAAAAAAAACTAGTTGGCATAATAGAAAGAAAGCCAAAAGCTGTGTTCAACATGGGCAGCATACTGAAAAATTAAGTCACCTTGCACAGACGATATGTTCAGAATAAATAAGTGGAGATGACCTACAAATTTCTTCCAAAGACACCTGAATTAATAGCAACTCACAACGAAAGATGGGAATCAAGACAGAAGGGAATCAAGACAGATTGAACCATGTGAGATGATGAGGGGTGGCATGCTATAAAATGACAAAAAGACACAAATATATCAACACATGCAAGGTGCAAGACTATTAATGTCCTTTCCCTGATGGAGATGGATTCTAATTACAAGCAGAAGTCAGTTGAATGTGTGAAGATTTTATTTATGATCAGGTCTGATTAGACAAATGATGACAAATGAGAAATGGTGGTAAATTGCCCAGAGATGAGCTCTATGTTGCTAGGTAACAAGCCAACATGATTCCCAACAGAACCAAAGAAAATAGAGGCATTGAGGGAACAGAACATTTCCTGGACGTCCTTTTCATTCTTTTCCATTTTGAAGGACTTCTACAGTGTGCTATGTGTGTAGGATTTCCACCTGGGTTCTCCCATCTTATTCAAAGTGAAATATCAATTCAGTATCTGTTCTACCACTAGAACTTTCTCAAAAGAACCTTGGACCAGAAAATGGGAAGTGAACCCATTTGAAAACAACATATTAGCTATCTTAGATTCACTGATTTGATTCCTCAGACATTCACTGGGCTTCTCCTCTGCAGAGGGCATAGTCTTAGAAGTTGTGAAGTGTTTAAGTATCCATAACAGTACAAGCCCAAGATATATGGTGGTTGAGACATGGAAAAAAACCCATGACGTGACAATACAATGCAGAGCAGGGGAGGGTGGTTATAGAAGAAACAACTGGGGGCACAAGGAACATCCAGCTCTCAAAAGAGAAGGCTTTAGAGGGAGTGGACAGCCCAAGCTTCTTTCACATATAGGGACTAACTGTCAATAATGGAGGAAATTTGTTCTGCAGAGCTTCATGAGAAATACTGGCTCTCAACAATTAAATGCTCTAAAAAGGGTATCTCAGAATCAGTAGGCTGGCAACTGGAAGTGTAGGAGAAGGCTCTCTTGTGAAATTAAATCTCTACCAAGTTATGTCCACTGTCCACAAGGACCCTTTCTTGCTATCCCAGATGTACTCCTTTCCTCATCCTTGCAATAGCAATAAATGACATTATTGTCTCTCACCGTGACAAATGCAGTAGGCTCTCAGTTCTTCCTCTTTATACCTTTCCCTCTGTAACCTTGCTCAAAGCTAAAATAAAATTTTAATGT
This sequence comes from Marmota marmota marmota, assembly GCF_001458135.2. Lineage (NCBI taxonomy): Eukaryota > Metazoa > Chordata > Mammalia > Rodentia > Sciuridae > Marmota > Marmota marmota. The sequence goes on from NW_025999869.1 coordinate 19,693,294, forward strand.
AAATAAGATCTTGGCAGTATGCTATTTTATAGTCTCAGTGTTTTCCCCCTTGCTCCTTGTATTAGGCAGTTGTTAGGCAATAATGGTGCATATAAAACCACTTCAAATTTCTGTGACTTAAAGTGATTCCCATTTCTCTCACCTGCAGATCTGTGAGTTGTACAATCAGCTCTGCAGATCTTGGTTGGAGTTAGCTGGGCTTCACATCAAGCTACTGCTTTGGTTCAGGTCTGTATGCACGACTCATTCTTTGAGGTCCAGCCAAACACCACAGTATATTCTCTCCACGGCAGTGGAAAAAGCCCAAGAGCAAAAACTCACTGTACAAACACATTTTAAACTCTTGTTTGTGTCATGTCTGCAACAGGCCATTGACCAAAACAAGTCTTTTGGCCAATTCCAAATTCAAGGGGCAGGGAAGTATATTTCCCCCATCATAGAAATCTCTCTCAACCTTTAAAAGATGATGTAGGGATCTGAGGACATAGCTCATTGGTACAGGGCTTGCCTAACTTGTACAAGGACTTGTCTTTAATCCCCAGCACTTTGGTGGGGGCTAGGGCTGATGTAGATCTGCCTACATCTCTCAAGGGTATTGATTTGTGATATCTGTACATGGGGCAAAGATTTATGGGCAATAATTCCATCTACCCGCAGACTCAAAATGACCCTCTAACACGTTACCACCGTCTCAACACTGAGTCACCTGGTGCCACTCTTACCTTTCTCTTTACATTCTTAGCACACTGATCTTCTCTCTTTTGATCAAATATGCTAAGCTCATTCCTGCCCGAGGACCTTGAATGTGATTTCCTTGCACATGGAATGTTCTTCTCTAGTCCAGATTCACACAGGGCTGTCTCTGCTTAAATGTTACCTCCATGAAAGGCCTGACCCTAATCTCCCTTGTCTCTTCTATTCCTTATTCCTCAACTCATTTTATTTTTTTCAAAGCATTTATTTCTGCCTAATACATTCATGTTTATGCATTGGTTGGTTGAATAATTGTCTGCTTTTTGCTCTGGAAAGCAAGTTCTGTGAGATAAGGCAGCCTGTTTGCCTTGTTCAATTTTGGTATCCTGAGCATCTAGAAGAGTGACTAGCATCTGTTCAATTTTGGTATCCTGAGCACCTAGAAGAGTGAATGACTTAGAATGGGTCTACCCAGAAATTCTTCCCAGGAAATATCTCCCCAAACAGGGTAAATAAGTACTCAATATGGCAACATTTCTGTTCTCCTTTTCTTCTCATTAATTTACAACAGATATTATGCCTTCATTGTAAAAGAAAAACAAGAAAATATGAGTGTACAAAATCATCATTAAATCACTTAGAAATTACCACTAAAAGAGAGTTAGTGTATATCTTTCCCAGCTTTTTTGTGCAAATATATGCTTATGCAATTATTTTTATATGCCCCATACTGCTTTTATTTTTGGCTGTCATATTTTCATGTCAATAATCATGTATCTACACCATCTTTTATTGGCTGCATATTACTTCTTGCACAGCTGGGCATGAACATCTTTGTGGTTGAAGCTTTGCACACATCTTACCAGTTCCTTAAGATAAGCTGTAGAAACTGCATTGCTGGGTCAAATGGCATTTGCAGCATTTTAAGACTTTGAAACACATAAGCAAATGATCAAGATATAACAGTTTATGCCCCCACTAGCAGTGTGTGAGACTTCTAGGGCTACATCATTTACTATTGGTTACTTCTAGTTTAATGCAATTAGAAATAGTCAACATTGTCAATGTTTATTGCACTTGATGGGCCCAAAAGGTCTGCAGAGCCTTGGGTTACACTTGGGGACGTGTTGCTCCAGGTCAAAGTTTCTTTCCCATGGGCCCCAAATTTGTCCTCAAATAGAACATAAGGGGCCCACGAACTTGGATGAGAAAAATATTACAGCTTTATTTTCATTATATGAGAACTGAAATTTAGGTTTCCTTCAATTATGATTATAAGCAAAAAGTTACAGTAGTATTGGGAGTGCTTGTGGCTTTTTTAAAAATCACAGACATTTCTGTATAATATTGCAGTTGTAGATAGCTCAAAAATCTTTTTTATGTTCACCTTTACTTTGAAATCATGGTAGTTAGATCATATAACTTTATGTATTGATTAAGGAGCATGTTTATTACTATTTTCAAGGCTATTACTTTTAATAATTTAAAGCTATATTTTAATAAATTTGTTCTCTCTCTCTCTCTCTCTCTCTCTCTCTCTCTCTTTCTCTCTCTCCCTTTCTCTCCCTCTCTCATTAGTTTAAGTGTTAAAACCACTTCCTTATCTTGCCCACAGTGCCCACAACACATAACTTAAGGACACCTATAGGTAAGTGGGACAGATGTGGACAGCTTGAGGACTCATCTAAGGCTGCCTGGTTATTGGGACAAGTAAATTTCAGGGGGAATGCTGTCTGCTATCTAGGGGAACCAGTGACAAGAACCAGCAGAACCAGAAGACCAGGATCGGAGAAGCTCATCCAAAGTTATGGCGAGGGTTCAACCTGTGGGCAAAGTTTCAAGTTGGTGACCCATAAGCAAAATTCAGCAAGTATACCTTGATTGGACTCCACTTGAATTTGCAGCCTCTCAGAGAACTTGGTGCAGTTTGTTGGAGGTTACACTGAGAATCACAATAGTAAGAAGCCTGTGTACTTACTTACTTATTTCTCTACTAGGAGAAAAAGGCTCCATGAGGGTAGTGATTTTGTCTGAGGAGCAAACTCTTGTGCTGCCACTGTCCTGCATACCAAAAGTACTCCATAAATGTCAACAGCTTATAGGGCCTAAGCATAAATCTCCAGTCTCTACATTGACAGTAGCTGGAGTACTGAGGTCTTGGATATAATAGGGAGAGCAAGAACTCAGCATTCAGAAAAGGGGTCTATGCTGAGTTTCCACTTCCAAAAAATACGGACACAGAGTTGAAAGTGGCTGGTATGAGTTCAACTAAGCAAAGGACCATGTATAAAGCAGAATTGGCCACTACATGCCTTGTTTTAAAGTTTTCCATTTGAAAAATCTTGGTTCTAAAGCCTAGTATAGGACTAAATTGGCAGAGTGAGCCAAAAGCAGTAACACAAGAGAGACAGAGCTTATAGCCTCCATTTAGGGGGACCTAGCCTGGCTGGGGTGCTCCATATTGAAAGTATGCCTTAATTATCTGTATCTATTGAATAAATGGATACATTGTGTTAAGTATCATCCTGCCATTGTCCTTTCAGTGGGCTTCTGCCATATCAGGAATCACAAACCTCAAATGCCCACTGAGGCCAGTTAGAACCGTGGAAGAATGAAGTAGCATGTATGGAAGATGTATTGCCGATATCAAACTGTCCTTACTCTCCTTACCCTGTCCAAAAAAGGAGAGTAGCAGACACTCAGCTCTAGCCAATTGGCCTATTAAAAAAATGTCTTCCAATTTTTCATGATTAGGTGTTATCTTTCTCAATGTTCAACCTCCCTGTTGTAAAGTGAATCACGTCTCAGGGTTGCATATGTCCTCATTGCCATCCTGCTTCAATATTTGTCCAAATGTGGCAAGGGGCATGAGGTATTTCCCTTGAAGTAAAATTTAAGGTGGCATGAACAATCCTTGGTAATCCAGGCAGATATTTGAAGGCAATATTTTAAAAAATAACAGCAGGGCTAAGCTGGGCTATCCTGAAGTCTGCGAAAAAAGGAGAGATTAATGAACCTGATCAGTCTTTATTGAAAACTGACATTTTGTTCATCATGGATTTTTTTGACTTAATTTTGATTTATTCCTATTGCATTAGAGTATTGTTTGTCCTGATTACTGGGATTTGGGATACCACTAATTTTTAGCCCAGTGACAAATATCTCACTTTCTCTTCACCCCAGACTCTGTCCTGCTTGATTCATTTCCTGCATTTATGGATTAAGGGGCTTCCTAAACCTGTCTAATGACCAAAATGGCCCAGGGAGCTTCATAAAATTACAAATTCCTACATCTGACTACTGGTGAGTCTGACTCATTAGACCTGAGTGAGTTCTGAGGGGGAAAAAACAAATGTGTCTAAAGGGATCAGGTAATTTGGATAATTGATTTTGTTTGGGAACAACTAAGTTAGATGATTTTTTTTTTGCTTCCTTGCAGTTTTAATGTCATAGGATTTTACCTTGTGTTCCTTTCCTGTTTTTATCATAAATACCCTGGGATTACAGTCCATTAAGTTGGTAACATCTTCATGTGAATTAATTTAATAGCTTGTTTTTCTCTTGACTGGAAGGATCGTGGACACAGGACCAGAAAAGGGTTTGGATGGGAGGAACAGGGAGCTGAAAAAGAGCTCTCCCCTCCAAGAGGCTTCACTGAACCTGCGGGGCCAGGAATGCCCCTAGGTTCAACTATGAACAACAGGAAATTGCTTTTAATCAAACTGAAAATAAATGAAAGAGCATGCCAGAGCATCTTCTCTTTGAAGAGATGTCAGGAACACTTTCAATCTTTTATCTTCCTGAAAACAGCAGGAGGAACACCACTGGAATCAGCCCTGTAATTTCTACTCAGTAATTATACCTGTCACCACTTCCGACAGAGCAGATATAAATAGCCAGTTATCTTACTTTTTCTGCTTTTCTTTGTATTATTCTTTCTCCAACCGTAGACTTGGGTGGCTGATGCTAATACCCGTACAGGACACAAAACATTCACGGAAAGTGCACTGTTAGACCTGAGTCTAGTGTTCCAAAAAGCCACGTGCAGTAGCTCGGGAGAATCTCATTTGCCCACAGAACTGTGGTCTCTGAGATTTATGACAGATGACAGGGAGAGACAGGCACCGAGGGAAGGGGCTTTGCTTTCTATTTCTATTTTCATTTCACTCCCAGTGGGGATGTGCACGTGCATTCACGCCTGCTGTGCTGTGGGTGTTATTACACCCACGTACCTGGTCTCCTCTGTGCTCCAGTGACTCACTGGGAGGAATTCAGGGCTTCTAGGAGGTGAATTAACCCTTTCAGATCTTCAAGGAGACTTACCAGGATCTCTCTGTCCTCAGGACCAGGCAACAGAGAAATGTGACCCAAAGCATTCTTTATGGTGACAGTTATTACTATTTCTACTAATAATATTGTTACATAACCACATGATGTTACAGTTTGGGTTTTATGTTGTAGTTTGGGTCTTAAATGTCCCCATGTGTGAAGTCACCAGCCTGTGGAGCTATTGGGAGGTGGTGGAATCTTCTGGAAGTGGAGCCTAATAGAAAGACGTTAGGTCATTGGGGGTATGACCTTGAAGTCTCCTTGGTACCCTGGCCCATTTCTCTCTCTGTTCTCTTCTCATCTGCCATAGAATGAGGAGATTGGTTCTACCTTGTACTCCCTATCATGATGTATAGTGCTGCCACAGGCCCAAAGCAACATGGCCAAGTGACCAGGGACTGAAACTTCTGAAACCTTGACCCCCAAAACCCTTACCTCCTTTAAGTTGTTTATCTCAGGCATTGTGTCACAGCAATAGAAAGGTGACTAGCCCAGATTTGCTCTTCAAAGGGATTTGACATTAATTATTTTGGAATCTCCCACCAGAAGTAATACACTATAGCAGAAAAGAGATGGGTTTTGAAATCAGACAATTTAGAATTCAAATCTTGCCTTTTCTTCTTGCTTACTATATTGACCTTGTGTGAAAGAATGGTTCTGAGTCTCAGTCTCCAAATATGGTAAGTGGGGATGATAATAATGCCTACCTTGAGAATTTCTCCTGGATGATTATGTAGAATAGCCTATGTATAGATCTTCCACCAACTTTTAAAATTGTTCTCAAATGCTAGAGTTCAAAAGGTCAACCAAAGTGCTTTTGAAAACACAGGACCCTGGGCCCCACTCCCAGACTTTCTGATTTGTAGGTCTAGGGAACAATCTGGGGATTTTGCATTTCTGTCTAGTTCCCAGATACTGCTGATATAAGAGACCACACTTCGAAAGCCAATTCCTGGTAATCAATACATGTTTATATATCTAATGAAAGTAGTTTTTAAATACTTTCCATATTCCTAGCAATGTGCTTGATAAAAGGAATAAAATAGATATGTCTTTTCCTTTATTCAACATACTATAATGGAAAAGACAAATCTTTCCTGTCTTTCCCTCTACCACCATCACCAGCAGGAATAAACAAACAAACAGAAAAAAAAACCACCCATATTCCAGGAACTAAAAGCAAAACAGTCAGGGCTGAGTGAGGAGCCAGGTGTGAGAACCCGAATGAAATGCTGACCCCCACTACACTTACGGTCTCTGCTATAGATGGCATGAACTGTGTTCAGATGTGTGCCCTGAGTTGAAGCCAGGTTTTGTAGGGTTTACATTGTATATATTTTGAGGATACACTTTAAGAAAATAGCCTCAAAATTATGAGTAAAAAATTAGGGATAGAGCTGTGGAAGGGGCCCGTGCAAGAGAGGGCCTTGAAACTTTAACTTCATCAACTTCTTGCGAAATCCTCCTCCACATGGTATCTTAAAATGCATGTAGAATCAGGGCCCCTGTTATCAGGGGGTCTGTAGCATACTTGGAAGCATCCCTCAAATGTACCTGACCTAAAGCTAAGAGCATCTGCGAAGAAGGAGAACACAGAAGCAGAGGGCAAGAGAGGTATCTCTTGGCCTTAGGGATTTTGATGGCCACAAGTGGATGGGTGCTTTTGGAATCTAGAGGGTAGATGTTGGAAATGCTATAAAACATCTTGCCATGCACAGGGTGAGTGTCCACAACAATTATGTGGCTAACCTACCAAGAATGTAAAACCCTATCACAGAGTAGATTGGAGACCTAGGGAGGGAAGACCTAAGCTCTACTATTTGGAGGGGCTCCTCTGAATTTACCTTTGCTGCAGAATCCTAGGGTCCTCTCTGCTCTGTTTAAGAGGACTTCCCCACAGACACCTGCATGGCTGATTTTCTCACTGTAGTCAGTTCTCAGAAGTCACTGCCTGGGTTTTCTTGCTTAGCTACCCATCCAATAAACTAGCCCCACCCTTCCCATGTCTGAGCATACTATATAAAGTAGTAAACTACATTATACTATTTGATTGTTTGTCATTACTGTCCCTCTTGTAAACATAAGTCTCATCAAGGCCAGGACTTTGTCTTGTTAATTCTCTAACCTCAGAACCTGTAGCATGCTTGGTACACAATGGTGCTTAATAAATATCTGTTGAATGAATGCAGAATAAAAGGTTTTATTGACATGCTAGGGATGTTGGGTAAGTGCTCGGAATGTACAGCATGTTGTTATTAACATAGTCAGATAATCGGGGTCATCGTGTCCTATTCAGACTGCAGCATGATACCTATGGAAGGATTCTCATTATCTTAGCCTTTGGGAGGAGGCGGATGATTCTTCTGAGCCCTGTGGATTGGCACCAGCCTCACGTTTTTCAATGTCTGCTTTGAGAGTGAAACTGATGGGCTCTGAAGAGACTGTCATCCATCACTAAGTCCTTCCATCACCCTCGTGCAAATGACAACCTGGGACGGAAAAGTAGGGGGGGCGTTGATTTGGAATTAATGTCCTGCATCTGGAGGGAGGCCGGTTAAGACAGCAAATATGCAGGGAGCAAATTCAGACTGTCAGATGAACGCCAAAGAGACAAACCCAGATGCCCTGGCTGAGCTTGACCTTGCACGTGGACAACAGCTTTGGGAAAGGCCCTTGAGTGACTTGGATTTAATTAGTATTATTATTTTAATTGGTAGAAGGGAGATGACCTGGGAATGGAATATTGCCTCAGTGATCCTTTTAGATGCCTAAATCCTGAGCAATAAATGAGTTGAACAGATAAACTGAACAGAGAATGAAATCAAGGTCATTTCCCCCCCAAAAAAAAACATTTACTGCCTGCTCATCAGATGCCAGGGCCCATGAAGACAAGGTCATTGTCATTTCCAGGAGTATGAAAATTCAGGTCCAGAGAAATGAAGTAACTTGCCTGGAGAAAAGCAAACAGTGAGTGGTTATTCCTGCCAAGTCCATACTCGTCCTTCCTTCAGGGTCTTTGTATGTGCTCATCCCTTGCTTGGTTCTACTTTCTGGTCTTCATGTGATTGACAGCTTCCAGGGCTTAGCTCAGCCACCACCTCCTCACAGAGGTCCTTCTTGATCCCATTATCCAAAGCCATCACTCTCTTCCCTCATGTGAAGTAGGCATGTGACCTCCCTTAAATTTTTTCAACATTTCTACCAGCATATGAGATGACCAAACCTCATCTAATCCAATTCTGTCTCTCTCATCTATCTTCCCCCAATAAAATAGCATATCCATTACGTAGCAAGGCTACTTCAGTTTCTTCCACAATTTCCAGCAACCAAACCAGGACTGTCACAGAGAAATTGCTGAACAAAAAGTTATTGAAGGAATAAGTTGGTAGAGAGGGATACGTGAGAAACCAAACCCCACATTCCTCAGTGCTAAAGTGTCCTGCCTCTGGAAGAGCCACCTTGATGCCCTGATCCAACTTGAAAGAGCTGTGGGAACTTGTGTGAGTCGCTTCACCTCTGTGCATCTGCCTCGTGTCCTCATCTGTGGAAGGAGGTCCGTGGTCCACAGTCTGCACTGTTCCAGTTTCTCCATAACACTGACAGGTTCAGGCTTCTGATGATTCTTGGGCTTTTATCGAACATTACGTATTGTGAGACTTCAAAGCATTCTCAGAAAAAGAATACACATGGGCTCAGGTAGTTCTGAGTTCAAATGCTGACTTCGCCACTGACCTACATGATCTCTGAAAGTTTCCGAACTGCTCTTATATTAGGTTTCTCATCTGTAAGATGGACATAAGGACACTTTAGAAGGTGGCTGTGGAAACGAGGAAAGGAGTCCCAGCAAAGAAAGAACTGCCATCTGTCTTCTGCACGTGGGAGACATTTGACAAAAGTGAGTTGCTTTTCTACTTTAATATAGTCAAGCAACAAAGACATGGCCAGTGTCAAAGCCCTGGGGACTCACAGATGGATATATATAATGCCAGGAGCAAACACTGCGATAAAAGTCCTAGAGGGAGGGTTTGGTGGAAGGGTCCATCAACAATCGTTATCACACACCTACCTTGTGTGCAGTTTTATGCTGAACGAGTCATGATCTCTAGTGAGACATACATGTGTTCAGACAGTGCCTATTTTTTAACTCTTCCATGTTTTGTTATGACTTTCGTTTTTCTTCCTCTCTTTCCCTTTTTTCCTCATTCCCACTCTTTGTGATTTCCCATGGTTTCCATGAGTCCAGGATCAGGCAGATCTTAGATGTGTGGTTCTCATTCAGGATTATCCAAGAGGCTGCAGTTGAGGTCCTGGTGAAGCTGGAATTTTTGCTTCATAATTACTTCAAATTTGACCTGGGTAGATCTGTTTCCAGGGTTCTCCACAGAGTTACCTCATGTCTCCTGGCTTCCCCTAGAAGAGACAGCAAAAGAGACAACCAGAGAAAAAAACCACAGTGTCTCACAAGTGACATTCCATTCCTTCTGCTGTATTCTATTCATTAGAAGATCAATAAGTTTAGCTCACACTGTAAATCTGCAATAATTTTAATTTTATTGAATCAAACAATACCCCTGCTACAAACAAATGAACAATAAATTTAAATAAAATGTTTGAGGACAACTTCAGTACATTAGGACTATAAAAATCTTGTCTGAAATAGTGTTATTCAAACTTGGGAATAAATTGGAGTCATTTGGGTTTTCTCTCCTCTCTCTCCATGTTTCAAGCTGATATCTGGGTCTTGTGTCTAGAGATTCTTACTTAATTCCTTTGTGATGCAGCTTGAGAATTGAATTTTTTTTTTCAAAAGCTTTCCAGGTAATTCTAAGTGTGGCCCAAATTGAAAGTTACTGGCTTAGAATATTTTTCCAGAAACCATCTCTCATCAACCAGAATGGGCATTTAAAACGCCTCAGTAGCATACTTTAACCACTGCAAAACTTCAAACCTTGTGACATCCTGGTGAACTCTCATAGATGAACTAGTTGTGAAATGCAATAATCCAGTGAATTGGTCTGCTTATGAATTTCTTGGCTCTGACCCAGCTCAGTGTTGTGGGATGGCAGAGGGTGTCTGCTAAAAGTGATTTGGGTTTCAAAGCAGTTGGAACCATAAGGGGAATGCTATCTAATACATATCCAGTGTCAATCAGAGTGATAAGAAGATGAAGGAAATGTTAATGACAGTGATTTTTAAACATCATTATGCTCAAGACTAACAAATGTAATGTCTGTGCCAGTTTCATGCATTCCCCTTATTGCCAGGAAAGGTATGAAAGAAATAGACAACCAGAAACTGACTCTTGTCTCATTGGAATTGCTAATTATTGAATATGGATTGTCAAAAGCACTATTACAGTTACTATCTCCACCACTAAACTGATTAGGCGCTGTGTTACTATTTTATGCTTTCTATAAGCATTCTTTGATCTAATTAGTACAGAAACTCTAGTTAGGTATTACCACTGCCATTTTACTCAGGAAAAAAAAAATGAGGCATGGAGAGGACATAACTCGTTCAAAGTCACACAACCATATGTGGTGGGGCCAGGACTTCAGCCCAGGACTCTTGAGCCCCAGACATATGCACTTTGGGTCATATAAGATGTTGTAAAGAGGGAAGTAAGCTGTGCTATAGAAGTTAAAGAAAAAGTTATCCCTGCAGGCTAGTTTGGAGAAAACATTTTTCCCACCCCTGGAATTCTGAGTCACTGGGTCAGTAGGTTTTAAATCCTCTAAGATTTAAATTCTTCCGGCCTCTCGGTATGCCACTTGGCTCTTGTGCACTGAATGAAAAGAAGAAACAAATGCTGTGAATGTTTTGTCTTACAGATTTCTTCACAAAGTAAGGAAAGCAAATCACAGTAAATAATGAGACCATCCCGAATCTAAAGCAGAGTTGTAGTGTGTGAAGAACATTGACCCGAGGAACCCCAAACACAATGCGTTATGGAGGAAACCAAAATGCATTGTAGATGGGCTTTGTTGTTGGCTGGCCTGCTTACCATGATTTAAGAATGAAATGCATGCTATAAATAGGTACAATTCTTGTCCAATAAGAGAACAAAGGAAGGAAGGAGTATTCTAAATGGGCTAGAGTAGGGATGAAAGGTGGAATCACAGGGGTCTTCTAGAAGATAGAGTCACTGAAAGTGACCTTTAAAAGATGAGTAGAATTTCTAGGAGTGGACAGCAAGAGTACTGATGATGTATCAGAGGGGGTCCCAAGAGCTCAGTGTGCAAATCTGAATTCCCAAATCTGTTCTGTGACATCCAATAGGTAGCTTAAAACTGGCCATAGTGAAACTATTCAAAGTGGAAAGTGGCAAACATTGCAAAAAAATTGTCAATGTACTACTACAAAGGAGGTTAGGAATCGATTGCACTTGAAGATGCCCCAAAGATGGCCACTGGGAGGAGACTGTATACCTGCAGGTATACTGTATACCTGTGAGTAAGGGAGATGAAACCAGAGATGTAGGATTTAGTTAGATTGTAGGGATTGTTGAGTGCCAAGCCAGGGAGGCATAATTTTATTTGATAGGTACTGTACCCTTTAAAAATCACTGTGATACGATCTCATTTATGTTTCAGGCTGGTAATTCTAGTGAAAAAGTCAAAATTCGACTAAGTGAGGAATTACAAGTGGGAGATCAGTTAGGAGATTCTAGTGATAACTAGTGTAATAGGAAGCTTCTAGAGACCCAGACAGGACAGTAAATTGTGTGTAAGAGAATGGAATGAACAAAAGTCACATGGAGAAAGAACTTAGAAGCTCTATGATTAATTGAATGGGAGCAATTGGGGTGAGTTGGGGGGGGAGTGTTTGTTATTTCTAAAGTCACTTGCTTTGAGGACTGAAATGTATCAATGATTTTTATAAAGATTGGAAAGACAGGAATTAGAGTATGACTGAGTGGAGGTACTCCTCTGGTGCACCTGAAGAATTTGAAGATATTTTGGGCATTGAGAAGTTCTAGTCCAGATTTGCAAAGAGAGGTAAGAGACAGACATAAATAAGTGCTACAAAGGTCAAGAAAGTGGAAGACAGAACACAGGAAGAGGGCATAGAATAGGAAGACCCCAAAGTAAAAATGGAACATTCCAGCAAAAGTTTCCATTCGTTCTTTTATTTACTAATTAACACGATTAACAAATATCCATATCCTGTTGGAAAATACTTTAAAATACTACTTTTTTTTTCTTTTTTTCAGTGCTGAGGATTGGCATGCTTGGGAAGCACTCTACCATTGAGCTACATCATTCCTGTTAATGCTTTTGATCCAGTCCAATTTTCAGTAGCATCCCTTTCTACTCTCAAAAGTTTGGATGATAAATGGTATCCTCAATTATGTGCCACAAATTATCAAGAATTAAATGGCTAGCTCACGTAGACCCTGATCTTAAGAAGTTCAGTTGACTATTATGTTGTGGGTCATGGAAGTAAAGTAAAAGCTCTGTCCTCTTCCTTCAAGTAATTTGCAGTCTGGGGTGTGAATTTCAAGATCCACTACACAGTAACTCAGGTGCTGGGGCACAGGCTGCAAGTAAGTGCCAATACTTACTAGTCTATAAGTGCTAAAGGCTGGAGAAGAAGACTGATAATTTGGATGAATGGCTTCCTTTTGCTTTTCTAGCTCCCTTTTTTGATATTTCCACCCTGCTTTCTTAGAGAAATTGACATGCCTGAATTGCATGAGAAGTTTCCTTTGTTTCCTACCTTCCAGAGGGTTGGATAAATAGAAGGCACCAAAAGAAGATCTTAGGAGACTGAGATTATGCAATTTACTTCTTTAACTCTGTCTATGCTTGATCACTGCACGCTGGGTTCTCTTCTTTGCTAAAACACAGCTCCAGATGGGGACATTCTTGGAGTGTGAGTATCCATTCCCTCCTCTTGCCCCTGCATGAGTAGAGATATCTACCTCACAGGTGGATTTAACATTGGACTTTGCTTGCACAGATCCCTTTCAAACTCTGGGAGGGACTCTAGCAACATGTTCATATGGTCATTTGTTGCTTGGATACTTCATAACAACACCTCTTTGTAATAAGATAGTCAATAGTAAGATCTCCTAGTAATCAGGATTTTTTTAATGATTCCCAAGATCCCAAGCCCCAATTCCCAAACCTATAAATGTGATGATGTTATTTAGCATGGTTAATTGACTTTAAGATGGAGAAATTACCTATGCAACCCTGTCTCATCCTGCAAGCCCTTAGATGTGAGAGTATTCTCCAGCTGTTGGCAAAAGATGTCAGAAGTTTAAAGAAAAGGGAGGATTTTTTTTTTTTTATAGTTGGCTTAAAGATGGAGGGTTCACATGGAAAGGCATGCAGGAAATTTAAGGAGGTGACAGGGGCTTCCAGTTGACAGTCACAAAAGAAATGAAGACCTCAGTCCTAGAGCTCCAAGAAACTAAATTATGCCAATAAGATTAATCAACTTAAAGCAGATGTTTCCCATAGCCTCCAAGTGAGGACACCATAAATTCAATTTTGTGACATCCTGAGCAGAGAATAAAGCCACATAGTGCTTGGTTTCTGATTTACAGAACTGTGAACTAAAAAAAAATGGGTGTTGTTGCAAGCTAAGTTTGAGGCAATTTTTTATGCAGCCATAGAAAATGAATACAGCTACTGCAACTCATATTGAATAAGGCATGCTATCTTTATTCTGACTTTTTTTCGGGTCAGGCATTGTGAACTGTTAAGTTAAGGTAAATGAAAAGTTAAGAAGAATTTGAGTTGGATATATACTTTGTTGAGATTTAGTGGAATGTAATTTTCACTTTGTTTACAGTCACTCCCATGAATATTTAAGGTATGGGGAGTCTTCCTTGTCTAAGAATGGCTTTCAGAAACATTCCTGTTATACACTGTCCTGGCTCACCTGATCTTACTGTATGGAAATCCATGCCTGGGGGATGAATTGTGACAGGTCCCGCATTGTCTGACACTGGGGTGTCAGGAATGAAGGAACTGCGTCCTGGAGGAAAAATAATATTTAAAATATAGGTTCAGAAGCTAGTTTGTGAAAAAATCTTCTAAATCTTACAGGATACAGGTAAAAGCATTATGGTAAATGTTTTCCTATATTTCAAAATAACCCTATATATGTACATGATGTTAAATAAAACAAATTTGGAATGAAAACCTAGAAGTCTTCTCAAATTTTATATAAATCATAAAGATATACATGACATCACCAATAACAATTTATGAAGCCAAACATTGTCATTTGCTGAGGTAATCAAGGACTGTAGCCAAAAATTTAGGAGAAAAAATCATATAGTACTTCATCAGGCAATTCATATTTTTTTTCTGGGTTTTGTAGTCTTTTTAGTAGTTTTGTTTAAATTTATAAGTTATTATAATTTACTTTCTCATTTGAGAACATTCATCTGTGTAAATGTTATATTTGTAAATTTCTTAAGGAGAAAGGTAACAAATGAATAGGAGGAAATAAATAAATAGCAGATCCCATAAACCCTGGCTTTGACCCAGAAGCCTCCTGCTTCTGGGATACTACATAATTTCTTATTAGTTACTTGTCTATAATTTGGTAAGAAGAGCTTTATTAAGTTCTCAAATTGCATAGTGAAATGTGCCAACTCATTTTTCAGAGGATTTGCTCTTGGTCTCATCTTGAGTGAAAAACTGAGAAATGGTGAGACTCTTGCAGTGAAGAGAAGAAGGAAGGGGAGCAAGAGCCTAGGAAAAGACCAGGAGTGAAGGAGCCTGCACTTGGTTGAAACAGCTGTGGCTTTCACAATGGGGATTCCCCTCCATGCATAACAAACCCAATCAGTTAAACATTTCACCCCTAGCCAGGTGTGGTAGCACACACCTGTAATCCCAGTCCAGCAACTCTGGAGGCTGAGGCAGGAGGATTGAGAGTTCAAAGCCAGCCTCAGCAAAAGCGAGGCACTAAGAAACTTAGTGAGACTCTGTTTCTAAAAAAAGTACAAAATAGGGCTGAGCGTATGGCTCAGTGGTCAAGTGCCCCTGAGTTCAATCCCCTATACCAAAAAAAAAAAAAAAAT
>NW_025999869.1:19708551-19723677 GCF_001458135.2 Marmota marmota marmota
ATATATATATATATTTAATTTAGAGACAGGGTCGTGCTAAGTTGTTTAAGGTCTCTCTAAGTTGCTGAGGCTGGCTTTAAACTCTCAATCTTCCTGCTTCAGCCTCCTGAGTTTCTGGGATTACAAGCATGTACAATCACACCTGGCCTATCTACCTTTTAGTTGACCTTGTCCAGCAAACTCTCCTTTATAGCCTCCTCTTTTATTTAATAATACAGAATTGTTTTTACCATCATCACAATTTTTCGTTTCCATCTGCCTTTAATGACATTTATTATTTTGCTTGCTACAGAAGTTAAGCATTGCTATTTTAGAAAACATAAAATTAGATCACCCCAAAATGAAAAAAAACAAGAAGAAAATAAACACTATTCAAAATTATCATCATCATAATGATAGTGCCTTTGAGCACTTTGATGCAATATAATTTTTAGTGGCTACATTCCTTTTAAAATACAGATGCATTGTAATTCAATAAAAGAGTTACATACAGTAGATAGTAGGATGTTTTTAGGTTTTATTGTTGTACATAAACTTGAGCTGCTGAGATGAACATCCCTGTTCATTCACTTGTGTGTGTAAGTGTGTGTGGGTTCACGGGTATGTGCATGTGTACATATATTCACATACAAATTCTTAGGAGCAATTTTACTTTTAATGCTTGACATGTACAAATGTGGTAGAAGTCTAAAAAGATAAATAGCAATTAATTAGCCAAGTGCCCAGGGCTTTGCAAACTTCCTCAAAGAGAGCTCCCTGGGGCAGGAGCATCATCTGTTGACTTGCTGGGAGAGCCTCGGAACCAAAAACCAAAGATATTCAAGGAGCATAATAAAGCAAGTCTTAAAGGCTAATTACATTTACTCCATTACCAAACGTGTCACTGATATTCCAAAATGTTTTCCTTAGTATACTTAAAATGTGGATTTAGAGAAAATCTTATTTTCAGTATAACTTCCTCTTCTTTCCAGATCATCACTTACTGACAGTTCCTCCCATTTTCAATATCTGGTCCATAATAATTAGAGGGGGGTAGAGAGCACGTAGAGGAGACCCTAAGGACTATTGCTTCAGCCAAAAGCTCATACATATTTACAGTCTCCAAGCTCAGAGGCCTGCAGAGAATCATGTTTCCCTCACTAATGCACTAACATCAAGTGAACCCTATTCTTCACACATGTGAAAAGTCCATTCTCTCCTTTTGCCCCTCTGGGGCTCTTTCAGAAGTGTGACTGGTTGCTGCTCATCTTCTACTTTTCTTGATTTCTCCATGAAACTTCTCTTGGCTTCTCCATCAGTTTCTTCTTGTGACTTGTGTTTTCAGAGCTAGACACAATGACACACACCTGGAAGTCCAGTGACCCAGGAGACTGAGACATGAGGATCACAGTTTGAGGACAGCCTCAGTAACTTATTGAGGCATTCGGGAACTTAGTGAGAACCTGTCTCAAAATAAAAGAAATGTTTACATAATGTAGATCAGTGGTAAAGAACCCCTATGTTAAATCCCTAATGACAAATAAATAAATAAGTAAGTAGATAGATAGATAGATAGATAGATAGATAGATAGATAGATAGATAGATAGGACTGAGGAAGTAGCTCAGTGGTACAGTGCCCCCGGGTTCAATACCCAGTAACAACAACAGCAGCAATAAGAAAGCATTTCTTCTTACTGCTGTCACTCTGTGTTCTACCTAAGATCTAGGCAAGGACACATGCCTCCTAGTAGTTTGCAAGTGCTAATGTCAGATTATAGTATTAACAGAATTTTATGAGAAGCAAGGGGCAAGGAAATTATCTATTACAGAGATCGGGGAGAAATGAGCTGAATGCTAAAAATAATTGCTATAAAATCTAATTACTGTGGTGCACACCGAAGTCACCTCTCTTCTATGAGCCCAAGTCCATAGCCCTGCTGAATGATGCTGGCTGGCTCCATCAATTAGAGCCCCTATCCTGGCACTCTCTGCTTTGATTCTAGACTCAGTGTCCCTCCGTTTTTCAGGAGATGGAGTGAGGAGTTGGGAAGTGAAGAATGTGGCACTCAGTAAAAATACAATAACGTTTTCAGTGAAGCAACTCTGCCCCCCATGGATGAGCAAATTTTTAAATACTCAGACTGCTTCCCCTGAAGTAATTGGAATATGTTATATTTCTCAGGGTTTTATGAGACCAGTGAGTATATATTTGCCTTAAGTATCTGTAAATTAATGACTTTCCCAAAGTGGTCTCTCCAAATGAAGGGGAGAGCAGCCTGAAGAACAAATTCTAGATTCACTACAGAATGCAGAAGAGATGTTTGACAGCTTTCCTCGTTCCATCATTTTTATAAGATCAGTGATATTTTGAATCCCTTACCTATAACAGCTAAAATATAAATCACTGGTGGATTTAAATATCAATATTTCTCAATCTCATAGCCACACCATTCAGATGAATATTTTAGAATGTTTTTGACATGCCCCATCCGCCACACCCAGCCTCTTGCTTTATCTCTAGCACTTTTTCTTTTCTCTCTGAATTACACTGATATCTTAGGGTTGTGCTTTAGGAATTAGTCTATTTCATAAACATTGCTCTAGATATTTGCTTGATTGCAAACTCTCCAAAGTCAGACATTTTGTTTGTGCTTTCAATTTTAGCAATGCCAGACATATCCAATAAATGCTGTACTGTGTTCTGTTGCCTTGAAGATGCTATTGATTGTGAAACTGCTCCATGGATTTAATAAAAGCTCTTTAGGAAACAAGCAAAAAATAGCCTCACTGTATTAAATGTACATATTGATTGAGAAACTCATCCCAATTTTAGAGACATTAATTTGAATTTGGAGGAAATCAAACTCAGATAGAGGAAATGTGTTATGGTGAGTTACGAATTCTCTCACCTCTGAGGAACTAAAAGGTCAACTATTTCAGCCTTTTACCAAATTGATGAATCTTTCTAGATCAGATTTGTTTGATCTAGGGTTAATGAGTAGGACAGAGAGGAAATATTGACTCCCTAAAATTGTAAGCAACATTGAGTTTTTCATATACATATAGATTTTTTTTAGAAAAGGATCAACATGTTTTATTAGTCTTTTAAAGTCATTACTGACATTAATAGCCAGTACCTCTTGTGGGGAATTGTTCCATCAAGGTTAGAATATCAGCAATGGAAGTTTATATAATGATTCAACTCTTTTGCTTAATAAGCCTGTGCTAACTTTTGCTCCATGATAAGATAAGATCTTGGTCCACAATATCTATGGTTTTTGATTATGCTCCTTGATAAATTCTTGGTCCATGATATCTATGCTTTTATTTAATTGTTTTGTAAATAATAGCAATGATAGACATTGACTAGTATCTTGATTGATATACATTGGTTTACTAATATATGACAATGTGAAGACCAAGAAATCTGATTAAGCTATTTTCTTTTCCAGCAAATTTAAGTGTTTCATTAGAAAGTGAACAATTTAGAAATTAAGCTAATTTGGTGAAGGAATGTCACATAGTTTTTGCTCAATAAATGTTCACTAAGCTAATTTATTAAGTAAGTGAATGAAAGAGAATTTGTTTTGGTCAACTGTTTTGACACTATCACCAGAAGACCTGACAAGAACAATTAGAAGAGGAGAAATTGACTTTGAGGCTCACAGTTTCAGAGGTCTCAGTTCATAGAGGGCTGACTCCATTGCTCTGGCCAGAGATGAGGCTGAATATCATGGTGGGAGAATGTGGTAGAAGAAAGAAGCTCAGGATATGGCCATCAGGAACCAGAGAGGGAACATCCCCATTGTCCCAACTTCTCCAGTACATACTAGGTGCCTTCAGTAACTATCCAGTTAATCCCTATAGGCCAATTAATACACTCTGATTATGTTAAGGCTATCATATTCCTGCACTGTCTCACACATTATCTTTTTGGGCACATCTAATATCTAAACAATAATATTCTGTCCCTGGGCCCCGAAAGATCATGCTTTTCTAACAATACAAAATATATTTCCTCTATTTTCATGAGTCCCCATAGTCCTTAAAGTTCCAAGAGTTTCCAAAAGTCCAAATCCAAAGTTTCCTCTGAGTCTCAAGGCAAACTCTTAATGTGAGAAGCCTGTAAAAAAATCAAAAGCAAGTTACATGTATTCAATATGTGAAGATACAGAGTATGCATTTAGTTTGAAAGGAAGAAATAGAGGCATAGGAAGAAGGGGTGGGACTAAAGCAAGATCAAAACCCAGCTAAGAAAACAAGTTCTGTAGCTCCATGTCCAGCGTCTATGCCACATGGCATCATAATGTTCTTTCCAAAGGCTTGTGCAGCTCTGCCCCGTGACCTTGTTGGTTGCAGTTCACATGGCCTCTCTCTTGGCTGTCCCTGATTGATTTCTGCAGCTTTCCTCAACAGACATCCCACATTACTGGCACCTCTTAATCTCAGATGTCTCCAATGCAACTTTGGCTCTTCTTTTTCATATCTCTGTGTATCACCCCCTCAGTAGCTGACCGCAGGGACTCTCACCCTGGTGCACTTTGCTTGGCCTTCCTTTAAATTCTTGGTGGAAGCCCTTATGACCCTCTAACTCCAGAATTCTGCATGCTGCAGAATTAGCACTGTGTGGTTGCTCCCAAGTCTGCAGACATCTTGAACAGTAGTCAAGCTGGGACCCTGCCTATTGCAGCCACTGAGTGCTGGGTGGCTGAGCATGGTTAAATGATTCCCTAGGCCCCCCGGGCAAGAAGGGTGCTCCATGATATCTTCTCAAAGAAATTTCTACTTTTGCACTTTTGAGCCTGAGATGGGTGTGGTCTTGCCAATTCCAGAGATGCCCTCAAGTCATCTTTTCTATTGATTCTGATTAAAGTATTGAGCATTTCTTTAGTGACTGTAATGTCTTTAACAACAACAAATTCCTTAGCCCCAGTTTTACTTACAGTTTTCTCGACAAACTTCAAGTTTTTCAAGTCTTTCTGCTTTGCCTTTGCTCCTGATTATCATAATAAACTTGGCTAAGAGCTGCCCACAATATCCATGCCTCCATCTGAATACTATGCTTCCCAGAAATTTCATTCATCAGATTAAGAAGTCCATCACCTTTAAATACAGCCTCACATAAAATCTCAGGACATGGGCAAAAAAAGAAAAACGTAGACAACTTCTTAGCCAGAAAAAACAAACAAACAAACAACAACAACAACAAAAAAACATGAGTGACGTTTGAGGCAGTTTTCAATAGAGTCCTTCTCCTGCAAACCCTTATGAGCCCAGTTTTTACTGTTCATATTCCTAGAGGCATTCTGGTCATTTGAGCTTCTCCCAGAGTAAATTAAGCTCTACTTACAATATTCAAAAGGCTTTTTTTTAGCTTATATCTCTAAACTTTTTGAAATTTCTAGCACAAATTTGAAAAAACTCCAAAATCTTCTGAACTACATGGTCAGGTTAGGCACAAGAAGGACCCTACTTATTGGTACCAATTTCTGTTTTTGTGACAAGAACAATTATAGGAGGAAAAGTTTATTTTGGGGCTCATGGTTTCAGAGATCTCAGTCTATAGATGAACAACTCCATCGGACTGGGCCCAGGTGAGGCAGAACATCATGGTGGAAGAGTATGATAGAAGAAAGCAGCTCAGCATATGGGTACTAGGAAACAGAGGAAGATAGATAGATAGATAGACACAGTCCTGTATATATATATTCCTGTGTGTTTGTGTGTGTGTGTGTGTGTATATATATATATATATATATAACCGTGTCTATCAATTTATTCTGTTGTATTTAATATTTATAAATAATATTTATAATATATATTTAAGGGATACCCCCATTAACCCAACTTCTCTAGCCACACCCTGCCCGCCTGCAGTTACCAGTTAATCTCTATGTGGACCAATGCACTGATTAAATTAAGTCTTCATAACCCAATAATTTCACCTCTAAGCTTTTTTACATTGCTCACATGTGATCTTTTGGAGGATATCACCTAAAAGAAGATGACTGAAATTTGTGAAATAAAAAAAATTGTAGAATAAAAAAGAATTAACAAATGAATTATATACATAGAATACTACCATGCAGGCCTAAGATTCTGGTATTTGAATAAATAAATTACTAAGATTTTTCTTTTTTTAAATGTTATTGTATATTTTAATACCTTTATTTCATTTACTTATTTTTATGTGGTACTCCAGATCAAATCCATTGCCTCACACATACTAGGCAAGCATTCTAGCACTGATCTACAACCACAGCCCCAAATTACTGAGATTTTTCTGCTTGATTATGCCCATATCATTATTTCAGTATGAAAAGTCAACCCTGTAATTGATTCATTCCATCCTCATTTTCCCATCTATCCATTCATCTATCCTATAAACATCTACTGATTATCCTATACATCTTAGATGTAGGGAATGCATCGTGATAAATTATGTAAACTATCAAAAAACTAAAGTGGACAATAAAAGCTTAAGCCACCAAGTCATTATTGCCCAAATTACTAGGACCACATTTAAGACACACTAGTAATTAAATTTGCTTAACTTCTCTCTTGATTAAAAATAAATGAACATAGAAAAATGCATAACTAGTAGAAGATCCACATTCAATAGATTTATGGGAACTGAAATATAAGGAAATGCATGTTCAAGGTTAGGGAAAAGGTGCAGTGGATCCTTTATGAACCCAGCTTCCTAAGAAACCTGACATACATGAACATAAACCCTGCATAAGAAAACATGAATATTCGCATACATGCATATATTTCTTTTGTAATTATTTTGTCCTGCTGATAAGAGCTAAGGAAGAAGAATGCAAAGAAACGTTGGGAAGAATTAGATCAGGAATCTGGTTTCAGCTCTGCTTCTGACATGCTGGGTGATCTTGAGCAAGCAGCAATCGCTCTGTCTCAGGTGACTCATGTAAGCTGAGAGGACCAGGTGCCAGATCTCTGAATTTCTTAGGTGGAAAACACACAACAACCTGTAAGATCTACAGCCTTCTGGGAGGGATTTGTTTAATTATTGAAAATGCTGCTTTCAAGGCTGAGTAATGGCAGGTGCAAGCTCTGAAGGGTAGAATTATTTTTCAGCAGACCATGGTCCTCTTACAATGGCTGTCATTTTGACCTCTTATAGACATCGCTGGGTAGCCACGGCATGAAACTGAATTCTCCATTTCTTCCAAATACTTGATAAAAATTCTTTAACTTCTACTAAAGGAAAGTCCTTTCCCTTCTTCCCCCGCCCCGCCACTACAGTATATAATGAGCCACCCACTTGGCTACAACTCTTGGAGGAAGAGAGGAGAAAACAAGTCAGGAATCTAATGGATTTTTTTTTTTAAAACCACGGAAACTCCATAAGGCATTGATTGGCACCAATGTAACTGCTTTTTTCTGTAGCTGTTAATTGATGCTATTACTTTAAAAGGTGAGTGCAGACAGCAATGCAATTCAAAGCAGAAAAGTGACAGTGATGAGTATTTAAAAAACTTGGAGGTTGGGTTTGTTAGGGAGAGATGGAGGCTGGACACAGAGCAAGAAATGTCCCCAGGGCCCTGGGACATATTTAGGTGTTCTAAATCTAGCAGGAAATCACCCAGAAGAGAGGGGATAGACAAAAAAGAGGGGATGGACCCCAGACATCTATAGAGCACTTTAATTTGTCAAATATCATGGTGTAAATTCTTCATGAGCATCAGTAACTAAGGTCAAATTCATTCATTCAATCTTCACCAAATACTCACCTTAAAACCTGCTGTGTGCCAGTAGTGAACAAAGCAGTCCTGGCTCCCTGGCATCTGGTGGTACAGTTCCTGGTTTTCTTTGTTAGAATAAGAGTTACTCACCTTCCAGCTCCTCACCCCACTGGCTGAGGGTCCATCTGAGTCATTCCCTCTTGGCCCTTTCAGTGTGTTTTGCCCTTAGGCCAGGTGTGCTGCCCTCACCTGAGAACAGTGTCTTGTGGGGAGATACAGGAAAGAGCAGGGGTGCCCAGGAACCTCTGGCCAGAGCTGAGAACACATGGGCAGAGCACCAACAGAGTCCACAACAATGATCATGTCCACTTTATAGGAAAGAAAACTGAAGTTTGAGAAGTCACTCGGTTTAGGTGTTATGCAAACCCCTACTCATTGTATCTTGGTCCTAAATCAGGCTCTGACCTCTGAAATATACTCCCGCTCCTCCAGTTGCACATGGAAAGGCTCCAAATGACAGTGGAAGAATCTCTCTAGAAGATAACTTAGCATCTCTAGAAGGTAACTTAGATAACTTAGGATAGATGGATACTTGGGTTAGAAAGCAGACGGACCTCAGGAGAGATGACACAGAGCTTCAGATCTAGATCTTTTTCCGTGAATTCTAAGTGAGTAGGCTTGGGCTCTGAGTGACATTGAGAGAAAGGAACCAGAGAACTTTCAGTCTGGAGGCTATGAAGCAAATGTTAAAGATGTTAAATTATTTCTAAGTCTCCATTCTCTCATTAAGAATCGAGTGGCCAGGGCTATCTTTGACTTGTTTGTGCAGATCACTTCACTTCAAGAGCAAGACTTCATTTCTAGTTTACAAAAATGAGAGAGCACCTATCTCACAGGATTCTGTTCATATTGGTTAAATGAGATACTATGGGTGTTTTATCCTGGGTTCTCTCAACAGTACAGCCCAAGGACCAGTTTATGCGATAACCTGGACTTATGTGCTTCTTACTGAGGGTGGGGAAAAACATGACTTGGGGCCTCAGAATAGCCTGAGATATGGAAGAAGAATGAGCAAATGCATCTCCTGGCTTCCCATTGGCCTCCTATTTCTCAATGGTAGGAAGCAACACCTTAGGACATTGTATTAGTCAGCTTTGCATCATTGTAACCAATATACCCAACAAGAAAAAGCAGAGGAAAATTTTATTTTGGCTCAGCATTTCAGAGACTCAGTCTATAGCTGGCTGACTCCACAGCTCTGGGCCCAAGGTGAGGCAGAACTTCATGGCAGGAGGGCATAGCAGTGACAATCAGCTCAGAACATGGCAACCAGAAAGCAGAGTGCAAGGAGCCAGGGAAAATATCATCTCCAAGGGCACACCCCCAGTGACCTCTTCCTCCAGCCACACCCTACCTGCCTATGGTGACCATCCATTAATTCGTTCAAATTATTACTCCATCAAATGGCTGGATCTACTAATTAGATTAAAGCTTGCATCATCTAGTAATTTTATCTCTGAACATTCCTGCACTGACTCACGCCTGAGCTTTCGGGGGATACCTCAAGTCCTTATCATAACAGACATGAACTCTCCCATATTTTTGGGCTGTGTCACCTGCCCTTTCTAGCAGCTCCTGAGGAAGCACAACTATCATGTTGGGGTTAGACAGTAGACGGTATCACAGGAGCCTTGTAGTTATGAGGTCTGGTGGTATCAGGATGTCACCAGGGATTTAAGACCAGGACCATGGTACATGCTACCACTACCAGCTCCCGGAAAGATCTGAGATCTTGTATGCTGACACAACTGAGGTGTGGAGAGGTGCAGGGTCAGGTACAGTGTGTGAAAAGTACCTGTGAATGTGTGAAGACTAAGGCAGGACATCGTTATATAGGACTTCAGAGCTCTGGACTCCATTTCTGCTGCCTAATTTATGTTCTTCTTTCTTTCCTTTATTGTGCTAGCACACGTGCTCTTTCTATATGCCATAATTAGAAAATGTTCCGTGAATGAATGTTGCCTAAATAAGCAGGCATCTATCCATGTAAGGGCATAAAGGTGCCTCTTTTCCTCTAAGTAAATCAGATCACATATATTACACACTGATTCCATGCAGTGGACCAAATTCTTCTCAGGGATGACTACCTAATTCTCACATAGTCCTATGTATTAGAGGCTAAGAGAAGTTAAAGATATTGGTTAAAGTAACACAACTTTTTGGATGCAAGGAATGTACTTGAGTTCTCTGCCTTCCATGTTTTGCTCAATTACTTTGCTTTCCTTTAGGATTTTAGGTTTTCTGGTTCGTACAACTGAGGCAGCAGGAGGTGTTATTAGGCATTACCATCGTGCTTCTATGATCCTGACAATGGAGATGATCCTAAGTTCTCCATCACAAATGACTGGTTGCATAGATTCCTGTGAGAATTTTCTCTAAGAATTTGTGTCTTTTTCACCTTAGTATTCTCCAAGCCTCAAAGGGTAGCAACATATATAAATGTGTGTGTGTGTGTGTGTGTGTGTGTGTGTATTTGCAGCACTGAGTATTGAACCCAGGGCCTTGAACATGCTGGACAAGCTCCTTACCACTGAGCTCCATCCCATATAATGACCCTTTACAGAAAAACCATGTCCATTCCTAATGTATGCTTAGAGAGGACCCAGAAGCTATTATAAAAAGTTTAAAGGAACAGAAAAAAAAATTCAGGTTATAAAATTACCCTCTTCCCACTCCTCCCTTCTCTCCAATGATAATAAAACATAGTTATCACAATGTCATATGAAATGTATAAAAATGGAACCAAGTTAAATGCTAACAAATGAGAGGTGATTAAATGCATTGCAGAAAGCTGTACTGCCACTAAAAATTTCTGCCACAGATATAAAATTTATAAATAATAGGGAAGAATTAAACTACTAAATTCAGTTTAACTCAACTTTTGTGCCAAAATTATATATACATTTATAAAACTTAGAAATGTAGAAGAAAACACTCGAACGTTACCAATGGTCAGGTAATAAAATAATAGCTCATTTTGATTTTCTGCTTAATGCTTGCCTGCATTTTCTATTTTCTGCAAGGCACAAGAGCTTTTTCTTTAATAAAAAGTTTTATTTAAAAATATATTTTTTAAAAGTGTAGACTCTTGTGGGTTATGCTAGTACATGCCTATAATCCTAGCTACTCAGAAGAGTGAGGCAGGAGGACGTTTAAAGCCATCCTCAGCAACCTAGACAGAACCTGTCTCAAAATAAAAAATTAAAGGGCTGGGGATGTGGTTCAGTGGTTAAGTGCCCCTGAGTTCAATCCTCGGTACCAAAAAGAAAAAGAAAAAAAATATATATATATATACACACACACAAATACTTTTTCATAATGTGAAAATATAGTGAAGAGAATGATCTATGTGAATAGTGGTGGCTAGTCTAAAGTGTTCAGGTTGTTTCCCCCAATTTATCCATTTGCTGAAGGTTTTTGTCCATGAGATCATTGTGGCTGACACTACACTGAACTCTTAAGATGGAGAACTCTGTTCCCCCTAAAAAACTGAAAATGCATAAATTGAAACAACTTGTTTCCCTTTGCTCAGCAGAGACAGGCTGACATTTTCAAAAGCACTTTAATACTGGGAGAACAAAAAGGCAATAATTACAGAAAATACAAAAGACATAACAATTGTCATTTTAAAAAATACAAGTCCCTCCTCCTCCAAAGGGCTGGCTGGTTCTTCCTGGAATCAGGAGCACATGTGACCCCCTCCTGGAGCCTTGCCCAGTTCCCCTTAAGTGGGTACCACTGCATTTCTGTCACCTGGAATTGGCCTTTAGGCTAATTGGACATCTCTTAGTTAAGGTCAAAATATCACTTGCCCAAATTCTATCCATCTGAAGCTTTTCTACTTGGTTTTAGTTCATCCAGAGTTGGCAGACAAGATGAAACCCCCACCCTTTGCTAATTTAGAATTGTCTTTTTCTGTATTCATCCATGTATGTATGTACACATGTGTACATATATACATGTTGTGTGTATGTGTGGTGTGTTCACATGTAGAAAATAAAATAATTCATTTTTTCAGGTGAGTACCTCTTGCCCTTTGTTTGCATAGAAGTGGCCAAATTGAGGCCCATCCATTACTGGATCATAATATGAAAGTTCATGGCATGCCCATACATCAAAAACTGCAAATATGGAGAGGTGGAATACTTTCAGAGCTCTCCATCTTAGTGCATAAGCTGAAAGTTCAAGGGCATCAAAGCCTGTAGGCTCTTAATTTTGTTTTTGCTTCTACCCATGCTGTCAAATCCCCCGTGGTATTACTTCTTATTCCCTTGTCTGCAACAAACCGTCCCTGAATATCCTAAAAAGAAGGGATTCTTCTAGCCACTGAAATAATGAAATCTTGCTACATCTGAGAACTTTGTAGCTTATATGATAAAACTGATCCATGTGGAAATTAATTGTATCTTTCTCTTTGGTCTCAATAAGAAGCTTGAGGGCAGGAACTTGTTTGCTTTATTTGTAATATCTCCTATACAGGTTTTCAAAGAGTATCTTACATGTGAAAGAAACTCAATAAGTAGTTGTTGAATAATGAGTATATGTACATTGGTAATTACAGAAAAGGTCTGAAAAGATCAATCTAGGATTAATGAATGGGAGCTACAAGGAAATCAATTGATACTGTGTCTAAAAATTAACTTTCTCAGTTCATATTGCATAATATTGTAATAAACTGTCTTGGAAAATACCACTGAGTACATTCTAATCTAAATGAAAGACTGTTTTGGGGGGAATATCATAATGGGATTCATGCAACAGATGAAGGATAGAATTAGATGTCCTCTAAAATTCTTCCTGCTTTATCTTCCTGGAATCTCTAAGTTCAATTGGAGGCAAGAAATCTCCCTGGATTTCCTTTTTCTTTTTGCTTAGGCTATGAACAATCGTGTCTATGTCATGCACATACTCATTAGCTATTTTTCTTTTTCTACTTAGTCCTCCTCTTTTGACTACAATTGTTAAGCTGTATTGTCATCCTGAGTTAAAAAGCATTAGCAGTCACTGAAGAGAAACTGATACCTCTAAATCTATGAAGTGCAAGTGTTTCATTGGAGGATAATTAGGCTTTGAGCTCACACTTTTGCTAGGTCTCTGTCCCAGTTCTTCCCCTAAGAAGCTGGTTTCCTGAAACATAGGCCTTAGTTTCTGAGAACTGCCTTCTTCTATTGCCTAACCTACCTGTACTACTAAAATTCCATTTGCAGCATCCAAATTGTTGTCTCTGAACCCAATTTATCCAGTGACAGATGGGGAATTTCAAAAGGGAGCCTTTCCATGCATATCCACCAAATGATCTTTATGAGAAGAGCGATAGGAGCAAACTCAGTGATGTACCCAGAAATTTAACTTCTGGAAACTCTCATCTCCCGTGTTTTAAATTATTGGACCCTGAGTAAGTAGTTTACCAGAGTAAGTTTGTGTCATTCTTTTCAGAAATTCAAAGTAACCATTAATGTATGATGATACATTTACCTCACTAAGAAATATTAAGATTTTGGTTTGTGTTTTCTATCTCCTTCTTTAAATGATTTTTCCATTCATTTCCTAAACATTACTTGATATGGATGCAATTCATTTCAAGTAGTTAAAATGGCCAAGTTCAGATTTTTTCCCTTTTCTTTAAAAAAAAAAAATCACATTTACAGAATGACATTGTTTCCAAATCATTGCATACATGGAATTTTTTAACCTAAATAATTTGCTATTAGTTTAACTTCCTTGTTTGTTAATAATATGTTTTGTTGTTGTTGTTGTTTTGGGGGGGCTTTAAAATTTTTATTTCAAAAGCTTGGATAGCTTCAATGTCCAGGTCGTGGCAAAATCAGGACACGTGTAAAATACCTTACAATACATTAGATTCCCAAAAGGTACCAAAAAGTACAGTAAAAGTGACTCTTTTATTATGTTTTATTGAAGCTGTTGTTCCAAAAACTCAGAATGTTGTTTTGCCTCATGTTTAACATGAATATAGAAGAAAGTCAAAATGCTAATAATTCCCTGAATAGTCTGACAGAGCATGTGAAAATTCTGTTGGATATTCACCCCTGGGAACTCAGGAGAGTTCTTGAGGAGTGGAAACCATGGTCCATAGAGGAAAAATGATTTGAATAAAATCACAAAGGAGGCTGGAATTCAGTAACAACAATGATTGGAAACTTTATTGTGTAACTAAGATTTTCTAAGCATGCTGAGTGGTCATAGAATTGAGTCAGCCTTGTAATATGATTGTTGTCATTATTAATAACAGGTGAGAAGAAATAAGACACAGGAAAGTTCAATATTTTGCATACGACAACGAAGCTCTTAAGCAATGGAGCCAAGATTTGAACTCAGGCAGGATGGTTCCCAAACTTTGCTCTTAAACATTATGTTGCTTTTTTGGTCAGAAATAGACTCATTTTTTGCATTGTCTATAAATGTCTGCATATACAAGGAAGGGGAGGAATACACACAGAGAGAGACATATATCCTACATGGATATTGTTCTCTTTGATTTGCAAATCTCTGCCTCTAAACAGGGAAAGGATGACTAACAGTTCCTTCTGCTTGGTTGATTACCATAATACACATTCCTACAAATGGAAAGCCATTGCCCTCGCTAATCTTAACATCCCTACATCAGCAGCTATTTCAAGAAGAAGCAATTCCCATCTGTTATGGAAACATACTCAGTGCTGGCGCACATCTCCTTATCCTAGTACCCTCCCATTGTGATGCACCAGTGAAAGCAGCAAGATTTTCATTTTAATTCTGGAAAACCCTCTCTAAGCCAGAATGTGTGAGGGGACTCAGTGCCTTGTTGTTTGTAATTTGCAGTGAAGTGAGTATAACTACGTCACTCCTGAATCCACCTGAATAATCAGAAGTAGGGAACAATCAAGCATTTTTCTTGTATGTGCTCTTAGAGGAATATAATGAGCACGTGTAACTTTCTCTGTGGTTAGCATATTTTTCCTTTGGGGAAGTGTTCTACCCCCACCTGCTAGAGTTGTTGTTATTCATATGGTCCTGTCTTGTTAGTGACAGGGATAGACCCATGACTTGGGGTGTCTCATTAGTGGGTCCCAGCAGCTTGGATATTGAGAACATTTCAGGATGGATGTATGATCAGACAGCATTTCCCTGGACTTTCACATGAGCCGTTGAGTGAGAGGATTTGTGCTCTCTTGAGTATTTTTAGGTAGGAGGATAATGTAGGCCTGGGATTTCAGAAAGCCTTTACTAGCACATGAAATAAGTCTGCCTAAGATTTAAATTTAAAATATATGTATATAAATTTATATGTATAAATTAAAATACATATTTTATATATATATATATATATATATATATATATATATATATATATATATATATATAAACAATAAAAGGAAG
>NW_025999869.1:19724160-19986290 GCF_001458135.2 Marmota marmota marmota
GGAGGAGGAGGAGGAGGAGGAGGAGGAGGAGAAGGATGGGGATGATGATGATTGAATAATTATTGGCTTTTGGTCTTCTTAAACTATTCTCTAATGGCACAAATAACTGGAGCTTGAAAAAAAACCTCTCTGGATGAGGGATGATGTACTCAAAGTTCATATATAGTATCTGTGGTCACAACATAGAGCCCATCTCTGTGGCCTGAGCAACTCTGAAACAGCTTCTGGCTCTGGGAAGCTTTATACCCACTGAAATTTCTAGATCTTTTATGGCATAAACAACTCCCAAACCTGAATATTTATGTTTCCCATTAAGCTACCCATAATAATGATAAAAAGGAAGAAATGAATTAATCTTTGGATTTTAGGTTTTAAAGTACATTTTCTTGCCAATGTTAATATGCTTTATATAAAACTGAATTATAATGTTTTTTCAAAAAAAAAAAAAGAGAGAGAGAGTTACAAATGTAAGTCCTTTAAGAAGAATTCAACCGGTTCAGAGACGCTTAAGGAAAAACTTTAATAGTTCCCTCAGTGCCTCTAATTCTACTTCCTTGAGGGGACCAATGTGAAGTCTCGTTTATATTCTGTCACGCTAATCCACGTTTTCATGTATGCACTTACCCATGTATCAAATGACTTTTGAGTCTTTAAAATAATAAGTTGATTCATAGATTTGATGTGTGCTTATGAGTGTTTTTCATGACCCAGGCACTTTGTGGGAATATTGAGTGAACATGGAGCTTGTATTCTAATGATGGCATAGAGGCAGAAAGACATAGTCCCTTTTGTCACCCATCATAAGAACTATGGCTGACACTTTTATAGCAAGAGGCAGATTAAAAAGAGAAAAACATAACAAATTTACTCAGCTTGTGCATGACATGGGGGCCTTCAGAAATAAAGAACCAGAGGAAATTATTTTTCTCTTAGGTTTGACAAGGAATGGACAACTGAGTAGAAATGTAATTGCACCCAGGGTTCTGACCTCTTAGTAACAGACTAAGAAGGAAATCCAGCCAGGTCTGTGTGCTCAGACCCTTCTTAACATCTCTGTGCACCATTCCTTCCTCTTGAATATAGACAGGGCCCTTTCTGGAATGAAAATCTATGACCTACTGTCAGATGACATAGAGAATTGCTTTATGGACAGCTTCTACACAGGAAGGCTGAGGAAGGTTAAAGTAATATTTCTAGTTTCTATGACCTGCCTTGGAGAGGAGAAATTTTGGTTTCTGTGAATTGCTCTGTAGGGGCCAAGAAGATGGGGGAAGACAAGAGAGCAGGAGAAGGTCAGAGAGAGACTTTGCTTCTGAGGCAGCTTCTGAAGCCTTCCAAACTCTAGTCCAAAGCACCCAGTACACCAAAGTGCTATATTTTAGAATGTTATTTTTCTGAGTCCCAACCATCGGAAGAGAGGCAATAGATGATATAATTGAGCAAAATGCACAGTATTAGATAATGACATATTGAGGAGAAAAGTGAAGTGGGAAGGGGGATTAGAAGTATTAAGAGGTTGCATTTTAATTAATATAACCAGGGGGAATTTTAGTGTAAAAAGTTAATATATTTGGAGAACAGGAAAGTACCAGGTCCCTAGAGCAGGGGTGTCCTTTTGTATTCCAGGAAGAGCATTGTTGACTGAGGGAGAGAGTAGGAGCAGGTAAATTTGGTGCGTTTACAGGAATCCATTCCTACAGGGTCCTAAATGTCTTTGGATTTTGCTTTAAAAGATCTGAATGGTATTATTGTTCCAACTTATATTCAACAGGATCATTCTGGCTGCCTTGCTGAGAATGGACTCAAGGGTGATAACTAAACAGGGAGTCCAGTTAGAAGACCATTGTGCTAATCCAGGTGGAAGGTAATGGATCAGGGAGGTAAAAATGGGTGTCATAAGAAGGATGAAATCATGGATATATTTTCAAGGCTGAGGTCCTGGATTTGCTGAGGGACCATGTGTGGGTGTAGGACAAAATGGGGAGCCATGGATGATACAAGGACCTTAGCCAGAAACTCAGAAGAATAGAGTTGCCATAATTTCAGATGAGGTAGACTGATAAGTGAGCCATGGTTTGGGGATGTGACCAAATGCAATGATTTTGCCTCTCAGGATGATCAGAAGCAAAGGGATGGAGAAAGGTTTATTATCTGCAGCAAGTAAGGAGAGCTCTGGAGTTAGTTTGCAAAGCACTGTTCTTCCAAAGCAAAGGAAGCAGTTCCTTCTATTCCAGAAACCTACTATATTTACATAGAAAAGACTCATCCTCATGTGTAGAGGTGAATCATTACTGAGCATGCTCAGCTGATGGCCGTAAAGCACATATTCAAAACGGATGACGATAGACATGAACTCTTCTGGACAGAGACTCACAAACAAAGTATACTCCAAGCCACCTGAAAGACTGAGAGTAACAGAGTGTGTTCAACTGTTTCCTTGTAAGTTTCTCCAAAGTGTCTTAGCTGAAATGAAAATCAAAAACAATTTTGAGAGCTCATTAACAGTCTTTTAAAGGGATGGAGCAGATCTCTCTCCCATAAACATAGTAGTAGCCCCTAAAAGTTCCTGCCTTGCTTAGCAACTAACAAGGAGAGATCAAAAATAAATTTCTACTTAAGTTTGAGATGCCAATTGGTTACTCTTAATGGCTGTGCTGTATTTCTTAGTGTAAACAAAATGGATTTAACTATTTCATTGATGCTGAAATTCAGATTTTCACTTGAGTATTGTAAGAATAAGAATCCCTGCAATATTTCCAAGGCTGTATTCTTTTTTTTTTTTTTTAAGCTTTTCAATTCATTGTACACAAATGGAGCACAACTTTTCATTTCTCTGGTTGTACACGATGTAGATTCGCACCATTCGTGTCTTCATACATGTACCTAGGGTAATGATGTTCATCTCATTCCACCATCTGTTCTACCCCTATGCCCCCTCCCTTTCACTCCCTCCCCTTCGCCCAATCAAAGTTCCTTCATCCCCCCACCCCCCACCATGCCATGATGGATCAGTATCTACTTATCACAGAGAACATCTGGCCTTTGGTGTTTGGGATTGCCTTATTTCATTTAGTGTGATATTCTGCAACTCCATCCATTTACCTGAAAATGCCATAATTTTATTCTCTTTTAATGCTGAGTAATAGTCCATTGTGTGTATGTACCACAGTTTCTTTATCCATTCATCTATTGAAGGACATCTAGTTTTGTTCCACAGTTCAGCTGTTTTGAATCAAGCTGCTGTAAACATTGATGTGACTGTGTCCCTGTAGTATGCTGATTTTAAGTCCTTTGGGTATAGACTGAGGAGTGGGACAGCTGGGTCAAATGGTGGTTCCATTCCAAGTTTTCTAAGGAATCTCCATGCTGCTTTCCAGAGTGATCACACCAATTTGCAGTCCCGCTACTAAGGCTGGATTCTTATTGGTCATCTCTCAGGTTAAAAGTTACCTGCTGCTCAGAGGGGTCACTTTCTTGGTCACTCAATCAAATGTCACAAGTTACCACATTGCTCTGGAGTCTCTAGACAGCATTTATCTCTGTTTGATAATTTTTATTTAAATATTTATTACTTATCTTTCTCCTTTAGAATGTAAATATTGTAAGAACAAGGTCCTTGTCTGGTTTTCAAGGCTAGTACAGATCAGGTGCTCAATACATATTGAAACTTTTAAAACCTTGCACATAGACCTTTTTTTTTAAATTTTCTTTTTAGTTGTAGGTGGACACATATCCTTTTATTTATTTATTTTTATGTGGTGCTAAGTCTTGAACCCATTGCCTCTCATGTGCTAGGCAAGAGTTCCCCTGCTGAGCTACAGCCCCTCATACAGATCCTTATGGTCAGTGCTTCTGATTTATAGGAAAGATTTTCCAGATATCCCTAAAGATATATTGCTGTGTCAAGTTGATTTTTTTTTGTACTGGAGATTAAACCCAGGGGCACTTAACCACTGAGCCACATTCCTAGACCTTTTAAAAGTATTTTATTTAGAGACAGGATCTCACTGAATAGCTTAGGGCCTCACTAAGTTGCTGAAGCTGGCTTTGAACTCCTGACCTTCCTGCCTCAGCCTCCCTGGGATTACAGGTGTGTGCCCCCATGCCCAGCCAAATTGAATTTTTAATTGTACTGATACTACCAGATTAATTTCCTAAAAGAGTAAAGCAATCCATTCTCCCTTCATCAATGTATAAAAACAAGTCATTTCCCTGTATCAGTTGAAGTATGGGTGATTTTATCCTTTGATGTTTTTGCTTCAAAACTACTTTAATTTTTTTTTTCTGTCTGCTTCTAACAGCTCCAGATAGCTTAAGTAATTCACATGCAGTTAAAAAATGAACTCATAAGTAAGGCAGCAAACAATTTGTTTAGCTCTCTTTGAGGCTGTCTTAAAAACTGTATTCACTTTCAGCTTCTAGGATCCTTTGATGTCGGGAGCATAAGTAGTTTATCAAGGATAGATGTAACTCTTCTGCCCTTTTCCCTTTAGCGCCTGGAAACTTGAAACTACTAAGAGCATAATGCTTTTCCCATTAAAACACCTGCTGCATTTTTTTTCAGAGAGATTTATGAGATGAAATTCTGTAAACCCATATTTTAAAATGCATGCATGTTGGATCATTCTAGGAGAGGGATGTGAAAAATG
This sequence comes from Marmota marmota marmota, assembly GCF_001458135.2. Taxonomy (NCBI): domain Eukaryota; kingdom Metazoa; phylum Chordata; class Mammalia; order Rodentia; family Sciuridae; genus Marmota; species Marmota marmota. Next base: position 19,728,810 of record NW_025999869.1, read on the forward strand.
GCATAATTAGTGTAATAAATGTTGGATCCATGTGGAAAATAATTTACTTCTGAATAAAATCTATGAGGCCATGCAGCTTCCTGCTGAAACATTATTTTCATCTCCATTCAGAAGAGGTAGACACTGATTTTTCACTTCTAATGTTCTTTTCTTAAATATTTTTTCAGTTGTAGATGGACACAATACCTTTATTTTATTTGTTTATTTTTATGTGGTGCCAGGGATCGAACCCAGGGCCTCATGCATGCTAGGCAAGCGCTCTACCATTGAGCCACAACCCCAGCCTCTCTAATTCTTTTTATTTTATTTTAATTTTTTTATTAGTCTAATATTCTTTTTAAGACCTTTACCCACATTTTTTTCCTGTTCCTTGACTGCCTTGGACTCCTTTATTGTTTTATTTGAATCTCTTCTTTCCATCCAGTCCTGACATTTTCTTCCCACTCTACAGGATGTGCTGAAAGTAAAACCACCTGGGGTCTAACCTTCCAAGTTCAGATGCCTGTGTTTGAACTTGTGTGATGTTAACTAAGTTCTACAGTCTCACTGTTCCCCTCCCTCTGCCCCCCTAAACAGAGTGGCTGCAGAAATGTCTGCCAGCTCGGTGGGTGGGCTTGTAGTATTGAAGTCCCACCTTTCAAAAATCCAACTATCTGGAAGGAATAAAAATGTTATGCCAAATTCTTCTTGCTGACCAACCAGGCCAGAATGTGTGGAACTCCTTCTGAAAAGGACTCACTGTGGAAGGTCTGTCCTCGATATCTCATTCACAATTCCAAATTTTTAAAACCTCCCTAACCAGCAAGACCTGATCTGAACTTACTGGTGGTAAACCTGACCTGAGCTGGCTTGAACTATTTGGAGTCCTTATTTATTCCATTTAAAATAAAGAGGCAGACATTTCTCTGAAGAGATATTAATGTCCATGATTATGAGGGGTGCCCTCTGGTGTCACATCACCAGAGGTGACAAATAATACAAGGTTTAAATAACACATTAACTTCCAAATTCAAAAATAATTGGAAATTGAAACCTAGGGGTGAGAGTAGGGTTTGCAGACCTGTGAGTAGATGCATATGAAAAACCACCTGCATAAGCAACGATAATATCTCATGGGTTTGAAAATAGAGATGGGATTTGTAACATCAGTGTCATATCAGTGGAAATGAATAGCGATAAAGTGGACTAGGTAAAGTCCTTGCATTGACTAGGAGTGAAACAAACCAGGCACCTCGACTCAAAAGACCCTTGCCATAATTACGCTTTTCCAAAGACTGTCACCATAATTATGCTTCTTATCACCAAGATTTTACAAAGAGCATCAAGAGAATGTCAGCAGGGTTTCTGCAGGGGGCATTATGGTTTGAAGCTTCCTCTTTGTGTAAGTGCCAGGTTTGCAGACAAAGGTGAATCTCTCTCAAAGAGAGCTTGTTGCTACACAAAAGATACTATCTCTGCTTTCTTGGTTAAAAACTTGGAAAGCCTCTGTTTACCCAAAGAACATGGGGCAAAGAGTAACTGTTACATACCCACCCACTGATATGTCACCACCCCAGTTGAGTATAAAGTTTAAAGAATTCCCAGACTTGGGGTCCAGAAATGTTTAGGCAATAGACCCTCTGGACCACTTCAGCTAAAAATAAATCTGCTTCCTGACAATTCCTCGGGTGTCCGGCCTCATCTGTCCTATATCAGGAGAATAAAACCAAGGGTAGTTTTTAGGATGATGACAAATGAATAGAAAATGAGCATCCATATAACTGAACATAAAGGTCATACCTGCAATACCAGGAGGAAGGCTGAGGCCCTGAAGGTGTGAGTTTGAGACCACCCTAGGTAAGATAGAGAGACCCCTGACTCAAAAGCAAAGCAAGAAAATAAACAAACAGAAAAGAAAATGAAAGTCTTAAACCAAGGGGAAAATTAAACATAGAAATTCCTAACAAATCTAAAACAAGGAACAAGGAAAAAAGAATAAAATGAATGTAGAACAAGCAAGGAAAATATAAAATATAACAAGTATATGATCATATTAAATTTAACCAAAGTAAACATTCCAGGTAGAAGAAAATTTATTAGAATAAATAAAAAAAAGAATGCAAAACCACTAGGGATTTCTACAACAATTCCAGAGACACATTACATACTCATAGACATAGAAAGGTTGAAAATAAAAGTGTAAGCCAATAAATATATGAAAACATGCTCAGTTTCTTCAGCCATCAAGGTAATGCAAATCAAAACTACTGTGAGATTCCATCTCACCCCAGTTAGAATGGTTATAAGTAAAATCAAAAAATAACAAATGCTAGCAAGGATACATAGAAAAAGGAACCCTTTCATGCTTTGGAGAGAATATAATTTAGTACAGCCATTACAGAAGACAGTGTGAAGATTCTGCAAAAAACTAAAACTAGAACTTCCATGTGATTCAGCTATACTACTTGATTACATCTCCAAAGGATATGAAATGAGCATACAAAAGTAAAATCTGCATAGCACGTTCATTGCATCTCTCTTGGAGGAGCAAAATGTAGAATCAGCTTAGGTGCCATTCAGTAGATGAGTGGATAAATAAAATATTTTATATATATATGTATATATATATATATATATATATATATATATATATATGCACACACACACATACACACAGTGGAGTATTAAAGAAGAATGCAATCAAATTACTTACAGGAAAATGGATAAAACTAGAAGACATCATGGTAAAAAAAATAAGCCAGAAAAAGAAAGAAAAACATTAAGATTTCTCTCACATGTAGAAACTAAAAGAGGGAAAAAAAAAGAAAAGGAAGAAATGAAGGAAGGAAGAAAGGAAGGCAGACTAAAAGAAGATAATGTGGAAGCAGAAGAGAGATTAGTGTAGAAGGGGAAATTGATGATGGGGGAAGGGAAGCAAAGGTTAGATGGGAGGATGAATGTGATCAGAGCATGATATATTCATATAACATAGATTTATATATATATGTACACATTATAAAAATATTTACTTACATGTACACATATATGAAAATTTTACATTGAAATCCATCAATTTGTAAAGTAAATATGCATTAATATTTATAATACACAAATTTTTAAAAGGATAAGAAAAAATATTGTATAAAAGTACTCAACAAAAGAATGTTGATGTGACTAAATAAATGACAGAAATAATTGAACTGAAGGCAAAATATTTTACTAGAGACAAAGAAGAACATTTGAGGATTCTAAAGTTTTAATTCATCATTTGAGGAATAGCAATTCTAAATTTCTAATTTTGTAAAAGTCATAATTTTCTAGAAAATTTAAACAATATCACAAATCAAGTTGACCTAGTGAACATAAACAGAACACTGGGTTCAAAAACGGCAGAACACATATTGTTTTCAAGCATATGTTATAAAAAATTGGCCATTTATTGGGTTATAAAGCAAAATTGAACAAATTCCCAATATTTAAAATTATATTTTCATGACCCCTAATGAAATTTTATTATTATTTATTATTCTAATAACCATTAACTTACATATTCAAACATTAAGAGATACATTTCTAAATGGCCTCCAGGTTTAAAAAGTATTTTAATGAATATTGGAAGATATTTAACCAAATAACAATACTAGACATCAAAAATTATGAAATGCAGCTAAATGATTGAGGGAAATATATGGTTATATATGTGCATTGTAGAAGATAGAACCTAAAACTTAATATGCTAAGCATTCATAAAATCAAGTTAAAGGAATGAGTGGTATAAAGAGGTGAAGGACCTCTACAATGAAAACTACAGAACACTAAAGAAAGAAATTGAAGAGGACCTTAGAAGATGGAAACATCTCCCATGTTCCTGGATAGACAGAAGAAATATTGCCAAAATGCCGATACTACCAAAAGTTCTATACAGATTCAGTGTAATTCTTATCAAAATTCCAATGATGCTCTTCATGGAGATAGAAAAAAAGTAGTCATGAAATTCACTTGGAAAAATAAGAGACCCAGAATAGCCAAAGTAATCCTCAGAGAGAAAAGTGAGGCAGGGGGCATCACGATACCAGACCTTAATTTATACTACAGAGCTATAGTAATAAAAACAGCACATTTATTGGCACAAAAACAGACACAAAGACCAATGAAACAGAATAGAAGACACAGACACATGCCCATATAAATACAGTTATCTCATACTAGACAAAGCCTCCATAAACATACATCAGAGAAAAGGTAGCCTCTTTAACAAATGGTGCTGGTAAAACTGGAAATCCATATGTAACAGAATGAATTTGAACCCCTATCTCTAATCTGTGCAAAACTCAACTCAAAGTGGATCAAGGACCTAGGCATTAGACCACAGACCATGAGCCTACTAGAAGAAAAATTGGCTGAAATCTCCATTGTGTCGGCTTAGGAACCAAAGACTCCTAAAGCACAAGAAGTAAAATCAAGAATCAATAAATAAGATGGTATAAAATGAAAAAGCCTCTTCATAGCAAAGGAAACAACTAAGGACATGTAGAGAGAGCCTACAGAATGGGAAAAATTTTTTTCCAACTCCATCTCAGACAGAGCATTAATCTCCAGGCTATATAAGGAACTCAAAACAACAACAACAACAAAACCAATAACTCAATCCATAAGTTGGCAAAGGAATTGAACAGGCACTTTACAGAAAAAAATAATATACACTTTTGGTCAACAAATATGTGAAAAAAAATGTTCAACATCTCTAACAATTAGAGAAATGCAAATTAAAATGACACTAAGATTTCATCTCACTCCAGTCAAAATGGCAATGATCAATAATATAAATAACAATAAATGTTGGCAAGGATGTGGGGAGAAAGGCACACTCATACTTTGGTGGTGGAACTCCTAATTGGTGCAACCACTCTAGAAAGCAGTATGGAGACTGCTCAGGAAACTTGGAATAAAACCATCACTTTGTCCAGTTATATTCCACTCCTGGACATACACCCAAAGGTTTTAAAATCAGCATATTATAGTGAGGCAGTCACATCAATGTTTATAGTGGCTCAATTCACAATAGCTTGGCTATGAAACGAATCTAGGTGCCCTTTAACAGATGAATGTATAAAGAAAATGTGATAAATATATATATTACTCATCCACAAAGAAGAATTAAATTATGGCATTTGCCAGTAAGTGAATAGAACTGGAGACTATCATGCTAGGTGAAATAAGCCAATCCCCTCAAACCAAAGGCTGAATATCCTCTGATATGTGGACTCTAACACACAATAAGGGACTGGAGAGGGAAGAATAGAATTCCACTGAGGAAATTAAGAAAAGGGAGGAGAGACGGGACTAGGAAAGACATTAGAATAAATCAGACATAAATTTCTTATGTTCATATATGAATACATGACCAGTGTAACTCCACATCATGTACAACGAGAAGAATGGGAAGTTACACTTAATGTGTACAAAATATATCAAAATACACTCTACTGAGATGCATAACTTAAAAGAACAAATAAAATAAAAAATAGCAAGGTAAACACAAAGAATGCAGAAGAAGAAAAGCAGCTGAATTTAATAAAAGAGATTTCAAATATTCAACAGAGAGAAACAACAGAGACCAGCACTAATTCTTGAAAATGCTATTTGGCTGACAAACTCACTGGTAAGACTGATTCAGATAACTAGATTAGACACAAATTTTAAGAGTCAAGAAAATGTCACTCTCAATCCTGAAAATATTAAAAGAACAATGAGTGACTATAAATGATATAATTTAAATAAACTTATAGAAAGAAATAAAATTTTAAAAATTGACACAGAAGAAAAAAAACTAACATTGAGAATTTCTATTCTTAGTAATTAAGTCAATAGTGAAAAACTTTTTTCACAGAGTAAATTTCAAACATAAATGATTTTACTGGAGAATTCTTCCTGACATTTCAGGCAAAATATGACTTTAATCTTACAAAGAGTACACTCACCAACACATTGCATTACATTGGCAAGGACTTTATGAAGAACAAAAATTATAGATTGATCTCATTTAACAGCACAGAGTAATTTGAGATGTTGTTAGAAAATGAGATTCAGTAATCTGATCATCACCAAGTTGCTTTTATTTTAGTGATACCAGATTATTTATCCTTAAAAATTTTTTAAATGTATTTTTACCATGTTGATATATTAGAGAAGAAAACCATGTGATCATTTCAACAGGTAGGATGAATACTTGATAGACTTTAATAATTGATCATGATAAAAATCTCACAGTAAACTAGACACAGTAATCAATATTCTTTATCTAATAAAAGGGATCTACAAAAAGACACAATTAATGTCGCTCTTACTGTTACAATGTGAAAACTTTCCTTTGATTTGGAGCAGTACTAGCATTCCCAGGGTTACTTCTACTTAACACTGCACCTGACACTCCAGCCTGGGTGTTAAGGCAGGAAAGAACAGTAGAAGACATAGGATGAGAAAAAAACCAACTATCAATATTTATGGATCACTTGATCACATACGTTGACAATTCATATGAAAATAAATGATCAGAAATAATGAAAATTCAGAATTCAACATTTCTAAATACAAAAATCAGTAAAATGGCACAAGCACTACCATTCTGTTGAGGCCAACTAAGCATTATGAAGGTACAGTTTTAATCAGACATCATTTTGAACAACTTAGAGTCAAATTTATCCAGAGAGGTAGACAATCTCTAGTTAATTGTGGAATATAATGAGAAAATTAATGAAGAATTAAAATAAATAAAGGGATATACCATAAAGATGGATTGAGAAATTAATTTACTATGTTAAGACTATAAATTATCTACAAAATGTTTTATAGTTTCAGGGAAATCCTCATCAAAATCCTAATAATATTATATGTTCATGAATAAATGTGTCAATAGGCAAGTTTAACATAAAATATATATGAAACTGCAAATGACCAAGGTTATCCAAGGTAATATTAGACAATATTAAATCAGGAAATGTGGTAGATCAGTCATAAAACTTACTAAAATGCCACAGTAACTAAGACAATATTGTTTTGAAATAGCAATGGACAAATAATGCAGTGTAGACATGAGATGTATGCACACACGGCTACTTGATTTATTTTACAAAACAAGGGAGAAAGAATGATATTTGCAATAAATGTTGCTAGGACAATTTTAGTCACTTGATTAAAAATGAAAAACAAAACTTGATCTTTATTTTTAACCATGCAAAATGTCAATTTCCAATGCATTGCTTATCTCAATTTAAAATAATTTAAGATAGAGAGGGAAATAGGTTCATGTATCCTACAAAATTATCTTTCAGAAATATAAAAAAATACATTGCAGATCAAGCAAAAACTGAGAGAATTTATTGGTACAAAGTATAGCAATCAACAAAGTGTCTAGCTGGCATAAGAACAGATGCATAGATCAAATTCTAGAAATAAACTCACATCTATAGTCAATCAACAAGGGTGTCAATATCATTCAGTGAGGAAACAATAGCATTTTTTTTTCTTTTAAAGAATGGTCTTTTTAAACAGTGGCATAATAAATTTTGACCTTTTCTTCAGAGCATATACCAAAATTAACCAAAAATATAAAACTCCTTGAAAAGAAAGAGAATCAATTAAACAATCAGAAATGCAGACCAGAGCTGCAGAAGTGCCACCAGGAAAGCAGGGCTGAGTTTTTATACCATCATCTGCCCTGCAGACTCTGTGGAATAACACTTTGGTTCCTGGTTTGTTTGGGGTTAAATTCTCTGTCTCCCGAAGAGTGAGAGAACATTATCTGAGACAAAGCAGAAAGTACACATTTCCTTCCTTCCTTCCTTTCTTGTTCTTGTTCTTTTTTTTTTTTTTAATAACAGGGATTGAATTCATGAATACTCCAGCACTGAGCCACACCCCCAGCCCTATTTTGTATTTTATTTAGAGACAGGGTCTCCCTGAGTTGCTTACCTCACTTTTGCTGAGGCTGGCTTGGAACTCATGATCCTTCTGCCTCAGCCTTCAAAGCCGCTGGGATTACAGGCATGTACCACTGGGCCCTGCATCTTTCATGTTTCTTCTTATGAATGATTTTATAAATTTTCTTATGTCCAGCAAGATCTAAGTGAATAAGGATGTTAGGGATGGTGATGATGGGGATAACATACAGCATTTATTTTCATATACTATGAGACAGACACTCTACTTAAACTCATCTAATTTAGTCCTCAAAACAACAACAGAAAAACAAACAAACAAAAAACAAACAACAACAAAAAAACCCACAAAGATCCTCTGCTTGGTTAAACTTCAGTCAGCCTCCTGAGCCACCTTCCAGGCCTGTTTTTTTACTTTCTTGTAGAGTCTGGGTTACCTTCCAATTTGGTTTCACCAGAATCCCCCATAGGTCATTTTCTGATCACTCTGGATCTGCAATGGGTTTCTCAATCTCTACTATCCCCCAGGTGCTGTCTGAGCACTTGACTTGTCTTTAGCAAGAATCCTGGTGGGTCAGTTTAGCTAAAAATCCCTTGTTCTTCCTGAAAGCTAAAATCCCCTATTCTTCCCCTTCCTAGTTTTCTGTCCACCACCCCCACTTTGCTCCTGTACATTCCCATTTGTCCTGAGTTCTATTCTGTTCTACACGTTGGTCTTGTTTCCTCTATTACAACGGTTCTCAATAAAATCAGTTTTTTTTTTAAACCCATATTTGGTAGTTAGCAAGCTTTCCCTCAATTTTTCAGCTTAGGATTCAGTGGGTCTGAAATTTCAAATGAGTCCCATAAGGAAATGGCAGAGTAGTAGATTTAAAGTTTAACGTGACTTCATCTCCTACTGAACTTTCATCCTTGTGTATCATTTGAGAGGGGTAGGAAACACTTTATTTATTTCAGGTTAAGAGAATGAAAGAGAGAAGGTGCATTAAGCAACTTACTGCTAGGACCTGATAGGAGAAATTCAAATATCTCTCTCTTGCCTAAGAATTTATACTTTGCCTTGACATCTCAGAATGCCTATTGTTAATTAGGGGTCCAGGTCACATTTCAACCACTCTTTTGGTTTTTTGTTTGTTGTTTCTTTGATTGTTGTTGTTGATGTTTTTACCATGGGATTGTTGAAGAGAAACCAAACTCACACATAAATTTCTTCTTCACTCACTTGAGAATGCTTTAATTAGCTTGAATTGTTCAGCCACATCTTATTTTAAACTAAATCTCTTGAGCTGCAAACTGAAATGCTACTCTGCTTTTTTGAGGAGCCTGCTTCTCCATAGCTTCTTCAGCCTGCTCAGAAACAGCCCAAGGTGGTCTAAATCCTTTGGAGATATTTTTTCCCTTAAATCTCCCCTGTCCTCCCACACAAGTGCTGGGCCCCCATTAACACTCCTGCAGAAGCTCATTCACTTATTCCTCTCTCACCACAGGGGACTCCAGCTCTTAGAATTTCTTACCACCAAATAATAGAATACATTGGCAGTTGTTTCTTTGGCAGCTGATATAATTAGAGATATTTGCATCTCTGATTGCTCACACTTCTCAAGAACAATTTAGGTTTATAACAGCAGAGGGTCTTGGTTTTCCTACTTCTCTTCAAAGACTGTCAGAACTGAAAAAGGACATTTTAACCTTTAAATATGTTACATATTTTTTATTTTTTTTAATATACATGAGAGTAGAATGCATTTTGACATGTTACACATACATGCTAATTATTCTAATTAGGATCCCATTCTTGTGAACTTAACTTTTAAGATCTCTTCCCTAATTCTACACTTGAGGAAATAGAGGCTCAAAGGCAAATGACATGCCTGGAGTGAGCTAAGAACTAACCAAAGCACCAGACATCAATTCTTAGGACTGTTAGGTCTGTGCTCATTCTTCTTGTCTATCTTGGATGAGTTTATCGCATTATAAGATCAACCACAAGTTGGTGCCTGTGTTATCTTTGGCAATAGGGGTTGCAGTTTCCAAAAGAGCACAGCTGTAGAGAGATCTGCAGAATGAGCCTCTCAACTAAGAAAATATCTCAGATTAGTAACCCGAGAAAATTTGAGAAATTCAAAGCAGCAGCCAATGTCAATGCCAGAAATACCCTTCCAAGAGGACAGCAAAGAAACAAGCACGTGTTGGGAGGGGAGTGGACATTCAGCATTATGACACGAGAGAATCATAAGGGACAGATAGATGAAAATGAAGATAAGAGAATGAGTCTATAAAATGGGCCCTCTGTGCTGACCCCTACATGATTTCTTTGCCAAAAAGCAATTTGACTGCCTGGCCTAAGTGGATAGGATGTGTCACATTCCTCAGCAAACTACCTATTATCTGCAAAAAATGCAGGCAAAAAAAAAAAAAAAACAATGATAAGAAGAACCCAAGTTATTTGTAGGTACAGACTTTTTGACCCTTTTCACACACCAGATTCTATAAGGGTAGTTTCTCCTAACTGTAAAATCTATAAGAATGTGTGGTTAAGAATCCAACTAGATTCTCAAGGTTTTTATTTATTTATTTTTATTTATTTATTTATTTATTTATTTTTTGAGACTATTGTGAATGGGGTAATTATCCTAATTTCTCTTTCAGAGGATTCATCATTGAAGTATAGAAATGCATTTGATTTATGGATATTGATTTTATATCCTGCTACTTTGCTGAATTCATTTATTAATTCTAAACATTTTCTGGTGGAGTTTTTAAAATCCTATAAGTATAGACTCATGTCATCAGCAAATAATGATAGTTTGAGTTCTTCTTTGCCTATTTGTATCCCTTTAATTTCTTTCATCTGTTTAATTGCTTTGGCTAGATTTTCAAGGACTATGTTGAATAGAAGTGGTGAAAAAGGGCAATTCTGTCTTGTTCCAGGTTTTAGAGGGAATACTTCCAATTTTTCTCCATTTAAAATTATGTTAGCCTCGGGTTTAGCATAGATAGCTTTTACAATGTCGAGGTATTTTCCTACTATCCCTAGTTTTTCTAGTGTTTTGAACATGAAATACTTGGGAATCAACTTAACAAAAGAGGTGAAAGACCTCTACAATAAAAACTACAGAACTCTAAAGAAAGAAATTAAAGAAGACCTTAGAAGATGGCATGATCTCCCATGCTCTTGGATAGGCAAAATTAATATTGTCAAAATAGCCATACTACCCAAAGTGCTAAACACATTCAATGCAATTTCAATTAAAATATAGAAATAGAAAAAGCAATCATGAAACTCATTTGGCAAAATAAGAGACCCAGAATAGCCAAAGCAATCCTTAGCAAGAAGAGGAAGCAGGAGGCATCACAATACCAGATCTTAAACTATAGTACAAAGCTATATTAACAAAAATGACACGGTATTGGCACCAAAATAGACATATAGAATAAAGGTATAGAATAGACACAGAGACAAACCCACATAAATACTGTTATCTCATACAGTTATCTCATAATTTTTTGCCACTTGTATGTCAAAGAGAGCACTAATTTCCAGGATATATATAGAGAATGCGATAAACTTAACACCAAAAAAACAACCCAATCAATAAATGGGCTTAGTAGCTGAACAGACACTTCTCAGAAGAATACATACATATATATATATATATATATATATATATATATATATATNTATATATATATATATATATATATATATATACATCTCTAGTAATTAGAGAAACCACTCTAAGATTTCATCTCACGCCAGTCAGCATGGCAGCTATCAAGAATACAAACAACAATAAGTGATGGCAAGGATGTGGGGGGAAAGGCACACTCATACATTGCTGGTGGGACTGCAGATTGGTGCAATCACTCTGGAAAGCAGTATGGAGATTCCTTGGAAAACTTGGGTCAAAACCATTTGACTCAGCTATCCCATTCCTTGGTCTATACCCAAAGGACTTAATATCAGCATACTGTAGTAATGCAGCCATATCAATATTTATAGCAGCTCAATTCACAATGGCTAAACTGTGGAACCAACCTAGATGTCCATCAATAGATGAATGGATAAAGAAACTGTGGTATTTATACAGAATGAATATTACTCAGCATTAAAAGAGAATAAAATTGTGGCATTTGCAGGTAAATGGATGGAATTGGAAAATATTATGCTAAGCGAAGTAAACCAATCCCCCAAAACCAAAGACCAAATGTTCTCTCTTATAAGAGGATGCTGATCCATAATGGGACAGGGAACATGGAGAAAATGGAGGAGCTTTGATGGCACAAAGGGGAGGGAGGAGTGATAAGGGGTCATGGGGACAGGAAAGATGGTGGAATGTGATGGACATTTTTACCCTAGATACATGTATGATTGCACATATGGTGCGATGTTCTATCATGTACAATCAGAGAAATGAAAAGTCATGCTGCAGTCGTGTACAATGAATCAAAATGCATTCTGCTGTCATGCATACATAATTAAAATAAATTAGTTAATTAAAAAAATGAATCCAGTTAGAACCAGTCAACATGGCCAACGTGACTTAGAGTTGCCATGGTAGTGGGAACTTGAAAGTCTGATGTCAGTCAGAAGTTAGGAGGTGGGCCTGGGTGAGACTCTCTAGAAGCTTCTCTGGGATTGCCCATAAAACTGTAGTGGAGGAGAAGCACATTATCCCTTTCCTCTGTGAGAGGACCCATACTTTCCCTTCAGAATGTCCCCTTTCCCTTTTCCTATCCCTTCAAGAAACTCATTTCCTGTTAACTCTGAGAGATATGTCTGAAATGTTTCTGACTTGGTCCCAAGAATCAGGGTTTGAAGGCAGCTCCTCAGGTTACCTTAGTTTCTCAGAAGGCCCCAGCCCTGTAACAAGGATATGGGTAATATGGCTCATGTTTTAAACCCACACATTGAATATCAGAGTTTTATTAATTAGAACAAACTGTATAAAAAATTTGGGGGGAGGGGTAGGAGCAAGAATGATCCTCAAAGCATACCTACTAACCTAGAAGAGAAAAACACTGTGTGTAGACGTTCACCTTTGTAGTCTGATCAGTTGGTGAAAAACAAACAAACAGAATCAAAAACAAACAAACAAAAACTTCTGGACATGAAGTGAGAAGGCACAGGTTGTAGTCTTGACTCCAAAAGTAGGTCGTTAGTAGAAGTGTTTCATCTTCTGAATCCTAGATTCCCATTAATAAAATGAAGAGCACTGGCTAGATCTGTAGTTTGTCAAACCCTAGTAAAGAATCATTCAGGAATCTTCATAAAATGCAGATTCCACAGGACCATCCCCAGAGGTTCTGATTCATTGATTTGGGGTACAGCCCTTGAATCTGCATTGTATCAAACTCCAAAGAAAATTCTAGTGGGAATGCTTCAAGTACCATAACTGGGGAAAAAAAAGAAAAGAAAAGAAAAGAAAAAAAATTACACTGGGGAAAAACCCCACTGAATCTCAAATATTTTGTAGTTTTTGCTTCCCACCTGCTTAAGCCTATCAGATGCTGAAATTCTTTGTCATTTAAGAGCATTTTCAGAGCATTACCTGTTTGCAGCCATGGGTCATAATGCCATGCATTCAATCTTTATATCAAACCACCACGGACTTTTGAGGAGGCCAATAAAGCCCAGTAGGAGGGAGCAAGAGGCTGAATTTCAGTGTAAAATGTTCGTCTGTTTGGCCATGATTTCATTTCCTTTGAGTCCTCATGTAGGTGTTAAAGGTCTCTTGGTGCTTTCAGAATAGTTGAACAAGGAGAACCCCTTCCAATTTTTTAATTAAGCAAGCTTTGACCTTCAAGACTTTAATTGCTCTTGACATCTAACTTATTGCTTAATTAAAACAGGATGAGATAAGAGACCTCACTTCTGGAAAAGTGGAGTCATGGTGATTTCTATTTTATTAAAGTCCCTCTTTTATCTGGAAGGTATGGGCTGAGATTGTCATAGAATAATAGCTCATCTCAGGGAGGAAGGTTCCAGCAGGCACCAGACATGAAGTGAGTCATTATCCTTCTGAAACAACTAGAGCTTATGAAATTATCCGGCAGAGGGAGAAAAATAGAACTAAGTCATTTTGCTGAGTTATGTCAAAAGGAGAAACAATAAAAAATTAAGAATGATGGCATTTCAGTGAGGAACTGAATAGGAATAATTATTTTTCCCATTTAAAAACAAATACAAAATGATACCAATTTTCTTTCTTTATGTGCTTTTTTTTCCACAGCTTTTTAAGTGTCTGTGCATCTGTGGGGAGAAATATTCGAGGAAGAATTTTTCTTGACAAAGTCATTGAGAGGTTTTGAATGGTAATGTATTAAAAAAAAGATCAACATCTTTTCCTTTCTCTAGTCTTAGAAAGAGGTATGTAAATTTTTTTTAAATGAAGGCAATAGAAGAAAGAAATTGAAAATATGGAAGTCAGGATGATCCTTTAGGTCCTCCTGGTAATTTGGAAAGGGTCTAGAAGTACATGATTAGTACATGATGTCCTCTATGGGGTCTTTGGTGGCTTAATAACTAGATAACTTCATGAAGCTCTGACAGGCTAAATTATCTGCCTTCCAGCTCTTGTAGCTAACCATCCTGAAGCTGGTGGCGATGACATCACACAATCCTAACCTGTCAGAGTGGGATGTGATCTTGGAGACCCCTTGATTCCAAATAGATGAGGCAAAGGGAGGTACACTGCAAAAACTGTAGGTAAGAGGCAGAACCAGGAGGTCAACTCAGCCCTTCCCTACCTCCCTGCCCCAGGCTAGGGTCGCTTTCCCTCCATTTGAGGAACAAGTTACAGTCTAAAGGGCCTCAGTTCTCAACCCTCCAGGATTCCTCAGGAAAAAGAAACAGAGCTAATTTGTTCCCGATGGATTGCTATCAACAGAGTGAAGATGGCTCTTTGACCTGATAGAATTTGTGTATGTATGCAGGTGTGTTTACATTGTCACTGCATAAGAATTTGTCAACACAATTACACGTGATTTGAAAAAAAGAAAAAAAAAATTTGGCAGGATTGTATCCTTCTTTATCACAAAAATGGAGAGTGCCTCCATTTACCCAATACTTAATTTCTAATAGTATTTCAAACATTTTCAATAGGGACATCTGTTTATAGACATCTTTGACTGCATTAGTAATTGTTTTCTTTGTATAAAATCTGTCATGATATGTCAAGAAATTTGTAATGTTTTGAACAACCCACAATAAAAAATTAAAAAAAAAAATAAATAAAACTAAAAAAAAAATAAAATAAAATTAGAAAAAAAAAAAAGAGGAAGAAAAAGGTATATGGCATCCAGAGTGGAAATTTGCAAAAGATAGGCGTGTTTCGGAGGGAATCTATGAAGCCCCTCCAAGCGATATGTGCTACAAACGCTCTTACTTGACATTCTAGAAAATGAAGCCTTTTTCTTGCTAATTGATTGTGATTGACTGTGATTAATTAATTAAATGCTTTATTAATTATGGCACTCTCCTGCCAAATGTTCCCAGTGATTTTCTATTGTTCAGACCCTGAATTAAAAACCATTATTTCCATTATGGCTTTATTAAAGGTGTGTTTGACAAACAGCAAACATATTTAAAATGTAAAATTGGATAAGTTTTGACCATTAAATATCTGGGAAGTCATCAACAAAATTAAGAGAATGAACTTATATATCACTTCCAAAGTCTCCTGTGTTCCTTGATAATGTCATCCACTCCTCTGCACTGTCCTCAAGCAAAACTGATATGTTGTTTTCTGTTGCTATAGAGTCCTGTGTACTTGCTAGGATTTTATGTAATGACATCATAAAATATGAACTCTTTTTTGTCTATTTTTATTAATCATAATTGTTTTTATCTATTTTTATTAATCATGATTGTTTGGGGATGCATTCATGTTGTTACAAATATTAATGATCCATTCTTTTTTGTTGAATAACATTCTGCAATATGGATATACTGAAATTATTTCATCCATTTATCCATCGATAGATGATTCAGTTTCCAATTTTTGGCTATTACAAATACAATTTTTATGATTATTTGTGACTTTGTGGGGGAAAGGTGCTTTTGTTTATTTGGTTTATATGTATAAGAGTGGAGTTGTGTAGTTATATGTGTGTATACATTAAATAAATATTCTTTTAATAAAAACAAGCTGTTTTATAAAAGGGTTATACAGTTTACATGTCCACAAATAGTGTATAAGAATTTCAGTTGTTCTACCTTTAAAAAAAAAAAAAGAAAGAAAAACTCAAAACACGAGGTGGTTAGTGTTTTGTACCTCATTGTGACTTTAATCTGAATATCCCCAGTGACTTCTGATATATTTCACAGGCTTATTTGCTATCTATAAATCTTCCAGGTGAAGTATTTGTTCCAAAAAAAAAAAATCTGTCAAAATTTTTAGGCTTTGGACTATCTAACCTCTGGGATCCTCAAAGGAAGCTAATAAATGAGATGCCTCTTCCCTGCCTGGATTTTTAACAAACAGAGAATTAAGACAAAGAATGAGGCAGATTGAGGCCAAAATGTGACAATTGCTCAGATTAGAGTGTGGGGGTGTGTTCAAGCTCAGGGGCTCAATGAGCTTCCTTGCTGAACCCACAGTAATATTTACAATATAGAGAAGCAGAGAGAAGTGGCCGCTTCCTCTGAAATTAAAGGGAGCAGATGGGGAGAGCATGCATAATTTCTCTTTCCCCAAATAATGAATCTGGTAAATCACTCCACCTCCTCTTGGTGCAGCCAATAAATGAGCAGAACACATTTAGGTGGGACTCCCATGCATACTGAAATTTTTCGAAGTGGAAGGACACATGAAGAGTGGAAGGAAATTCTCCTTCCCCCAATATTTACCAAACTGCTTGTTCCTGCATCATTTTTCAGCTGTGCTATATGTCAAGTACTGTGCTAAACACAAAGGGAATTAAATAAATTAAGACCCAATCTCTGCTCTCAGGTGAATTCAGGTAGTATTTCTCAAGTATCTTTCACATCCTTAATTATATGGGCTTATTCTCTACAGTTCCCTGTGAACTATGAGAACATTCTGGCTCAGGGCTAGGCTTGCAGCAAAGTGGGCAGCAGAGAAGCAGCATCTAGAACTGTATTGATCACCTGTTCCCTCAAAGCAGGATGGAAACCTGAGAAACTGATCTTACTTCAAGGCCAAGTGTGTTATTCAGATTATTACTTGATCTGTCCAAGTAGTAATGATAATGATAATAATCACAGTTATTAGTGTTGAACATTTACTGTGTGTCAGTGTCTCTGCTAAGCTTTTTATGAGGATCTCTCCTAGAACACTCTCTATGACTTTAGGAGTCAGGTGATAACACTGAGACTCAGAGAGGTTGTTAGTAAAGTCCAAGAATGTCCAGCTACTAAGTAGATGAAATGACATTCAAATTTCAGTATATCTAACTTAGAGCTTGAATTTTTAAATAATGTATCACATTTCAGAATAGAATAAAGGAGAAAGCAATTCTACAGTTATGTAGAGCACAGTCATAGGAAAGTTTGGGAAAAGAGACAGTTCATATATTCAGGCAGATGGTAAGTGAGCATCCAGGAAATCTCTTAGCAGGTTCCATGGTTCAGGTCAAAGACCAATAACATAGGTCACAACCCTAAGAGGGCAGAATTCTCAGGAAAAGTGACTATAATGAATACTCCAAGTGAAACAGAGATTAGATTATTTTTAGCAATTTATTATTATAAATTTGTTTTTATTTTTAAATTAACATTTTAATTGCACATATTAATGGGATTTACTTTGATATGCATATCCATAAGAGTTTGACCCTCTCTATCCACCCTTATTCCACCCACCGTTGCCCCCTCCCCAGCTCCCAGAATCCTTTCTAGTTCCTAGCTATCACTATTTAATTTAATTTCTGATTAATTGTTGGTTTTTTGTTTGTTTTTAAGTTTGCACACTTGGGGGAGAGCATCATACTTAGCGTTGGTCTATTCACTTGGCTGCAAATGACAGCATTTCCTTAGGTCTGAATAATACTCCATTGTGTATGCCTACCATATTTTCTGCATCCATTCATCTGTTGATGGATACTTGTGGGTTCCATATCTTTGCTATTATGGATAATGTTGCACTAAACATGAACATACAGGTATCTCTTTTGTATGCTGACTTCATTTCCTTTGTGCTGGTAGAAGGCCCGCCCTGGCCCCTGGGGACTCAACCCCCAGTTCTTTGTTATGCATGTCAATGTGGCCAGCTCACAAGGCCTTGACTGGGCTTGCGGTTCCCTGTTTATCTGCCTGGAGCATATGTGTCTCTCGGGAACATCTTGACCTATTGGAGCCTCCTGATAGGGGACGGTGACGTGATGGTAACCCAAGGACGCAGTTATTACTCTCCCCTCCTCACTTTTGAGTAATTTCCCGCAGCTGTTAAAAAGATATATAAGGGGAACAAATCTGGCAATAAAGGCGCACATGCTCCCTCCTGGATGAAGAACCTTGGTGTCGTGTGTATTTTTAACCCCGCCGTCCCTCGCCGGACGCAGCACCTTTGGATACCTACCCAGGAGTTGATAGCTGTGTTATGTGATAGTTCTATTTTTGTTTCTTGAGGACCCTCCATACTGTTTTCCATAATGGCCAGACTAGTTTTAAATAGGGGTCCAAGATGAAAAAAAAAAGTGCAATACTTCTCTTATATCTATATCCTGTTCTTTTGAATGTATTAAGATTAATACTTTATGATTGGCAACTATGAAATGGGGTTATCAGTCCACTTTTCCAAAGCAGAAGGTGTGTCTTTTGAAATACATTTTCTTAAATGGATAATTGACTGGGACAAGTATGCTAATCTGCATCCTCAATGAGGCAGACACCAAGATAGAATAAAATGTGTAAGGATTTTATTAGGAAAAAAAAAGCCTGTGTCAGGGAAAATAAGAGAGCAATCACAAAGACTTCAGAAGTTGTGATACAATGAATCCTAAGTAAAGGAGAAGAAGAGTTGGATAGAATCCTTTCTAATTGCTCTCTACAGATGGTTCAGCAAAGCCATCAGATAGTCTTAAGAGTATAAGTGTTGCCCATATCTCCCAGGATGGATCTGTCTATGAACCCAGTAATTGGTTGGCAGCTGGATAAAGGCATAGTCTTAGGGCTAATATGTGGATAGATTGCAAGGTATACTAGCTGGGACACTCATGAATGAGATCACACTTCCTGTTACCGGTAAGTGGGCTAGGTATAATTTCACTATGGCCATCACAAGTACACAACCAAAATATACTGATTGTGCTCCCAAAGGTATTTTAGAGTTGAGAAACTGAGACAAAGGTCACATGCTATTCTGTGACAGAGACTAAGGTTACCTTTGTGAATTGCCTGTCTATCAGGATACACTCACATTTCTGCTAGAGAAGTTTTCTCAAATTTGAGCGTACCTTGAGATATCCTGGATGGCTTGCTAAGACAATGTTTGCTGGGTACCATCTCCAGAGTTTCTGATTCTAGAGATCAGCAGTAAGGCCTGAGAATTTACATTTCTAGATTCCATGAAATGCTGATATTGCTGTTTGGAGACCAAACTTCAAGATCTGCTGTTTGTTCTTTTATTGCTTTCCAACTTCCTAATCCCATTATGTGTGTGTGTGTGTGTGTGTGTGTGTGTGTGTGCGTGTGTATAATTAGGGGGTGAAGGGGAGAGAGAGCAGGAGAAAATTTCTTATTTATCTGATAAACTCCCTCTCCCTTGCATACTTCCAAAACATTATGCCTGAATTGTGATAGGTACAAAGTAGTAGTTTTTAAATTCAATTTTTTCTTACTTTGGAAAATTTTTATGAAAAGTTCAATCTACTGAAAACAGGCCTGTATTTTTCAAAGGAGAAACATTGGTACTGACTCATATTTCTGACAAAAAAGGATTTTTCCTTAGGAGAAACAGAAGTTGCCTTTGTCTTCCCCAGTCCTGTGACATTTACCATCTCTTCTGTTTCAACCACATTATTGAAGCCAGGGAATTCAAGGGGGTGGCAATTAGATGTGGGACTCAGTTTTTTTTTCCTAGTTGGTAGGTTCTTTTATTATATATTTGTTTTTATTTTTGATGCATGCCACAACAAGCAAGAGGGAGCATGCGCCAGCTGCTAATTTTCACATCTGATGATAACCCTAAGAATTCACCCCTTGAATCAGGCTGTGGCATCTGTTATTCTGTGTAGTTGAATGATAAGCAAAGGAACCTGAAGAGACTTAATCTTTTTTGTAGCTGCTGCATGCTGGGGACAAAACCTGAAAGCCCAGTTGGCAGTGGCCATGAGTAATAATAAGAGCATTATCTGCCTGGCATTGAACTAAGAGCTTTTGATGTGTGTTTTATTTTATCTTCACAAGAACCATAATAATGTTGATATATTCTTATTTGCATTCCACCAATCAAAAGAATTAGGAGTAGAGGATACGTCACGCAGCTGATCTATTTAGGTGGTGAGCATCGGGATCAAGATTTGAACACTGATCTGTTTGACCACAGTGTCTTTACTTAAAAACAAAATAAAACAAATTCTGTTGCATAGAGTGCATTTAAGTGTATCCCATGGCATAAGATTGCTTAATCCACCTGGTACAAACAACAAAACGTAACCTAAGAAAGAAGGTATGCCGCAGTCTGGCTGGGCACAAAATCACGAGCCACTCAAGCAGGAACAAACTTTATTTCTGAACTCCACCAGCACACTCCATATACGCTCCAGGGGAAAAATGCCGAACCAGGCCACACGGCTCCTCCTGGGACACACTACACCAACAGGCAAATCCCTCCTCTGGAATTCCCTCCTACCGCATTTCCCCAACCAATGGGAACTCTCTGGGAGTCCCGCTAGAGCTCCAAAGTAGCAGGCGGAGGCATACAGCAGGGGTCTAATATCCAATTGAATGCAGATCTTAACATAATCATATCATCTCAATGGCTTGCTGGTGTCACCTTTCAACCAAAAATGCCATGCGTCATTCCTACTTGGCTGTGGCTCTCAGCAAAGGTAGGTGATTTTTCCCAATGTTATGTAATAAATTAGCAGTATAACTAGAACTGAGATGAAGGTCTTCATGTTCCCTAGATCAATGTCAATGGCTCTCTTAGTTACCATGTTCTTGTACTTAAGCATTATCATCGCACTCCCTCTTTGTTCTTTTCTGTGACAACTGGGCATGTTTTAGTCATCTCTCAGGACTCAATGCTGCCATGATTTGTTCCTCCTCTATACTTCCTTATCCTACAAGTCCACTTACATTACCCCCATCCCCATCAGCCTGGCAAGCCTGAGAATATTCACCAGTCATTTTCATTGTGATTTCTCTCCAAGCCATTCATCCTGGACATTAGGTCATCTTTTGCAGAAATATTACAGCAAAGGCCAACAACTTCATCTTCTCTATCTCATTACTATGAACACCATGGATTATTATTTGCTCATTCCTCTTCATTATAAATCATTGTCAAGGAACCTAAAAACAAACTCACCAGGGTCTTTATCATATGGCCAAACAAATGACAACTTTCATCAGACAATGATTTCAATCAGAACTCTCACTAGTCTTGCTCATACCTGGAACAAACCTGGACAAATTAGTTCCAGTAACTTTATAATCACACCTTCCAAGGCAAAGTCAGTATGAAAATTTTGTAAAATTCCTTTCATATTACCTCTTGGAAATATGATATCATTCCTTTCCACAGATGTCCTATAAAAGTGAGGATGCCATCATCCATTTTGGGTACTGAGATGACAGAGTACATTCATTATGATGTTGACAAATAATAATACTTTGAATGTTTTAGTCAGTAAATATTTTTTAAAAAATGAATGTCAAGCAAGAGGGATGACTTCATATTCACTTCACTTCTTATAAACTCAGGTCAAAATAAAATGACTTCCATCTGTTTTTAGATTTTTTTAAATCTAAAATTTGGTTGGTTTAAATTATTCTAGCCAATATGGATATTTTTCTGTTCACATTTATTATTTTTGATAGAATTTCTGGACCTTATTAAACATAGAATCTGAGAACTAGCAATGCTGTGGAGTGGTGGCTTCCAAATATTGATCCAAGAATGGTTGTTTGTCTTAATATTTTTATTAGTCCATAATGAGAGAATTAATATATCTGAGCAATAGTTAAATTGCTAAAGTTATCACTCCCTAATCTTCTTGTCAGAATCTTCATTGAGATTTTTGTGCTTCCTCATAACAACAATATCATCACCAGGCACAGAATAGCACAGAGCAAGCACTCAGAGTGTTTCATAAATAAACAAAATAATGCTGTATCGTATTTTAAAATAAGCTGTTTTATTCTTTGATTATATCCTTTAGGTTTTTTTCCTAATATTATCTTTTAAAAAAAATAAAATAGGGCTGGGGTTGTAGCTCAGTGATAGAGCACTTGCCTGGCATGTGTGAGGCATGGGGTTTGATTATAAGCATATAAATAAAAAGCAAAATAAAGGTCTATTAGTAACTGAAAAAGAATTTAACAAAAAAATTGCAACAAATAGAAAATCATTCTTAATGTACTTACTTGGCAAAATAAAAGACTACAGATCCTATGTTTGTAAACTTTCTTCTTAAAATTTTACTTGATTGAGAATATGACAAGAAGTAAATCACTGTGGTAATCTAATATTTTTTATCTTATAATTGGGAATTTCTTCCTGAGAAAGGAAATTACTTGCCTAAAACCCAAGTGACTCAAGTATTATCTATTCCCCTATGTTCCCTTTTATTTTATACAATTGTAATTTCAGGCAAATTGATTGTTTATTTATTGTGTTTTTGTGGACGATTATGCATTCTGAAACAAAACTGTCAGCTCTTTGAGAAAATAGATCATGCCTCTTGATCTGTAGGCTCAGTAATGTAAGTTATTTGGGATGCTGTCCTTGGTGCTGAACTTCTACTATGGCGAGTACACTAAGAGGCTCTAGATAAAAGCAAAAATTTCTACAAATAAATTGTATTGGTTATTTACCCATCCAACATACACAGTTTATCTCTGAAATTAACATATTTGTATATCGTTACTATAAAAGGCAGAAATGATAGAAGATGTTAGGGACTGATGGGTACCTGGGAGCACAGGGAAAGAAACATGCACTTGGGAGTGGGATTGCATTGAGTCTGATGTCTGCCTGTAGTACTTACCAGTTTTGAAAGTTAGGAAAGTCACTTAGCACTACCCAAACTTATTTTTCATATTTGGTAATGGTTGTGAACAAAAGATAAAATTGTGTGTGTGTTAAACTATATGGAGTTTTTAGTCTATGACTCTGTGTGCCTGTGCTTTATAAAAGTGCTCAATAAATGTGAGTTCTTTTCTCTCCCCCAAAAACAAACAAACAAACAAAAAACCAATCATACTTATTTCATAATGTAAAGGGAGACAGAGAAAGGACATCTGGGCTTGATAAGTAAACCAAGTAAATATAGGTTGTTTGATCAGTTGCATGTAGGGAAAGTAATTGATTTATAACAGATCAATCACTTCATGATGATAGATAAATAAAGCTTTAACCTTGAATAGAGATTCTAAAACTAGGTTTGAAAAGGTGATTGATATTTACTCTGCACCCTCAAAAATAGTAAAAAGGATAAGAAAAGACACTTGCTACATGTCACTGAACACATGATATTACAAGGTAGGGATATATTTCTAATATTTAAGTCAAAGAGGAAAGACACCTAAATAAACTTTGAAATGACTCAATAAAAATTATATTTATAATAAAATATAAGAAAAATAATAAGAAATATCATTTTATTTTGACTAAGCATTTTCTGTAGAAACATTATAAGGAATAACAGACCTCTCTGTAACTATTCTGTTATACTTTTTTGCAGCTTTCTACTTTTTATTATTAGTTATTTATAAAAAAAACTAATTATTAATTTAGTTGAAAGCTATTTTTACACTAATTTTTTCAGAGTGTACACTTTTACTAAAGTTGATCTGATCTATTAACGACTTTTCTTTTCCTGTCTAATTTCAATTATGCCTTACTTTTTCTTCTTACTTCATTTGTCATTTCTTGTATAAATCTGTCTTGCTTCTTGCAAGAAAACGAGAACTTATTGTATCTTAATCAGTAGTGAAGTATGGAAAGCTTCCTCTTTTTTCCTCTACTTTTTGAAATATTTTATGAGTTTACACATTTGCATGCATTAATTTTGCAACTTAAAAAATGCTTGGTAAAAATAAAAATCAAATTAAGATCTAATATCATAAAAAAGATGTTCTCATACATTTTGCCTGGCACAAAATTTATCCAATTCAATGGATCCAATTAAATGAATAAAAGGAAAATTCTGACTCTGATTTTTAGTTATTGATATACTTGGGGCATTTATTGGGACAATTATACCCTTAAATGTTGTCATAAGACAGATCATGAAGACTGACTGAAGATAGCGAGTTAGTTTTTGCTGCAAAATATCCATACGCCCAAAGGGTGGGGGAGTAGGTAATTTGGCATGGCAGCTCTGGGGAGACATATTCAGTATCAATGTTCCAATCAAACACTTGGCTGTGAGCCTTTGAATGTCACTCGTCTTCCTCCTACTGCAGAATGTCAGCTGAGGAGAGCCTGTTCTTAATAAGGAGAAAAAGGAGATAATAGAGAAGGAAGCAATCATTCTGAAATTGCCTTGATACAACTTGAGTTGCTCTCCGTGTAGTCAGAGCCTCAGGGGTGAAGTCACCTAGTCAGGATGCTGCCTGTTCAGTGCACAGTATTCCTTCCCAGGTCTGCTTACAGGAGATTATTCATTTTAGGAGAATGACAAAATTCCTGAGTCCTCCATAGCAATGGCCAAATGGGTTTGTCCCAAGTACTTCATTTGCTTGTTCATTGAGGATTTGTTTGGCTGTATAGACAGATCAAGATGCAAGTGGTGTGTGTGTGTGTGTGTGTGTGTGTGTGTGTGTTTGGTGATAAACATGGAGCAGATTTCTCAGAAGAATTTTCAATGCTGGGACAAAAAATTATCTGAGCATTTTACAACTGGTAAAACTTAGGAAAGGTTACTTTTCAAGTTCTATCTATTATTACATTTGTGAAATACATTTTCATTTACAAAGTGCTTTTATATTACAGTCTGTAATTGGACCTTAACAAGATCAAATTACTAAAATAGGAATAATTATCCCTGTGTCTTAGAAGAAGATGCAACCAAGGTTGAATGAGGTCACACTCCTTCCCTAAGGTCACATAGTGGTACAACCACTACTCCACCACAGGACTCTTACCTGTGAGTGTTTTTGCCCTGTTCCTAGATTTGCCAATGACTATATAGTAACAATCTGTTTGCCTTCATGTTTAAATTCTTCAACTTTGATTATCTTAAATTCCGAATGCACCAAATAGCTGTGAAATCTGGTTTATCTTTCACATAGTGAGGACATTTTTTTCTCCTGGAGTAAAAAGAAAATGTTCTTATAAAGTTGTGATAATAATACTGCTGACATTCAAATTGTCATCACACAGATGATCTCATTTGAATTGCAGAATAACTCTTTGAGATGAATAGGCATGATAGAGTTCTGTGACAGTTAGTTTAGTGTCCACAGCAGTTCATTTCTTACATATAAGAAAGAAGAGAGAGAATCATTAGCTCATCAAATGCACTTACAGCCTTTAAGAATTTCTTCAGATTTTCTTTGGAAGTACTGTTTATTTTCCTTTATTCTGACTTTCTCCCTAGGTATTGTTCTGTTCTCCTTTTTTTTTCTCCGTATTTCATAGCCTGTAAATCCTATCCTAACTGGCAGTCCTTAGCATCCAGTGCTCTAAACCTGACAGATAATTACCCATCCTTCTTTTATTTTGGTAAAGAGACAGTTAAATCTGATTGTCAGGCAGAGATGCTGAGGCCCACAAGTTAAACAACTTACTCAGCTGCCAATAACTGCTGAACAATATAGGTGTTGAATTTGCCACTGTAGAGGTGTCATGGTTTAGGTGTCCCCCAAAAGCTCATGTGTGAGACAGTGCAAGAAAGTTTAGAGGTGAAATGATTGAGTTATGAGGGCCTTTATGTAACCAGTGCATAAATCCACTTGAATGGATTAACTGAGTGTTAGCTGTAGGCAGGTAGCTAGGCTGTGGCTGGAGGAAATACTTCACTGGGAATGTGTCTTTAAGGTTTGCATTTTGTCTTGGTGAGGAGAGCTCTCTTTCTCTCTTCCTGCTTCCTTGTTGCCATGTATTGAATGGTTTTCCTCCATACACTTTTCTGTCGTGATGTTCTGCCTCCTCCCAGGCCCAGAGCAATGGTGTTGGCCAACTATGGACTGAGACTTCTGAAATAGAGTCCCACATTTGCTTTTCCTCCTCTCGGTTGTTCTTGTCAGGTTTTTTTGGTTACAGTGGCAAAAAAAAAAAGCTAACTAAAACAGGAGGTTTGTCTACAGTCTCAGACACTAGAGTTGCCCTCTGTTGAAGCGTATTAATCATACATCATTGGTTTATTTTTTACATATCCACTAAAGACGCATTCTCTTTGTTAGAGTGATTTCAGGGTTTGTCACATTTCCTTAAATAGCTGCTGAAGTGGTTGAATTTCACCATAGGTAAACATTCTGTTCATCTCTTTCATTGTTTCCAGGTAATGGCATCAGGAAGTGTGACATATTGTACCTTTTAAATCAACATCCTATTGACATAAACTCAATTTTAGTCACTTTTGCTACAGGAGGGAAAAGTGGTTACATTATGCTTGCGTGTGTATGTGTGTGTGTGTGTGTGTGTGTGTGTGTGTGTTGGGAGAAGGACACAATGGTGGTCACAATATTAGCCACTTGAGATGTTCCAGATGCTGTTTACATAGCTTTACATACATTTTACCATCTATTCTTTCAAAAAAGAATAGATGCTCCATGATGCATAATGCAATCAAAGGAGGAAAATAACTTATAGAGATGGAATAGTTTTTTCAAGATCATGGTGGTTGAAACAGATCGTTGCTTGTTTGTTCTGAAATACTCAAGATCATGCTTTGCTACTGTACTCTTTTGCTTCATGCAAAATACTAGCAAAAAATATATTTGCCTATTTCTCTTTGTAGGTCCTTCCCTGGATTCACAACAGAATTCTAGGAACTAGACCTTCACTTACATATACTGTTTTTCAACTGTGCTGTGATGACTTCAGACCTGCAGAATCTGAAAACCTACTCAGCCAGAAAGACTGAAAAGGATTATTTTTCCACCAAGTTGAGGACACTAAAGCACTAAATGCTGTCATTGAAGCCCAAAGCCATTAGAAATGATAGCAATGACAGCCCATACCTTCCTCAGGGCAGGCCTTGGTCAGTGTGGGAAGTCAGAAGCGAGTTTTTGGACTCCTTGGCATCTCCAGTTCTCCCCTTTGACCTTCTTGGACACAAGTTTCTCACTTTTCCTTGGTGATTCAGGATATATAACTCATCATACTTGGCAGGTCATTTTTTTAGCCTATATTACCCATGCAAACAAAACTGAGATTTTTGGGAAATGAACTTCAGGCATTGCTCAGCATTTTGGGGAAGAATTTGGGGGTGGCATATAAAGTAGAAGACATTTTCTGCACCTTTGAAATCTTATCCCAGAGAAGTCAGTGCCATAATGGGAAGAACCCTGAACTGGGAATCAGGAGCACCTGAGATCTGAGGTTAGCACTAACACTGGGCTGCTCTGTGGTTATGAATGACCAGATGGAGTGACTTCACTTTTCATCTAGCATTTCAGTGTGCTCATGGTTCTAAACACCAGTGCTCACTTCAGCTTTGCAGAAGGAAAAGATTCACATTGGCATGCCTCCCCAGGCCCTTGGCCTTTTAAAATGAGTAGACGAATTTGACGCTGTCAAATTTACAAGGATCATCTCTCAAGCTTCCACCAGGGACTAATCTTCATGGATTGTGAAATGAAGAGTAACTTCTAATGGGTACAAGGTTTCTTTATGGTGTGATGAAAATGTTCTAATATTGATTGTGGAAATGATTGTAAAGCCTTTCAGATATCCTAAAAGCCATTGAATTGTAGACTCTAAATTGGTGAAGTAAATGATATATGAATTATATACCAATAAAGCTGTTATTTGTTTTTAGGAAAAAAATCCTTAGAGATTTTAACCTAGCCTTGATTCCAAATCTTATTCTATCCTCTTGTCAGCCTTCACCTTGATAAATTTGTGTCTTTGGGGCCCAGAAATGCTTTTTCCAAAATGGAGGATAGTGTATCTTTCCCAAAAGATATTTAGGGCTAGGGTAGCTATACCATGGATTTACTCTTTATGAAAATAACAATTTAGAAAATTATCATTGCCTCTTTAACATATCATTATTCACACTTTCCTGGATGCAAATTAGGAAACTAAATAAGAGAAGCTAAGAAGACATATCTACCCCAAATAGCTAAATCTACTAAAGAAAAATGATTCCATCTTTGGGGTTAAGCGTTGCTGACTCTAATTTCCTTTGCAAATACTAATCTTACTTTGAACGAAGACCTTAGCTAGGGTGAACTAATTGACTCCACCAGATCCCTGCATGATGGGGAATGGGATATATCCCTCAATTCTTGCACATGAAGAGAGTCTTGAAAAATAAGGTAGAGACTAGAAATGGAAGAAACCTTTGATAAATTTGAGGGCACCCAATGGAAGCTTTAGCAAATCTAGTCTCTGAATTAAGGCTTCAGCAAATCATGAAGAGAGGTGGAAATCAGAGTGGGGGGGCGCGTTGGCTTTATCTTGTTCATAAACTAGATGAAGGCTCTTCAGAAGGAAAGGGGTTATTTGGCTAGAGTTCTTAGAAATGATTTACTTTTAGCTAAGTGTGCTTAGAAAAATGCATTTGATTAGGTGAGGAGAAAAAGGGGAAAGAAAGGATTTAAAACAGGAGATGGTGGTAACAGAGTGAAGAGCAGAACTTTTGAAGACCAAAAATGGCCCTTTTATCCAGGATTCCACTGACCTTAAGTTA
This sequence comes from Marmota marmota marmota, assembly GCF_001458135.2. Taxonomy (NCBI): domain Eukaryota; kingdom Metazoa; phylum Chordata; class Mammalia; order Rodentia; family Sciuridae; genus Marmota; species Marmota marmota. Next base: position 19,757,720 of record NW_025999869.1, read on the forward strand.
TGTAGTCCTCCCGGCTCAGCTTTATAGATGACTAAGTATGAGATGAAGTACAGGGAATGATTGTACAGGAGGATTACTGTGACCCAGCCTGCCAGCCCCTTGTGCCTGACTCACTCTGGGGAAATAGCCACATCACAAATTCGAATCATTTGTAAGGTTCCTGTAGAATTTGCCATGTTTTCACAGGATCCTGGCTGGCCAGACCTGCTACCCAGGAGTAAGCCTGTGCCCAGTCTACATAAAGAAGTTCTTTCCTTAGAATTTTTGGGCATACAATGACTATTTTCTCAGCAAATGATTAAATCGAGTTCCGTATAGGCCAAAATATTATTTTAACATCTAAGTACCCAAAGAGAGCTTGGAGCAGGATAATTTTATGTTGGTATTTCTAATAAAAGCAGATGTTATTTTCTCCATAGATTATTTCTGCATACTCCACGCAATTAAAAAAAATGACAACAAAAACAAAAGTAACTCTGAGGCTATTGAGAAGTTAGCATTACTTGAATTGATTTATAATAGAGCAAACCACACACGATAGACTAGTAATTGAATCTAACACATAAATATCCATTTTCACTTTACCTCCTGGCTGGGCAGATGATGTTGCCTTAAAATTTTTAAATATCATGATAAAATGCTCAAACTGGTTTAATATAATAATAGTGTATTAATGCCAGGAATCACATCACTTCTTTGCTGATTGCTACTTTCTGAAGGGGTAGAGCATGTTGCTCTTATTAAAGGTTTTTCAGGGTCCATATTTCAGCCATTCCCAGGCAAATATTATTGACATAGGAGGATTCTCTGAAGTACGGAAAAGCCTGGGAACTTCTTTGGCTTGCAACTTTGCCCATCCCCAGCTGTGTGAACTAAGCTTCAACCTTGCCTTCTCTGAGTCTTGGTTTCCCCATTTATAAGATTAATGTATGTGATTAAATTGATTTTAAGTCTTGAATCTAAATATGATGTGTGGCTGCATTTGACGGAATACATCCTGAATGTCAGGGCTGCTCTATGAATGACTTTATAAAAATAATTCACAATTTGAGTTCATAGGAACCAGTCAGATCTGTCACCTTTTGTGTTTGATAACATCACTTGGATGATCTAAGGCTGTTTCTCTCCAACTGAAAGTGAGGAGTATCTGTTGGTATGAAAGAACTCCATATTGAAGAGACATTTAAACTTTGATGTTTTTCATGACAGAAAAACGGGTCAAATTACAACAATAACTAGCAGTATTCAAGTCATTGTGACATCAACTAATGCTTATCAAACACTCACAGTGTTCTTTGGGCCTTCCACATCCACTGACCCATTTCACAGTCCTTTGAGAAACGTACCTTAATTTCTTCATTTACCATCAAAAATAACAGGCACAAAAAGGTCAAACTACTTGTTCCACAACATCATTTATAAAAGTGGCACTCAGATTCAAACCTCTGGCAATCTAACTCCAGAGCACGAACTTTTTCTCACTGTTACACTGATTTAGATCTGAAGTATACCATAGATTCAGATTTATATATGAAGATTTCTACTTCCTGCAATGATCTTGTTGGAAACAAGACATCTGAGAAATTTGTTTGAAGATATTGGAATGTTGCTTAGGCAGTGATCATTCAAGGGGCTGAGATCCCAGAGAAAAGAGCAACACAGAGATGTGAAGATTAAAACTGCAGCTGAACAGCTAAAACCCTGAGCAGAACTTTTGGTAGTTTCATGAAGCTAGAGGACACAATCTGTAGTTAAAAGTCCATGAGGAATAGGGTCCCTAGTGAATGCTTCAGGTTTTCAATTGTGACCTTATTTTCACAGTAAAGGAAATATATTAGCCCTCAGGAAAAACCCCAAAAAACCAACTCAATATCTGATTGTATTAAGATAAACTGGCCCCATGGGGTTGGGGGTTGTGGCTCAGTGGTAGCATGCTCGCCTAGCACACATGAGGCACTGGGTTTGAATCTCAGCACCACATAAAAATGAAATAAAGATTGTGTGTCCACCTACAACTAAAAAAATAAATATTAAAAAAACAAGCGGTTATTTAAAAAAAAATGAACTGGCTCCACTTAAACTACCTGCCAGGAAAAAATAATAATAATAAGTCTCTGAAGGCAGATGATATCACCCAGAGCCTTGAAGAGCCTGTGTGATTTTTCATTCATATAAAATGAAATTTTTTAAAAAAATCATTAACAAAGAAAATTTTTAAAAAAGGTACCTTCCGATGCAATATTTCATTTATACTGGATATAAAGAACTGATCAATGACCTTGAGAAAGTAATGGAATTACCAGTGATCCAGATAGTTGAAGATTTAAAGTAACTGTTACAAATATGTTCAAGATGTTAAATGATAAGATGAATAATTTCCATCAAAAATGAATATCTAAGAAAAAGAATAAAATGGAAATACTAGAAGTAAAAACTGCAATAATCTGAAATTAAGTTAAACATCATATTTGGCAGAGAAGTGGAAGAAGATTCAGGAGAAAAAACCCATCTTGGAACCTAAAAAATGTAAGAAAATGCAGAGAAAATACAAGGGACATAGGACACCAAGAAAAGGCATGAATGAAATCTCAGAAGGAAAAGAGGAAAATAATGGCCCAGAAGTACTTGTGTAAGATATGACAATTTCAAATTGGCCAAAATAAAGAATTCTGTGTGAATTTTTTGTATTTTGACATTGACTTACTAATAAAGGCTTGAAGTTTGGAGGTAGTGTTCTCTACTCTTTTTTAATTATTTTTAAAATACACAACAGTAGTGGAAAGCATTACAATTCTTATTGCACATATAGGGCTCATTTTTTTCATATCTCTGTGTATAAAGTATGTTCACGCCAATTAATGCCTTTATACATGTACTTTGTTGTTTTATTTTTTTGCATTACAATTCTTCATATACATACATACCACAATTTTTCAAATCTCTGTTTGTATATAAAGTCTACTCTTTTGCTAGGAGAGACCTTTAGGGTAATGGACTTTCCAAGCCATCCTGAATTCACAGTTGGAGAAAGATGAACATTCAGCGACATGGTACTTTGAGTACAGAAGGGATGCTTGATGGTGAGGGCTTTGTGGACATGAACAATAGATACAGCAACAAGAGTACTGGAAATGTGGAGACATTTGGGGGTTGAGAATCCTTTCTCTTCCACATACATGGAGCGACAGGAAGGGCATGGTTTAAGATCAAAAGCATGTGGGTTTAGAGCTCAGGTCGGCTCTCTTCATTACTGTGTCATTCAGCTTCTTTAGTTTCAGTTTCTGCAACTGGAAATAATAATGATAACCCTTCTTCCTGGAGTTTTAATGGTGGCAAACTTACAGTTTTTACAATGATAATGCATGCAGAAAACTAGCCTAGTTTCTGGCACATTTGGGATGCTCCATTTAAGTTTGTCTCCCACTCTCTCCTTCCCATATTAAATATGAAATTTGTTTCCAACCTGAATGTGTGGTTTCTTGTGACCCTGACACAGTAGCAATTGTTTTCTGTTAAGCAGATCCAGAAGACAGGAATTACAAAGGGCACAGGAACAGGGTTTTTTATTATTTTCTTTTATAATACATAGATGGGATATAATTTTTCATTTTTCTGAGTTTACATGTTGCAGAATCATATTGCTCATGTAGTCACATATTATAGAGTAATAATGTCTTTAATTCTACTGTTTTTTCTATTCCCACATCCCCTCCTCTCCCCTCCCATCACTTCCCTCTACATAATCTAAGGTAATGCTATTCTTCCCTAGTGCCCCCTGCCTTATTGTGAATGCTTTCCATAGTGGTTGCATCAATTTACAGTCCCACCAGCAGTGTATGAATAAACCTTTTCCCCCACATCCTTGCCAACATTTATTGTTGTCTGTATTCTTGATGATTGCCATTCTGACAGGAATGAGAGCTGCATTTCTCTAATTGCTAGAGATGTTGAACACTTTTTCATATATCTGTTAATTGATCGTATTTCTTCTTCTATGAAGTGTCTATTCAGTTCCTTAGCTCATTTATTAATTGGGTCATTTGTTATTTTGGTGTTGAGGTTTTTTTTTTTTTGAGTTTTTTATATATCCTAGAGATTAATACTTCATCAGAGGCACATGTGATAAAGATTTTCTCCCATTCTGTAGGCTTTGTCCTCACATTATTAATTGTTTTCTTTGCTGAGAAGAAGCTTTTTAATTTGAATCCATCCATTTATTGACTCTTGATTTTACTTTTTGCGCTTAAGGGTCTTGTTAAGGAACTCAGATCCTAGGCTGACGTGGTGAAGTTTTGGGCCTATTTTTTTCTTCTATTAGGTACAGGGTCTCTGTTCTAGTGCCTAAAACTACCTGAGATAATTCAGTGACCAATATGACTGGAGAAAAGAGAATAGACAGTTAGTCAGAATATGCAGTTGCTTCTTGAAAAGCTTGTATTCCAATCAACAGGAAAGAAACAGAGTAATAGAGAGAAATCTCCATCTTTTAACTAGTATTAAAAGGAATATTTTGGGGAGCCCTCTTGTATGCCTACTTCTGATGAGGTGGTTTATTCCATCAGTGACTTATGGTTTCTTTCTGTTTCATCACTAGAATTCTTTTTCTTTACCTAAAAACATCTGAATGTGTGTTATGTTTTGGTTTCTCATTGGTAGCATAATCTCAAAATTAACCCCTTTGGGAGAGAGGGGAAGAAACAGGATTAGACAGAGAATTTGAGCTGTAAAGCAGATTCAATGACATCTTTGACCAACCCAACAGGGACGTTCATAATTCTATACTATCAATCTTCCCTAAATATATTAAATAACATGTACTAAGTGGTTTTTACCAAAGCATAGCAAAAGTAAAATGTGAGTGGGGTAGAAGTTTGCTAATGTCTATCCTGGGTTAGGAATAGGGTAAATTGAAGTCATCCATTGCTCAAACCATATTTGTAAAGGCCCCAAATCATTCTAACATAGGTTGTATTTTTACTATATTTATTATATGTCGATATTGTTCTGGGGAATAGATTAGGTAATACATGTGAAACCTTAGAATATAGACATTTTTAGTAACTATTGGTTATTATAATAGTGAGGCTGATGGTAATGGTGGTTACATGTTTCCTGCAGAAGTTGCAGTGTAATATAAATGAAGGAAGTAATTTCTTTCTGTGAGGACATGTATAAAGCATAGTAGATTAAGAGGCACTGGAGACTGAAACTATTACAAGGCTTTGGGAAGAGAAGACTAATTCATGGCTGACTGCCATAGATGAGTTAGGGGAAGAGAATGCTCTGACTGTGATCTTGGAGATAAGTCATCCAGAATGCCTACATAATTGACTGACTGTACTCTTTGGGACAAAAACAAAAACAGAAAATGAACAAAACAAAACATAAAACACTAATTTTCCTACAGACTATAAACAAGGCAGGAAGCTTGTCCCTGATGATGGCTGAAAGAGGGTCCTTTTCTGTTTTTCTAAGTGGAAGATTTTCTTTAACTCTGGCAACGTCAGGGACATAGTGTAGGGTAACAGAAGAGCCAAAATAATGTCGGTCCACATTTCTTTGGTTTTCCTCATTAATTTGTGCTCCAGGGACACACGTTCCTACAGATGAGTTCCATGGTATTTGGAAAACTACACGCCATCTTTGCAAGAAAGTTTTAAAGGCCAGAAAAATGTAGACGGAACTAGGTGATCAATGATAAGTTTGAAAATGGAAGGAGAGGGTGATCTAGTTTCCCTTTCAAGGGGGACTGAGAATGATCTCAGCAAAGAGACTCCCCGCTGGCAGCACCTGTAGGGATTACATCAGTTACAATCAGCTCACCCAGAGTCACATTCTTCCCTGCGGTCTGAATCCAATGACTGTCTTGGGATAAAGTAAAACCTGCTCTTGTTGGGATAACACAGCCCAATCCTGATGGTCCACTTTAGTTCCTGCATTCGATGCGATGGGCAATAGTATCCCTGTATTTGCTGAGTTTGCCTGCCTCTTTCAAACTTGTTCTCTTCTCTTCTCCTTCATAGGTATGTTAATTCCAAGGGTACTCCCTAACAAATATCCTGCACAAATATCCTGCTTCCCTAAAACCTGTGATGTATTTCTGCTGTATTGAGTAGTAGAAAAACCTTGGATTTGAAGACTGAGATTTCTAAATTCTAGTGCTCTCTATGTTACTTACTTATGCAACTGAGGGCTGTTGTTTCACATTTCCAGTGACAGGCCTTTGCCTTTATATATATATATTTTTTTTGTGTGTGTGTGTCTGTATATATATATCCATATTTATATATATATCCATATTTATATATATCCATATTTATATATATAGCCATATTTATATATATCTATATATATCCATACTTGATATATAAACATATATAATCATACATCTATCCATAGTTTATTATATTTATATATATTATTACAGCTTTTTTATAATATAACATAATATAACTATGAGCCAGGAAATTTTATCTATACTTTATATATATATATATGTATACATCTATACTATATATATATATATATATATATATATATATATATATATCTCCACTTGGATATATATGCCTACATAATATTTACATATATATCCACATGGATATATACATGGATATATACAAAGTATGGATATATGCTTCATATATATGTGTATACTTTATATATTTTATCAAAGTATGAATAAAATTGCTTGGTTCATATTGCCAAATCATATTATATTATAAAGATGGTTCAATTATTTGTGAACCTCAAAGCATGATGATGATGATAAATTATTGAACCCTAATTGTGTGTTTCTTTAATCTCTGAGCAAGATTTCTATATATTATGAAGGCTTACACACAAATGCTAGCACAATTCTCTTGAATACTCTGGAAAAACATTGGGAAGGAGCTCTGAAATAATCACTGAGCTTGGAAAATACAGAAATATGTAGTTTTTTTTTTTCCAAAATGAATAGAAACAAAAATATCACTGGTAAAAAATATAGATGGCTGGGCCTTTATTGTAATTATCTATATTTGTATTCAAGAAGCACAACTTCATACTCTTTCATCTCAAAACTGAAATTTCTATGGAAAGAGAGAGGAATACAGAGAGTCACTGTGTAATGTTTAGTTTGAACTGTGTGGTGTTTTTGCATTTTCATTTTCTTCCAGAGAGAAATTTTAATGTTTCATATTTTGAAGATTCCTCCCCCCCAAAAAAAATGACCAACCAGACATAATCTGAAGAATTGGGCAAACATGCACCTTTTAGTTGCATAAAGGAATCAAGAATTACAAAGTCCAATACTAGAGCAAAAAATTGGACATGTGCATCTGGTTTAATGGAGCCTATTGCTCTGTGCATGGATGATAAATGAAATGGACAAGTCTACCCACTTCGCAGACACCCATGTGTCAAGTATTCCTTCGCATTCATTCTTTCTCCACAGTAGTTTAATATGCAGTGCAGAAAGCATATAGCTCTTTAAAAGCAGTATTCACTTCCTTTTTTTTTCAGTATTGAATCCTAGAGTTTGGCACAATAGTTGGCTCAGAGTCAGTGCTCAAAACTATTTGTTAAATTAGTGAATGAATAAACAAACCACAGCATTGCTCTGCGGTCTCTAGTTGGCAGCCAGATGAACCAGGCAGAGACAGACCTGGTTTCTCCTCTCCCCCTATTCCCTGCACTGAGTATCTCTTCTTCTGCTAAGGACAAGCATGGTTTTCCAGATTTTCATTCACTCTATATCCTCTAAGTAGGTACGTTCATCAAGCTCAATTGTTTTCTTTTTTAAAAAAAATGAAAATATGCATGCCGAACAGTGTACAGATTCTCTTTCTTTCCTTTTGCTAATATGGCATCCTCATGGTTAATGTTACTTTATAATAAGTTATGATACTTACAGAGTGAATCTTCCAACTTCATTTTTAAAAAGTGTTGTCCTGGTTTTTCTTGTCTTTTTGAATTTCCACATTGTTTTAGAGCCACTTCTCTCTCTCTCTCAAATATATACATACAAACCATCAGCAAAGTGGGTAAACAATTTGAAAATTAATAAATGTAAGTCATAAGGCTACTAGAAAAAAGGAAAAATGCAAACATTTTAACCATGCATATACTTAGAATTTACTGTATATTATTAAAATTTTATTATTTCATTTATTTTTTATTAGTAATATTATTTATTTTTGATAATCTGTTTTCTGGATCATTGCTTTCCTATGCTTATATCGGGTATCGTATATTTTCTCCCCGAGAAATTTATATGTTTATGTATCTATGTCTACCTTTCTCCATTCATATGTATATATGTAACCTTTTTTTTTTTTCCTCTTTGGTACTGGGGATTGAACCCAGGGGTGCTTGACCACTGAGCCACATCCCTAGTCCCTTTTGTTTTTGAGTTTGAGACACAGTCTTTGCTAACTTGCCCAAGCTGGCCTCAAACTTGAAATCCTCCTGACTCAGCCTCCTGAGTCACAGGGATTACAGGTGTGTACCACTGCACCTGCCTGTACATCCATGTTCTTATCAATCTTGAACACTGGCATTTGTCCCCATTCATTGACCACTTCCTTCTTGAATTGCTCTCTCCTTTGTTTCTATGACTCGCCTCTTGTGATTTCCCTCAGTCCACACTGCCCCCATTTTCTCTGTCCTTGGTGGGCTCATGTCCCTCTGCCTGACCCTTATATGTGATGTTTCATGGGATTCTCTTCTCTTTTCCTTTACTATGCAGTGTACAGGTCAGGCAGAGAAGCAGACAAGTCCCTCAGGGAAAGTAGAGGAAAAATCGTGGTGGGAGAGGATATAGGCCATGGAGCTTATGTCTTCATCAAGAGGAGAAGTGTGTTAAAGTCAGTAGCACTACTTTCTTTCTCTTACTGGTGACTAGGTAAAATTATCCCCTCCTGTACCTCAAATATTTCAAATGCTGACTCTTAAATCTTTATATCCTCTCAGACCTTTCACCTGAGCTTCAGAATAGCACATCTCAATATTAAATGGATGATCACATCTCAATGTCCTGTAAATACTACTCAAGATGTCCCCAAATAAAACTGTAATCTAGCCCTATTCTATCTCTTTTTGTATTGTATCTTTGGGAATGGTACCATCTTTGACCCAACTGTCCAAGCCAGAATTCAAGAAATTCTGTATATTCCTTCCTGGCATTATTCCACTCAAATGTCATATTCTCCCAACTGTCTATCCGTGGGGTTTTAGCTGATATGAAATATAGTCCATATCATACCATATTATCATTTATTTTTGCACATCTACCCCTCTAAGCTGACTGAGTTACTCAATGGCAGACATTGTGTCTTATTTACCTCTGATCCCCCAGTGTCTAGACTGACTCACAACTTGTAAATATTTTTAAAAACATATCTGCAGATTACAAAGTTAAATGGGATGTATCATGGAAGTAGATTGATGAATGGCTGCACTGATCATAAGAAAGAAAGGATTTCCGGGCCTGAGGACATCAAGAAAGTTTTTGTTGAGCTAATGGCAGGCAGCATTGGACAAGTGAACATGTCATGGAAGGAACTCTAGTCTACTCCCTATTGTTGGTATTTCTTGAGAAAAACTGTGCACCATGCATAAATCTCAGTGTTCTCCAAGGTAAAGTGTAGATCTTCATAGTTTTCTATGACAACTTTGAAAACTTAAGTGAAGTGCCCAAGTAAGGCTCTTAGAAAAGTGCCTGGCATACAATAACCGCCCAGTGAAGGCTAAGTTGTTGCTATGGTTTGCATAGTGTTTTTAAAAATCCATGTGTTAAAGGCTTGGACTCCATGTTTGCACTATTGGGAGGTTGTGGAACCTATGGGGGTGGGGACTAGTGGGAGGTTCTTAGGTCATTGGGGGAATCCCCTGGAAGGAGTTGCAGAACCATGACCCTTTCCTCTTCCTTTCTTTGCTTTTTGGTTGTGAGGCAAGCAGTTTGCTCTGCCACTGGCTCCCACCATGATATGCTGCCTCATCAGAGGCCCAAAGCAGTGGGTTTCCCTGATGTTGGAGATTTTTGAATTGGAACTTTCAAATTCATGAGCTAAAATAAACCTTCTCTCTCTATAAGGTAGTTACATCAGGTACTTTGTTAGAGCATTGGAAAGCTGACTAATATAGTTCTTAATGAAAAAAGAACTAGAACACTGGCACAGAAGGGTACTTGGTGCATCTAGAACATAGTAGGTCAATGTGGTCAAAAATGACATGTAGGGAACTGAAAATTTAGGTTGCAAAGTGAAGGGAGGTTTATTTCACAGAGGACTCCAGATGCCCTTCTACATAGTCTGAACACTGAAATATATAAGCATCTGCACAACAGGACTTAATTAATACAAGTAGGGCAAAGGGCACATGTATCCACATGTAGTCTTCACTCCATCAATGTTGGGCCTATATCACACAGCACTAAGTGATTCCACAGTCAAGTGTGGCTCCCAAATTCTGATTAGATTGTTTCAGGCAGGGATTCTTAATCGATTATGAAACTATTTACAGTCTTTGGGTAGCAAGTATCTCTGGTTCCACTTAATTTTACTTGTGCAAACATAAACAAATTAAGGAAAGAAACTAGACAATCACTAACCAAATGATACGAGAAAATTGAAAGAATAATCATCAATCATAAAGTATATTTCCTGTCTACACCCTGAAATTCCCAGGCTATTCTTTCAACCCTGCCATCAGTATCACCTTTCACAGCTTTCAAAGTCCATACAAATGATCTTGCTTATTCTCATAACAAGCCATGAGTGTTTGGAAGTAAATTCACACTAAGGATAACTAAACTCACACTCTGTGATAGTTTCATTATTTCCAGAGCAAATTAGTGTTAGTACCAACCTTGAAAACTTGACCTTAGACAACTATTTATCATTTCAAGAAACTAGGGACTGATTTTCCTGAGAAGGTTTTGCCCTCTACCCCAATTTTCTAGTGTGGATCCAGTTTTCAATTAACTCACACTCATAAGCTTTATCATAAGCACATCTTCCTTTCTTCCATTACAATTCCACTTTAGTTTATTTTGTTCAGATACTGAGCTTCAAAAGTGATCTTTGAAAGAATAGATGCTTAATTAATTGCAGGTTCCCTTCTATCTCTTCTCTAGGGTGCCTGTGAAATATTGAATTAATTGATCCCAGAATGTCAGTGATAGGAGAATAATGATTTTTTTTGTCAACCTCAGCCACACACCGACAACATCAGTTTAGAAGCTGGCAATTTATATCTTGTACTATCTTGGCTCTCCTTGGCATGTTTTCTGGACTCTCATCAGGAGGCAGGCACAGAATTATTCTGCATACTTGTGAATTAACATGTGCAGTTCGGCATCCCCAGGAAGGCACCGTCAAGTTGGAACAGATCATGTTCCAAGGAAAGAAATAGAAATGGAAGTCTATGTTTTCCCACAATGGGAGAGCTCCACTTTACCCCTTTCTGCATTATAGATCCCATACTACACGTCCTTCAGAGTGGAGGTCCAATCCCATCTCTATCCAATGTTCTCTTTTCTGGATATCTAACTTTCAATTGGAAGTTTTTATCAGAAGCCATGTTATGTTCCTTTATTAGAATTCACATTTAAGTTTATTTAGTTCAGCTGCTGAACTTCAGAATTGATCTTTGTAGAGAAATAAAGCTTAATTACTTGTAGGTTCCCTCCTGTCTCTTTTCTAGCGTGCTGGTACCCAAGAAGGGGTTTTGAGCTCCTTTTACCAGCTCCATTCAAATACTTACACATACTTGGGGAAAAACTCTAAATTGGGCAATGATCAACAGTCCTTTAAAGCAGGACTCAGAACCTTTGTGTCTCCAGGAGGGTAATACACTATTCAGTGCCTCTTGTCTTTTCTGTACACTTTACTTTGTATGTTATGTTGAAATTTACCTTTCTTTATTTTTTTTCTTTATATGTAAAAATCTTCTCTCTCAAATTAGACTTTAAACTTCTTGATAATGGGGATATAATAGATTGCTTTTCCAGAGTGTATAACACCAAATATAGGACTGAGCTTAGGTTATTAATTCCATGTTTCAAATGTGTAAATTGAGGGTAGAAATTGAGGTGAGTTTCTTAGGGTTCATACTCTTCTGCCTGAGGACTCTTTGCTTATACAGCATTGTCTCAATTTTCCTGCCTATAAAACTGGTAAAATTGAGTTAAAATTGATTAAATTGAGTTAATTCATGTGAATTCCTTAGAAAAGTACCTAACAGAGTAAATACTCAGTAAAGATTATGTAAATTATTATGCATAGATTAATACCAAAAAAATAGAATAAATTGTGACTATCAAGTAATTAACTATCACAACTGAAGTCTGTCAGTAAGTTGTCTAAAGTCCGGCAATTGTACCTTTGCCGCAAGTTTATCAACAATAAAAACTATTTCTTTTTCAATTGGTGACTTCCAAATATTTCAACCAACCACTAAGAGATGGAACAGCACGACTGTGGGAAACATTCTATTTCAAGGTATTGGGCTATAATGAGATTCAACCCTAGGCTCACTGTGTTCTAGCCTGGAAAGCTCTATTCCTGCTTTTTGGACCTCCCTCCAGAAAGAGAGATTTCTAATTTAGTATTATGGAGTGGGTGAGGGAGAACCCGGTGGATTTTAGCATGTCTCAGCTATGCTATTTTGGACGATAAAAATAATGAATAAATAAACAAATGAATCAAACAGATCCTTGAAAAAGGGTAACAGGGAAAATATCAAATTGACCTAAAAGTCACTATTACGATATTTGAATATTTTGGATTTGGAATGGTGAGCGGTAATGTGAACAAGAATAGGATATGGAATCAAAGAACCAAAATTCCAGCTTTTGGCTGCTGTTGTGTGTGACAGTGTGAATTTGTTTTCTCATCTGAAAATGGGTGCAATCAGAGCATCTACCTCCAAAGGATGGTGATGATGATAAAATGAAATACTGTGTGGGAATGCTCCCAATAAATACTCACTATCGTTCTGAGGAATGGAGGACCAGGGTTACAGTCATGTAACCACACAGAAAATGTACCCCTCTCAGCATTGTTCTGGCCCACTGTTCAGGTGGAACATAAAGCAACATGCTCAGTTTACAAAAAACATAACTTAATGGCACAAAAAAAAATGAGCATCAATTGTTTGCACTGCGGCATGCCTCCAGGCCTTGTTTGTTGTTGCTCTTTTAATTTTATGTTTCCCTTGAAAATAACTAAAGTTTCCATAGCAGGTATCTTAGTCCTTCTTCTGTTGCTAATAACACAATACAGCAGAATGGGTCAGTTATAAAGAAAAGAGGTTTATTTTGAGTGATGGTTGTGAAGGTATGAGGTTCAGGGGCTGCATCAGGTGATTGCCTTCATGCTGGCAGAGCCCAGAGATATGCAGCATATCACATGGCAAAAAAACAGGGAGCATGTGTAGATATGTATGGCTCTTCTGGTTCCTCTTGGTCTTCTTAAGGCCACCAGGATTCAATCATGGGAGTTTCATCCTAATGACTTTATGTCATCCTAATCACCTCCACAAGGCCCTGACCTCTGCATCACAGTTGGATTGGATTATATTTCCACCCACTTAATACCTCATAATTGGGATTAATTTGTAGTTCATGAAGCCTGGGAGCACACTCAAGCCATATTCAAGCCATAGCAGTATGTGAAAAATTTTCTTATGCAGTATGACAACAAACAGTATTGAAGAAACCTAAGACTTCACTTAATTGTTGTTTATTGAGGGTCAATCATAAATAATGTGAAATAACAATATAGTTCTGACCATGCTTTGGAAAAGATTGCTTAATTTTCCAGTGTTAATCAGCTTTCTTAACTGTAGGGTACTCAATGGAGGCTGTGTGTGGAGTGGTCAAGAACACAGACCGTGGCTGCAGATGTCACCTGTCTTAATCTCACCATCCTCATCAGCAAAATGGGAATATTAAATTGTGTGGGGTATAATGAGGACTGAATGAGATCATACATCTGCATTAGTATATTTTCTGTTACTATAAAAATACTTGATGTAGATTAACAGTATTTTTAAAAAAGAAGCATTTAGCTCATAGTGCTGGAGAGTCAAGGGTCTGACACTAGCCTCATTTGGTTCTTATGAGGACCTGATTGGGATTAGCAACAATACATATAGGCTGAAGAGATCACACCACTGAACAGGAAATGAAAGAGAGGCTGGAGTCCTGCCATCCTTCTGCACAACTCCAGGTGACATAAAGCCAGCTCATAGGCCTCACCTTTAAAGGTATCACTTCCTTATATGACCATATTGAAGACTGAGCTTCCAAAACAGAAACCATTGAGGGACACTCTTAGACTATATCCAAGTCCTAGCAATATGTATAGATAATGACCAGGACTAAAACATCCAAATTATTTTCACTATTCTTTTTCTTTACTGTTAAACTTAGAATATTGTTTTATTTCACTGCATGATAACCTGGGGAGGTAGATATACAGAATCTTTTTCTACATCCATTAAATCTGCTTGAACTCTAAAGATTTATAGAATATGAGATCTGTGCAGGACATTATACATCATCTGGTTCCAAACTATCTGTCTTAGAACATTTTTTTTCTGTTGATATATAATACCTGAGCATGGATAAATGATAAAGAAAAGGGGTTTGTTCAGCTCACAATCTGGAGACTGGGAAACCTAAGATTAGGCAGAAATATTTGGTGTGGGCCCCAGGCTGCTTCTTCACTTGGTAGAACTCAGAAGAAAATAAGAGGCATTCAAATGAGAAAAAAATGCATCAAATTTCAATGCTAGGTAACCTCTTCTTATGAGAATGGCATTAATCCATTGGGGAGGGGGGCTGTGCCCCCATGACCCAAACACCTTCCACTGGGCTCTTCCTTTCAACACTGCCACATTGAAGAATTAATGTTTCAATATATGAGCTTTTGTGGAACACATTTAAAATATAGTATCATCTGAAAAGGGCTCCTGATGCTCTGAGCATCTAATCTAGATGTTCTATCTGGAGTCACTTCTCACAATTAACCAAACTCTTCCATTTCCCAGAGGTATAGCTTCGAACATGATGGACAGAGATGGACCTAAAGACATGGAGAATTTAAAAGTGGATGAGAGGAAATTTCACAAGTCAGGAAGGAAACTTGGAGTAAGTTTGGACTTAAATCAGGGAAAAACATGCCCCTAAGCCCTTTTCAAATAAGCCTATAGCCAAAGGCAATCACTTGCTGCTCAAGGAAATGTTGAATTAAATGAATTAAAAGTTGTGTGCCAAGGTGGACAAGGCATACTGCTGACAGTGAGACACCCACTTAATGAATATACTGGCTAAGGTATGGATTTATGCACAATAAAATTCTCTATTTGACAGATTTTTACTACTCTGCATTTTAGGCTTGTACAAAAAGCTAATATTTTTTCTCGATAGGCTATTCTTTCCAAATGCATTTAATCAGATGTAAGAACAACAAAAAGTCCTCATTTGGTGGCTTAGCTTTAGAGTGCTTTGGTTTGCTTTACTTCTATGTTTAAAATAAATTCCATTTGGAGGAAAGGGCTTAACAGACCTGAAAAAATGCTTTAAATATGAGTCAGTATTAGGGAATGTTAGACCTGCAAGTGTCCTTAGGGATCATAGTAGAGGTCATTTCCAACATGGTAAACCAGGACTTTAAGGTGATTTATAGCTGGATATTAGGTTCTCCCCCAGAAATGCTGCATAAGCTTCAAGTTTATACAGTATTATGTTTGGGGAAGTAAATTAGATGTTCATCTACTTATTATGATTGAAGGATTTTATCTCTATTGCCCTGCAATATATAACTTTAATGTGTGAAGCTCTAACGATCTTTGTGTCAGGCTTTACTTTGTCACACACAGTCCATTGTGATCATTAGCAACTAACCTTATCCGCAGCAGACTTAGAAGTAACAGAGTGAGTACCATCTCTTAAACTCTCATTGTCCGAGATATAGACCAATAACATGAGATATATATCTCATGTTATATATATATTTTTGGGGGGGGGGTTTGAGAATTTAACTCAGGAGTTCTCTACTGATGAGCTACATCCCCAGTCCTTTTTATTTTTTATTTGGAGACAGGGTTTTACTAAGTTGCTTTAGGGCCTTGCTAATTTGCTGACTCTGACCTCAAACCTGCAATTCTCCTTTCTCAGCCTCCAGAGCTGCTGGATTTACAGGAGTGTGCTATCACACCCAACGGGACATACTATTTTAACAGAATGCCAAAGCAAGCTTATACTGTATCATACAAATGTATGCACTCATCTCCTAGCTACAGTGACTTTACATCATCAACCGATATCGGCCATGGTGAAAATTTACACCTCAGAAATTGGAGAACAGTGCAAAACAGGGATTTATTTTGAGAACTGGTTTATTAACACAGAACTGCAACTGTGTATTGGTGCACTTTTCTGGTGAAGTATCTCTGTTAGAAAGGGAAAGATGTGGGAGGTAACTCAGAACTTTTGACTCAATACTATAAAGCCACCAAAAGGAAGAAGGCAACAAATCTTACAGGGCCATTGGATTTGTCTCTTGTCAATTCTTTGTAAAAGCCTTATGGTACAATGAAGGAAATGTTAATAACCCTAACAGCTACCATTAAATAGCTCTTATTGAAAGGTGTGGTGTCAGCAAGATGGCAGACGAGTTTCCAGGGCTCATTTCCTCACAGAAGCATCAATTTGAATAACCATTCATGCCTGGAAATTCCTCCACAAAAGCTAAGGAATGCCAATGTGAGATGATGGCCCCTGGTGGAGCAAAGAAATAGGGATAGAGGCATTGAACACAGTGGGAAGAATAATGTCACACTACCCATGTCACCCCTCCCCTCAGGGGAGAGAGATTGTCACAAAGGGAGGAGAGCATGCTGGAGGAACATGGCTTCCCCATAGACCTCTCAGCATGAGGTCTGTTCCAGTGAACTCTGATACCATCTTGGCCTCCATGGTGCCTGGCTATGCACTGGCCTCTGGAAATCTGCTCCCATTGATTCAGGCGCATCTAATGCCATGTTGGCCTGCATGGACCCAGGCTTTAGGTCAGTCCCTGCAGGCAGAGACTTGAGGGATGATCCTATGGACTAGGGCCCAGCACAGCCCCTTGGATCAGGTATCAGGCCTCTTACACAGACTCAAGTTCTAGTCGTGCATCAAAGCATCAGGCTCCACCTACCCAAGGACTCCAGCTACAAGCCTACCTATGAACTCCACTAGCTGGCCCACTCAAATCTCTACCTGCAGAAGCCAATCTGTAATAACCAAACAAAGTGTCTCTGCTTACAAATGCAAGTCCACAAGGAACACGAATAATCAGGAAAACATTAGATTACAAAAAAAACCAAAGCATTGATAACCAACCTGAAAGGATTCAAGATAGCAGTCTTTAAAAAAACAAAAAAAAATTATTGTAGTGGACACAACACCTTTACTTTATTTATTTATTTGGTGCTGAGGATCAAACCCAGGGCCTCACACACACATACTAGGCAAGCGCTCTACGGCTGAGCCACAACCTCAGCCCCAAGATAACAGTCTTGAAGAGGCTCAGTGAGCTACAAGGGGAGAGCCGACTCAACTATATGAGAAATCAAATCATAGAAAAGAACAAAACAGAAATTCTGGATTAGAAAAAGAGAATGACTGAACTGAAAAGTTCCAAAGAAGTCTTCAGGAGCAAATTTGACCAAGTAGAAAGAAGAATCAGAAAGCTTGAATATAGGTCATTTGAAAGTACTCAGTCAGAGGAATGAAAAAAATAAAAGAATGAAAAAAAGGAAGAAATCCCAAAGCACTTTTGGGACAACAACAAACAGAACCCATATACACTATAGGTATCTTGGAAGAAGGAAAGGGAAAGTTTATTTAAGGAGATACTGACAGAAAATTTCCTCCATCTAGAGAGAAATGCATATCCAGAGCCCCCCCCCCAAAAAAAAAATTGGGAGAGTTGAAACAAAGAGATCTTTCATGAGACATATTACAATCAAATTTCTAAAAGTAAAAGAAAAAGAGAATTTTGAAGGCAGCAAAATCAAAGTAATTTGTCAAAGTTCACAGGCTGGAAGAGAATGGGGTGACATATTCAAAGTGCTGCAAGAAAAATAACAATGACAAACCTACAACAAAGAATACTATGCTTGGTAAAGCTGTCCTTCAAAATGAAGGGAGAAAGAAAGATTTTCCCAGAGAAACCAAAACCTCATTCACCCTTAGTGGGATGAGCCTCCTCAGCTTTTAACCAGATATGCTAAAGGAGATTCTCCAAGATGAAAGGCAATGGCCTTGATTGACTATACAAAAGTTTGTGAAGCATAGAACTCTCTGGACAGGCAAGAATGGAGTGAAGCTCAGAAGAGTCCAATGCTATAATGGCAGTGTGTAAGTCAATTTTGACTCTAGGATAATAAAAGACAGAAGAATTAAAAAAAAAACACTAAAATCTCAATAGTTTATTCATGCAAATTGTGACCTCAATAACATAAAATACAGTGGGAGAAAATGAAATGTTAAACTGTAGAGTTTTTTTAATGTGGTTGAAGTTATCAGCTTAATGGGATATTACAACTATAAAATGTTTCACATAAGCCTGCTACACTAATGCTTTCTTGTACAGAGCAAAAACCTCTAGTATATAAAAATGAAAGATAAAGAGAAAAGAATCAGAACATACCACCATCACCACTACTGCTTCTCCTACAAAGAGCATCCGATCACAAAAGAAGAGCAAGTAAAGAGGGAAGAGGAAATAGATCTATGAAAAAAAAAAAACAGAAAAGAATTATAAGACAGCAAGATTAAGTCCATACATATCAAGAATGACTTTAAGTATCAATGGATTATCTCCAATTGAAGGCATTGAGTGGCTACATATGGTTTTATAAACATAATAAGATCCAATTGTACGCTGCTACAAGACTCTTAATGCAGCTTTCAGGACACACACAGAGTGAAGGGATGGAAAAAAGTGCATTCCAGGGGAATGATAGCACAAAGAAAGAAAGAATGGCTACACTTACATCAGACTAAACAAACTTTAAAAAGTCATGAGAAACAAAGAATAAAGGAATGGATTAATAAAGAGAGAGGATGTAACAATTTATATATACACACACACACACTCAGCACTGGAGACCAGAGTGTGTAAAGCAAATATGAACAGAACTGACGGGAGAAACAGGCAGTGATACAATCCTAGTAGGGGGCTTCCATAACTCATTTTCAACACTGGATAAATCATCCAGACAGAAAATCGATGAAGGACACAATGAACTTTAACTGCACTCAAGACCTTATGGACCTAACGGACATGTGCAGAACCCCCGACCAACAGTAGCGGGATACACACTCTTTTCAAATGTGCATAAAGCATGCACCAGAATGCATCTTAGGCCATAAAACATCTTAATTGTTTTTAAGATTGAAATTATTCAAGTACCTTGTGATCACAGTGGTATGAAACTAGAAATCAGTAACAGAAGGAAAACAGGGAAAATCTCAAATATATGAAAATTAGACCACACATTCCTGAACAATCATAGGATCCAAGAAGAAATTGAAAGGGAAATGAAAAATGTCTTATGACCAATGAAAATGCAAGACAAAACTTTCAGATGCAGCCAAAGAAGTTCTAAGACGATAAATGCCTATATTAAGAAAAAAAAAAATCTTAAAGAAATAACTCTGTACCTCAGTGAACTAGATAAAGAACAAACCAACTACACAGGAGAAGAAATAAAATAACTCATATAAGAATAGAAATAAATATAGTGTCTAGAAAAACAATAGAAAAAATCAACAAAACTAGTAATTGTTTTTTAATATAAAGTTAACAGATCTTTAAGTAGAATAAGAAAACAGAGAGAATATTCAAGAAATAAAGAAAAAAAAGTAAAATGGGCAATGTCACAACTGAGACCACAGAAAAATAAAAGATCATAGGGAGTTTCTATGAACAACTATGTGCCAAACAAAAAAAATCCTTGAAGAAATGGATAAGTTCTAAAACACATATGACCACTCAAAACTAAATTGTGAGGAAAGAAAATCGGAACAGATCAATACTAAGTAAAGAGATTGAATCAGTCATCAAAAACCTCAAAGAAGAGCTCGGGAGTTGATGGCTTCACTGGAAAATTCTACCAAATATTTGTACCAATCTTCTTCAAGTTCTTCTAAAGGAATTGAAGAGGTGGGCACACATCTAACTCATTTTATGAAAACAAAATACCTTCACAAGAAATCTAGATAAGGACATTATGAGAAAAGAAAATTGTTGTTCAATATCCTGATGAATATTGATACAAAATCCTCAACAAAATTCTAGAAAACCAAATTGAACAGCACATTAAAGAGATCATTCACCATGACCAAGTGGGATTTATCCCTGAGATACAACGATGGTTCCACATATGCAAACCCATAAATGTGAAGCATCACGTTAACCTAATGAAGAATGAAACTCATAGGATGATCCTAATAGATGTAGAAAAGCATTTGATCAAATTCAACATTCATTCAACATAAAAAATCCTATTAGGCATAGGAGGAATATATTTTAACAAAACAAAAGCAGACCCGCCCCCCGCCTTCAAACTAATAAGATATTCAATGGAGAAAGTCCAATTTTTCTCTAAGATCTGGAGCAAAAGCAGTGTGCCCACTCTCATCATCTCTATAGAAATTCCTAGTCAGAGGATGTAGGCAAGAAAAAGAAGTAAAAGTCATTCAAACTGGAAAGAAGAAAAGTCAACATTTTTTTAATGATATGATTTATACAGAAAAACCTGGAGATTGCACACATACACACGTATACCACACACACACACACACACACACACCTCTTAGAACTAATAAATAAATTCAATAAAGTTGCAGGATACAAAAGGAACATAAAATTAGTTGTGATTTAGATAGTTAGAACTATCTGGAAAAGATAGTAAGAAAATCATCCATTTGCGGGAGCATCAAAAGAATACTTGAGAAAAAATATGACTAAAGAGAAGTATCTATAAATTAAAATAGTGATAAAATATTTATTATAATATAGAATATATATTTTATATATTTCCATTTTTGTATCTATATTTTATATTTTGCAAAATTTAGATTCTGTAAAATATTAAATTAATTAATTAATTTTAATTAGGAATATATGACAGCAGAATTCATTTTGATTCATTGTACACACTGCAGCACAACTTTAAATTTCTATGGTTGTACACGATGTAGTATCACACCATATGTGCACTCATACTTGTACCAAGTGTAGTGATGACCATCTCATTCCACCATCTTTCCTGCCCCCATGTACCCTCTCTAGTCTCCTTCCCTTTTGCCCAAAGTTCCTCCATTTTTTCCGTACACCCCTCCACCTCATTATGGATTAGCATCCACTTATCAGAGAGAACATTCAGCCTTTGGTTTTTTGGGATTGGCTTCCTTCACTTAGCATGATATCCTCCAACTCTATCCATTTACCAACAAATGCCACAATGAAAAAAATTGTAAGAAATTGAATGAAAATTCAAAGAAATTAAAGGTATAAATAAATAAAAATATACCCCACATTCATGGATTGGAAGAATTAATATTGTTAAAATGTCCATTTTAACCCAAACAATCTGCAGATTAATGTAATCCTAGTCCAAATTTCAATGGCATTTTTCACAGAAATTGAAAAATAGCCCTGAAATTTGTGTGGAATCATTAATATGTAAATATTCATGAAAATGTAAAGCAATGTTGAGCAAGAAGGTCAAAGTTGGAGGCTTCATCCTACCTGACATGTAAATATATTACAAAATTATAGTAAAAAAAGCAGTATAACATTGGTTGAAAGACAGGCAAATAGACCATTCAAAAAAGAATGAAGAATCCAGAATTATTTAAATACATTTACAATCAACTGATCTTCAACAAAGGTGAGGAAAGGATGGTCTAATGGACTAGAGAAAGCTCAATAATCAATAATCACATGTAGAAAAATGAAGCTGGATCTTCAGTATATAAAAATCAACTTAAAATGGATCAGACTTAAAGATAAGATCTGAAACTGTCTAACTACAAAAAAAAGGACATAGTAAAGAAAACTCTTTGATATTGGTCTAGGCAATGATTTTTTTTTTTTTGATATGACTTTGAAATCATAAGTGATAAAAGAAAAAAATAGACAAATGAGATTGTGTAGAACTTAAAAGTTCTGCAGGGCACAGGAAACAATCGACAGTATGAGGAGACACGTACTGAGGGGAAGGAGATCTTGCAAACCATACCTCTGCTAAGAAGTTAGTATTCAAAATATATGACAAACTCAAATGAATTTAGAGTGAAATCAAATAGCCTCATCCAAAATTGGGCAAAGGACATGGATGCATCAAGGGAAAGCTTAAAAATGGCTAACATGTAGATGAAAAATGTTCAATATCACTAATTATTATGAAAAATCGAATCAAAACCATAATGAGATACTGCCTTACACATGTTAGGATGGTTATCATTAAAAATCAAAAGGTAACAAGTGTTGTGATCACAGGTGTTGGAAAGAATGTGGAGAAAAGAAAATTCTTATACCTTAGTGGGAATGTACATTAATACAGCTATTGTGGGAAATTATATAGAGATTCTTGAAAAACTTAAAAATGGGCCAGCCACAGGCTCTAATCTGTGTATATATCCAGAAGAAACAGTCACTGTCTAAAAAAAAAAAAAAAAAACCGTCTCATGTTTACCATAGCATTATTCACAATTATTCACAATAGCCAAAATATGGAATCAATCAAAATATTCATAAGTATCCAAATCAGTAAGTGAAATGTGGCACATATATACAATGAAAAAATGATTTAGTCTTAAAATATAAGGAAAGCTTGTGATTTGCAACATCTGCAGGATATCATGCTCCATGAAATGAGCCAGACACAGAAAGGCAAATGCTTCATGATCTCGCTTATATATGGAATCTGAAAATGTTGAACTCATAGATGTGGAGAGTCAGATGGTGGTTTTCAGGAGCTATGGAAGAGATGGAAATGAGAAGACCCTGGTTCGATGTGAACAAAATTATATTTTGCAGGTTGGATAAGTTTTGGAGATATAATGTATAACATGGCTCCCATAGATAATGACACTATATTGTATGCTTGACATTTGCTTAAAGTGTACATTTTAAATGTTGTCAGTATACACACACATACAGTAACTATGTGAGGTGATATGTTAATTAGCTTGCAATGGTAATCATCTCATAAGGTACATGTACATAAAAACTTCACATTACATACCTTAAATAAATATAATTTTGTTAATTATAATTCCCTCCAACCGTAAAGAATTAAAATAGTCGTCAGGCCCTATCATATACCATCCACTTTGCTAAGCAAGCACTTCATATGAATCAGCTCTAAGGCTGTTGTTCTTTTAGCTTTTTCAAGATCAAACACATATACACATCAAAAGCAAACCATTAAACAAAACTGCCTGGACAACAAAAAAAACATTTTTTTTCCAAGCATTTTCAATGTTTTGGGTATGCAAAGATCCCATATAACTAAAAATTTAGGTGATGATGAACTTTCCAACTTCTTTCCCAGCAAGTTGTAGTAATCTCCTACGCCAGATCTAAAATCTGCATCGTTTCTTAATCTGCATGTGATTTTCTTTTTATTTAAGTTATTTTCAAACATAATTGATGACTGAAAAATACCACAGATTAAGCGTCATGTACTAGATCTAGATAAACTACGTGGTTGTTGCTTCTCAGTTAATATGCTATTTAAAATCAATTGGTATTTAACCTGAGAAAACCACCTTTTGAAATCTTGATAAGGAACCTGTTCTGAGAGTGTTAATTTGAAATATGTGTCTCATTCCCCATTGCCCAGCAGTTCGAGGTGTTGCTTTGTATGTGTATAATCAGGACCTGCAAGGGGATTTTCTTCATATTCATGATTTTAGACTGCTCTTTGAAAAGATAGCACACACTTTGGTTTTAGGAATATGATCAATATACTTCTCCTTAGGGTGTAGAAAACATCAAAGCAAATCAAGTATAATTTGGAGGCTGATTTCTCGTTCAGCTGGGCTAGAGTAGAAAGTCCTATATGGCATGGTGATGAAGTCTAAGGAAATCATAGATTATTCTAGGGGGCCCAGCTCTCCTATTATCCTGCTCCTCAGGGCTCCAACATCATTCTCACTCTGGAAATGCTCCTGACACTCTGTACTTCCTGCATGGCCTCCTGCTTGCAAAACCACATGCTAACACTTTACAACTTCATTAATGAAAGAAGGATAATTGGGAGATCTCCAGTAGTTTTCAAAGCGAACATCTGGTTTGGAAAAATCTGTTTTTTATTCTTTATTCTTTTTTTCTGGCTTCCAAGGAGAACCTCACTTTCAATATCAAGATGGGGGTATAATTGAGACCTTTCCTGCTGACAACCTAACTGCCTTTCATTGCCAAAGCACAAATAATTACTTATAAAACAACAAGTGGTCTGCTTAAAAAACACAAATAAATGTCCTAGGTATTTTTAGACATGTTTTGCTGCAGGCCTTACTCATTCTCTCCTGGATCAAGTGGCCACTGTGAAGACATTCAGTTAGCATGATGAATCTGCTGACAGCTGCTTCTATAGATGCCTTCACCTTTATGAATATTTTCCTTTCTTTCTTTAACTTGTTGAAAATTGATCTTGCGCCTATCCTAAGGCCATCTATATCTGAAGTGCATGCAGTTCTGTGTTTTTATTTATACAGTTATTTCCCATGCTTTGTGTTTTACCAACAAAGAGAGAGCAGAGAAGCTAAGAGATTTGTTTGTCGGGAGAAAGAATGAAGCTGAAAATTCTGCGTAGCAAGTCAGATTCAAGTGTCCTGTCAAATTCCAACCATGTCTTGAATTGAATTTCCATTGTATCTGTGTCACTCATGTTTCTGCCCTGCTTTCTCTAAAAGCCCCCAAATTGTAGATTGTGTGGGATACTACTGTTGTTAGGATGATAACATAGATTATAAGCAAGAGAAATCTAACCTGGACAATTTTAACATTAAGAAATTTATTTAATGGACAATGGCAACATGGAGAAGCAAAGGGAAGGCTAGAGGACCAGCAATTCATATATATAAGAAAAAACATATAGTCTGCCCCCCACCACAAGATTCAAAGGCCTGGGAGAAAGAAATCATTTGCCAATTGGCCATGTGCACACCACCAAGTTTTAATTTTGTAATAAGCATGGATTTGGCAAAAATCACCCAAGGAAGTCCTTAACTATAAGGTTCATCATCTGAATCAAAGAACACAGGAAATCTATGTGACAATTTTCTTAGTTTTCTTTTTCTAAGAATGGTGCATAACTAGTAGCATTCTAGACATAAAGGAGAGAATCTGTACATGCAATTGGATGCTATGGGTATGAAGGCTTAATTTTTTCCTCCAACCTAGTTGATTCCATCTTGTAAATGAGCATCTTGGTTTGCTAGCCTGCTAAAACTGCACTCAGGTGAGGAACTTCAGTTCTTCAAAAGGCAATCAGAGTGTTATCAGAAAGGAGAAGATGAGTAGCCAAAAGCAACAAAAGTGGATTTTACCCCAAACACAATAAATTCTTGACATTCACAAAGCTTCATTTCCCAAAGTCTTTAACGGGAAATATTAACATCACTCAAGCCACTGATAGTTCTTACTAGAAAAAGTACTATTGAGAGAAAAGTTTGGGAATGCTGGACAGTATAATCCTTTCCTAGGAAATTTGCATTAGGAAAGACTATGAAATTCTACAATAAACAGTAAGGAGATTCACTAATTGTATTTATCAAACTTACATCCCACAGAATTTTCATAATACGTCCACAGAAAGATCATTGCAAAGAGCACATCTTAGAAAGTAATCTTTAAAATATATTTTGATCATTACAGGAATTTGTGAATATGTTAATATCACTCTAGGCATTAAAATCACTAACTGAAGTGATAGTGATCAAAATGGAACACCTTGAAATGGTGGATAAATTATATTTTTGTCATTCCACCATTTATTTCCCCACATTATTTCATGTGACTCTGTTCATGAAGAGTGGGTAAATGACTTCATGTGGCCTCATTTTTTTTTCCAATTTTGCTGTACAGTAGGAATTATCTAGGGAGCTTTAAAAACTGTTGTCCTCCATGTTGAGCTATGAACTTGGCACTATGTGTAAATGGTACCTTGAGAGAATAGCCAGTGTCAGTGGGAAGCCAGCATGAATAGCAGAAATTTTAAAATTAAGCACAAAGAGCATGAAAACATTCCAAAGCAATGGTTCTGAAATTTCAGCATGCCTGAATCTTCTCTCCAGAGTCTCTGTTCCAGTAGGCCCAGGGTACAGCCTGAGAATTTGCACTTATGCCCTGTTTCCAGATGATGTTGATGGTATTGATCCCAACAGAACCTCTGAGAATCACTGAAATAAAGATATATCTAGACTATTTTATTTTGTGGGTTCTTTCTAGTTATACATGACAGTAGCTTCCATTTTGCTATAATTATACAAGCATGGAATATATCTTATTCTAATTAGGACTCCACTTCTCAGAATGTACACCATGGTAAGATTCACTGTGATAAAATCATATATGTTACCCACATATTTCTATCTACTTCCCAGGATGTCACAGTAAATTTGCTTACAATGAGAAAATACTTTTTTTTTTGTCACATATGATAAACACCTACACAAAAGAATGCAGGGAATCTTAGACTGGTATTGTGTTGCCCAAACTTATGCCCCATACAGTGAAGGACAGTGATTACTGTCAAATAGTAGCATTAGAAAGAATCAGGATGTGTGTTGACTGGGGTTGGAGGTATAAGCACATGAAGAGTAGCTGGCTGGTACTGGGAAGCAAGGATGCATCTCTAAGAGGATTTAATTCTTTTTTAATTGAACACATTTTTATAAAATATTTTTTTAGTTGTAGATAGACCTAACTTTAATTATTTATTTATTTTTATGTGGTGCTGAGGATTGAACCCAGTGCCTCATACACGCTAGCCAAGCGCTCTATCACTGAACCACAACCCCAGCCCTTGAACACATTTTTAATTGATTCTTTTTAGTTGTGTAAAGTATTAGGATACATTTTGACAAAATCACAAAAGTATGGAATATAATTTGCTCTAATTCAGTTCCCAGTACTTCCCCCTACCCCCTTTTCCCTCCTCCACATCCCTTCCTCTCCTCTACTGATCTTTCTGCAATTTATTTATAGTATTTTTAAAATTAATGTCTTGCGGATTTACTTGATGGTGGAATTTACTGTGTTGTCATCACTGATGTACATATGAAAGTTGGGTCACCCTTCTTCCCCTTTTCCATTTTTCCTTTCTCCCACTAAGTCCCCTTCATCTACACTCTACATGACTGATCTATGCAGTTTTGATGAAATTTTCAAAGAGGATTTTTTCTATATTCATCTCTAGAATTCTCTGTTTCTTAAAAATAACAAATAAGTAAACATTTATTTTAAAGATACTGATTAAGATAGTCCCTGCAGATAACCCAAAATAAGTGGTGGTATGATTGGAGCTGGTTTCTCAATTATGCTATGGGAGACTCATGTCTTTGTGAGGATTTTTCAGATATTAAATTTCCTACATATTAAAACTGATATATACATAAAATAGAAGATT
Source organism: Marmota marmota marmota (assembly GCF_001458135.2). Taxonomy (NCBI): domain Eukaryota; kingdom Metazoa; phylum Chordata; class Mammalia; order Rodentia; family Sciuridae; genus Marmota; species Marmota marmota. Next base: position 19,785,413 of record NW_025999869.1, read on the forward strand.
TCAAAATGATTCAACACAAATTGTTAAACAACAACAACAAAAAACTTTGTTATTTTTGGGGAGGTGGGGTTATTGTGAAATGAACTCAGGGGCACTCGAACACTGAGCCACATCCGGATCCCTATTTTGTATTTTAATTAGAGACAGGGTCTCACTGAGTTTCTCAGCACCTGGCTCTTGCTGAGGCTGGCTTTGAACCGGTGATCTTCCTGCCTTAGTCTTCCAAGCCTCTGAGATTACAGGCAAGCACCATCACATTCGGCTTAAAATAATATTTTAATGTAATAACATAGCATTATTCTATCATATTTTATTATAGTAATAAATAATGCAAAACTAAATGTTAATTTAATTATTTATAATCTTTGTTTTAATGTGTATTTTATTCTTTTAAAACATTTATAAAATTTTTATGATACATTATATATTAAAATAGAATCACAAGACAAGTTTTTGATAAGTAGATTTTCTCTCTGATAATGGTATTCAAAAACCTTTTAAAACACTTTTCTAAGAGGCAGAAACATCCTGGGGTACTATTTGAGATTGAAACGCCATTCAAACCCTAACAGGCAAAATGCCAGCTCTGGAATTCATCCATTAATGCGACAACATTTCTATATGTTGTCAACAGGTTAATTTGTAATTAAATAACTACAAATCCTAAAGTATTTGACTTTTTTTTTTTTTTTTTTTTTTTTTTTTTTTTTTTTTTTTTNATATATATATATATATATATATATATATATATTATCCCTTTCATGCTTTTAAGAATATTACTCATTTAATTGTTTTTTTTTAATCCTGAAAGGTATGTACCATCCTTATCTTCATTTTTTAGATAAGAAACTGAGACATACAATACAACTATGACTTGCTCAAAAATAAATGGCTGGTAAGAAGCAAAAATAAGATTAGAAATGATATAATCTGATTCCAGAAGTGGGGCATGTAAACACTTCAGTGGTTCTAGATCAGAGTAAATATCAGAATCAGGGGAGAGAGTTCTTAAAAATTACAAATTCTCAAGATTGACTGTAACTCTAGTGACTTGGAGTCCATTGTGAATTCTGATACATAAACGTCCACACTACCTCCGAGCAGAGGTACCCATCAATCTCAAGAACAAACTTCTTCATGCAGTATTTTTTTTTGACTACAGAAATAGAATCCCACCTGGGTAATAAAGGGTTAACTCAGTAGCCCTGAGTTTCCCAAACCCCACCCATTCTAAAATTCTTTGTGATTTGTCCTTGACTTGTTTGTGGAAGAGAATCTCTAAGCCCTTGGAATATCCTTCCTGATAAGACTTTTCCTATCCCTGGGGACTTGGGCTATGCTAGATATTTATGAAAACAATGTGATTTATGGTGAATGCCTGCTTTCATTCATCTGAAACTTTGGGTCATGCTGTATTACTTTGACCTCTTAAGGAGTGATTCTAAACAATGTGTAGCTAAGGTCAGTCACTGCAGGGCCCATGTTTTTGAGACCTCCAATAAGAACCCAGGACACCAAGATTCAGGGGAGTTTCCTTGATTGACAGTACCTTGTCTGTGTTATCACACAACATTTCTTGGAGAGTTAAGTGCTGTCTGTAAGCTTCTACTGAAGGAAACTTGCACCTGGTTTCTTTTATATAGCCATTATTATCAACCAAGCATCAGTCTAAATATATATTACTCCTTTTATGCTTTTAAGAACATCACTCCTTTGACTGTTTTTTTTTAATCCTGAAAGGTATGCACCATCCTTATCTTCATTTATTTTATGTTTGACAATTCTAACTTATGTTATTTAGCGATAATAAACTGTATTCATGAATGTGATAACTTTTCTTAGTCCTGTAACCCATCCAGTGAATCATTAAACCTGGGGGTGGTCTTAAGGATTTCTGGTACACCACTTAACCCATAATTGGATCTCTATCAGGTGAGGAAGCATATTTCTTTTCTTTCTAGAGTGTGGTAAGTGTTCTATAAATATTTAAATATTTGTTGACAAAGTAACTTGCTTCTATAATTAGGGAGGGGACCCTACCTGGCATGCTATTGAGCTATGGATCATCATATGGCCCTGTCTTTTCTCCATCCTTTCATGCTATGCTCTGGATTCATCGTTTTTTTTTTTTGTTTGTTTGTTTGTTTTTCACTCAAAAACTTAGAACTTTGCCACATACATCTTCCCTCTGTCCCACTTCTCAATGTCTAGGATAAATGTAAGTGGTCTTTTATATAAAGTCTGTGACCTATAAATAATAGAATTTCTCCCTGAACCATGTGTCACAGAAGTATGTAAACAGGGACATCCGAGGAAGGAGAAGTCACTTCAGTCAAGATCATCATAAAAATATAAAAAGAAGATAGATTTTTTACTGGTTCTCAAAGGTTATATTGAAATTAAATATTTTGAAGAGTTAGATAAAAGAGGCTCCCTGGCAATGGGAAAACTTTAAAATAATCATCAACTACTCAAGGAAAATGATGCTTATAAGTTAAGAATGTTAGGAATTTATTTGGAGTGAAAACTCTATAGCATTGTTTGTAGTCAAAAAAAAAGCTGAGATTAGGTTACCTTACACAAACTAAAAATTTGAATTCTATCCTTAAACCACAGCTATTTAAGAAGAAAACAAAAGATAAAACTACTTTCTAAAGTTGTGAGCTAGATAGCCAGAAATGAGAACAAAACTACAGAAGGAGAAATTAGGGGGCTGTTGCAATAGGCGCTGGGGGTGGGGAACAGCAAAATCTGCTTTGTAGTCTTTCACTTAACACCAGTTTGCAACAGAACTACAAGTTCTTGAATTATCCAAAGCCGCAGCATGTTCATTTTTTTCAGAGCCTTGGAACTGGCTTCCTTGTCAAAGGAAGCATTTTGAGCCCATTATAAAACCGTGCTTCAGCTGGGGACCACAGAATTTCCCTGGCCATTTCCCAAGGTCATTAGAGGTAATAAGAGGGACTTAGGGGAAAAAAAAATCAGCATGAAACTCTCAATCTGGATGTGCGACCAAATAAATGAGATTTCCTCTTTAACCTTACAATCAAATACGTTTCCCATAGTTGTGTTAGTAGCCTGCTTTTTACTGGGTCTAAATTTGCAAAGTAGACAGAGGCCAGCACTGACAGTTATTAGGGAAACTCAAGCTGTAGAACCATTAGATTCAATATAATTCTATATTTTGGAGTCAGAATCCCTACATCCGATTCATAATGCAAAAACCCTGCATTATTTTCATTTTGTCTGCCCCTTTCTTGATCACCTCCACTTTTTTGGTTTTTAGTTCACTGCCTCTAAAACTGACCCCAATAATTATCAGGTCTTCTAATCCATGGGTCCTTCCAAACCCTTTCTATTCTTCCCCTTGGTACCATCACTGTCTTTATTCTTTATTAATTGCTATAATCAACCCCTTCATTTTTCTTCTCCCTTTCTATGTCTTGGCAAAATGCAATTTGGTTAAGTCCAAGTTTCCACCTCCCCCAGGACACAGCCCTCTCTTATTTATTCTTAGTATCTTGTGCTTATCTCTTTTCCTTTTTCAGTAGTGATGATGGGATGCTCAGGCTACATAAACTCTGCTCTTTCTACTTACACACTGCTGCTTAAGGTGATATCACCCCATTGTGGGTTCATTATCATCTATATTCTGGTACGTCCGTCCCTCCTCGGAGACCTCTCTCCTGATTTGTGTATCCAGCAACCTATTTATTCAGCATCTCTACTTGGATATTGTCCTGGGTATTTATTTAATGACTCTCAGTTTCAAATCTACTCTTTGCACAGTTGCTCACTGATCCTGGTTCTGAGACTCTGAGCACTTTATTGCTCAGGCTCCCTTGTCAGTGACTTTCTCTGAGATTCTCTCAGATGAAGTATGAGGGAGTGAAACGTGAGTCTAGAGATCCTTTGTTTGCCCTCTTTCCCAGGCTTTTGATTTATCCTTCATTATAAATATAGCAAGATAAACAGTGACCTGCATGCTGACTGTGTGTTACTTGAGGGGTTTCTATTGTTTTTTTAGCTTTTGTTCCTCAGGGCTCTCTCCCAGGAGACATAGTTTGGAGAGAACCTTCTTGCATTGCCTCACATATGAGCTTTTGGAGGATACCTCCTATCTAAACCATGACACTAAGAAAACAGCAGCAGAAAGGGCTTCCTTCCTATTCCCTCTTCCCTAATCCTCTTGTATCATTCCACAGTTGCAGCAACTGACCTAGAGTCTGCCTTCTTCCAGGACCCCCAGAACCCCTTTAACCTGTACTTTCCTTTCTTCTTCTTCTTCTTCTTTTTTTTTTTAAATAGCGCTTACTCCCATTCAATGTGCTATTTGACTTACTTATTTATTATATTTGTTGTTTATGGTTTATTTGTTCCCACTCCAATATATACTATTTGAGGGTAGGATTTCTTGTTTATTTTATTTGCTGTTATATTCTAGGTAACAAATAAAAGGTTCCTGAGCACAAAATGAACCCTCAATTGTCAGGGTTCTGACCAGTGGGAGAAACGGGGAAAGCACGCCCCTACCAGGACGAGCCAAGAAAGGCACCCAGCCCTCCCTCGCCGGAGGACAATCAGATGTGCCAGGAAGACCAGTCAAAGCAGGATTTCAGTACACACAGATAATATACTGCACAGGAGCCAATCAGGATAAAGATCAGAGGGGTGGAGCGAATTCACGTGTACACCCATCCCAAGGTCTGTAAGGGAAGACACGAGCTGTCCACGAGGGCAGAAGAGTTTTGGACCTATCCTGGAGGTGGTCTGATTTTTCCTTCATCACCCACAGAACTGCCTCCTGGCTGATCGCCAGGTGCCATCCCCGCCACATGTGCAGCCCCAAGACAGGGAAGCAGACAGCAAGTCATGCCCTACACTCAATAATATTTGTCAAATGAAAGACGGCATGGCCTGGCTGTTTAATTATTCAATTAGAGAAATTTATTTCATATCTAAAGTTTTAATATCCTTGCAAAGATAAAAAATAACAATATTTCTTCATAGGATTATATGCAGATTAAATGTGTCAGTAAAAGTTACCCTGCCCAGAACATAGAAAGTCCTTGTCACACATTCATATTAGTTTTTTTGAGTGTGTGCATACTGCCTCCAAGGAATAATAAAAATTGCATAATCAGATGCACAATTCATGTCTTCTCAGACAAAACACAGCATCTAGTTAGGTAAATTGCTTAATCATAGACAGTCAGCATGGTTTATGCAGACCCTGCCCAACGCTGTTGCCTCCTGTTCCTTAAATTTGGCTCTTTCTTACTTAGGGAGACACACTGCTTCCCTTGGACTTCTGTTGAAAATTTACTACCAGAAATATTCAGGTTTTTCATGATTAAAATTGAACCTTCGATTCACTTTACCTCCAGGAGAAATTGGTTTATAAATAAAGGCTCTATGCCAAGCACCAGATAAGAAGTTGATTAATTGAATGTTCACTATGTACTATAGCCAGAAATGCAATGTTTTATAGGATTTTTTCTCTTTTTTTTTCAGACATTTTTCTCCAAACAGCCAAAGTTGGCTTCCTTTGTAAACTCATCCATCACTGAATATTCTAGGTTGACCTCAGAGATGCTCCTTGTCAGCAATGTTAGTCAGTTGGTGGAAGGCAATATTGATGAATCAGAAATAAACCCAGTTTCCCCCAAAGTCAGAGACAAATCACGAATAGTACAAAATAAGGAAATAAGTTGAGAATGGTGGTATACATGTGCAATCCTAACTACTTTGGAGGCTCAAGCAGAAGTTTGAGCCCAGGAGCTTGAGATCAGCCTGGGCAATAGAGCAAAACCCTGTCTCAAAAAGGAAAAGAAAACTGAGGCTATCACAGGTAAATTGATCAAGATGTTACCGAGCAGATCTGTGACAGCTCCAACTGGATACTTGTTTACCTGACCCCTGATTGACAACAACAGTCTGCTTCCTCACTTTATGGAAATATCACAGGCAATCCTTGAAAAATCAAAACCACACATAGAGGGGGAAAGCTGCTTTATCTTCCTTTAACAAGTCTTCTTGCATCTTGCCTCTATTGTGTAAGGAGAAAGAATAGGCTTCGTCTTCCTCTTCCTTCTGCCTTAGATTTGTTCCTTTTTACATTTGTGAAGTGCTGCATACAGAATTATAAATAATCCCCAAACAGACCACATGCTGACAAGCTCCTAGTGCTGTCAAATGAAGCTGGAGCATTATGCTGCAAAATTTCTTGGATCAGAACCCTGCCTTTTACAATGGCACTTTCAATCTGGGCTACTAAATGTTCCCCGGGAAGAAAGTCGGGTGATGGGGTGATGCACTGTCCAAATGGAATTAACCAAAACTCAAGAGCCCTGTTCTTAGGCCTTGATGCCTTTACTAACCTGGATGCTTAGAAATCAGCCTCCAACTTTCAAGTATTTTTGAGTATGTCACTCCCCTGCCCATCAGGAACAGAAAGATAATTTTCCAAGACATATCAACAGATGGAATTAAGCTAGAACTGTTCCCATCTGACGATAAATCTCTCCAAGTTCTTACTACAAAAAGCATATCAAACCTATAAGTTCTCAATTATGTACCTGAGTTAAATATTAAACTATGTTTCATAATTTTTTTTATTGGGTCCAACCATGCTATTCTTTTTTCTCCTGTAGGCCATGCTGTCTTTTACCTTCATGTCAACACATATGAGGCTCCTTCTATCAACAGCACTGACCCTCTTCATCTGTCCTTCTTCCTTCTTACCTCTTAGTTAAGAGCACCTCTCCCATATCCTTATCATTACTCCATTCTTGGAGACTTCTTTCCTTTTAGTTACTAAAACACATAGAATAGATGATTGTGAACTATTTTCACATGACTATGTTGTAAATATGTGAAGTTATTACTTACAAATCAATGCCATGTTAAAGCCAGAAGTGGTGGCATGCACCTGTAATCCCAGCACCTCAGGGGGCCGAGGCAAGAGGATCATAGTTTCAGATCATCCTGGGCAATTTAGTGAGAACTTGCCTCAAAATAAAATAAAAAGGGCTGGAGATGTAACAGTGCTTGCCTACCATGTGCAAGGCCCTGGTTTTAAAAAAAAAAAAAAGTTTAAGAAAACAGAAATGCTAACTACCCTTATTTGATTATTGCACACTGTATATATGTATTAAATTATCACACTGTAGCCCCTAAATATGTTTAGTTAAATTATAATAATAGGGCTGGTGTTGTGGCTCAGTTGTAGAACACTCACATAGCATGTGTGAGGCCCTGGGTTCGATTCTCAGCACCACATAAAATAAATAAATAAATAAAGTTATTGTGTCCAACTACAATTAAAAAATAAATATTTCAAAAAATATAATAATAAAAAATTTTAAGAAGAGTACATTTTCCCTTAGTTCAAATTCTAGGTCTTGCACATGATAGCTGTGGAACACTATGGGGAAATTACTGAGCTTCTCTCTGTTTCCTCATCCAGAAAATAGGAATAATAATAGAACCTCACAAGACCATCCTGAGAAATGTGAAGAATCAAGCAATGCGGAAACTTAGGGCTGTAGCTAGCCCATAGCAAGTACTCAAACAGTATTAACCTTGTTATCATTATTATTACTGCCATAAAAGCCCTTGGATTTTTATGTCAGTTACACTTGAATAAAATCTAATTTGAATCCTTAGCTGCTATGCAATCCTGATCAAGTTAGCTAAGTCTCCTCATGTGTAAAATGAGCATCATCATCATCATCATCATCATCATCACTTATCCATATTATAAGAAGTAAATGAGTTAGCAGCATGCCTAGAACATAATGCATACCCTATACTTATTAATGTTTCTTATTCTTGAGTCTCACCTATGATGGTATATTTTGAATTGACATTTGTTCCTTTTGATGGACTAAATTATGGTAATGTAATACCTGTATACAATGAGTAATAATCAAATCAAGGTAATAAGTATTTTCATGTCTCTCAACATTGATTGCTTCTCAACTTTAATTCTGTTTTGGATATTTATTATTTTTTACCACCATTTAAAATTGGCGCATTATAATTGTAAATATGACATTTCTGTACGTAGACATAACATGGTTTGGTCAATTTCACTGTCCTGTACCTTCCCTTTCCTTCCATTGCTTTCCTTGTCCCCTTCCTCTACTCTACTGATCTGCCTTATTTTTTCATGACCTCTATCACTCTCCAGACTTTTCCCCACCTTTTTACCCTCCAACTTCTACATATGAGAGAATACATGACTCTTGACTTTCTGAGTCTGGATACTTTGCTAAACATAACTCTCTCAAGTTCCATTTTACAAAAATGACATAATTTTGTTCTTCTTTACATCTGAACAAACATTAATCCTTTTGATGTGCTAGGAATTTCATACACTCCTTTTCTAGTCATTTTAAAGCACATATTGAAACACAGATTGTCATAGCCAACAGTTACCTTGCTATGCTAAAGAAGGACCAGAAGTGGTCCCTGCACTCTGTTTGGTGATCTTTATTGAACTTCTTTCTTCCCACTTATCTTTCCTTCCCCAGTCTCTAGTAACCACTGCTCCATTCTGTTCTGCTCCAGATTGACATAGCTCAGAAGTGACTAAGGACACATGATATTTGTTGGACTGTTTGGCTTATATGGCTAAACATAATGACCTCTAGTCCCATCCATGACAGCATTTCATTCTTTTTATGGCCGAATAACATTCCATTTTGTGTGTGTGTGTGTGTGTGTGTGTATCACATTTTCTTCATCCATTCATGCACTCATGGATTGATTCCATATTTTTGCTATTGTGAAAAGAGTTGCAATAAACATGGGGGTGCAAGTATCTTTTGGTATAATAATTGAATTTCCTTTGCATATATTCCCAGAAATGGGATTACAAATTATATGGTAATCCTATTTTCAGTATTTTTTGGAGTCTTCATATCATTTTCTATAATGGCTATACTAATTTACATTCCATCAAAAGTGTATGAATTTCCCTTTCTCTGCATACTCACCAGCATTTTTTAAATTATTATTTTTTGTCTTTTTGATGATAGCCATTCTAACAGGGGTGAGATGATATCACATTGTAGTTTTGATTAGCATCTCCCTGATGATTAGTGAGACTAAGCATTTTTTCATATACTAGTTGATTATTTTTATGTCCTCTTTTGAGAAATGTCCATTTAATCCTTCAGCCTATTTTCTAATTGGATGATTTTGTGTGTGTGTGTGTGTGTGTATGTTCAACTTTTTGAGTTCTTTATTCATTCTGGATTGCAATCCTTTGCTATATGAACACTTTGCAAATATTTACTTCCATCCTGTAGGTTGTCTTTTAATTCTCTTCTTCTGTTTGTGTTTGTTTTGCAGAGGCTTTTTAGTTTGATACAATCCCATTTGTCTATATTTACTTTAGTTGTCTGTACTTTTGGAGTCCTATCTAAAAAAAATCTTCAATGTCTTCAATGCCAATGACTTGAAGTGTTCCCATCTTTCCTTGTGGTAAGTTCATAATTCAGTTTAAAATTTTAGGTCTTTGATCCATTTCAAAATGATTTTTGTGTATGGTGAGAGGAAGGAAGCTACTTTGATTCATTTGCATATATATATATATATATATATATATATATATATATATATATTCCATTCAATTTTGCCAGAACCATTTATTGAAGAGACTCTCTTTTCTCCATGGTATGTTCTTGGTGCTTTTGTGAGAAATCGGTTGACTGTATGAATGTGGTTTAGTTTATGGGTTCTCTATTCTCTTTAATTGGCCTGTTTTTGTTGTTTTGGTTACTGTACCTTTGCAGTATATTTTGAAGTCAGGTATTGTGATACCTTCTGCATTACTGTTTTATTCAGGATTGCTTTGCTTTTCTGGTCTTTTGTGGTTGTAGATGGATGTTTAGGATCTCCATTTTTGGTATGAAAGTCATTGGTATTTTGATGGGAATTGTATTAAATCTATGGTTTGCTTTGGTTATTAGGTCATGTTAACAATTCTGACCCATGAACACAGGTTATCTTTCTTTTCTTCTGCTTGTGTGTCCTCTATAATTTATTTAATTAGTACTTTATGACTTTTTATTGGAGGGAGCTTTTATTCCTTGGTTAAATTTTTCCCTAAATTCCTTTTTTTTTGTAGATTTTGTGAATGTTGCATCTTTATTTTTCAGTAATTCACTATCAGTGTATAAAAATACTACTTTTTCATGTTCATTTTACATTCTGAAATTTTACTGAATTTGTTTATCAATTCTAACAGCTTCATGATGGGATATTTAGGTTTTGCTATATATATAAAATTATGTTATTTGTAAACATGGACAATTCAAGTTCTTTCTTTATGACTTGGATTATTTTTCTTTCCTTATCATGCCTAAGTATTCATGTTAAAATTATCAGTACTAGATTAAATAATATTGATGAAACTAGACATCCTTGTTTTGTTTTAATTCTGAAAGGAAGTGCTTTCAGCTTTTCCCACATTCAATACAATAGTGCTTTTGGGTTTTTCATACTATATATGAAAAACATAGTATGAATTAGAATTTTGAGGTATGGTCATTTGTACCTAGTTTATTGAGAAGTTTTTATCATGTTGGGATGTTGAACATTACTGAATATCTTTTCTGCATCCACTGAAATGACCCTGTGGTTTGCATCCTGACATCTGTTGATGTGTCACAACATACTGATTTGCATATATTGAGCCATTTTGATCCCTGAGATGAACCCCTCCCTGATCATGGTATATGATCTTTTTGACATATTCTTTTTTTATTGACTTGTTTTTTTTATTAGTTCATTTCAGTTATACACAATGCTAGTGTTCACTTTGACATAATTATGCAAGCATGGAATATAATTTGTTCCAATTCACTCCCCAGTACTTTCCCTTTCCCTTCCCTCCTCCTCCTTCTCCCTATCAATATATTCTTAAATTCAGAAAAAGTATTAACCTAGATCTCTGTTCACCAGAGATATGGACTTACAGTTTTCTTGGTTATATTTTTGTCTGATTTTGGCATTGGAGTAATGCTGGCCCCAGAACGAGTCTGTTCCATTTCAAATTTTAGACTAGTTAAGAAAAAATGGAATTAGTTCTCTGAATGTTTATAAAATTGAGCAGTAAATCTATCAGGTCTTGGACATTTTTTAGATGGGATATTTTTAAATTATTATTTTAATCTCATTACTCATTATTTGTCTTTAGATTTTCTTTCTTCTTGATTCAATTTGTGTGTGTTCAAGAACCCCACAGGCCTGGGGTTGTAGCTCAGGGGTAGATCACTTGCCTCACATGAATGAGGGCCTGATCCTAAGCACTACATAAAAATAAATTTAAAAAAGGTATTTTTTTAAAAAATGAATCCACGTCTACAAAGTTTTATAATCCTCAGTGTGCAGTTCTTCATAGTGGTTTTATATCATTTATTATTTCTATGATATTGACTATACTGTCTCCTTTTTCATCTCTGAAGTATGGCCTCTTCTCTTGTTTCTAAAGTTTAGTCAAGCTAACATTTTGTCAATTTTGTTTAGCCTTTCAAAAAACCAACTCTTTGACTCATTGATTTTTTTTTTAGCTTTAGTTTAATTAATTTATGTTCTTGCCTTTATTCTTTCTACTAATTTGGAGCTTGGCTTGTTCTTTGATTTTCTAAATCCTTGAGGTGCATTGTTAGTTTATTTATTTGAGATATATCTATTTTTTGTGGTATGAATTCATTTCTATAAATGTCCCTCTCAATACTGTTTCAGCATGTTTATTTGTTTCTAGAATTTTTTGATTCCTTATTAATTTCTTTACCTATTGGTCATTTATGTACATGACATTCGATTTCCATGTTTTGATGTAATTTCCATTCTTTATTTTGTTGTTGGTTTGTAGTTTTATTCTGTTATGGTCTAAGAAGATATATGATATGATTTCAAATTTTTAAAATTATTTGAGATTTGATTTGTGACCTAATTTATCTCTTAGAGACTGTTCTATGTTTCAGGTGAGAAGAATACATATTCTGTTGTTTTTGGCCAAAACCTTCTATTATTGTCTGTTAGGCTGGTTTATTTTGTAATGTGGTTTCACTTGTATGTTTCTTTGTTGATTTTCTGTCAGGATGATTTGTTCTTTGAGTAATGTGGGAATCTTGAAGTCCACAACTATAATTACATTAAAGTCTATAACTCCCTTTCAATCTAATAATATTTGCTGTATATATTTGGGTGATGCCATGTTGAGTGTGCATATATATTTACAATTGTTACATCTTATTGCTGAATTGATCTTTTATCTTTTAATGAACTCTGTCTCTTCTTCATAATTCTTTCTATTTTGATATGATTAAAACTAATCTGTTTGCATTCAGTTTCCGTTAATATGATACATCTTTTTCCAGCTTGCTTTTAGTCTGTATGTATCTTTACCAGTCAAATGAGTTTCTTGCATGTCATATATTAAGTCTTTTTATTTTTATTCATTCAGTTAATAAATATATTTTGGTTGGTTAATTGAATATATTTATACTCAGGTTATTATTAATAAGTATAGACTTCCTTTTGTAGTTTTGTTCATTGTATTCTACTCGTTTTGCATGTTTTTTTGTTCCTTCCCACCTTTTCTTATTATCTATTTTGGTGATTTGGTGGTTTTCTGTCTTGCTAAGATTTGATTCTTGTTCTCTTTAGCATAAATGTTCTTTTAGCTTTGTATACTCATGTGTTTTAATGATACTAGTTATAATTCTTTCATTTCTAGGGTAGGACTCCCTTAATTATTTCTTTCAGGGTAGTCTAATGGTAAAGAATTACTTTAGTTTCTGCATATTTGAGAAAGATTTTAATTTAATTCTCCTGCATTTGGAAGGATACTTTTGCTGGGTATAGTATACTTGGTTATTTTTTTTTTCTTTTCAGTAATGTGAATAGATCCATTTTCTTCATGCCTTCAGATCACTGCTGAGAGATCGGCTATAAGTTTTGTTGTAGGTGAGCTCAAATCATACCTGTGTGTCTTGTTTTTCTTTGATTGATGTCAGCAGTGCCTATGTGTAGTCTAGCCTACAGTAGTGCATGAAATTTGCTGGATGTAGGCTTCTAAAAGTGTATGTTCTCAGACTTCACAGATTTGAGCACTCAGGTCACTAGAGTACGTCCAGCCATTTCAGAGATGATAGTATAGGTTGTGAAGAGGACTGTCTCTAGGTTCCTCAGGAATAGCACAGTTATGCCAAATGTTGTGGCACCACAACCACAAGTTGTGAAAGAGACCTTGTCTAGGTCGCTCAGCTTGTATACATGATGTGCTTGGCCTGTGGTCTACCAGTAGGCACAGTTCTGGAGCCAAGAGATGGAAGGGAATCTTCCAAAGGGCCTACAGGATAAGCACAACTGATGTAGGGGTCTGATAACCATTAAATTAAGGGTTTTGAACACAGAGTAGACCTTCTTTAGGTCCTGTTTGGAAATTGCAGTTGATGCTGAGACATATTAATTGCTTTCAGGGAACTATGGAATCCAGTTAGTACTTTCTCCAGGTCCAGTGGGACAAGCATAAGTGGTACAAGGGATATAGTACCACCAGGGATATAGTCTATAAAGGAGAAAATTTCTAGGTCTCTGGGGCATTTGCAGGTAATATTTTGGCTTATGGTAATAGTATTCATGGCTACTGGAACTGTAAGTCATGTGGGAAACCTGGGTCCTTTGGATTGAGCACAGTTGTTGCTAGAGTTTGACTTTGGTATTGAGAAACTGATGTGACTCCATTTTTGAAAATAAATAAATAACAGCAGCTTCTACTTCAAGATCTGTCCAAGGAGGGGGCATGACCCTTGTCCTTGGAAAAACCCGCAGAGCACTCCTAAGCACATACCCACCCTGCTGAGTTGTTTGTCTGTAAATAACAGGAGAGGTCTTAGGCACCAGGTGTCCCTGACTCATCAGGCTAGGTACCCATAGCAACACCCCTAGCAATCTCCAATCAGCATGAGACAGGGAAAATACCTGGAATGCCAGATGACCCCCAAGTAGTTTATGGTGGTTGATAACAAGTGGGGAAACCATGTAGTTTAGCAGGTACACCCCTCGTGGCCTAAGCCAATCAGTTCAAACGAATCCCCCTCTTGTACTAACCAATCACCCTTACCCAACTTGTTCCCACCATTGAATGTGCTAATCAATATTAAGAGTTGTTGTTTGATTTTCCCGCAGTATGGAATGATTTGCTGTGTGATGTTGTGACGCATAGAGTATCCCCCAAAACTTATAAAATCTCACTGAACAAAGGACCGGGACTCACTCTCTGGGACCGCTGCGTCGGGAATGGTTGTGAGTCCAGGCTTGAGTTTGCAATAAAGACTCTTGTGTGATTGCATCAGATTCGCTCCTTGAGGTCTATTGGGGTCCCACGAATCTGGCATAACAGTATCTGTAGTCCTAGAATTGTAGGACACACCTGGGAATGTCCCTAGGTCACTCACACCCATCTCTGGTGGGAAATGAGGCTTGTGGCATTGGTAGCCATAGTCCCCAGCCTGCAGAGTAATCTTGGGACTTTCCTGTGGTTTCCAGGAGCAAGGTTTGATGATTCTCATGAGTTTTTGTACAAGGAGCTACAGACCCAAGAACACAGACTTTTAATGGAGACATTCTGTATTTCCTGCCAGGTAAGTACAGGTATTCAAAGCTTTGGAACTACTGGTAGCCATGTTCCTGAAACTCTGTGAAATGGCTGGGATCTTTCCCTTTTCCCAAGGAACAGACATGAGTGTAGCTAAGGAGACCTTCCTTTGTTGCTTCCTATGGAGCAAGCGCAAGTGTGTCTTGGGCCTGTGGCTGTGGCAGTCTCTGCTTCTGAAGGTATAGGATGATCGGATGATCAGTGTGCTCTCCTCCACCCTATGAGGCAAGCACTTTCCTGCACAACTTTTCATGGCAGTGTTTGGTTCTACCAGTTGAAGTTTCAAATTCCTTTTTTTTTTTTTCCTCTTGGTTGTTTTTCTGAGTCTCAGCTGAGTAAGGTTTCTGTCACTTCCCAGAGTTCTGTCAGTCCCCTTGAAATTTATTTTCACCTTTATTTCCCTTGCTCTTCTCTGTGGCAGTGTCATGGGCATGAGACCTTTATTCAGCCATCTTGTCTCACATTTCAAACAAAGTCTTTAGGAAAAGGAAAAGTTATCTCTTTTCAGTTTCACAGTCATAGGCATCCAGCTATCAACAAAGTTGGGGGTATCTGTTTTCTTTCCTATGAAGGATGACTGCCTTAGGAGTAACAGTGTTCTCTCACTCTGTGATGCTAATTTTGAAATCAGAGATTCCATTGCTCATTCAATTCATGTTGTATGCCTCTTGATTGGTCTTCTGCAGGACCTTGGCTTCCTCTTGCTTTGACTTTCCTCACCATGTTGTTGAGGCTGGGAAGAAGGACAGTTAATGTAGATAAGGAATGATGGGATCAGGAAGAGGTGGGCTGATTCAAAGGAAATAAAATACTAATAGTTCCAGAGCACTACCCTCTGCTTCTCACCTGTTACCAAGGTCACCTGCCTCCAGGGAATTGTTCCTCCCAACAAGGACGTTTTAATGAGTGTCCCCTGAGTGGCTCCCTGATTGCCTCTCCGGGCAGATTTGGAAAATAGGGAGAGGTACACTCTGGATAGCTTCTCTCCTGGCTTTTGGCTTTTGGCCACTGGTCAGGTAGGCAAGATAAGAGGAGGAGGTGACATGAAAAGTAAAGAAATCTAGGGCAAGACCCCCACTCCCTTGGGGCACCAGTTCTGGACCCCCCTCCTCTCTGGAGGAGTCTCTCTTTCTCTCTCCCTGATCTGCCCTTTAGGTGAAGCTGTTTGCTCTTACCTCCCTGTTCCTCAGGTGTTTAATCTTCCACACAGGAAGAGTGGGGAGAACTGGGTTCCTCATCCGGATTTTCAAGACCAGTTTCATTGTCATGTCTGTTTCCTTGTCTTTTTGCCATCTTAGACTGTGAGCTTCACTACAGCAAGTATGGCGCCTCCCTCCACCCCTGCTTGTACTCTATCAGCCAGCACCAGACAGGTACCTGGTAAGTGCAATAAAGTAAAGAAAACGGTTGGTTTTACCCCCTCTCTTCTCATCCTGAGGACAGGGGATTTTAGGGATATTTTATTAGACAACACAGAGATTAAATATTTTTTTTATTTAGATGTCAATCATTGAAAAGCGTGAGGATTTTATAAGCAATTCAGATCTGGTTTCTCATGAGGGAAAAAAATAACTGGAATATTTGACAATATGAGGCTCAGAGAGTTTCATTTTGTGACAATGGCTAGAATCAAAGAGCAGCTGCTCCTTTTAGATGGTTTGTTAAAGTCCTCATTCAGTAGTTTACATTCCTTTGTTTCTATTCTGTCTTTTATAAGTATTTGACTTTGAAACCTCTTGCCTTAAAGACCGTGCCCTTTGGCTAAGTTGAATAAACAAACTGACTTTGGGTAAAGAGAATCAAAAATTGATGTAGTAAAATCTTGAGGTCCAGGGCTGTTTATTTAATCTAAAATTTCCTTTCATGTTACTTAAATGAATATTCATTGAGCAAGTATAGTATAAGGAAGAAAATTTTGTACTAATTCTCTGAAAATCAGAATACACGCGGTACTCTTGGTGCTCCCTGATTTTGAGTAAATGACAACTATTGGATAGACCAGTGTCTTCATCTGAAAGTATGGTTAATGCTGAGTCCTCACAAGCATGCCTCTACCATTCCATGCAAATAGCTTAGTATAATGTAATCATTAAGAGATAAAATTGTGGGCTGGGGATGTGGCTCAAGCGGTAGTGCTTGCCTGGCATGCGTGCGGCCCCAGGTTCGATCCTCAGCACCACATACAAACAAAGATATTGTGTCCGCCGAAAACTAAGGAAAATAAATAAATAAATATTAAAATTCTCTCTCTCTCTCTCTTTCTCTATTTAAAAAAAAAGAGAGAGATAAAATTGTGGAACCAGACATAGTGGGGTTCATAACACTACTCAAACAGAATGGGGTTCATAACACTACTCAGGAAGATGATATTGGCCAAGTCGGTATTGTTTTATATTCTATCTTATTTAGTTAATTTATTTATTTATTGGTATTTAATTACGGCACTTAACCACTGAGCTACATCCTCAACCCATTTTATTATTAAGTTGCTTAGGGCCTCCCTAAGTTGCTGAGGCTAGCTTTGAACTTGGGATCCTCAGTCTCCCAAGTCACTGGGATTACAATCATGCACCATCTGGTCTGGCTTAGGCAAGTTTTTAAATTTATACATATTTCATTTCCTATTTGTTAGACTATAATGTTCCCTGGCCTTGATATGTTATTAAGTGGGATGATTCATCTTAGGAACTTAGACATATGTTCAGAGATGCAATACACTTTCCAATAATAATT
This sequence comes from Marmota marmota marmota, assembly GCF_001458135.2. NCBI lineage: Eukaryota > Metazoa > Chordata > Mammalia > Rodentia > Sciuridae > Marmota > Marmota marmota. Next base: position 19,802,823 of record NW_025999869.1, read on the forward strand.
GTTAGCAACAATTGTAGCAATATAAATGGTTTAAGTTCTGAAGAGGTTCTATGAAGTAATAAGCAAGAACTACTGAAAGATAAGAGGCTTTCCGAAACCATTTGCTTTACAGAAGCAATGCTTTCTGCAGTAAGTATAATGATCATTAGAAGACAAGTAATATTCCAGAAAACATTTCCTCTGATTCCTGACTGACAGAGCTAAAGGAGTCGTGCTTATTTTATAATCAAGAGGGGAAGACCAGGGAGCATTGCAGCTTTTGTGGTTTGTTTATAACTAACTCTTTGGAGTAAAGGACAGAAGACATTGATCATATCTTTAAAGAGATACTTTTCCAACAAAAATACTCACATAATATTTAAAATCATGAGCTTTTGAATCTTATTACTTGAATTTATATTCTAGTTCTAGCCTTACCAATTGCATAACCTTGGAAACGTTATTTAAGTTTTTTGTGCCTCAGTTTCCACATGTAAAACAGAACAAATAATGAAACCTCTGAAAAGGTTATTGTGTGAAATAAAGTAGTTAAAATATAGAAAACAATTAAAACAGTGGGTAAAACATTGAAAATGTTTAGTAATTTTGTATTCATATTATTATTATTCTATGCTTAAGATGAATCTGATCAGAGTTAACATACTGGTATCAGGCAGAAAACTGAAATACAAATTAATGCACATGAGAATTAAATTACTTAATTTGTCTTATACATTTAATTGTTGCTTTGTTATTTATTATCTACTTTCCTCAAGCAAAGCAGCCAGGAAAATATAGCTAGAATTATTCTGGAATACACAATAAGGACTTAAATTTAATTTCAACTCAAGAAGCCCCTTTTAATCAATACAAACTTTTTGCCAATAAAATGAGTTTCCCAGAAGGCTGGCAAATCATTACATAGAAGCATTTATAGGAGAATAAAATGTGTAGGAATAATATTGCAAGATTTTCTGACAACATTGACAAAAATGATCAGAAAATGTATTGCCAGACATTTTTAAATGTATTAGAAAGATATATGGATTGCTTCTCTAAAGAATCCTGTAGCCAGAGCACAAGGTAGAAAAACTGAATATTCATCAATAATATCTCCAATAAATACAAGCTATTCAACATCTATGCTTTCTGAATCATTTTAAAACCTGTGTATAAAGGAGCATACATAATTAATGAGGTGTTGGATGAAATCCCAAAGAGGTAGCAAACTATAAAGCACTGCAAATAAATTGAGTTAGAGAAGACACCAAAAGGATATTTCCTGTACATTCTTTTTCAGGAGTAAGCACATGGGGTTGATGATAAGGTGTGAGGGGACCAAAACATCATGAGCTCAAGAACTCCCTAAATGACCAACTGAAGTCTCCTTCTAGAGCTGAGCATTCTACTACTGGATGGGAGTAGAATCCAAATTAACCACAACATGCATGATAGGAACACAGGCAGAAAAAGACCCAGATGAAATTACAGGAGGAAAACAGAGGATGATCTTGGAAAGTATAAGATTTTGTGTGTGCATATATGTGTGTGTATCTCTGCATCTGGATATCCTTGTATGCGTGTCTGACTATTGCAAGAACAGTAGAAAAGAGACCTTTAGATTAATAATGTTAAAAAAGAAATCCTGATCTATCCTTCCCTTATAAAGCTTTAGAAAAATTATTTTATATAAAATTAGTTAGGGTTTTATCATGATGATCAAAATACCCAACAAGAACAATGTAGGGAAGGAAAAGTTTATTTTGGCTCAGTCCATGGTCAGTCCATGGCCATCCAACTGCATAGTTCTGGACCCAAGGGGAGGCAGAACAACATGGCAGAAGTGCATGCAGTAGGAACTTTGCTCTATTCATGACAGCCAAGAAGCAGAGAGAGGGGAAGGGATGAGAGGAAAAATGATCCTTTCAAGCCATGCCCCAGTGACCCACCTCTAGCCATGCTTCACCTGCCTATAGCTACTACCTAGTTAGTGCATTTAAACTAGGATGGACTAGTTAGGTCACAGCTCTCATAATAGAGTCTTTTCACTTCTGAAGAGTCCTGCATTGACAGGAGTTTTGGGAGATACCTTCTATTCAAACCATAACATTCTGCCCTGTCCCCCAAAAGCTCATGTCCATCTCGCAATGCAAAATGCATTAGTTTATCTCCAAGAGTCCTGATGGTCTCAACAGTTCCAGAATTGGAAAATGCAAATCTAAAATCTCATCCGAGACTCAAAACAAACTCTTGGCTGTGAGTCCCATAAAATTGAAAAGCAAGTTCCATACATCCAATATATAATGACATAAAGTAAGTATTTTCACTTCAAGATGAAGGAGTATGGTCACATAAAGAAGGGATGAGGCCAAAACAAGACCAAAACCCAACTAGTCAAATATTAGAAAAGAACAAAAGAAAACAGAAGCAATTAATAAAAGCAGAATTTAGTTATAAAATGGAGAAGGGACAGAATTCATAAATAAGTCTAAAAGCTGACTTTTACAAAGCAAAATAAACATTATCAAGCTACTTGTTACCATAAATCAGACAAAAGGAAAACACACAGATATATACAATTAGAAATGACAATGAGGAAATATTCTTTAAAACAAAGGAAAGTTAGTTACCTGAGACTATTTTGCACAATTCTATGAAATGAAATTTGAAAATCTCCATGAAATTGGTAACTTTTATATTTTAACTTTGGTAAATATGGAAAGTCTAAGAGAAACAGACATCCTTGGAAGAAATAGACAATATTGGTAGAGAATTCACCCAGAAAGCATCATGCCTAGTTTACTGCACAGGTTCAATGCCAAATCAAAAAGGCTCTCCTGGGCTAAATATGGAACTATTTGAAAATCAACAGATAAAATAACCACTGAGGACTGAGACATATCAACAATATCTAAATCTGTCATGATACCAGAATCACACAAACAAATCCTAACTGGGCATCATTGGAGGATGCTAATAAGCCAATGCATTATTATGAAAACTGGGAAACTGAAAGGAAGAATCAAACAATTACCCTGACTTTCATATATGAAGCATATTTCTCGATACACAAATAGATGGGGAAGGTAAATTTTTCCTAATTTCAGTATAATTGCTAAGAAATGAACATCATTCTGAAATTTGTAATATATTACAATAGATTGATTTTAAGTACCATAAAAGTCTTCTAGTACCACCCAAGAAAATGGGGAACCAGATCTTATATGCTTCCTGTTATAAGAATGTAAAATCACTGATGCATATTTTTTCCAAAATAAAAATCATCAATCCTCCAACAGATCAAGCTTTTAGATCCAAATAGTTTGCAAGTAGCCCTAAAATACAAACCACAAAACCAGATTTCAGGATCCTCTGCAGGAGAAATGATCTGGTTTCTTTATTAAATAAAGTGGAGGGAAGAAAGAAAGTGCAATGAATGGAAAAGAACTTGGATGGAACTTACTTGTATTCTCACAAAAATGATAAAAAAAATAACAGAATATTTGGAAATTGGAAGATTGGATATGTGCCAACATTGAAGAATGACTGTTAAATTCTGATTTAGTGGTGATCATGATACGATAACTTCTCTTAAAACAAAAGACCTTTTCTGAGATAAATACTAAAATATTTACAGATGAAATTATATGATGTCTGGGATTTGCTTTAAATAAGTAAGAAGTAAGAGAAAAATGTGAAACAAGGTTGGCCATGAGTTGGTAATTATTAAAGCTGGCTGATGGAGATGTGGGAGTTCATTATACTATTCTATTTTGGTATATATTTGAAACTTTTCATAATACAAAATTGATAAAAAATTATATAAGTAAAATGAAAGCACAACCCTGATAGGTATCTCGGGACTGTTAGCTGAATCAGGAGGCAGCGCTCTGCTTTCTGTTTTAACATGTTGGAGGTCACCCCAGCTTTCATGACAAGAAGTGCACTCACAGGGGCAAGGCTTTCTCTTTCTTTGCTCCTTTGATTCTTTCTGCATTTCTAGACATTCATTCAGCTTGTAGTCATAGAGCTGCTGATATTGTAAAAATGTTGCTTAGCAACATGTTAATGGGGAGAAACACTCCTGGAAACATTAGGAATTTTGTCTTTTGAAATGTACTAGTTCAGCATATGATACCTCCCACTGCTCAATTTAACAGGAGGAAAAATATCAACTCTCTGAATATAATTGTTTTTTTTTCTTTCCATATTCTAAGCTAGATCTGAATTTAAGTAGAATGTCTAAGAAATGAAGTAGAGTGATCACCCTGAACTTCTTGCGGTTCTGTTGGTCTCTATGTGGTTTGGACTGTAGCTGTCTGCCCCTGCAAGTATCTGGAGTGGGGGTGGGGAGGAGAGGACCAGAGAGTATGCAAGTATTGTCTAAAGAATGAGCACTAGATTTGAGGATCTAGAAGTTGGGCCCAGTGGGCCATTCAATAAGCCTCAATTTCTTTTCTAGGAAATGAGGGTATTTGACCAAACACTCTTGAAAAGCATTTCTAGCTTTAATGACTCTTTCCCTGTGGAAGATTCCCTAGGCCAATGACTCCAGTTGGGAGGCATTATGTTGCTTTGTCCTTCTTGGATCTCATAAAAAAAAAAATGCAGACTCTGGTTTTGTATACCTGGGGTGGGTGCTCAAGTTTGTGCATTTCTTAACAAGCTCCATTGTGACATTCTGATTCTGCTGGTCAGCAGCATGGGGCATTTACAGGAAAGCTCTTGGCCAACTTGAATTAGCAGAGACTAGAAAAAGTGACTGGTCAGCCTTGGCACTGCATATAGTCAAAAGGAAAACTTGAGATACAAGCCCCAGGTTCTGATTTGGATCTGTCCTGTACCTGTTGCCCAGCCTCAGATGTGTCAGTGGACCAGCCTGAGAGTCAGATTCTTCATCTGTGAAATAGAAGCGTGAGCACTTATTGAGAAGATGGAATTAGATGACGGTATCATGGGAAGGCTCTGAATCTAGGCCTGGAACTTCATAAGTGATCCATAAATATTAATTGTTGTTGTCATAAAGAAAAAGCAGCAAAGAGCATTTATGAAGGCTTAGGCTGTAGTATGAGCCCTTGACTCCTTCCAAGGGTGTCTATTTACTGTTTACTGAATTCCTTCTAGAAGCAGTGTGAAAAATTGGGAATAAAAACAAACAAACAAACAAACAACAACAACAAAAAACAACAACACTGGGCTCCAACTAGCAGGAAGTTCTTATCTCTGGTGCAGATCTGGCAAAGGCACACTGTTTTATTGGGCCTCACTGTACATGCTGGGCCAATGAAAAGCTTGGTCCTGTCCCTCCCTGGTCCAAACATCCTAGAGATGTATTTTGGCTCCCCTGGATGACTCAGTGCTGTGAGTGCACCCATGAGCTCTGAAGACTCAGCTCCATTTTAATGAACAGTGAGGGGTGAGGAGCAGTGGGTGGCGGAAAGCTTATCAGAATTGGATGAAAAGTCCAGACCTACAAGAATCTGCTAAGCAGGGGATCTATTTTAAAACTCAGTCCTTTTTAGCAACAGAGAGCCAGGGCAATGATTTAATTACTGATGGCCTACATCAGAGGCAAAATTAGAGCCAGCACACCGAAGAATCAGGGCGGAGAGTGGGTTCTCCAGGGTAGGCCTGGGTGGCACCTTCTCCAAACCTTCCCTCCACCTTTCCTGCTGTTGTATTTTCTTAGGTCTCTAATGTTCAGAGCTTTTGCTTTTAAACAAACAGGTTTAAGGCTCTATGATGTAGTCCATTTTCTAAGCATTTGTCAGCTTCTGTCTGCATCCGATACAAGCGTGTGTGTGACTCACTTCCCATTTTACTCCGCCCCCGGTTGTCTCTCACACACAACCCTGCCCCCTGCCACCACTTGACTATCATAAGGGACCTGGATATTTTATGATTATCATACTAAAAGTGTCCTTATATGATGCCACACGTGCTCAGAATTACTGAGGGAGACTTTCCCATGAGAGGGATTCAAAGGATCCCAAAACTGTAGGTCTGGCCTTAAAAGTGAAGCTCTATCTGAAAGGAGTTAGACCACTGATGTGATCACTCCAAATTAGAGATGAACTTGAGCGTCTGTGAGCCTTGATGGGATGATCAAGAAATCCTGGGTTCCTGGGACAGAAGGCATCATGACACTTAGGAGACTTAGCTGATTTGGTAGAAGGTGCAGACTTTTGAAGAGGCTCAGATTCCCACTTTATCATTAACCAAAGATGAGTGATTAAATGGGAGACCATTAGTCGGTCTCATTGTCAACCTCTTTAATGTTCTTTCCCCTACAATATAAAGAGTGCAATCATCTTTGTCTTAGGGTTCTTATAAAAATAGAATGAGATCTTAAGCTTAAAATATTTGCTATGTTGACTGAAACATCATCTTATCTAGACTAATAATGTTAACAATAACAAAAATAATAAAAAAAACATTCTAAATATTCCCTAGTGAGTGGATTTTTCTGGCATTTGTCTAACTCCTCCAGTGTTAAGATTTAGAGCACAGCTGTCAAACACCCTAAGGTCTAGATTCTCACTACAGATTTATTTTGTTTGTTCTTTATAACAGTAGTCACAAAGTTTTTATTTTTTAATTGTTGTATTACTTGCCATTATTTCAAAGATGGAGAAATGTTTAACAATTTGGCATCACAACGTACATTTCTTGAAATGTTTTGAAAAATCAGGTAGGGCAAAGAGCAAGCCCTCATTCTCGTCTGACAACCACCAGCTGCAGCTGAGCAGGAGCTGCCTGGGCTTGTACAAATCGTGCTTCTCCCCTTTGCCACAGTCTCCACCACTCTCTGTTATGTCACTGTTGCTTTGCTACTTCATGTGCATCACTATCTGTATCTTAGTCAGCACTGGGGGCTTCCATCTCTGGAGGTGATGGCTAACATACAGCACCATACTGTGTTGTGGTTTGACGGGCAGTGACAACCAGGATTGTGTCTCAGACATAGAAGTGTTCACTAATGATTTGAGAGAAGCCATATGAGAGGCTCCAGCAACCCATCTGGGTCACCTGCCAAGATCATGGTTAATTTTTTTTTTTTAATGATTTGCTTTTCCTACCTTCATGCTAAAAGGAAATGAGTTTGCCTTGAAGGTGCCTTCACCTTGGCCATAGGTGAGTAGACCGGAAGTCAACACCTGGTCCCTGGCAAGGCAATCAGATTCTCTGTGTAGTAGTTCTGCCCTGGAATAGTAAGAAGCTGAGAAGGGGACTGACAGTGGCAGGGTGCAACTAGGCGCAGGTGGGCTGGGAGCAGGTGGCAGGGGACAGAGGGAAAGGCCATGTGAGTTCTGGAGGAGCATGTGGTAACCAGGAGAACCAGAAGAAATCAGTCTGCCAAAAGAAATAGGGAAGTAGTCCAGACTTGCCGACGGGCAGAGGAAACCACTGTGTGACCTCCAAGACAGACAGACCTCGTGGCCCTCAGAGGTGGGCAGCCTGTTTGTTCAAGCCTCACGATACTCCATCGATTATTGCTTGCCCATCTTTTTTATTTCTAGGACATCCTCTTCTATTTTCCTCCTACTTCCTGGAGTACCCCTCTTACCTCCTTTCTTGATTTCTTCTTCATTTGATTCCAAAATGTCGAGATGCTTGAACTCCACAATAGGTTTCCTTACCTTCTCTCATCATGCTGTTAGGTACCTACTCAGCCATGAATGAGCAGACAAAAGACAATCAAAGGTGACTGAAAGTCAGCAGGGCCTTATCTGACAGAGGCCCCTGGAAGATGAAGGCTTGGTATGTTAAAACCTCTCCCATTCTTAAATATTTTGAACCATCTTGTCATTTTCTCTTATAATCAAGTCCCCAGGATATTCCCTTATCGCCAGAACTATGTCACATCTCCCAGTCACCTTGATAGTTGAAACATTAAGACCCCTGGGAAGAAAACACAATGGGGACAGGAAATTGAGGCAAAGACAGAGACTGAATTTCCTTACAAACTCTGAGCACCACACCATCCTCTTTGGATGGTGGTCCATGCAGCTGCTATGCTGTCAGTCAGAAGTCAGAAGGTGGCCTTTCATGGTGATGCAGCTCCAGAGGCCAAGGCAGGAGGATCACAAGTTTGCAGCCAGCCTCAGCAATTTATCAAGGCCCTAAGCCACTTAGTGAGAACCTTTTTCAAGTTGAAAGGACTGGGGATGTAGCTCAGTGGTAAAGTGTCTCTGGATTCAATCCCCAGCACCAGCCCCCTCCCCCAAACAAAAAGTCAAAAGGCGAACTTGTGCAGGGCTCTGGAAACTTCCCTGGGACTCCCAGTAAAACTGGAGTGCAAGAGGGGTGTGCAGTTCCTCTCCTTTCTGAGAGGACCCTCCCTCTCCCTTGAGAGTGTCCCTTTCCTCTTTTCTCTCCCTTCTAATTCATGCCTGGAACTGTGTCTGAAATCTGTCTGGGTTGATCACAAGAATCAGAATGTGAAAGAAGGGAAGATCTTCACATTGACTCAGTTTCTCGGAGTGCCTCTGATCTGTAACCGCACTTCTTAGATGATCCCTGTTTAATGCTAGTTATATGCTGACAAGGGATTTTAATTATGTATTCATTTCTTTAAAAGATGATTTCATTGCTCATTAGAAAGAATCAGTTATCTTGGGAAAACTTAATATGACCTGCTCACAGTGGTGCCTGATTGAAAGTAAGCAATCCGTCAACGTGGGTGAAGTGCATGGGTGAATGAAGAAATTGCCTTTGTGACTGTGGAGTCACAAAGCCACCTAAGCCACCTCCCATGCTCTGACCCAAACCTGGCACACTGACCACATTTATTATTATTATTATTAGTTGCTCAAGACAAAACAATGATCTTGACATATCATACATTTGATTCAAATGGGGTATGAATTCTTGTTTTTCCACGTGTACAGACTGACCATTTTTTTTAAGTTCTCTGATATGCAAGCTCTTTCCTGCCATAGAGCCTTGGAAATATGAAAACCCTCTGCTGATAAAGCTTTCCCAGGGCCCTTCCTTAAGTAATGGGGAACATTTCTCCTCTGTGTTATGCCACCATTTCCCAGGTGCTTTCTATAATTTCATTCTATCATTCCATGCATAAATTAGTACACGTGTGCCTATTTGTGTGCCACACATTTAACTATGCCCCACCCTGATGTTTCATTTTCTTTTCTCAACTATGCTGCTAACTTCTTGAATTGAGTGTTTGACCCACATTGATATCCTCAGCATCCAGCAGTTGCTAGAACAGAATAAATATTCAATGAGTATATTTTCAATAAATAAATGGATACCCATGATGCATTTTTCTCTCCAAACACCTCACATATTTTTTCTTCTTTTTGTTCTTTTATTAATTTATTTTTTATTATTTCTAATCAGGTATACATGATAGCAGAAAGTTTTTTGATTAATTGTACACAAATGGAGCACAACTTTTCATTTCTTTGGTTGTACATGATGTAGAATCGCACCACATGTGCTGTCATACATGTACCTAGGGTAATGATGTTTGTCTCATTCCACCATCTTTTCTACCCCCAGACCCGCTCCCCTTCCCTTCCTCCCCTTGGCCCAAAGTTCTTCCCCCCCACATTATGGATCACCCACTTATCAGAGAGAACATTAGGCTTTTGTTTTGGGGGGATTGGCTTACTTTGCTTGGCATGATCTTCTCATTTTTTCATATGCAGCTTAATTTGGTTTTGTTTTATTTTACAATCATAGAACTTTTGACTATAACAATTATAGTATTAGGCAGAAATTTGTACTGTGTAGATGTACAGTTTGATAGATTTGAAAAAAACAATGAACTTCAGCAATAAGTTCGGGTACATTTCTGAGTTTACAATGTGCATGTACATCTATCATTGCAGTTAATGCTCACAACAGTCTTTCAGAGCAAAAGGACATGGGGGAAAATAGTTCAAATTATCTAATAGGAGTTGGGATGACAGGAAAAATTTCCTGGTCTTACTTGATCCTTGCTGTATGATACGCCATGTAACTTCTGTTGTTTAAATGACTACCACTGCTATATATCACTGATGAAGGCTTTGCTACAAACCAGGCAAGGAGCTATATGCCTTCCCTTCATTAGATCAGTTCATCTTTACAACAACCCCTTGGATCTAGTACTTTTACTGTTGTCTTATGACATATGTAGAAACTGAGGCATGGAGATGTCAGAAAGCCAGTAAGTGGATAATTTGAAATGTGATGCCAGGTTTTTCTGATGCCTGAAATCAAATTACAAAATACTATAGTCCCTCTTGCTGGGGCAGGGGGATGGGGACTGAAAGAAGAACATCTGGAATTTTGAAACTCACTTATGCAGAATAAGTCAGGGCCATGTTTTGGGTACTAATCTCAAATCCTTTGAGGCTCCATGAAGAATTATACAAAGCCTAATGTGAACTGGAAACTCAGAAAGATGTGACTGAATCGGAGCCACTTTACCAACATCCCCTCTGAAATAGGACTTAATTAATGCACTTAATTGTTGAGAGAGATGTAATGAGATTATGCAGAGCCTTGGCTACACACTTCTTTCTTATTGTTAACTGTGTTAATTTGTAACAATGCTCAAGATGCCTGCTGAATGTAAACAGGCTAAATGAAAACTATTTTTTTTTCAGAGTGCAAAGAAATGTAATCACAGAGGGTAATTTGATTTTGATGCACTGTGTTTTTTTTTCCTCTAATTTTAAACACCCATACTCTTTATAAATAGGTGAAGGTGCATGATCATCTACTGAGCATAGAAGGCTGGATTACCCTCGCACCCTTCCCAGGTTCTGGGAATTGCCACTCTGTTCTGTGCTTCTTGAGGTTAACAGTACCATCCACATCTTCATCGGGGCATGCACATCTGTCCTCCTGTGCCTGATCCCTTTCACTTAGCATAATGTCCTGCAGGTCCCTCCCTGTTGGGGGAAGAAGGGATGTAGAGGAGATGGTATAGGGGCACAGCTGGATAAGAGGAATGACTTCTGATGTTCTATGGCACAATAGGATAACTATGACTGAAAATGATTAATTGAATATTTCAAAATAGTTACTAGAGAGGATTTTTAATGTCCCCAACATAAAGAAATTAGAAACATCTGGAGTGATAGATATGCTGATCACTTAGATGTGATCATTTCATATTGTATACAAGGATTGAAATATGACACTGTGCCCTATAAAGAAGAATGATTACTATATGTCAATTAAAATATTAAAAAAACCCCATAATCACAGAAAACATTTTGTCCTAAATAAATTAAAAGACTGATTTACTACAAATGTGACAAAGGAAACTTATTTTCTTCAGGTGGCACCATAGTGAATTATGATGCCTGAATTTCATTCAGGTTTTAAAAAAGAAAGTGAGGGATAAAGGAATTGTCCTCAATGCATATGGTTCTCTGTAAGGCATTGTGATGGGGAGGTCTCTCAGCATCCTAGCGGGATCCCCAGAAAACTCCTGGGTATTGTTTCATGCAATCCTGTTTTGTAGGAAAGGGAGACCTTGATTTGGTTCCTCCTGAGATAAGAACTAAGAGAACAATTGAAATACACAGCTGTCAAATCTATAAATATACCAAAGAGACACACTGAGAGGTGTGGAAAAGAAGTAGAGGGTGCGGAGATGGGGCTATGTCATATCAGCATCAAAAAATCCAAGTACCTTTCTTGTCAAACTAGATTGTTAATGATCGAACGACACCATAATACATGTTTTTAAATATATTTAATTATTTAATTTAAACTTCCAGCAATTGTAGCAATGATAATAATGACAACTTGAGTTTTCAAATTCAAACTTAAACTCCCTCCTAACTGATCTCATTACAATTGAGTACTCAACTTTGCCTTTCTTTCAACCTTCCAAATCTGAGGCTAGGTTTAAAAGTAAATTATAAAGAGATCAACTTTCCTGTCTCTTCACGTCACAGGAAAGGACTTTTCAAATCATTTTTTTTTCCGCTCAGTTCTTAACTCTAAAAGATCAAAGAACTGTGCTATGTGCCCATTCCAGAAGTCCCTCTGGGTTTAGCCCATCATGAATATGAATCATTGTGTTTGTTATGTTTCCAAAATATCCATTCATCATCCATCTTAGCATTGTTCAAAGAGATGTGGGGTCAGTTCTGCTCTCATCTGCACAAGGCTGTGTGCCCCTGTTGGTGGCCAAGTGAGCACTAGAGACAATTAACTACTCACTGCTGTGACTGCAGCCAAAGGTCTCCTCCATGGGGAAGAGAAGAGGCATCTCTGGAAGAAGCTCCATTCAGGGATCAAGTGTGACTCATGCCAAGGAGGCAGAACCTCTTTCTTCTCTCTAAGAGTGGTCCAGCTTTTATGTAGCAAGACAAAAGCAAACAATGGCCACCTTTTCTCTCCTGGAGGTGATAAGAAGGAGGAGACATTATAGCTTACTTTTTGAAAACTGAGCTATTGAACTCTTTGCCACCCCAGGAGCCTGACCTGAATACACTTTCTGACAACCTCCAGAGGCAATTGTCCTTTTCTTTAAGAAGCTGTCAGCTTGGAAAGAGACCACCAAGAGGGAAAAGAATTGCCTTCCAGAAAAGGCATTAAAGAATTTTAAAGTTGGGAGGTCTCTTAATGATTACTGACTCCGACCTCCTTAATTTTAAAATGAAATCTCAAGGGCAAGAAGAATTATTAAATCCTAAGCCAGACAGCCCATTGCTGGTTGTCCTAAACACTATCAGAGCCCTCTGTTAATAAGTCAGAGTTGAGCTTTTACTGTCATAAAACAGAACAAGACCAGACAGTCTCAATGGCAGAGGAAGCAGAGCAAATCCAGAATATATGTTGAGACTCTGAAACCTGACTCCAGGTGCATCTTTCCAGGGGTCAAGGAGGTCTTGATTAGGATTGGGTAAGGATCATGATATCACATTTTATAAATATTAGATTCAACAAAACTAGGATTTTCGAAGGCCAGATGCTAAAAGGGCCTTGGGTATAAAAAGTTGGTTGATGTTTTCTACTGAAGATTTCATGTTTCATTTGGGACATTCTTGGAATGAGCAATAACATTATTTGCAACTTTTTATCTTCCTGGACAAAGTTTCCTGGAAGAAGGAGACAATGCTGATGAAAACAAAAGACTAGCAAAATCCTTTCAAGTGGACAGTTAACTGTACTGGAGCAAGTAGTTTTGGTTCACAGTATGCTGTCCCCCAAATTATAAATGAAATCCTGCTCTAAGACACATGGCTGTTTGACTGAAGAAGATGAATGAGAATTTTGGTCCTATGTTCCTTATCCATTAACATTTCATGACCCAAGAATGTGTTGCTTAAACCAAAGAATAAAAACTATCCTTGAACTTAAAATAAAGTTTTTTTTTTTTTTTTGAAAGATTCACAGGAGAAAATCAGAGGAGATAAAGACTGTGTGTGTAGGAAGAGCCTGGAGATTTCAGAAAGGAGTTCTGGAAAGAGTAAGGAGGTGACTTTGACGTGTGGTGGAGATATGCAAAGATCTTAGGAAGAAACTCTCTGAACTGAAGGAAAGCAATTACAGAACAAAGAGACAACTTTCACGAGTGGAGCCATGTCTCCATGGGTGGTGAAGAGGACCTGTGTCCAGGTTCTCTAGAAGAAGAAGTTGGGAAATACTGAAACAATCAGTGACTCATTTTTTCCCTGAGCAAAGTGAAAAATACATCAGCCAAGCCAGCCATGGGACTTCATAGAGCAGTAAATTATCTTTTTTTTTCTTTTGACTTATTTGTAAGAAATGCCTATGATTCCACGATATTCTCCTTTTATTCTTAGCCATTATCACGCTTCAACATCCATTTTCAATTTCCATTGTTGAGCTGGATGGTTTTTATGGCATCTCAGCTAAAGAAAAATGAAAATGAATGTATAAAATGAAAGATAAGATTTATTTATTTTTCAAGCATAGAGAGTACTCTTTGAAGTTTTTCCTAAACTATAAAGAGAACATGTTCAGAAGGATTTAATTACGCACATCATTTCTTTTTAAAATAGGTATGCACACAGGTACTAATTGGACAATTTGCAACATATATTCCGATATTATCTACAGATGATGATTAAAATCGAAGAGCACTGTTTGATACTTATATGAATGTACTCAGTCTGTATATGAACTGATTGAGGCTGTATAGCTGGTCTGAAAACCAAAAATTTGATGACTAATAGAAAACAGCTAGGTGTTCAATTCATCAACTACAGTTACTCATTCTTATTGTATGAGTTCACACCCAGCAAGGCATTTGTGTGCTGATATTTGGGTGTATGTGAGCTATTTTAAATCTCATTCTATTTTCATTATTTTAGCTCAAGGAACAAACACCACCCTTGATAAAATCATTGGGCAGTATCTGGGGAGGTGAAAGTACTGTTTTTTCATAATAGGCTTTGCCTTAGGGCAGGCCAGAATATAAGATGTGATCTGAGCAGTCATGTTGCCCAATAGTCAAGGGTATGGACTTTCCGTCTGAATATCACATCTCTCTTGAATGACTAGTTTCATGACCTTTGGAATTGTTCAACCTCTATTAGTCTCAGTTTCCTAGCTGTTACTATGAGGACAATAATAGTTTTAACCCATTGGGTGTCAGTCAGGATTAAATCAGACTGTGTGACGCTTTTAACTCAGGACCTAACAGCTTTAAAATCCTAGCTATTATTGATATGGAGACTGATAGAGATATATTCCAATTGATTCCAGAAGCAAAATGTGCTGCCTTTGTGTATGTCTATGTGTTTGTACGTGGTTACGTGGGTAAGGTAAAAAATCAAACAGTAGACAGCAAGTTACATTGAAAAACTATAGTGTCTTGCTTACCTTTTTCTACTCCTTATTGTGCTCCTCTGAGAAAATATCTTTTAACCATTTCTATTTTAGTTTTTACTGCCTGTACCCCACATATCTAAGTAATATGCCTGCATACCCCTTCTTGATGTATAGACTTTAGATCATATTTTTTTCCATTCTATAAGAATTAAATAAGTATTTGTTCCACTATTCTTCCCTCTTATCTCCTTCTTTTCCACCAATGTTTGATGATTATATTAGTATTTTTAGTTCTGCCATTGCTTACATTTGCAACTTTTAAACAATTCATTTGTACCTTTTTTCTACTTATTTTAGATACTGCCTGAACTTTCCCTGTAATTTTGATTCCCACTCCCTTCTTCCTTAGTTTCTGAATGCCATCTCTATATTTTGAAGTTATCTTAGAATAGGGTCCCTAAAAGTAGAACCTGAGATGGGGGTTCCTGGGCATGTGGGTGCCCTCCAAGGGGGGATCTGGGGAGGCATGAGGAAGCATGGCAGGAAAAGGAAGAAACCAAGCAAGGCTATGATTCTCAACTGGAGTCTAACTTCACAGAAGCTCTGTTAGGGAGCTCTGGAGCTTGAATTGCACCACAGGGGAAGGGTGTCTTGAATTGCACCACCGGGGAAGGTTGTCTTGAATTGCACCACAGAGGAAGGTTGTCCTTTGGACATCCTCTGTCAGGGGATCATGGGTTGTGGGCTTCCTGCAGGAGGGGGAGAGAGAGTTGAGGTCAACCCCATCAGATAAGTACAATGCTCCAGAGAAGAGTGCAGCTATGATCCTCAGCAGCTGGGGAAATATGTGCGCGGACAAGGGAATCTGGGTAGAGCACAAGAGCTCATACCATATTAGGTGATGAGGAACAGGATATGATGAAGACTTCTCTTCCATCTCTTTCACATTTTCATCTGCTTTCTCATGATCTAGTCTTATACGTTTTTGAGAAGCACCGCTTGCAAAGTATTTTCACCTGTATTTTCTCACTGGGTCCACAGTCATGGGTGTGCATGCGTACGTGTGTGCGCACACATGCACACACACACACACACACACACACACGACTAGGTAGACAATAGGTGGACAGATGGATAAGTCACTTAGTTTACCTCCTTTTTGTGTATAACAATGGGTTCCCTATAAGTGAAAGAGCCAGTAAATAAAGTTTATGTTTTTTTTTTTCTTAATCTTCAAGATGTATTGGAACACAGAGCGATCTGGTAGTTATTTTTTAGTTTTATGCAATGAAGTAGAATACAAAATGCTATTCTGTAATCTGTCTCACCCTAACACACTGCCCACGTGTAGTCAGTGAGTTGCCTTCTGTGGTAGACCTCGAAAGACAACATGATCTATTGGGGTTACAGTGTCACAAAGAATGATATAGATCATTCTTTGAGAGAACTAATAAATGGGCTTTTGTGCCCACTTGGAGCAGAGTTATGGGGATACTGGAAACAAAAAATAAAGGTGACATTTGATTCTGAGAGGACCAAAGCTGGTACACGTGATTCTGACACTCCCATGGAGAGAAAAAAAGTTCATTAACAGACGGGACAAAGGCTCAATGTGCATTTTGACATTGGCTGAAATTATTTCTAGTAGAAAAGAAAAATTGATTTCTGGAGGCCTTCAGGATGGTGGCAAGTATAAGAAAACTAAGCCAGTAGTTGATTATACCAAAACAACACGTATTGCCTCAGGTAAATAAGAACACTTGAATATAGCAGTATTCTTGTGAATGCCTTCAGATTTTTGTAGAGTTGATGGCTCAAATACTGTCATCAGACTTGATATCCTCTGTCTTCCCTTCTGTTGACACTTTTTTTGCAGATTTGTATTATGGCAGGACGATGGCAGAAACTGGTGTCACATACTTTCATGTTCATGTTGGGTGGGAAGAAGGAGACATTTTTTTTAACCTTCTTCAAAGGGCCAGAGGTTTCCTCTGTTTGACTAGGTAAAATTTGAATCACTTTGGAATTAGTGATGGTACCTTACCCAAACACTACCAGCTGGAAGTAATGCTGAGAACTACTTGCAGGAAGTAATTGAAGAGGCAGGAAGAAAGAACATTGGACTTCAGAAGAACAGATATCAGCTATGGTGATTTGAAGGAATCAGTGACCTCTGAAGTTCAGAATTCTCAAGAGGAGCTAGGTTATACCTCTGCGAAGAGGGATTTTACCAGCAGACAGAACATTCTCACATGCTAGTTTGGCCACATAAATGTGCCCCCATGAGCACTGCATGGAAAGATGGCAATGAATTTTCATATTGCCGCCCACATGACTAAAAGTGAATCCAAGTTTCCCTAAATCCTACCCCCTGCTGGAACAAGTGGTAAATAAAGCATAAACCACTCTCATACATGCTTAAAATTTGGTGTAGATGAAAGGCAGTTGACTTCCATCTGAAAACAGAACTCCTGACAGAAAGCAATGCCTATGGACAAATGGGTCAGCTCCCCGATGACAGCATGACACTGGGTACATTTGTCACCTTAACACTTGGGGACAGACATGAGGGATTTTAATCATGTTAAAATAGGGTTACAAGTCAAAAGAGCCTATATTTGATACAGAAAAAGGATGCCAGTATAATTCCTTTGAATGGGTTACTCTCTCTGTTTAATTTGATAAGAAAAGATGATATTCTATATTTTCTTGATCTATAAATATCTCTAAAAATTCTAAATGGCCATCTCTTTTCAATATGTCTTTTCATCCTATGCCGCTAAATCACTCCTTCCAAATGCACTGTTTCAACCCCACTGTCTGATCTTTACATACCTTCAAAGGTTCCCATTTCCCACAGACAGGCTCTGACTGAATTGCTGAGTATTTAAGGCCATTCAAAAGGACATCTGCAATACTTTTCCAGACTTTGTTTCCACTATCTTGGTATAAATCTGGAGAGGTTAGTTTATGTTTTGTAACTTACTTTTTTGATGCAGTATAACAAATGACCATAAACAGCATCTTAAAGGTGTATATTATCTCATAGTTTCTATTGGTCAAGAATGTGATGGCCTAATTGTGTCTTCTTCTCAGGGTGTCCCACCTATAATCTAGGGGTGGACTAGACTACCATCCTTTCTGGAGCTTTGAGTTATCTTCCAAGCTTAGTTGATTGTTGTTGACAAAATTATATTCCTTGTATTGGTAGATGAAGAAAGTCATGTCTTTTCTGTGGCTGTTGGTCCTGAGGTCACTTTTTATTCCAAAGGCTCCTAGAATTTCTTTCTGTGTGACTCTTTCTCATTCTTCTCTTCAAAATCACCAAAAAAATCTCTTACTTTAGTGTATGGACTCTCATATCTCATAAGGCTACTGGTTAGCAGTCTAACTGCATTCTATTAGTTAGAATCAGCAGGTCACTAGTTAAGCAAAGGGGCTTACACAAAGCTGTGGACACCAGGGGGTCAGGTGCCTCAGTGGAGAACTAGGTGTTTCACTTAAAAAACACAAAAGAAGTCTGTACTCCTCTTTAATGAAATATCTTCTTCTTCTTACCATGTTCTGGAGAGAATTAACCTGTATGTATCCTGCCTTCTGAATAGAGTTGATCTCACTAGATCCTGGGCTCACTCTGTTTGCTCAACCTCAATGACATTTCCTCTATATCCCTGTTTCCAAATTACTCCTGTGCTGCAAGGTCAACCTCAAAACTCCTTTTCTCAGTGTCTTCTGATCTTTTCCATCTAAAATATTTTTCTTGATTGAACTTGAGAGCATAATATTAAGTGTAAGAAGCCAAACTCAGACAGTGAAGGTTCATACATTTTCTCTCATACGTGGGACCTGGAGAGAAAAAAAGGGGGAAAGAAAAAGAGATTGAATCCCATGAAAATAGAAGGAAAATCAGTAGAGTAGAGGAAGAGGACCAAGGGGAGGTAGGAGAAGTAAGAAGGCATAGGTACTGGGGAATGAAGTTAACCAACTTTTGTCACATGCATGTACCAACGTGCAACAGTGAATCCCACTATTATGTAAGAGTAGAATGCACCAATAAAAATATTTTTTAAAAACAAAATTAATTTTCCTCTTTTATATTTCATATAATGTTATATTTCATTATATTTTATGCAATTTTCCCCTGGCCTTCCTCCATCTATCTTGTATGGAATATGTAATTTTCTAATTTTATCCCAGTTGAAGGTTTGATATAGCTTACCTTCAACATTAGATTGCAGACATCTCAAGGGGAGGAACCATGTTGGAGCCACAGATTCTTCTCAAAAATATCCAATACAGGGCTATATTCAAGGTGGTTCTAATGTTTGTTAGTTGAGTGAAATTGATCTTGTTCCCCAGAAGGTCTGCTTGCAATGATAGCTTTTGGCAACCTTTGAATTATTTAAGGAGCAAGATTGCTTAATTTGTGCATTCCATGAAAAGTTTTGTTTTTTTTTCCCCAAGTTAAACTCTTTTCTGAATATAACCTAAATCCCTCTTGAAACACTTTTATTTTGGACATATTTCCTCATGTTTACCCATAATGAAGATTATAGATCATGTATCACAGCTTGAAGACCCTCCAATTACTTGCAGATTGTCTAGGTCAGTGATTTGATAGTTTCCTTTATTTCAAGAAGCTGTCTCCTTTGTTCAAACAGAACCTTAAGCAGAATACAAAACTAAAACCACAATGGCCCTAAAGAGCTGCTGTTCCCATAGAAGTGAGAATGGTAAGTCCAGAATCCTGGTTACTCACGTCTCACCACTAGTTGTCATTTCCCAGGGTGGACCTGCAGGCATCTCAATGAAATGCTAGGCATTTAGCTTGAGACTCCTTGATATTGATTTAACTTTTCATATGATTGTTAGGAAAACTAAAACTAAAAATAAAAGTCATACAGATATACAATTGAGAATCTTTTTTAATAAATACTAATTAAAGCTCTACTGTATGGGAGTTTGGCTGGCTAATAGCAAGACATAGCAAGCCTTTTAACATAAGTTACAGGAGAAGCCACACTTAAACTCTCAGCCTTGTGGCTTATATGATTACAATGGTCAGGTCTTCCATTTCCTTTGTGCCCATTTCTGTGGCTTCACAAAGTCAAAGTTAAAGAAGAAATGGTTAATTTTAAAGTCTCAATTTCTACAGTGGATCTGAAAGCAGATTTCACACTGAGATCAAAGCCCAACGAGGTCCCAGCTCACAGCAAGAGGCTCCTGTGAAGGTGTGTGGCAGCCCTATTTGTGCACCTCAAATTCCTGGAACTCTTACTCTCGTCAAATGCTGGAGAAAATGTCAGTCTCTTAGATGAGCTGGCTTTCTCACTCTTGCTGGGAGCTCATTTATATTTCATGTAGATTGGCACCCATGTGCATAAAAAAGATCAGAAAGGATAAGTTGATCTTATCATCCAGCTGCCCTTGCACAGGGGGGTCTAGTGGCAATTTAGCTTAAATCAAAAGTTGATTTTCCACACACATCCACTGACATTCATTCAACATCTGTTGTTGCCCACCACAATGTGATACCATCCCCAAACAATCATGAAACTTCTATGCTGTGAGGAATTTAGAAAACATGCATAGAGAGAGCAAGTGAGAAATACGTTATGCTTGATAAAATCCTAAATTATGTAATATGAACTCTAAGTGCTACTCCAGTTTGGAAATGGCACAAATCAGCACTTTAGAATAATTGGCAGAAGTCTTCAGTGGGGAGGAAATAGCAATAGTCTTGAAAGAGAAGTCAAATTTGCCTTGTACAGAAAGATGGGGGCTAAAAGAGGTTAGTATCATGTAAGACTATGGAAAATGATAGACAGTAAATATTTTAACAATAACTAAAATTAAATGAACACCTAAACACAATAAGCTTTGTATTTATTACTTGATAGAGATAATAGTCTGAGTAATTCCATGGGGAGAAACTGATACTGCCCGTGTTTTCCACATGGTAATCACAAGTAGTTAAGTCACTTGTGTAAGGCCAATTAGTAAAATATTGTGTTAGGATTTAAGCCTACATTTCTGTGACACTAAAGCCATCATTGTGAAAGCTCTCTGTTGTATTTTGACACATATGAGAAATAATGAGAAGAATATTGTGGTCTGGATTTGGGGGGTCTTTTGGGGAAAGAGTGATGGGAGTTTGAAAAAGTAAGGTGGAGACAGCCTTAGGTGGATGGTTGTCACCTGGGGGACATTTTTTCCCTGTTAGAGATATTTGCATCATCTGGGACATTTTTAGTAGTCACCACTTGGTGAGGGGGCTATTTCTGGCACATAGTGGGCAAAGACAAGTAAAGTTACTAATAATTCTATAAGGCACAGGACATATTCCCCCAAATAAAGAATTATTTGGCCTCAATTTCAATAACTGTGAGAAACCTTAGGAAAGATACATTAAGGAGACTGAACTTATGTCTTCAGACAATGGATCCATAACTCTAGGTTTGAGTATACCAGAGTGGCCTTCTAGGTCTGACATCTGAATTCCATCACCCATCACCTAGTTCCCCAAAGCACACTCGTCATCCCTCCAATTTCCAGTGCTTCCTTAAATAACTCTCTCTGCTGTCCACACATCTCTAGACTTACCTAGAGCACCGGGCCACACTGCCTTCTTCTCCTCTGGTGAGGCCTGTCTTCTTCTACCTTCAGTCTGCATTGAAAAGTTCTCCAGAAAGCAAATAGAACAATTCTGACAAGTTAGATCTGATCAAGTCATTTAATGCATAAGGCCCTTCAAAGGCTTCCTGGTGCCTGAACTAGACGGTCCTGCATGATGTTCTGTGCCTCCCATCTTTTTCTCCTTTTCCCTTTTCTGCATTGCAGTTTCTTAGAAGGGCCTGCTTTCTTTCCTGCCATGCCTTAGAACATTTATTCCTTTGCCTGAAATTGTATCCCTTGCACTTACCGCGCACCCTTCATTCTTCTCTTCAGGCTGGTGCCTCTCTATCCTGCAGAGTTGAGCCAGCCATTGCTTCCTCTGAAAGGACTAAGTCTAGATGTACCATTCTGCGCTTCCCCTTTTATAGTGCTTCTCCCACCTTGCTTATGGGATTGATGTCTATCTTCCCTGATGGACTGTGGTCAGTAGACTCTGTGTTCTATCCTCAGCATTTATTAGGGTTTAATATATATTTGCCGAACTAACCAATAAGTGAGCACAGCTCTGGGCACCAAGTAAGATAGAATAGATTGGCTTAATTCTCCACCCATTGCATAGTCCCATATTTCAAAATGTGTGTGGCATTGGCAAAAACGAAAAGATTCCAAGGACAAGAATTGTGGTAGGCAAATAAGAATGCAGGTAGACCAGAAGTTAGATAATTAATGGCGACCCCCCCGCCCTGTAGAACCACCATAAAAGCTATAATCTACTGAACAAAGCCTTTTATCCCCTTCAGTGTGGTCACCATGGCTTGTTAAAATAAGGACTATTTGCTGACTAGGAACATTCCAACCATGTAGATTATAGACAGTATCATGCAATTATTTATACCTGAAGTTAAAATCACTGCTTTCCTCTCAACCTGAGAAGATACAGACAAGGAACAGAACATTCTCCTCTGAGCAGTAAGCCATTAAAATACCATTTTTACTAGGAGAACAAGTACTTCCCACATTTCCTCTATGAGAATGTCAAATCTATCTCCTTGTATTTTTTTAAACTGTTATTAACGCCTAGCCTTCCTTCTGAAGGAGCTTCCCATTTCAAGACTAAATTTGCCATCACTTAACAAAGACACATCTGCAACACTTTTACTTGAAATTTACTGACTGACATACCAGTTCCTTTTTGTAGTATATGAAAAATTTGCCTCCTTATGTATTTGTTTGTTTACTTACTGTAATTCAAAGAGATAGTCCACTAACTTTGATTTTCTTCATTGTGTAATTGTCAATAATGATCTTTAATTTCACTGTTGTAGTGAAAATTTAAGTCTAATTATAAGGAGCTTGATTAATTAAACTCTAGCTCTAAATGTCAAATTACATCAGGAAAAGACCTTGTTTGAAGGCAACTTATGTTCTCTGTTCTATAAAAGATAATAAATAGCTCAATCCTCTCTATTCTCTGTTTTGAAGGATGGGTGTACCTTTATGATTATAAATTTGACATTATGGGATTATTGTTGTTGTGGAATCAGGCATGGGGCCCGTTCTAAAGACATTTTACACAGGCAATTTCCTCCCTCCCTCCCTTCTTTTCTTCTGTCTTCCAAATACACATTGAATCTCCACTCTGAATTATTAATTGTTCTATCTAAAGACTGAGGATTCAAGACCAAGTTACATATAAATTCCTAACTCTCATAGAATTTAAATTCTAACAAAAGAGAATAAATATGTAATGAAATAAATAAATGAAATACAAAGAGAGTTCAGTTGCAGCAAAACAAGGGAAAACTAGTGTCATTAAGTGGTCATGTAAAGACTTGAGAGAATGGTATCTTAGAGATCAGCCAAGCAAAAGCTCTGAACTAAAACTAGCTTGGTAAGTTTGTGGCTACTGAGGTTGGAGTAGAGTGGTTCTCAGTGATGATAGTTGGGATCTGGGGAGGATGATTGATGGGGGCCTGGAGGTAAAGAAAAGACCTGATCTTGCAGGGCCTTGAGGGATATTATTAGTATTTAAAAACATCTAGTATTGGAGAACAATTGGGAGGATTTTAAGTAGAAACTTGATACAAACATTTTTAGGCAGAAATACAATACAAACATTTTTGCATTTTGAAAAATCAATCTAGATTATATTATATATGTGGAGGATAAACTTAGAGGGTGGCAATATTGGAGACAGGATATCTTCCATGTAGTATTGCAAAGTTTCCATCTAGAGATGATGGTGGCATGAACCAGGCGATTAATAATGGAGACAGGAGAAATGGATGAACTTGGCATGTTAACGGGCTACACAATGGTAGAGCTGAGCAATTTCATCTTCAGTGTCGGTGAATTGTACCTTCTAGAATCTAACTCAGTTGTGTCTGAGGAGATCCATCTCTCTTACAATCAAACAGTAGTATTTCAAGGTTTGAAAGTTACGGAAGTAATCAGCTAATTCCCTATATATAGAGTCTATATTTATCCCAAGTAAATTTTGACTTTTAAAAGTTTCTTCATTATTCCAACATATTGCATACTTTTAGGATTCTAAAATGATCATACAAAATCTTTATTACTTCTTTTTGTAGCATCTGCATATTTGATTCTAATGCAATCAATGTCCTTATTCAATTCAGACACAAGGATACATACTGAAATTCAGTTTAAGATAAATCTGTGGGGTAGGACACCACAAATACCCTCTTATTTGACATCTGTGCATGATAATAAGTGATTTATGTGGTTAAAATGGACCTAAATGTATCTTTGTTAGTTTTTCCAAATTATGGAAATTGAAAGCATTTCATGCAGTTAGTAGGAGAGATATATTTGGTCATGTAGGCCTTTTGTGCTCCTCATTTTACAACAATAAGCTTTCCTTTGAAAGTTATAAAACAATATAAAAACTCCTTGTTTTCCTATAGCTTCTAGTCGAGGGCCAGAGTGAGTCCAAGGGAATAAAAGGAAGTCTGGAGTCTGGGAAGTGAAGAGGTAAAACTAAGTGGTCACCCAAAAATGATTTTGTTGTGGTGGTGGTTCTATGGAAATTCTTCGACCACTAGGATGCTCAGAAACTATACTTCTCTAGATTTTTGAAATGTAACTTTATGTATGTGGTATTTAATAATTTGTTTTCTACTTTATAAGTGTCTTTTTCCTTTTATCTTTAATTGTGATCCATTTCAAAATATTTATACACATCCAAAAATTTTAACTAGGCTTTTACTTTGATAACCCTGTTAGTTAAAATATATCTGTAAAATTTAAAAATATGCATGCATTATTTAAGCATGCTAACCATGCCTAGAATTAAAACTAATGAAACTTCAATCTTACTGTCAGTTTAGAGACGGTATACTCTCAGCATCTCTTTAATATCTCTAAAGATTGAATTTAGAGCTGGACACTGTGGCACATGCCTATAATCCCAGTAGCTCAGGAGGCTGAAGCAGGAGGATTGTGATTTCTGAATCAGTCTTAGCAACTTCCAAGGCCTTAAGAAATTCAGCCAGACCTTGACTCTAAGTAAAATACAAAACAGGGCTGGGGATGTTGCTCAGTGGTTAAATTCAAAAAGATTGAATTTAATTCAATCTGATTTCCTGCCACCTACTACACAGGGCAAGGCACCTTAACAAATGACCAACAAAGATGATGTGTTTTCAAGCGTATGTGTGTGCATATACCATGTTTTTGTAAGAAGCTTTTCAACTATATTTTTTTTTGAAATGGTATTCAATGTAGAATAATTGCTGACTGGCATTCAAGTCTAGTTTTGGCACTCTAAAGCTGGCTTAGACATGTGAATATCTAAGTCTTAAAACTGAATTATTGGAATGTTGAACTGATAAAAGACAAGAGCAGCCTTGGAGTATGCATTAAAATATAGTCAAAATGGATGACAATGCTTCAAATATTGAGAATAGTATCTTCCCCCCTGAGTCTTCTCCACTCTACACATTTCCAGAATAACAGAGAGGTTAACAGTCCCAGAGAGTCAAGAAGTTATTCAATCCTAAGTTTTTCCCTCACAGAGATATGATTGACTTTGGGGATTCCTTTGGTTACTCTAGTCTTTGAAAGCCCAGACTCTTTCCTGTTGAGATGATGTGATGAGTTCCTGGGGGAATGGCACATAGTGAGTGCTTAGTGCACCCTTGCTACTGGTGTTCTTAGGATACACTTCTCCGTTCCTCCTGTGATGTGCTTTTGAGTACCTGTATAACTGTTGGATTGGGTGCTTGCTGTGGATATCTTACATTCTCTGACCCGATTTCTATTCCAGCGATGCTTACTACAAACGATTCTGTGCAGACTTAGATTTCTGTTTGTCACAAATGAATATCAATAAAAGGAAATTCTTGAAGGTTGTACCCCATCTCTTACATCCTGCTCTGAGACTTCCCTAAACTCTTGCAACCCCAGGGCCCTGATGGCTACTCACATATGTACAATCCAGAAGTGTGAGCTAATTAAGCACATGGGGTCACCAGTGACCAATGTGGGTAGAGGAACAATGGATGGATGTACATGTTTTTTCTTTATTTCTCTGCAAATGATTCTGAAAACTACTCCAAATATATGATCCAATACATAGTCATTTTACTGGTGGTCCCCTTGACAGAACTTTCTCTTACTGGATTTTCCTCTTTCCCTCTTCACTCCCTTATCCCTCAGTGAACAAACTCTCTTCATACCAGATGCTGGTTTCAGAAGATGCTGGGGATCATGTAACTATTTCTTCTTTCTATTCACTAAATTTATGAAAAATATATTAGAAATATAAAACAAATATCAGGTTTTACTTTCAATTGCTTTATGAAACATCAAGTGGGAATGACTCAAGCCAGTGCTTTCTGACCTCTTTCATGTTGTGACACATAAATATGAACATATATGTATACATACTGAGGTGACTGGATGAAGCTAATTGGCTCGGGGCTAAGGGATCAAGTTCCGGGTTCAACAGCTGCTTTGTAATACCTGACTTAAGAAGAAAATGATGAAAGTTAACACAGCCTGCAAGACATTTTAGAACAATGTGGCTGTATCACAGCCCATGAATTTGAATGTGTGATTATCCCATCTTAACCCATATGACATTTACTTTCGTGCTAACATGTATTAAAATATCTAGTGATGGCTGCATGAATTGGAATGGAGAGAAACTAGACATGGTGAGATCAAATTAGGAGACTATTAGGAGAATTCAGATAAAGGAATCAAAATGAAGGAACCTGGAGAGCATAATGGATTCAGCATCTCTCCTAACACCTTCCATTTAGATTCTTGATAAGTTTTTGGAATATGAAGAAGAGGAAGTACAGTGAAAGATGAATTTTCCACTGAAAGAATGATTATGATGATGATGACATAGTGACAATATTTTTTCACTGACCATTGTTTGATAATCTGTACCCTGAGGGCAAGAAGTGAGTCTGAGAGTGATTGAAAGAATTGCAAGTCATAATGTTTGCATTTAGTTAAATTGTAGGTGAATACACTTGTAGGGAAATGAGCAGTGTTTTACAGTGTTGATGGGAGTGAAATTTGGCACAATCATCTGAAAACCAATTTAGTGCCTTTTACCTCCAGAAATTTCATTTCTATGTATCTGTATTAAATTATATAGGGTTGTCATAACAAAATATCACAAACTGAATGGCTTAAACAACAAAAACTTGTTTTCTTACAGTTTTGTAATCTGGAGTTCAAGATCAAGATGTTGGAAACGTTGGTGCCTTCTGAAGCCTAATGACTTGTATGTGGCCATCTTCTGCCTATCTTCATATGTTCCTCCTTCTGTGAAAATTTGCCTTCTAATTCCTCTTCTCATAAGAAAAGCATTCATATTGGATTGGGTCTACCCTAAAAACCTTTTAATTGCCTCCTTAAAGTCTTATCTCTACATATAGTCACTTTTCAAGGTACTCAACATTAGGGATTTAACATAAATTTTTAGGGGGACATGATTGACTTCATAATGGACTACCTTAAAAACTGAATGCTGAATTAAGAATATTATAGCACTTTTTAAAACATTTATTTATTTGTTATAATTTGTTATACATGAGAGCAGAATGCACTACAATTCATATTACACATATAGAGCACAGTTTTTCACATCTCTGATTATACACAAAGTAGAGTCACACCATTCATGTTTTCATACTTGTACTTAGGGTAATGATGTCCATCTCATTTCACCATCTTTCTTAGCCCCATGTCCCCTCCTTTTCCCCTCCTTCCCCTTTGCCCTATCTGAAGTTCCCCCATTCCTCTCATGCTTCCCCTCAATGCCCATCCTCATTCAGCATTTGGTATTTTGAGAAAACATTCAGTAGTTGGTTTTATGAGATTGGCTTATTTCATTTAGCATAATATTCTCCGAATCCATCCATTTACCTGCAAATGTCATAACTTTATTTTCTTTTAAAACTGAGTAATATTCCATTGCATATTTAAATCACAGTTTCTTCATCGATTCATCTATTGAATGGCATCTAGGTTGCTTCCACAGTTTAGCTATTGTGAATTGTGCTGCAATAAACATTAATGTGGCTATGTCCCTGTAGTATGCTGTTTTCAAGTCCTTTGGGTATAGACCGAGGAGAGGGACAGCTGGGTCAAATGGTGATTCAATTTCCAGTTTTCCAAGGATTTCCATACTGCTTTCCATATTGGCTGCACCAATTTGCAGTCCCACCAGCAATGTATAAGTATGCCTTTTTCCCCACATCCTCACTAACACTTATTGTTGTTTGTCTTCATAATAGCTGCCATTCTGACTGGAGTGAGATGAAATCTTAGAGTAGTTTTGATTTGCATTTCTCTAATTGCTAGAGATGATGAGCATTTTTTCATATATTTGTTGATTAATTGTATATCACTTTCTGAGAAGTGCCTGTCCATTTCCTTTGCCCGTTTATTGATTAGGTTATTTGGGTTTTTTGTGTTAAGAATTTTGAGTTCTTTATATATCCTAGAGATCAATGCTCTATCTTATGTGCATGTGGTAAAAAATTGCTCCCATTCTGTAGGCTCTCTATTCATTTAACTAACTGTTTTTGTTGTTGCTGATGTTGCTAAGAAGAAGCTTTTTAGTTTGAATCTTTCCCATTTATTGAGTCTTGATTTTATTTCTTGCATTCTAGGAATCTTATTAAGGAAATCAGGGTTTAATCCCACATTATGAAGATTTGGGTCTACTTTTCCTTCTATTAGGCACAGGGTCTCTGGTTTAATTCCTAGGTCCTTGATTCACTTTGAATTGAGTTTTGAGCATGGTGAAAGATAGGAGCTTAATTTCATTTTGCTGCATATGGATTTCCAGTTTTTCCAGCACTACTTGTTGAAGAGGCTATCTTTTTGTAATAAAAAAGTAAACAATCTCAAAATTTACCAATAGGTATTTGGTTAAATAGATCATGTTACATTGATACTGTAGAATAATGGGCAACTATTTGAGAATGAATTTAAAACACTACATGCAAACATGGAAATATCTTTAGACATACTGCTGAATAGGAACAGAGTAAGTAACAAAATAATATGAATAATTGCACACTGTGTTTGTAAGCAACATTTATGTTTGTGTATACTTACACATATATGATAACATATGGAAAGAATGCTGAAAATAGCTATGTACACAAAAGAGTTAATATAGATTACCTGTGGGGAGGCCTATTCAGTGTAGAGGCAGGGGTGGGATGAGGGTTGTGTCTTTCTTGTTTTGATTTCTAGTATTTGAATATAGAGGGCTAAAAATGAATATTTACTCAGAGACTAAAGTCTCTTTTAAACATTTCAGATGTATCAACTTATGAGTTTCACAATAACCATGAACTGTACACTATTATTATCCTCAAATTACAAAGCAATCTGAGGCAGAGTTAGATGATCCACCTCCCAGGGTGAGGCAGATGGTCCTTGGAAGAGCTGTGGCTTGAACCCAGGTATTCTGAATTTTTAGCCTGAATTCTTAACTATCATATATAACATCTGTTATTAGGTTCTACCTCTTAATGAAATACTTCAACAATATGTGTGCAAAAATTAATAAAATCATTTACCTAAGTAGTTCCTAATTTGAACTTTTACCTGAATTCACCCTTTTATGCATTTAGTCTGAAAAAAAAGGAGGAATATATCACTTTTATCTTCCCTCTAGATGTCAGTGTGATTTAATAGAAAGAACTAGTCCAGGTGTCTATGTTCCAAGAAATTAGTTTCAAGTCTCAGTTCCACCATCATATAACACTCACAGAGTTTAAATTTTCCTAGGAAATTATCTGACCAATGGAACAAGAATGACTACCTGGCAACAGTGTACCCCTAGTACTAGTGTAAGGATCAAATGAAATCTTGCATCTAGAACTCATTCATGGAGAGCTGACTTTATGTGCTTGTTCATTATCCGGTAGTGAATACTTCTCAAATTTATTGGAAGATTTCCAGGAATTGACTATAAGAAAAAAAAATGCATGGTTGCATACAATACTAACCTATGGAATCTTATGGGTGAGAAAATCTCATTAAGCAACTTGATGAATGCTGTAGAGCTTTGGACTTGGGAGATAAGATCATCAAAAAATGAAGGAACCTTCAGGGGACTGTTTTGTTACCATGCCTATATGGCTGGCTTATTGCTTTGTGCTGTTGTGCTTGTAATACAGTAGAGGAAGTGTCAAAAAGTTCATTGAATAATGTGGAAGATAAAGAAATAAGAGAGAATGTTCCTACTCTGAAAATATTTCCTAATAAATGGGAGATCAATATAAATAGGTTGGTAAGGATTCTGCAACTTGAAAGATTAAGAAGAATGAGAAATGTAGAACAATATAATAGTATAATGTAATCAAAATTTTGAAACTAGAAAGGGACCCTAGCAATCATAAGCCCATGGTTTTCAATGACAAACAGAATCTTAGGTGTCTGTCCACCAGTGTACAGTCAAGGAAGGGTATCTTGGTGGCATTTCATTTTCAAGCAGACAAGCTATACATTCTTTATTTTAAATACAGGACTTCTTGGAAATATTTTTTGAATAAAACTTCCTTGGGTAAACAGTATTTTGAGATTCAATTACTGATATTTTAAATGCCTTAAGAGGGGAGGCATGTTCATCTGTTGTCACTGTTGCAAAATACTTGAGAAAATCAACTTAACAAAAGGAAAGGTTTATTTTAACTCACAGTTACAGAAGTTTAAATCCACATCTGCTTGGCCCTGTTGCTTTGGGCCTGTGGTAGCAGAGGGTGTCATGGTGAGAGCAAATGCAGAAGAGGCCTGTTCAATTAATGGTGGCCAGGAAGGAAAGAGTAAGAGGAAGCAGCTGTGGTCCCAATATCTTTTTCAAGGGCATGCTCCAGTAACCAACTTCTTCCCACTTGGCTCCATCTCTTAAACTTCCATCAGCTCCCAATAGTGCCATAACTGGGGATTGAGCCTTTAACACATGGGCCTTTGGGGAATATTTAAGATCCAAACTACAGCAGAGATAAACTTGGAAGAAAATTATTGCATCTGAGGTACTGCAGAGAGTGAAATTTTCCCTCTGAAATATAGGGGATTGAGATGTGTAAGTGCCACACCACCTATAATAAAGCAAACAAAAAGAAATCATGAGCTAAAATTCATAAATCATATCACATAAAATGCTTTGCATTTGAATAAAGTGTCTAAATGAATTAAGGGTGACCCAAAACATCTTTATTTTGTCATTAATCTTTTAATTCAATTTGAGATCACTTTTTAACCACAATCCTGAACAGATATTATTTTATGAAGAAGTGTTGAGTTAGACCAAGGAGAGAAGGATTTAGACTATCAGAAAAGAGGTGAAACGCTCTGCTCTGGAAGAAGCAGCTCATTTTGACCTGTTTCTCGCCTCTCGATGAAGAGGATGTTTTAATTACAGTAAAAGCTTCTTACATTGTTGTTCTTTGTCTTGTTCACTTTTAATTTAGAGGTCTATTTACTCTTGTTTTCAATACCTGTTAAAGAAATTTAAAAAAATTTCTCTTTGAAAATCTTAACCTAAATTTTCTTGAAGCTTTTCTGTCCTACTGGACTAAAATCCTCACATGTTTTGGGAAACTTAATAAAGATTAAAATGTTTATCTCCTGTATGTTTCAGCATTTTCCAAGTATCAGTTAGGTAAAATTCTGGACCAAAACAAAACAATCAACAGATTGCTTTTGGAGTGGATTTTGCAATTTTACAGCATCACTTGCCAAGGAAAACGGCTGAGTAAATACCATGTCCCAGAGTAAATATAAACAGGGAATTGGTTTATCTCCTTTCAGGTCTTGGTCCATATGGCTGTAAGAGTGCCCAGAGGGCTCTCTGAATATTGAAGAGGGAAATTGTCAGAAAGTACTCATTACCTCCTTTCAAAACAATAAGCCAAAATGTTGACTATTATGAGTTAGTCTGTTAATTTCTAGTATGTAGAGGAACTACATTGGGTGTCTATGGTCCCTGTTTCCCAGCATCCATAAACAACCTTAGATTTATTTGGAAATTGCAAGACACAAGGGTATGTTCACCTGCAAGAAAACAGAAAACCCTAGTTCAATGGCTTGAAAAACTAGGAATTGAATCATCACATACAGCAAGAACTCAGTAGGTAGGCAATCCAGGGCTTCTATGGCAGCTCAATGACTCCTTGTTCTCATGCATGTTGCCACTTGGTTGTAACTTGGCCACTGTGTCTCCTGATCTCATTTTCATCATTTAGGCAGGAATAAATAATTACAGTGTCTACTTCTAATTAGGCAAATCTTTATTGTTCCAGAAAGAAATGCTCTACCCCAAGGACATTTTGCCTCATTTTTGTCTATTCCTGCATAACAGGATCCCCCTTTATGTGCTAGTGATAGTAGGAAGTCAAGAACATTGTCTTCCCATCTTTTGTAGTGAAGAGAGGAAAGTGGGCTGTAGATAAATGTGGGATAGGACCTTCACAGTACATTCCATAGGAAGCTCAACATGGAAACCCAAATCACAGAGCCACTGAGGCACCTGAATCTAAGCACCTTTCATTTCCATGTTCAAATGCCAGATGGGTTTCGTCAACTCTCCCCTCATAATTAACCTGTCTCAATATCTAAAAATATCCGAAAAAAATGACTGAATTATTAAATTCTCTGGGATTATTTTATACCAATGAGATAAATATTAACACAGACTTTTGTTTTGTCTTGTCTCTCCATAGTTAGTACCTGTACATTTTGTTGCCAGAATACATTCCTCCTCCCTCTGTCAATGGAAAAAACCCAACCTTCAACTGGGAAGCCAAACCACTCACACCTTGGTCCACAGGGTTGGAGGAGGCTGAGCTCATCTCTACCGGGGCCAGTAAGTCATGTAGAAAGCAATCAGCTTATGACTTGCCCGTAGGTTGATTGAATCTGGGGGCGAAGGGGGAGAGGAAGAATATGAGCTATTTTGAGCTTACAGGAAATTAATCTAAGACTATGGCTGGTACTCCCGAGGAAGGGAGGCTTTTTTACTATAAGCTTAATTCTCTAAGGACCTAAATTTGAAAATATCAGGAGAACTGCATGGGGACACTGCATGCCAACATGAAGGACAGCAGGTCAAAGAGATGTGGAAAGACAGACTGCATCCTGTGGTATAATATTTCATTCCTAGATCCAGCCATGTCTGACTCCAGCCTATCCCTGAATTCCCCAATTAGGTTAACCAATAATCCTCCAATCTTTTTATTTTTAAGTCAGTTTGAGTTGACATGCTGTCTCCTGATACTAATAACACTCTGAATAATATAGCATCTAAAGAAGATTTTATTTTTCAAAGTTGATTGTGTCCTCACTGATAGAAATTTATTTCTATCAGTGAATGTTTGAGCACAGGTCATACTGGTGTGGAAGGTATATTTCAATTCTTTAAATCACATTACCTATGTCACAAAATGTTTCTGCATTAACAGGTATGAAGATAATACTCTATTAAGTTTTACTGACTGGTAGAATGGATGTTCAGGAACCAGATTTCTTATTCTGACCTTATAAACAGTTTGCTCTGTGACCTTATTCACGTAGTTTGAGCTTTCTGAACCTTCGCACTTTCATTTGTAAAATTGGGTTCATGACATCTGATATATCTAACTGCCTATTGAGGCTGAAATGAGATGATATATGCCATGGCCCAAGGTAAAAATATAGCACCATGCAAGCAAATCACATTGTCTGGAACAGGGGTCATCAAACTATAACCTACAGGACAGATCTGACCAGTCATTTGTTTTTCTACATAAAATTATATTGAAGTAAAGTCATATTCGATTGTTTAAATTTTTTCTATGGCTGATAGCTTTTATGCTGAGATGAAGAATTTAAACAGAAACCATAGGATCGACAAAGTCTAAATACTTCCTATGTGAACATTTATAGTAAAATTTTTCTGACCTTCAGCCTGGAATTAGGACACTACTTTTAATAACACTAAGGAGGAAAGCTCTCATACCTAATCAGCATCCCCTGAGAAATCAGTGAATATTCACTGTGTTCCTTTCTTCTTCATTTCCACTTCTTTCAACTATGGTTTTAATAGCATCAACACTGAAAAACTGAGTAGCATGGAAAAATGGAAATGGGGAATAATTTTTTTAAATGTTCTTTTAAAATATGCTTTGCACACAGCTGCAGAACTAAAATTTGATTATTATTCTATTGGAACAAAGGCATTGTGGACATCTAGATTGCTGCTTTAAAATACATGCAAAAAACTGTCTCAAGATAGAATCCAAAGAATGACTTCTGCTTCATCAGCTGGTGTTTGTCACATCAGCTGATTGCATGTGGCTGGACAAGTCAGATTCACTGCTTAAAGAATCTTGTTCTCAGAACTTTTAAGGAAGAAGGGGTAGAATTGTTTTATCTGTCCTTTATAATGGATCATTTAGTTCAACTCTGAATCAGGTATTCATTTAATGATGTAAGAGGCACTTACTGAGGGTCTACTACGGCCCTGGCACTATGCCAGGCAGTGGAATCAAGACTTTTTCCAAGACACAATAATAGCTCAGTTTCCCCAACTGGTGGCATTTAAATTCCATGGGGGAATTCTGGTTTCACTTTAGCGTCCAGTTGGTGCTGTGGTACTGTTGCTGAGCTCTTGCTTAAACACCACCAATAATGGGGAACACGTTTCATGGCTGAAAAGAGATAATTACGAGAAAAGTTGGTGCTATTACATGCCTCTCCTTGTCTGGGTGATGTACTCAGCATCACAGGTCATATCTTCTCCCTTTCCACCTATCAGCCTTGCAGATAGGGAAAGTGTTTTTCTCGTCCATTGCCACCTCCCAGCCCCAGATTCCATAACTGTTCTTACTTTAGACTTCAGAATTCTAGTTGATAATTCATTAAATATTTATCCATGTCATTTGCATTCTAAATTATGCTAAATGTATGTAAAAGTTGAGACCTTTAGCAAAAGTACTATGGGGCTAAGATAACTTCATTTGTACTTAAATACAATAGAAACAATACATAAAATTTTTTATTAGCACTAGTACTAATTCTTAGAAACCCATCTTGATATTCAATCCTGAAAATTGGGGCAAGTTACCATCTTGAAAAGTTGAGTTGGGGGATTCAAGAAGTTTTGGTTTCCAGAAACTTTGAATTAATGAAATGTCAGTTAGCATATTTAAAAAAAATACTTTTGGGTTTAGCTTAAAAGTGTTTTCACTTATTTTGTAAATGACCCTGTGTGACATCATACAAATTCATTCTAGGTAACAGTATTATACAAGAATTAAAGGTTTGAGCTCTCAATATTTCACATATATCTTGAATTTCCTCTACTCTTCTCAGCCTTTGCCTCATTTAAAATGATTTATTGATGTTTTTTAAATAGTGCACATCTTTAGAAACTATACCACTGTATTCAGTAGCAGACTCAATAACCCCTTTATTCTCAGTGTTGGTCAAGATTTTTTCCTCTTTTTATTTTTTGCCTGACATGGTCAGAGGAGAATCACTGATTTCAGCCATGCTTCAAAAGCCCTTATTCTGAAATTCTCTGACCTTGTAAAATGGTTAGTGGTTCACATGAGGTGCCACGATGATCATCCCATCATCCTGATCATCATTCAAAGATTCTTGAGTTTGACTGCAGCTGCCTCCCCAACCAAGAGCCTGGTGGGAAAGAGTTACAGTTTCCCAACATAGTGGTTGGAAATAATGCACACTTGCTCAATAATCAATATTATGGGCAGGACTCACTGAAGTCCACTGGAACTGCTCAAAGTCTAGGAAGTTGGAGGAACCAAAAGCCTCCCACACTTGGATCTGGTGCCCTGTGTAAGAGGACACAGATTCCAGGAGTTGAAGGACTTGGGGATCTTACTGCATAGGACTGTGTAGTCTAGCATTACCTCTTCAGCATCACAGTGTCAAGGTGGCAGACTTCTTGTCTATTGTCTCATGTTCCCAAAGGTTCATGTCCTAGGAGTATAATCAAGGTGGATAATCTACTATTTCTAGTATCTTGGTCTCAGAGATCATTTCTGCTGTCATCACATGCCCACCTAAGTTCAAAGGCAGGGAAGAAACTCTGTCTCTTGATGGACGAACATCAAGGTTTGATTGTAAGAAGTACATGCTGGATGGTAGATATCAGTGTGAACCCCTTTGCAAATACAAGGACGGCGTCTCTACCTCAGCTCTTGCTACTGAGAACATGCTGAATTTTAGAAACTTGTTTAAACTGAATGTAGAGAGTAGTTTTAAGTGTTACTTTTTATAATCATTTTCTATTTCTGCATTTGTAGGTTTGTAAAATGGGGGAAACATCTTTCTCAGTCTCTACCTACCCCTCAGTGTTCTGGATGCTTCTTCAGACCCCTGTATCTTAACCTCTCTAGTGCTGTCCCTGAACTACAACATCTACTTAAACCGCTGCCCACCTTCATCTCCTGTCTTCTTCTAAGTGCCACCTTTCTTGATTATCCCTACTATCTCTATTCCCCTTCTGGCTTTGGGATCCCTGGACCACTCTACACTGCTCCTGTTAAGGCTCCACCATGACTCTAACTCTAGCAGAACTCCAGCAATTGCTCCACGTCAGCCAAGTACCCCAACATTCCTTAGACTACTCACATTGACTTGCTTCCAGTATTGTTTTGATATCATTAGGACCTTCAGCAGCCGTCTAGTCTAGACCCCCTTCCTTCTCCCTGGCTCTGACATTTCTATTCTCCAACAAGGATAAGTGTGGAAGGGCACATCTTTCTATGACTATGGTCCTTGCTTACCATATTTTTTTGTGTGTGTTTTTCTGTCGTTTTTATTACCCATCTTTATTCTAAAAGGTTCCCCCTTGTCATTTCCTAATGTTTACATGAAATTTCATTTAACTAGTAATGGACATTTAGTTTGCTTTCAGTTCAGTACAAATATAAGCAATGATCCAGTAAATTGTTTTGTACACAGCTCTTTGCATACATGCTTGACTTAGATTCTGTTCCTGAGAAACAAACTCTAGAGATTTTCATTCAGATGGTTTTGAGGAGTGCCTTGGGCATAGTATCTATTCAGAAGGTGAGGGACATCATGCAGTTAATATGGAGGCATCAACCAGTTCCACAGGAATGTGTGGAAAATGGGATGGCCGAACTTTGTTCCCAGTACCAATTGGTCTCCAGGCATGAGACACCCTTGAAGGAACAACATAAACTAAATGAAGCATCACCCTTAGACTGAGGATAACTCCAGGGAAATGCCACAGCATGATTCACCAACAGACAATACAAATGGCATTTGGGGAAATGAGGGTCTTGAAATGGGGATCTGAGTAACATAATTCTCATTACAGTGTCTTATTTTTCTTAAGATTGATTTCCTGGGTCAACTGACTAATTCATTTTAAAGTATAATCTGATCAAAAATATAATTTGAATAACTAAAATTATTTCCAATTTATAGACTTGTGTTTTGGACAAAAATATAGTCTACTTTAGTAAATATATTTGCACATTTAAAACAAAATCGTACCTGGCTGATGTTGAATGGAGCATCCTCAAAATGTCAAACTGAGTTGCTTGAAAGCGTTCAAGAAGTTTTTACCTGATTTCTTTTTTTTTTTTTTTTGATGTGTTGATCTATCATCTATTTGGAGAGGATAATAAAAACCTTCAACTATAACAGTGAATTGTCTACTTGCTTTATGTCTTCAAGAGTATTGAAGTTTTGTTACTGGTATATAGAGTTTCAGAATTATTACAATCTGTAATGAATTGGCCTGTTTTTTACCATAAAATAACATGGAAATATTACATGCTCAGAAATTCACCTTGATATTAATATGGCTACCTCAGTTCTCTTTTGATTGGTGTGTGAATGGCATATTTTTTCATCCCTTTACTTTTAATTTATTCAGTTTTTATATTTTGTTATGAGCCAGATTTAATTGTATCTTAACTTTTATTAAATTTGGCAACATCTAATGTTTATTTGGGATGCTTAGAACATTTCTCTTTAATATAATTGTTGATATGGTTACATATACATTTATTGTCTGATATGTGTTTTTTGGTGGATCTTACCTACTCTTTCCTTTTTTTTTCCTCTTTAGACTTTTAAAAGATTGAATGGGAGTGACTTCATTTCACTTCTCTCATTGATTTATTAACCATTATTCTTTACTTAATTTTTTTAAAATTTGTTACCTTAAGGTTTTAGTCAGCATTTCTAATTTATTAGTCTAGGGAGTGATGTCAGCAAGATAGTATAGTGAGAAATATCAACTTTCAGCCTACAATAAAGACAAATATTATTCAGCTATCCACAAACAAAGACAGACCAGGGAATTCTCAAGAATTTATTTCACAATCTATAGGAAATAAAATAGGTAAAAACTTCACAGATTGTACTGCTGGGAAGATTGGCATCTCTGAGACATCTAGAGATAACAGGGAACAAGGAAGAAGGGTCGGAATTATCAATATCAGCTACATAGCAGGTGTCACTATGGTCCCTGGTGCCCCTGGCAGCCTTTACCACTGAGAACCTTAATATTGGCAATACAATAATAGTAGGAGACTTTGCTAAACCACTTTCAACAATGAATACATCATTCAGAAAGAAAATCAATAAGAAAACACTGGACTTGAATTATATTTTAGGACCAATGGACCTCACAGACATGCATAGAACACTCCGTCCCAAAGCAGCAGAACATATATTCTTCCCAAGCACAAAGAGGACATTCACTAGTAGTGATCATGTGTTAGATCCTCCACCCCCCATTTTTTTAATGAAGGAGACAGAGATCATAGTAAGTATGGGCATGAAATCAGAAGTTAATCAGATGAAAACAGGAAAATTCACAGTGTGTAGAAAATGAGTGTATTTATGAGTAACTAGTGGGTCAAAATAAAATTTAAAAAGGAAATTCATTTTTAATTTTAGTTTAAATTTATTTATTTTTTTAAAGAGAGAGAGAGAATTTTTTAATATTTATTTTTTAGTTTTCGGCGGAAATAACATCTTTATTTTTATGTGGTGCTGAGGATCGAACCCAGCGCTGTGTGCATGCCAGGCGAGCTCGCTACCTCTTGAGCCACATCCCCAGACCTAAATTTATTTTTACCTATACATAGAAATGAAAAATTTACCTATTATGGGTAAAATGTGATGTTTCAGTACATATATGCATTGAGCATGTCTAAATCAGGTTAAACATATTCTCAAATATTTGTCTTTCTTATGATAAAAACCTTTACAATTCTTTCTTTTAGTTTTTTGAAATGTTCAGTACAATATTGTTATCCCTAATTGCCCTACTGTACAATAGTGAACCAGAGCTGCTTTCTTCTGCTTAATTTATCACTCACTGATCAACCTCTCCTCACCTTTCCCTCCTCCCCACTCTCTCCAGGCTCTGGTAACCACCAATGTACTTTCAAATTCAGTCAGATTTACTTCTTCAAATTCCATTCATAAATGAGGCCACGTGGTACTTATCTTTCTCTGGCTGAGTTCACATAACCCAATGATCTTCTATCCATGTTCTTACAAATGAAGGTAAGAGCATAGATAGAAGGTGTAGGTACCACATTTTCTTTATCTATATCAGTTGATGGACACTTAGGTTGCTTTCATTTCTTGGTTATTCTAAACAGTGTTAGAATGAATGTGGAAAAGTAGATGTCTCCTTGGCCTATAGATTTCATTTTCTTTGGATTTATGCCCAGCAGTAGGATTGATGGGTCATTATAATAGTTCTATTTTTAATTTTTTGAGGAACCTCATTGTTGATAATGGCTATCCTGATATACATTCCAAACAGTGTTGTGCATCTCTACATTGTTGCCATCATTTGCTATTATTCTTTTTGGTACCATTCTTACTGCATGGGGTGATATCTGACTGTGGTTTTGATTTATATCTTATTTGAGCTTTCGTTCAAATACACAGTGGCCATTTGTATAGTTTCTTTTCTTATTTAATGACATTGTGGATCTAAACTAGTGGTGCTTTACCACTGGGCCACATCCTCAGAACTTGCACAGTTTTTGTTTGTTTGTTTGTTTGTTTTTGTTTTCAGCATGGGTTTGAATGCTTGGGGATTATGTTTAGACAAAGTTTCACCAAGTTGCTGAGGCTGACCTTGAACTCCGAATCCTCCTGTCTCAGCCTCCTGAGTTACTGGGATTACAGGCATGAGCCACCATACCTGGATGTATATCTTCTTTTGAGAAATATCAATTTACATCTATTGCCTGTATTTTAATAAAGCTTTTTTTTTAACTATTGAGTTTTTTGTAGTTCCATATGTATTCTGGGTATGAACCACTTGTCAGATGTAAAGTGAACAAATATTTTTCTCCCCTTTCTAGGTTCTCTTTACTCTGTTCTCTTACCGTGGGAAAGATTTTTAGTGTAATCACATTTATCTATTTTTGCTCTTGTTTCATGTCCTATTATTATTATTTTTCAAAATCTTTGCCCATTCAGTGTCTGGAAGCATTTCCCCTCTATTTTCTTCTAGTAGTTTCATTTCTTACATTTATATATCTGATGGAGATAGGAGTCTAGTTTTATTCTTGTGCATTTTGATATCCAATTTTCCCCAGAACTATTTATTGAAAAAACCTGTTCTTTCTCCAATGTGTGTGTTCTTAACACCTTTGTCAGAAGTCCATTGGCAGTAGGTTTTTTTCTGAGTTCCCTATTTTATCCTCTTTGTCTGTGGATCTGTGATTTATGGCTAACCTATGCTGTTTTGATTTGCAGAGTATTGTGAAGACAGGTAATGTAATATCTCCTGCTTCATTCTTTTTGTTCAGCATGGGTTTGAATGCTTGGGGATTTTTATGATTCCAAATAAATTTTAAGATTTATTTTTCTAGTTCTTTGAAAAATGTCATTGGTATTATGATTTCACTGAATGGATGAATTTCTTTGTGTAGTATGTATGTACATTTTAACAATATTGACTTTTCCAGTTCATCAGCACTATATTTCCATTTTTTTGTATTCTCTTCAGTTTCTTTCATCAATGATTTATAATTGATCTTCCATGCTTTTGGCTAAATTTATTTTTAAGTATTTTATTTTCCTCTTTTTACAGTTACTATATATGGATTCCTTTCTTGGTTTCTATGTAAGATAATTCACTTTAGGATGTTACAGATTTGGGGATGTTAATTTTGTATCTACAAGTTTGCTAAATTTATTTATTAATTTTAATAGTTTTTTCGTGGAGTCTTGGTGAGGGGTTTTCTATTTGTATGATCATGATACTTACAAACAGTGTTAAAATTACTTTTTCTTTTGTAGTTTGTGTGGTTTTATTTATTTCATTTGATTGATTGCTATGGCTGGGTCCTTGAAATTCTGATGAATTAAAATGATGAAAGCATGCATCTTTGCTTTGTTGTAGATCTTAGAAAGCTTTTAGCTTTTTCCTCTTCACTATTATGTTTGCTGTTGGCTTATTATGAAATGACCTTTATTATGTGGAGATACATCCTTCTGCACCTAGTTTGTTCAGCATTTCTATTATGAAGAAAGATTGGATTTTTCAAATGCCTTTTTTCTGTATCTATTGAGATGGTCACATGGTCCTTATTTCACTGATCTTTTGTATTTTTTAGTCTCTATTTAATGTGCTTCTGCTTTTATTTTTGTTATTTCTTTTATTCTGCTAATTTCAAGTTTGGTGTGTTTCTTTGTCTATTAATATAGTATATCCAATTTATCTATTTGATTGAATCTTTCTTACATCCCTGAGTTTATTAATATTGAATTAAAATATTTTGGATGATCCAATTTTGAGTACATATATGATTTATACTATTCATGATGAATAATCTTTTTAATGTGCTGTGGGTTCTGTTTGCTTGTTATGAAAATTTTTACAACTGTGTTCATTAAGGATACTGGCCTGTAGTGTTTCATGTATTTATTTTGTTTTATTTAGTTTTTTATCTGGTTTTGGTATCAGAATAACACTGGTCTCATATAATGGAAGAATTCTTTCATCTTCTCTATTTTGGAATAATTATACCAATCACTTCTGCCAAACATTTAAAAATATTAATTTAAAAATATTAATTTTTAAATGTTTGGCAGAAGTGATTGGTAAAGCCATCTAGTTCTAGGTTTTTCTTTTATGGGAGACTTTTTATTAGTAATCTAATTGTTCATTTTTCTGTTCATCGTTGGTCTGTTCTTCTATTTCTTAATGATTCAGTCTTACTAAGGCATATGTAACTGAAAATCTTCCTATTTCTTTTAGCTTATCAGTTATTGTCTTCTAATGATGATGATCATCATCAACTCTGAGTATCCTTTATACTTCTGTAGTATAGTTTTGTCTCTTTTTTCATCTCTAATTTTGTTTATTTATAGAATTTATTCTCTCTTTCTTATTTAAAACAAGATGTCTGTTTTGTTAGCCTTTAGGAAGATTTTAATCCTTATTCACTGATCTTTTGTATTTTTTAGTCTCTATTTAATACGCTTCTGCTTTTACTTTTGTTATTTCTTCTGCTAATTTCAAATTTGGTTTGTTCCTCTTTTTTTCTGGTTTTGAGAGGCAGCAATAAGTTGTTTACTTGTGATTTTTCTGTTGTTTTGATGTAGGCATCAATTGCTATAAACTTCTCTTAGTACTTTGTGGCTACATCTGATAGTTTTTGTGTGTTATATCTCCATTTTCATTTGTTATACATATATTTATTTATTTATTCTTTATCTTTTCATTGTTTGAAAGTCAGTTGTTTACTTTCCATGTATTTATATAGTTTGAAACACTTTTCTTTTTATTGATTTCTAGGGTTTTTTTGTTTGTTTGTTTGTTTGTTTGTTTTTGCATTGTGGTTACAAAATACACTGGTATGATTTTAATTTCTCTAAGTTTGTCCAGACTTGCCTTGTGGCTTCTCCTATGATCTATCCTGGATAATGTTCCCTATGGTAAAGAGAAGAATCCTATGGCTGTTAAGTCTATTTTCTTTAGGGAACATTTAACTTTGCTACTTCTTTGTTGATTTTCTGTATGAATGATATGGCCATTACTAAAACTTGTGTATTAAAGTTCCCAACTATTACTGTATTGGAATACATCTCTTCCTTTAGGTTTCTTAATATTTGCTTTCTATATTTGGGTGTTCCAATTTGGGGTTCCTATATATTATATTTGCTTTTTTTGTTAATTTATGCCTTTATCATTATATAATGACTTTCCTTACCCATTTTTTTATTGCTTTTGATTACAGGTCTTTTATTTCTGATATGAGTGTGGTTACTTCTGCTTTCTTTTGAATTCCATTTGTGCAGTGACATACGACTAAATTGGTCAGGGCCACTCCAGGTGAATTGGGTTGCGCTAAATAATCACACAAAGACAGAGAAAATACCTTTTACCTGGGGTTCAGGGATGGCTCCTCCGCCCCAGCTCCCACAAAGAAAGCAAGAGAGGCAGACAAAAGAGAGCCAGCATGTCAGAAAC
This sequence comes from Marmota marmota marmota, assembly GCF_001458135.2. Classification (NCBI taxonomy): domain Eukaryota; kingdom Metazoa; phylum Chordata; class Mammalia; order Rodentia; family Sciuridae; genus Marmota; species Marmota marmota. The sequence goes on from NW_025999869.1 coordinate 19,846,189, forward strand.
CATCCTCAATAAATAGGATATTTATTAATTTATTGTTTATTGAGGTGTTTGATAGAACAGACCATCCAAAAGAAAAAGGGGTAGTGTTACAAAGGACATTGCAAATGGCAGAAGTGATTGGTAAAGCCATCTAGTTCTAGGTTTTTCTTTTATGGGAGTGAGCCCACTCCCATTGGGTAACGTCCACTCTCCTACTGAACAGAGATGGGGATCCTCCTGCTTCCACAAGCAGCAGAAACCATTCTACGCATTTCCATTGCTCAATGCTAGGGGGCGCTCAGCTCCTATGTGGCAGCTCCTGACACATTTGCTTGAACTATCTTATTCTTTCCCTCCCTCCCCTCTTCCCTATTTAGAATTCATCTATTCCTCTCACGTTCCCCCTCCCTACCCCACTATGAGTCAGCCTCCTTATATCAGAGAAAACATTCGGGATTTGTTTTTGGGGGATTAGCTAACTTCACTTAGCATTATCTTCTCCAACACCATCCATTTACCTGCAAATGCCACATGTTTTATTCTCTTTTATTGCTGAGTAACATTCCATTGTGTATATATGCTAATTTTTTTTTATCCATTCATCCACTGAAGGTCTTCCAGGTTGGTTCCACAGTTAGCTATTGTGAATTGTGCTGCTGTAAACATTGATATGGCTGTATCCCTGTAGTATATTGTTTTTAAGTGCTTTTGGTATATAGTTCAAGGAGAAGGATAGCTGGGTCAAATGGTGGTTCCATTCCCAGATTTCCAAGGAATCTCTATACTGCTTTCCATATTGGTTGCGCCAATTTGCAGTCCCACCAGCAATTTATGAGTGTACCTTTTCCCCCACATCTTCTCCACCCCTTATTGTTGTTTGTCTTCATAATAACTGGCATTCTGACTGGAGTGAGATGTATTTTTGATTTGCATTTCTCTGATTACTAGAGGTGATGATAATTTTTTCAGTTATTTGTTGATTGATTATATATCCTCTTCTGAGAAGTGTCTGTTCAGGTCCTTGGCCCATTTGTTGATTGTCAGTTCCTTTTCTTTTTTTTCCCTCACTCTCTTAAAGAGTTTGAAATTGTATTTAATTGACTTATTATAGTACTAGGATTTGATACCTTGCTTATTACTTTTGGTTTGTCTATTATAATTTCTTTAAGTGGTAATTATTAGGCTTACTAAAATTGTATTTTAGTTACAAAAAGCTGTTTGAAAATGATATCATCTTAACATGATCATGAATATAAGAAAATTAATTTAAAAAGAAATGAATAATTGAGAAAATTTTATATTTCATTTCTCCCTATATTTTGAATATTTTGATATTCTAGTTTACATTTTTGTATATTTGCTCTCTCTTAACATATGGATATTGTTTTTATTGATTTGTCTTTTATTCTTCTTACTAAATATATGGATGATTTATGATGCCTCTAATATTAGAACATTTTGAATTTGTCCACATAATTACTTTTATCAATGAGTTTCATACCCTCCCACATTTTCTACTTAACCATTGATGTCTCTTTCTTTTAGTTCAAAGAACTCCATTTAGCATTTATTCCAAGACAGGTCTGGTGGAGATATATTCTATCAGCTTTTATTTGGGAACATCTGCATCTCATCTTCATTTCTAAAGAACAGCTTTACTAGATGTATTCTTGGTTGTGTATTGTTTTCCTCTTTAGTATTGTTAAAATCTCAGGCTACTATCTTCTGGCTGTAAGACTTTCTTCTGAGAAGTCTATTGTATTGTGAACTGGGAAAACTTCATGTGTTATAGTTTTGTCTCTTGTAGTTTTGAGAATCTTCTTGTTATCTTTTATTTTTGATAATTTGGTTATAAGATGACTTGATTAAAATAAATCTGATGGATGACTTTGACCTCCCGGTATCTGCATATTGTTTGTTTCTCTCGGTTTGGAGAGTTTTTTGTTTTTATTACATTTAATAAACTATATATCCATTTAATGTTCTCAAGTTTCTCTTGAAACTCAATAACCTACACATGTGCATTTTTAATACTGTCTCAGGATTTCCACAAACTTTCTTTATTCCCCTTTATTCTTTTTTTCTTTGTTCTCCTCCGACTCTGTATTTTTACATAGGCAGTCTTTAAGCCCCCTAATTCCTTTTTCCATTTGATCTATCCTGCTATTGATGCTTTCTATTGTGTTTTAAATTTCACTTCAAAAATTTGTGTTGATTGAATTTCAGTCCAGAAATTTGTGTTGTTAAATTGCTTCCGAGTATTTTTAAAGTTTCTTAGAGTTTAAATCACTTCTCTTTGCTTTCTTCAAGCTCATTGAGTTTCCTTGAAACAGCCATTTCTAATTCTCTGTGAGTTCTTACAGTAGTGATTACTATCTGCTCAATTTCTGGGGCCATATTTTAACTGTTTGCTGAAGTCATAGTTTCCCGAAAGTTCTTAATGTTTGTCAGGATGTGATATAACATGGACATTGAAGGATTAGTTGTGTGTGGTTTTTTTTTTTTTTTCAATTTCCTAATTTTTCTTTCTTTGTTCCTATCCTCCCTGAAATTCAAAGAAGATTGCCTTTTTATTCTCTGAACCAATAGCACTTCCAGTATTTTAGCACCCAGATCTGAGTTTTTTGAGTCTGCTATTGGAATATCATCACTTTTCAGCTCTAGTGGACGGTGTCACTGCAGGCTTGTCCCACACCCACAGTTGGCGTATTGTTCAGAATGAACCACAGGAGGACCTAAGAGGACTGGTCCGTCACCACTACTGGGTCATTGTAGGCTTTAAGGCCTTGTCAACAGTCACTGGTCTGTAGGCAGGTACTTCTCAGAGCCAGGAAGAATCACCATAGATGAACAAGCAGTGGGTATCTAAGTCATAGCTGTGGCCTCCAATGCTGCCAAGCTGTATCAGACCACAGTCTACCAACAGCAGCACAGCAGTGGAGAAGGACCAAATCCCATGCTTCTATGGACTGCCTACTGCTGAGATGGAACAACAGACCAAGACTGCTACAGCCAATCACAGGGACTGTGGCTGGAATAAAAGTCTCATAGTCTGAGGTTGTGTCTCTTTCCCTGGCACTGAGGCTATTCCAGAAGTTCTGTATTCAGGCAAAACTGGGGATGGGACATGTTAGGATCTGCCCAGTGTCAGGTTTCACTAGCCTAGTATTAAGTGCCAGGGCAATCCCTGAACTTACTATATCATGCTGCCTACAATGAATGGAGTCTTGCTGGAAAATTATGCTGCCCAAGGCTAGAGTAGCATTGATGAAGGAAGTCCCTTGGATACTTAGGCTGATACTAAACTGGGTTACACCTGAATTTCACAGTCATAGGAACTATACAGTCTCAAGGGCACAGTAAGGCCCACAGCAAGACTGCAAAATAATGCAGGTGAAGGCATGAGTCTATCCCACCAGGGTGCAGTTCTCAGCCTGGTGCCAGGGAAGTTTTACAGCTATGTCTCCATGCACTGGCCTGACCGTAGCTGTGCTGCCCAGGATGGAAGAATGGGTAGTGTAGACAGTCCCTTGGCCACTAAGGCTGATGCTAACTTCAGCTGCACATAAGTCATATCACTTTAGGAAATGGCAGAATCTTAAGAAGGAGGGCTGTGTACCCCATGACTACTCCAAGGGTAGTCATGGGGTACACATGATGTAGGCCAAAACATGGGCCTGATTCACCAGTATGCAGGTCTCTGAATGATGCTGAGACAAATCTAGAGGCTCCATCTGTGAACTCTTGCATACCTATGGAGACATTGGTTTCTATCTGGTGCTGGGGCTCACTATAGGTGGTCTAGAACCAAGCTCCAAGAGAAACTATTATAGCTAACTTTTGTGCTCTGCTTTAAAGAAGATGGAGTATTGTTTCCTATTTTGCCACTCAAGGTTGGGGAAGGGGTGGTGGAGACAGTCTCTTTGTCCTCTGCCTAATGCAGGTCTATTGAGCCACTGGTAGATAGAGGTAATGGGGCTCTGCCTGGCACTACCCATGGTAACACTGGTACTGGGTTTCAAGTCTAAGGCCTGAACCCTCAAACAGGTGGCATCTCTCTCCACACGACTGGTTGAAGTTGGGGCAGTGGTCTTGTGGGCAACTTTTTGTGTTATTCAGTGCTTATTAAACAGACACCATGGGCTCACCTCTAGTTTCCTTAGCTCTTGTGAAGGCACATTTTGATGCACACATGTAGCTCTTCAATGTGTTGTGTCTGTGGGGAGATGAATATTTCCCAGGGGTAAAAGGATCATATTCAGTTTTCATTCTGCTCCACCTCAAAAAGAAAATTTTAAAGTTTAATTAGATGAATGAAAAGAGAAATACAACATACCCAAATTGGTGAGCAGCAACAAAAACAATTATAAGATAAAAGTTTATGACAATGAACAGCTATGGGGAAAAAAACCTCAATTATGTATTGTAACTCTACATCAGAAGGAACCAGAAAAACAAGATTATACTAAGCACAAAGTTAGTAGGAGAAAAAACTAACAGAGATCAGAGCAGAAATAAATGAGATAGACACTATAAGACAATAGAAATGATCAATGAAACTGTTTTTGAAAACATAAAAATAATCAACAAAACTTAAGCTAGACAAACACTAAAAGAGAGAAGACTTAAATAAAATCAGAAATGAATAAGGAGATATTACAACTGATGTCATAGAAGTATAAAGCATTATAAAGCACGACTATGAACAACTTTATGCCGACAAATGCAATAATCTGAATGAAGTGGGTAAATTTCTGGAAACACACAACCTGCCAAGATGAATTATGCTGAAATATAAAATACGAACAAGCCAATATGGATAATGTGATTGAATCAGTTATGAGAAATCTCCCAGACATCTTCCCCACCCTCCACCCAACCAACCACCCCCCCAAAAAAACAAAAACAAAAACAGGACCTGGTGGCTTTATTGCTGATTTCTACCAAACATTTAAAGACAAATTAGTACTGATTCTTCTTAAACTTTTTCAATAAGTTGAAAAGGAGAGGATGCTTCCAAACTCATTCTACCAGGCTAGGTAGCATTGCCTTGCAAAAAAGCCAGACAAGGAAACCACACTTAAAAAAAAAAAATGACACCTCCGTATCTCTAATAAACATAGAAGCAAAAATCCTCAACAAAATACTACTAAACTTTATCCAAGAGCACACTGAAAGGGTTACACATTGGTTTTTTGCTTTAACTGGTGCATTATGGATACACATAAAGGTGGCATTCATTGTGATATATTCAAATGTGCGCCTAGCATAATTTGATCAGTTTAAGTCTGCAATTTCCCCTTTTCCCTTCCTGTTTTCACTCCATTAATCTTTGTTTTCTACTCCACTCTTCTCCCTTCTATTTCCATGGGATTTAAAAAGATTTCATTTTTTTAAATACAAGTTCATTTTGTTTAATTTCTTACTTATCTCTAGCTCCCAAAGTATGAGAGAAAACACTTGACCCTTGACTTTCTGAGTCTGGCTTTTTTCACTTAATATGATGTTCTCCAATTACATCCATTTAACAGAAAATGGCATAATTTAAATCTTCTCTATGACTGTGTAAAACTCCATAGTGTATATATGCCACATTTCCTTCATCCATTAGTTTGTTGAGTAGAACCTGGGCTGTGTTCATAGCCAGGATATTGTGAATTGTGCTGCTATCTACATTGGTATGGTTTTGGTTCTTTTGAATAAAGACCAAGGAGTGGCATAGTTGGGTCAAAGATGGTTCCAGTTCTAATCTTTTAAAGAATATCCACACTGCTTTCCAAGTGGTTATATTGATTTGCAGTCCCACCAAAAATGTAGGAGTGAAGCTTTCCCCCCATATTCTCACCAGCATTTATTGTTATTTGCATTCTTTATGATTATCATTCTAACTGAAGAAAGGTGAAATCTCAGCAGTTTTGATTTGTTTTCCCTAATTGCTAAGGATGTTGAACATTTTTTCATGTATTTTTGGTGATTTGCATTTCCTTTGAAAAACATCTGTTTAGTTCACTTATCCATTTATTGATTGGATTATTTGCTTGTTGGGGGGAATTTTTTTTGAGTTCTTTATATATTTGGCTTGTTACTCTCATGTTAGAAAAGTAGATGGAAAAGATTTTATGTCATTATGTGGCCTCTTTCTTCATCTCTTAATCATTTCTTTTGTTGTACAGAAGCTTTTTAAATTGATGCTATACTACTTATGAATTTTGTTTTTTGAACTTTGGGGTTTTGTTGGGGAAGTCAGTGCCTGTGCTCATATGTTGCAGTGTTGACCCTATGTTTTCTTCTACCAGTTGCAAATTTACTGGTCTTATTCCTAGGAAAAATAAATAAATGGAAGTAAGCAGAGTGGAGAAAGGAGACCATGGGAAGGAGGACAGAAGGGAAAGTACTGGGAATTGACATGGAGAAAATTAAGTTATATGCATGTATAAATATGTCAAAATGAACCTCACTAGTATGTACAATCATAAAACAGTAATAAAAGCATAAAAATAGATAAGGACTCAATAAGATTGGATCATTATTAAGACTGCTTTTTAAATTTTGTCCTTAAAATATTGAACTATAGCAAATAAAGTAAAAACCACACATAATGATCAAGTGAGATTTATCTCTAGGATACAAAGATTGCTGAGCAAAAGAAAACTCTATAAATGTAATACACAATACTAACAGGATGAGGAATATAAATCAATCATCTCAATAGATGCTGAGAAAGTATTTGACAAACATCAGCATTCTTTCATAATAAGAATTCTCAATAAAGTCAGTAGAAGGGCTATACCTCATCACAGGAAAGGCTCAGAATATGACAAGCTCAGAGCTAACACCTACGCAAGGGTAGAATAATGCATGCTTTCCCTATAACATCAGGGACAACACAGGATACCCAATCTTGCCACTTCCCTTCAAGATGGTATCAAACTGGAAGTTCTAGACATATATTTAGGCATTAAAAAATAAAAAAAAAAAACATTTAAATAAAAAAGAAAGAAGAATTTATTTTTTCTCTTCACAGATGATATAATATTACATTGTTTTTTTCTGGAGCACTTGGGATCAAATCCATGACTTTGCCCATGCTAGGCAAGTACTCTACCACTGAGCTACACCCACAGTCCCTGATGACATGATTCTATATGTAGAAAGCCATAAAGACTCCACCAAAAATAAATGTTAGAACCAATAAATTAACTTAGTATAAGTTCCAGGGTACAAAATCTTTGTTCAAATATCAGTTGCATTTCTATAAAATGACAAAATGAAATTGTCTGAAAAATACTTAGAAAACAATCAATAAGCAATAGTTCAAAAAGAATAAAATGTTGGTGAAATACTGTAACCAAAGAAGTAAGTGATATTTACACTTGAAATAACGAAACATTGATGACAAAAAATTGAGGAAGATACAAACACATCAAAATGTTTGTAATGACCTAGTATAATCTACAGATTCAATAAAATCCCTATCAAAATTTCACTAATGTTTTCTCCTGAAATACAAAAATTAATCCCAAATTTGTGTGGAGCCAGGAAAAAAATACCAAATAGCTAGAACTATTGTAAGCAAGAAGATCAAACCTAGAAGCATCACATTTTCTAATTTCAGATTATTTTATGAAGTTCATAGTTAAAATAGTATGGTGTTGGCATAAAAACATAGAGATAGATTCCAATGGAACAGAATGGAAATTCCCGAAATAAATCCATGCATATATGGCCCACTAATCTTTAACAAAGTTGGCAGTATACAGAAAAGGAAGATTATATAGTTTCTTCAATAAATGGTGATGAGAGAATTGAATATCCACACTAAACAAAGGGTGAGGGGACAGCTGAATGAATGAATTGGATCCTTATCTTACCCCAAACACAAATGCAACTCAACATGCATTAGAGATGTAAGTAATGTCTGATAACATAAAACTCCTAGTGGGGGGGAAGGAGGGGAGGGAAAAGCTTCCTGATATTGGTCTTGGTAGATAATGATATTTTATATTTGATTCCAACAGCAGACAGAAGAGCAAAAGTAGATAGATGAGACAGTGTCAAAGTAAAAAGCTTTTTTATAACAAAGGGAATAAACAAAATAGAAAGGTAATCCATACTGTGGGATAAAATACTTAAAAACCATATGTTTAAAAGAGTTTAAGATCCAAAATATATAAGAAACTCATACAACTACATAGTGGAAAGGAAAATAACTCAATTTCAAAATGGGTGAAGGAACTGCATATACATATTCCCAAAGAAATCATACGATCATACAAAGGTCCAACAGGTATCAGGAAAGGAGCTCAACATCACTAACCATCAGAAATTGAGAAACTGAGAAACCCACAATGACATACATCCCCTATTTGTTGGCTATTATCAAAAAGTCAGAAAATAATAAATGTTGGTAACAATGTGAAGAAAAGGACCTCTGTGCATTGTTAATGGGAAAGGAAAGAGTGTAGAGATTCCTCAAAAAGTTAAAAAGATCATGTGGTTCAATAATCTCACTTTTATAGATATATTTATTACACATATGCATATAAATATACATGAATATTATAGTAATGTACATTGATGCATTTTTTCAACTTTAAGAAAAAAAATTCTTCCATTTGCAATACTCTAGATGAACATGGAGGACATTATGTTAAGCTGTTCCAGAACAAAGTTGTTATAGTGTATGAGAACATGCCCCAAGATACAAGAGACTTTAGTGCTAAGAGCCATAGCCAAATAGTAATGATGCATGGCATTTTTGGTTGAAAGGTGACGCCAGCAAGCCATTGAGATGATATGATTATGTTAAGATCTGCATTTAAATGGATCTTAGACCCCTGCTGTCCACCTCGGCCTGCTACTTTGGAGCTCTAGCGGGACTCCCAAAGAGTTCCCATTGGTTGGGAAAGTGCGGTAGGAGGGAATTCCAGAGGAGGGATTTCCTGTTGGGGTAGTGTGGCCCAGGAGAATGCGGTGTGTGTGGGTCGGCATATTTCCCTGGAGCATACAGGGCATTGGCGGGAGTTTCAAATAATAAAGTTTGTTCCTGTTTGAGTGGCTCGTGATTTTGTGCCCAGCCAGACTGTGGCACTTTAGAAAGTAAGACAGAGACATCCAGAATTGCACAGAATGAAGTTTACTGGAGAAAGGGTGGTTCCAGGTAGCAGCAAGACCAGTACAATCCTTGCTATTGGTCAGAAGCAAGGACATATATATGGGTTAAGCTGGGACATGCTGGTTTATCTTAAGCTCACATCAAAGAGTCAACACACTACTAGCACCAGGATCCAGATGCCAAGCTCCATAACATTTTAATGGTTTAGTCTATTTGTCCTTTTACGGACACTATGCAGGAAAAATCAGCTAGGATTACTCTGTGGCAATCATGGCAATTATGACTCAAAATGGCTGTAGTCATGTCAAGATGAATAAATACATAAGTGAAATAAGCCAGACACAGGAATAAAAGTTTGTCATCATCTCACTTTTATATATATAGGATCTTTTAAAATCTAGTTAATAGAAACAAATAGTGAAAGGGTGGTTATCAGAGATCAAGCATTGGAGAATTTGAGTGATACTGGTCAAAGGATAGAAAATATAAGTTATAAATTCTGGAGTCCTCCTGTATATCATTGTTAGGTTTAGATATTAGGCTACCCCAAAAGCTCATGTGTAAGACAATACAAGATCAACCAGAGGCAAATGATTGAGTTATGAGAGCCTTAATCCCCTAATGGGGATTAATTGAAGGCAGGTAGAAAATGGCTGGAGGAGGTGGGCATTGAGTGTGTGCCTTTGGGGTATATATTTTGTATCTGGCAAGTGGATTCTTTCTCTGCTTCCTGATCAAATGTGAGCTGCTTTCTTTGGCCGCACTTTTCTGCCATGATGTTCTGCCTCACCTCCAGCCCTGAAGAATGGAACTGGATCTCCATGGACTGAGATTTCTAAAACTGTATGCACCAAAATAAACTTTTCCTCTTCTAAAATTGTTCTGTTAAGTCTTTTAGCACCCAGTGAAAAAGCTGACTAAAATAATCATGGTGACTATAATTAATAATAATGTATTATATATTTGAAATTTACTAAATCTTAAGTATTCTACACACACACACATACACACACACACACGATAATTCTATGGGGTGGTATAGTTAATTGGCTTGATTGTGATAATCACTTTATACACCTTAAACTTGCATGATTCTTATTTGTCAATTATACCTGAATATAATGTAAAAAATATATTTATCAGTTTACGTTCAAGAGGTATCACTGCACATATCGTATAGAATTCTTATAGTAATATACTTCAGTTTCATTCCTTGTGAATTTTGTGATCATGAAATTACACTTATGAGCATAATCATTCAAATATGTTTTATTGATTAAGAGCTCTTAATATTTTAAATAGATTTAAGTAATAAGGACAAATCTTGCATATTTGCCCATGCGGTCATTCTCTGGTTCTCTGCTTTAGTTTGTATGCATTCATGTATATATATGATATATTTTTCCTTCTGCCTGAAGGACTCCATGAATATTTCTTGCAGTTTGAATCTGCTGTTGATGAATTCTTATTTTTCTTTCTTTCTTTTTGAAATATATTTTCACATGGAATGGATATATACATCAATGAATTTTTTTTCTAGTTACTTAAAAAAATTCACTTCATTGTCCTTTTGTTTGAATTGTTTCAGGCAAGAAATATGTTGTTATCCTGATGCTTGTTTTTTTTTTTTAAATATAATTTGTTTTGTTTTTTTCTGTAGCTGCCTTTCAGATTCTCTCTATGTCCCTGGCTGTTTTGCGACTTAATTGTGATAGACCTTTGTGTAGTGTTCCTCAAGTTTCCCTGCATTTGATTTTTCTTGATGAATGGGCTCATCAAATTTGAAAAACTTATCAGTTATTCTTTTTTAAAATATTTGTTCTCTTCTTCACCATTTTTGGATAATCCAATCACATATATATTAGTAATTTGATATAGTCCCATTAATGTTCTTTTTTCCTTTTTGATTCTTTTTTTTTATTTCACTTAGGGAAATTTATTCTTCTATAAACTCAAGTTCACCAGTCCCTTCTTCTGCATGGTATAAATAGCCCTGAGTCCCATCCAGTGTTTTGTGTTCCATTTTATTTTCTTTTTCATTGTAGACATATTTTTACACCCTAGGATTTTGATTTGGTTCTTTCTGCATTTGAGTGTTTCCGCTTAACTTTTTGATTATGTTAAATATAACAACTGTCTTAATGTCATTGTTTGCTGAATTTAATATCCATTAATATTGCATTAATTTTGGTTGATTACTCTCCTTGTTAAGGATCATGCTTCCTGATTAGATGTTAGGCATTGACAACATTCCCTTGTTGGGTGATGGGTATTTCTCTATTTATGTAAATATTCTTGATGTTTTTTATGCTACACAGTTGACTTATTTGAAAATAGTTTGAACATTTGAATCTGGATTTTTTTGATTTGTCAGGTGGGTTCAGAGCAATACTCAATCTAGGAGTAATTTTTCTCCACTAATGGGACAAGACCTTCCTTAACACTCAACTCAATGTCCCATAAAATTTTCCTTTAGAGCATGTGGGACTAGCTCTAGTACCAGCCCAGTATGAGAGTCAGAGAGAGAAGTGTCAGGTAATATTCTTTCTGATTCTCTCAAAGGTATATTCTCTGGCTGTTGTAGTTTAGATCTGGAGTATTCCTCAATGGCTCATGGTGTTGAACTTTTGGTCACAAGCCTGTGGCACTATTATGAGAGGGTGGAACTTTTAAGAGATGGGACCTGGTAGAATGAAGTTAGATCATTTGGAACAACCCTTGAAGGAGATATAGGGTCTCTTGACCCTTCCTCTCTCCTCTTGCTTCCCAGCCACAATGAAGTGAGCTGCTTTGCTTCCAGTACATTCTACTGCTGTGATGTGTTGTGCCATCACAGACTCACATCGATGGAGCCAACTGACCACTGCGTGGAACCTCTACAAGCCAAAATAAATCTTGCCTCCGTGTAAGTGACTTATTTGTCCCAGTTATGGAAAAATCAGTAACGTGCTGGGCTTTGCTAGTTCTCTCTCTCTCTCTCTCTCTCTCTCTCTCTCTCTCACACACACACACACACACACACACACTCATTAATTTACTGCTGAACTCAAGGAGAACCCTCTATTTAAAAAATCTCTCTGTGCAGCTCTCCCTTTTCTGATTGCCAGCCCTAAGAACATGAAGGCCTTTCATTTCCCCAAATTCTCAATTATGTCTCCTCTTCATCTCAGGGAGTCTGCCAAGCTCCACTTCAGCTCCCTCTTCCTGTGCCAGTGCCTGAAAACTTTCTAAATAAAAACAATCTCAGGTGATCATATGATTAACCTTGTTTATTGCCTTACTGCCTGAAGTCTAGAGCCTTAAAACCATTGTTCCATGTTTTCATTTTATTTTTTGCTTGTATTTGTTAGTTTCCTGCAGGAGGATAAATTTGGTTTTGTTTAGTCTTGTCTTGGTCAGAAGTAGAAATGTGAGATTCATTTTTAAAAGTCATGCCCATGGAAGTGTCTCTGAGTGGTCCTGCCTCAGTGCAAGTAAATGGATGCAATGGACCTGCCCAAATCCGTGTTCAATCAAGTCCAACTCCTGCGTCTGACTACTAATGAGTTGCTGTTTCTGAAGGAGAGATTCTTTCATCTGTTGGGTTTCCTCTTGGGGTCCGTCATTTCCCAGTTCTGGATCTTATCAAGCCACAACCGCAGATCTCTCTTGAGAAAGAATATCTAAAAATTGTCACTCTCTTTTCAAACTGCAGCCCTTCACAAACTGGCATTGTCATTATTACCTTTATCTGATTCAGTGTCACAGAAACATGAGTCTTAGACAAATCATCAATACAGTGCTTCAAAAAAGGCTAGCATCTGATAAATAATTCTCCTCCCTCACCCACACACGTTTTTAGGAAGACAAAATAGTTTCTGCAGTTTCCTGAAAAATGAAGTTACTGTAAAGATTATTGTAGTTTAAAAAGTAGTAAATATAGAACCAAAGCTTTACATTCCCTGGTGTTTCATTTTTAATTCCTTTTCAGTATCAAGCTATCGTGCAAGCCTCCAATTGGACAATTATGTCTCAATGAAAATACTGAATGGACTTCGGTGGTGGGGACATAATTTGATTCTCAATGCCAAGTGCTATCTGTGGGGAGTCCATGGTGTTTCTTAACAGTGGTGGCTACCTGCAGTTCTCTCTCCCTCTCTCTTGGATCCCCTGGGATAACCAATCCAGGGCTCAGCTCCATGGGAACCCATTACAGCATATCGACTCCCTGACCCAGTAATAGGGTTTCTTATTGTTCACTCAGCTTTCAATTGCGAAACCTGGGATTCAAGTGGTAAAACCCTTATCCAACTTTCTTTTTAATGCAGAAAGTGGGGAATTAGCAAAAAGGTGGGAAATTCCCATACCCCAAAACAAGGTTCTGAGTAAACCAGATATAGAACATAGCATACCCTACCTCTAGCAAAGTTAAAGACCATGGTCACCAAGGCAAGCTTTTCAAATAATATCATAGATGAAGGGGATTATCTGGGCCCCTGCATAACATTTTCATAAGATTATATCCTGTGAAAATTTTTCTTTGGGTACCCTCATTATAAGGCCAATCAAGATGAAAATTCAATATCATTTTCATTCCTTCTGTTCAGACTTCTCTCCCCAATACTTAGATCCGATAATTAACAATGCCCTCCATTGTCAGGTGGACAAAAAATATTCTTTGTTAGTAAAAACTGTGTGGATACCTTCAAAGGCATTAGTACTTTTGTTTTCTTATTTGATTATGTAATAGGGAATGGTCATTTGGATCCATCCAGCACCAATATCCATTCCTCTTTCTAAATGCAGATGTGTGTGTGTGTGTGTGTGTGTGTGTGTGTGTGTATGCATCTGATTGATGTGAGAAGCAACCTCTTCTCATCATATGATGTCTCAGTGAGATGACCAATCAAATGACCCTGCCTCTACAGAGCTTAGTGTGTTCCTAGCAGATTTCTTCCTTGAGATTTTCCCTTTTGCTGCCTTTTATAGTCAAAGGACAGTCATGTGACTCAAGCTTTTGCAATCAGACTCTCTCCCAGGACTATAAATCTTGAATGTGTTGAAGATAGATTTTAGAGGTCATTCTTTTGGGGTTGCATTAGATATAAAACTGGTGTTGTGGCAAAGTGTACTATTGTAATCAGAATTTACATGTGCATTATTGAAAACTAACTCTCATCTTACTTTCCTTTGAGAATGTGGATCCAGAGCTGCACCAAGATAGTAGTGAAAAATATTTCAATTTTCTCTTGTTTTATTCAGTTTTTTTCCATTAAGTGATCACAAATGTCAGCAGGTAGTTGGAAATGGAACGCCATCATATCTGAAGCACACATTCAAAAGTAAGAGTCCTCTGGGCCTGATTGATGATTACACTTATTGAATTAGACAGTATTTACTGAAATAGTATATATAGTCAGCAGAATATATCTGGAACATATTCAATCTACTGAAATACTTGGATAGTTTCTCTTGTGGGCTTCAGAGTCCTAATATCACTTTCTCATGATCCTCTGCTACATCAGCATCATTCTTAAATGAGAAAAGTCACATAATGTCTGCTGATACTGAAGATGCTGGTTTCTCTCACTTCCAATTCTGCAAATTTTCTTATGATCCTTTATTAAGACTCTTTTATTGTTTGTTAGCTAAAACAGGTTTCTGTTACTTACAACCAAAGAATTATAGTGATACCGATCCTCAGATCCTCATGCTACTTGTAGAAATTACTTAAGGTTAAGATTGAGATGTCCATTTGATGCATGATGAAGTTGAAATTTGAAGGTTTCAATCATTTAGCATTCTAAGATGATATGGTAAGTTTACAATAAACTTAGAATTTCAATTTATCCCTTGACTTGTAATTCTGTTCATTATATAGACTTAACTATTGTGTACTTTTATAAAGTAAGGACATGAGAGATAAGCACTTACTCTTTTAGTTTGGGATGTCACAGAGGCTTTCCCTGAAGCAAAGAATTAAATAAATGTAGTTTATTTGGAGTGAGATTCTTGGAAACCAGTGGGGGAGTGAAAAATCAGACTGAGAAGGAAAGACATTCAAAAGGTTTGCTCTCAGATGATTTATCATTGTGCATATCTTCAACTTAATTACCTGGAGATTTGTAATAGCCAGTGCTGTGGATTGACTTGTATTCCACCAAAATTCATATTTGGAAGGCTTAATCCCTATTTGTGATTGCATTTGAAGATAGGGATTTTAAAGAGTAATTGACAACAAGTGAGAACATAAGAGTAAGCTATAAACCAACCTGATTTATGACCTTTTCAGAAGACAAAATTTGGACACAGAAGAGATACCAGGAATACACATACATAAAAAAAGTCCCAAAGAGAACACAGCAGGAAAGGAGGATTTCTGCAAGTCAAGGAGAAAGAGTGGCTTCCAGAGAAACCAAACCTACCAGTACCTTAATCTTAGGCTTCTTAACTCTGGAGCTATGAAAAACATCAGCTTCTGCTATTTAAACCACTAATCTCTGGTATTTTGGTATAGTTGCCCCAGCCACTAATAATTCCAGAGTAGAACAGGTACCACGTGAGGAGTGAAGACGGCAAGGTGCATGTATCCATCCGGGTGGTTCACAAGAAATTGTACCTAGACCAGCAGCAGCCTTATTGCTTGGGAACTCATTAGGGATGCAAATCCTCAGGCACACCCCAGACTTAGTGGAATAGAAACTAGAAATGGTGATTTAGCAGGAATTCTCCAGGTACATCTCTTTGATGCACTCTAAAATTTGAAAAACTGGTATTATCGATTCTCATCAACAATTGGTTGACGCCTGTTCCTGTAAGCATGAATCCCTCTGTACTTCCAACATGCCAGGCAGGTGAGCAGAGGGGGCTCCAAAGGCTAGAGGAAACCTCTAAGAGGTGCTGACTTTCATTTGGAAAGCAAGCTGCTCATGCAATGAAATAAGCCCAAGAGAATACAGGTGAGGTAGCACCTGCTAAACTAACTGTGACCATGATGATGGGAATACACAGGAATGCTACCATGTAATACTTGTAGTTGGCAGCACTGCTTTGCAATACCTTTACGGTTTCCCCTTTCTGTTAAAATTTCTGAGTGACTAAAGTTTGTGTTTCTATGTAGGAAGTAATATGTTTTGAGTGCAGCAGAGCAAGAGAGGGAAAATTTTTACTATTATATATCAGGGTATGAAATCAGAACCATGAATGTGCTTATCTCTGCAATAATCCAGAAAAATAAATACCAACTAGCATAATTTTTCAGTTGACAAAGTTGAGATATAAATGAATTTGCTGAAGAAGAGTAAGTGGTAAAGCTAGGGCCTGACCAGATATACTTGTCCTATTTATTCACTGTTGGAACCCCATAGGAGTTCACAGTAATTTCTCAACCATAATATATTTAGACATTTTGTTTTGAGAATGTATGGAAAAATCAAAATGTTAGTCTTCGGTAGGAAACTTCCACTTAATCAATTTGGGGAAGAAGCTGAGATTAAATAGCAACTCTCAGGACCACTGGGATTTTCTGAAAAGGAAAAAAAGTATTACTATTACAAATGACTGTTCCTAGGAGACACCCAGTCTTCCCCAATAAACTCTGTTCAATACAGCTTTCTTAAAAAGCCTGGGCACTAGGCCAATATTCTTAGCTGTGGTATTGCATTTTCTTATCTGTTGAGTTTAATTGTATATATAATGTTTTCTTAAAAAGAAAGGTACTCTTGCCACCATCCTAGCAAATATGGGGAGTCCCTAAAAGGATTCTTGTGATGCCCAAATTGAAAAAAACAATCAAATACTTACTGATACAAAGCTTTTGGACAGAGAGGGAAGTGAAAGTTTGTTTTTTGTTTTTTTTTTAAGTGGACAGAACTGTTTTAATGTCCACTGAACTCTCACTCAAGGATTAAATTCTGTCCCAGACTAATGGCAGACAATGACCTACCAGGACACCCAAACACATGAACTGTGAAGCAGCCATTGTAATAGCAAACCATACAAAATACATGTATGAAGATGTGAATTTGGTGTCAACATATCTTATATACAAACAGAGATATGATAAACTGTGGTATAAAGGTAAAAATGTATAAACTCCGACCTTCCTTATTTGGGTGCAATGGTAGTATGAATCTATTGTCCACCTACCTGGGGGCTAAGGGAGGGCAGATCACTGGGGCCTATGAGTTAGAGACCAACCTGTGTATTAAGAATTGTAATGCAAAAAAAAAGAGAGAGAGAGTTTATTCATAATGGCATAATTTGGCGTGAACATACTTTATATACAGAGTTATGAAAAATCGTGCTGTGAATGGATAATCATGAATATAATGCATTCCACTATTGTTATGTATGTAAGAAATAAATAAAAATAAGTAAATAAATGAAGGAAGGAAAAAAAGAAAGAAAGCAGCACACACAAAAAATCGATTTTTAAAAGAATTATGACCAGAATGTGGCCTTCGGAAAGAAGAACAGAGAATGACTTGTTGGTACTAGAGCATATTGCCACCAAGCTACATCTTCCACATTAAAACTAGGAGAAATCTCCAAGAAGATAGGACCTTATACCTTCACCCTTTCACTTTGCTTTCATCGTGGGACAGATCACACAGGATTCATGTATCCCTGTCTCATTAATTGTATAGAACTAGCCGCTGTCCAAATTGTAGACTAGAGTTCTCTAATGGTCAATAAATAAAACACTTCCTGACAAACTCTCTTTCTCAGTAGTTGTCCTTGTGAAAAACAGACCAAAGGCAAATAAACCCCTGCAATCAGAGGTTTTTATTTACAACCTTGGTTTGTGTTTTCTGCCTGTGGTTTCTTAAAGGGGATGGGATAACTCTGGGGAGAAGAGTCACTTGTTTTCTCAGGAATCCCCTTTTTAATCTCCCATTAAAGAGCTCTGCTTCCTTTCCCGGGGTCCTCCTTAGGATTCCACAGAGCCAGTATTTTAAACTCTGACCTTCCTTATTTGGGTGAAATGGTAGTATGAATCTATGTCCATCTAGCTGGGGGGCTGAGAGAGGGCAGATCACTGGGGCCTATGAGTTAGAGACCAACCTGGGCATCATACAAAGACACTCATCTCCAACAAACAAACAAATGAGCAAGCCTCCCCCAATTGTCCCCCAAAGTAGCGTTCTCTTAAACCTGTTCTTCAAAATTAATTCATATCTATTGAACTTTATTGTATGATGTGGTATCATACACAATAAAAAGTATTTATATAGCTATAAATATACTCCTTACATATCTCCCTCAGTGATTGGATCTTGTTGGCCTATGATTCTAGAACCAATAATTTTGTCAACTAGGGCTTCAACGTTGCATTTTTCCTTCCTAAAATTGTTTTCTGTTATCCTAAATTCTTATTCTTGTTCTATTAAGCCTCAATGCCATCTTAATGAATTTTGTGAATTACTGGGGACTCATATTTATTCATCTGTCCATCCACTGACTATTAGAAACACAGAGTTTGTATCCCACTTCAATAGTTTTCCAACCTTAATATTTACTCACGCTAGTTATTCTCTCACATCTAGATGTTAACTTTGGCACACCATTGTAATATGTGTATATGCCATAATTTATGTAACTCATCCTCTAATTCTGAAGATTTACTTTATTTCCAACTCAATAAATATCATTTCACAGTCTTCCTCATTTCACATCTGTCATGCTTTCTTTGGAATAAACTTCTAGTGGCTGAATAGTTGGGTTGAAAGTTATCCTCATTTGAAGACTTCTAATACATACTGATGATGGTAAGGGACACTAAATTATATTCTCTGTAATAGCATATGTGAGTTTTTTTTATTTCCTCTATCCTTGGTATTATCATTCTTTCTCCTCTATCACTTCCTAGACAAAATTATGCCCTTGTCCTGACTGAGTCTTTGGCATAAAATGGGGATTCTAGAGAAGAAAAATAACTAAAAGAGAAATAATAAATAAAGGCACACACAGTTGTGTTTTTCTTCATTAACCTTATAAATTACATTCTTCAGCATTGATGAAAATATATTTTCTTCTGTCCAACTCAATTTAGCCTGTGAACCATTATCTCATTCTTCAGACTGCCATTAGTCTTTTGTTGAATAGAAGTTGTAACTCATATGGCAAACATAACATGCATGCTCAGGAAGATTTAACAGTCATTTATCAAAACTGTGTTAAGCATAGGACTATGACTGGCACTGGGCAGGGCTGAAGAAGGAATGGCTATGGCATGGTCCCTGTGTACCAGGGACCACTTAGTGAAAGCCTGTGGCTAGGGCCAAAGACCCACTTGATGTGTCAAGGGTATAACAAAGTACAAAATTCAGCAACAAAACAGAAGATTAACAGCAATCATAAAATAACAAAAGTAGCAATATGATTGTGCCAATTTAGTAATATAACCATGATTCTTGAAATTAACCTTTTTGAAGATTCATGATATGCCAGTGCTATATTCAGTGCTTTATGTAACTTACTCCATTCAATCTTCACCCTATCACCATGAAGGAGATACTCCTGTAGATGTGGGAATTGGGAAACAGAGATGCTAAACAGACTGCCTGAAAATATTGGGATTGTGTTGCTGGAGAATAATGGAAACACTGGGAAGATCATTTGGAAAGGTAAGGTATGTGATTTGGGGGAAGGATGAAGTTCTCAACATACAGAGCCTGGTATTAGGGATTGTCCAGGCAGGGAGCAAAGCCTGAGCAAAAGTGCTACAGAGAGACAGTGCCGATCATGTGTGAGGAGACAAGATGGAAGGGCCAAAACAAGGGTGTGGAGGAAGGAAAAGGAGTCTGGGAGTGGTATGGAAGCCTAGAATATAGACACAGGTATTTGGATGTTATTCAGTTGTCATTGAAATGTGCATTTCTATTTTTTTATTTTTGTACTTGGGATTGAACCCAGGAGTACTCTATCACTGAGCTACATCCCCAGCCCTTTGTGTTACTTATTTTTAAAAAAAGGTCTCACTAAGTTGGAACTTCAATCCTCCTGCCTCAGTCTCCAGAGTCTCTGGGACTACAACATGCACGTGCCACTTCAACTGGCACAAAAGGATACACTCTAAAGATCTTCAGAAGTTGAGAGATATGATCAGAGTATTAGAAGGGAAGTCTGGTAACATCGAACGGAAAGAGACTCTTTCAATAGTAGAGAAGATGCTTTTGTACAGAGAGAAGACTTCAAGATATATTTATGTATCTAAGTTTGATACTTGACATCTTCTGGCTAGAGATGGGACCGTGGAAGCAATAACAGCTTGAGTTTCACTGGTGCTTTTTCTTGATATTGGATTGTCCTCTGTTCTTAGGCCCTAACTTGCATACTCATGTGCAGAAGAAAAAGGATAGTTAAAAATATAATTAACTTTTATTTTCCTTCCCCTTCTTTTTCTTCCTATTTTTTAATTTGTTCTTTTTAGATATACATGACAGTAGAATGCATTTTTGGCATATTATTCATAAGTGGAGTATAACTTATTTAATGGGGATCCTATTCTCATGGTTATATATGATGCAGAGTTACCCTGGTAGTGTATTCAAAATGCAAGGATAACAAAGTTATGTCTGATGAATTCTACTGTCTTTCCCTTCTTATATACATACATATTTTAATTTCTCACTAAGTAGACTTGTTGTCTTTTGAAGGTAAGGGGGACTCTTATTTATTTATTTATTTTACTAACTGTACAATATTTTGCCAGTGCTTTTCCATAGTCAGAGCTAAAGATAGAATGAGTGAACCACAGATGGAGCCAGGTCAGTGTCAAACACTTCGATGCCTATGCCAGGATGCACATTTAGTACAACGTCTAGGTCTCTAGCAAACTCGAGCCAATGTCCATTAACAGGGATAACGTTGAGCACATTTAGAAATGCAAGCCTATTTACATTTATATTGGTGTCTATAATCATCTGTTGGGACTGAGCTCATCTTAATTTATTACGGCCTTTACCGCCTGCCAGGAAGCAATGATGTGCTTGAATTCCACTTGCATTTCTTAGCAGGAACCCAGCCTCAATCAATATTTTGGAGGGTGGGGGGTGACAGTTCTTTAGAAAGCTAGAGATCTGATTCTAGCTAATGTATTATGATCATTCATAATAGAACTATCATCAGGACTCTGATGAAAGAATAAGCCAGCATCTGTTCTCTGTAGTTCAACTTGTTTTTGGTTGTCCTGGATAGGCAGAAGGCAGATAGCTCTGAGGACAGATCTTGGCCTCTAGAAATCACTCATGTAAACAACACCAGAGTGGAATCTGGAGCTCTCTTTTCTCTTCAGGACTCAGCTGCCAGTGAGCTAGGTAAGATTCACAGTGGTTCTTTTGGAAGATGGAAATGAGAGTTCTGTACACTAGGACCATGAAATCACCTGAAGACTAGCTTGGTATGAGAAAGGCCAAGAAAGTCATCTCAATCAACTGAGATGCAAGTTTAAAGGACTTCCACCAGAGCAATCCAATTAAGGTTCAGTCTGATCAAGGGATTGCCGGGGAAATGAACCTTCGAAACCATCACATTAAAATTTACCTATTTACTTTAAACTGTCAGCCTTTATAGCATTTTTATGAGGTCTTTTCTTTCTCTGTAGTCATTACTTTCAATATCTTCCCTGCTTTACCCATTTACTTTGATTTTTAAAGACCTTCACATCCCATAGAAAAATAGTTGGGGGTAAGGAAGTGGGGTTCCATATAAGCAAAATGGAAAAATGAGGTATGTTAGTCAGCTTTAGATCACCATAAAGGAGTACTTGAGGCAGTTAGTTTATGGTGGTAGCATGAGGCAGAGCGCCCACAGCCAAGGAGCAGAGAAGAAAAGGAAGAAGCCAGTCCCATTCAAGGGCACCTCCCAGTGACCCAATGGTCTACCACTAGACCCCTCCTTCTAAAGGCCCAACCCCTCCCAATAGGATCTCTGAGGGGCCAACTATTTATCACATGGACCTCTGGGGACACCTATCTAAACCTTAGCTGAGGTTACCTTTCTGCGCTTGTTCTTTGCTTTCTTGTGTCTTAGCACATTGTCTGAAACCTTGAATATGAATGGCAGGCAGGGGCCAAGTGGACTTGACCTCTGCATTAATAATAGCTGGTGATGGTTATCTCTGTTTCATCTGTACATTCAACAAACACTGTTTAAGGGTGTTGTCCAAAACAGAAAAATGTGAAAGAGAGAGAGAGAGAGAGAGAGAGAGAGAGAGAGAGAGAGAGAGATTAGTTGTCAATTAGGTAGACCTCTGCTGTAAAAGTGTATGAAAAAACTTCCACTTTCTCTTAACTTCTAGCCATTGTGTCCTCACATGTAAAGTGGAAAGTGTAATAGTCCTGGGAGATTAAATGAATGAGGCGTTTAAAGTGTTCTGTGCAGGCCTGTTGAATAAACAGAATGTATTATCATTAGAGAGGGTTGCACTTTGTAATATTGTGGAGCACACAGAGTTGAATTAGATAAGGCCATAGCCTACAGGAGGAATTCATGGACTAATTGGAGAAGGCAGCATCATGCAAATTCAGAGAAAAGCACATGTATTGAATGGAGAACTGAGAATCTGAAAATCATAGAGCTAATGATAATGTATATGAATCTTGAAGGATGGCAAGAACCTGAGTAAAGGTAGAGGGTAGGATGGCAAATAACACAGAGTTTACATGTGATGTAGACACTGCTCTCCTCCAGCTGTCATCTACCCAACTTTTTCCAAAACAAATTATGTCATGTGTCTCTGGGACCATGAATTATGTTCCACATTCGTAGTATTTCACACAGAGTATTTCAAGGCTCTGCATGTGACACCCTGAGACCTTCAGCCCTTGTCACCCCCACAAGCAGCCTGCCCTGGTGTTCCTTTTCCTTCTTTATCATTCTCTCCTCACCAATTTCTACACTGATATATACATTTCTTGCAGAATTTGAGTCAACTGAAGAATGTGAGTAAAGGAATTACCTTCAATGGACCAGGTTGATCCTCAGACAGGACACACTTGATTCTCATACAGAGCCTCCCAGGTAGGTATTGTTGTATACCTAAAGGGGCAGGAAACCAAAAAATGGAAGTGGAGAGGATTGCTTTTTCTGTATAAACCAGAATGGATAATGAAGTACATAGTACCAAAGAGAACCCCAGCATCAGTTACTTAAAATAACCAAAATGTATTTTTTGCTCATTTTCCTTTGTATCCTTGGCTGGGTGGAAGCTAAATTTTACATTTTCCCCACACCCAGGTCAACAGAGAGTAAAACATTAATCTTTATCAGTTGACAAGGTGAGGCAAGGAGAAGGTACAGCTGATTGGCACCAACTCTTAAAGTATTCATCCAGAACTGACATTTTTTTAAATTTCTTTACATATTTCCATATATAGAACAAGTCAAAGTCCCTATATCCCTCCAAGGGATAGGAACGCCCAAGCCTATAATATATACTTGTGAAAAACTTAAATCTATTTAGTGAACAGATGGTGACAACCATATTGCCCAAGGTCATCTAAAGGTGCCTTGTTCTAGACAATTTCTAAGCTTGTATACTCAGATACAGCACCTGTTGCCTTTTAGCTAGGAATCAGGTAACTCTCACTGAGATAGTAATTGATAATCTTTCCATTCATTTCCTCTCTCAAGGGTGTTTTCCTTAAAGGGATAAATATTTGATTTCTAATAGTGAAATTTCTGACTCTACATGATGAAGGATTTAAGTCAAAGTTGTTTAAATGGCTCTTTGGATTATAAGAAGTAAGACTGTTTGTGGGAGATATTAGATACTGGGCTTTGAAATGACAAAGGATTCTTCTGTGGCCTTTGAGCCCTAATTTTTAAGTCTGTATCAATTCCTGTTGAGGATGAGTCAGACTCTGTGTATTGGAAATCAGAGAGGCAGACTGGGAAACAACAGAAGCACTAGACATTGAGTTCTCCCCACAGTTTTGCCACCCACAGATTGATTGAACTTGGGTGTGTCCATTTCTGTTCTGGTTTTACTTTTCCTCTCTGTTGGATGGAGCTGCTGTGGGTGAAGTGCTTCTCAAACTTTAATGTTAGATGAATGCCTCAGGGATTTCATTAAAGTGTAGATTCAGAATCACTGAGATAGGGGCTGAGAGTTTGCATTTCCAATAACTTTCTGAATGGTGCTGAAGCTGTGGGTTCCAGACCTTATTTTGGGTATCAAATCCTTTCTACCCAAGTCCTAATAGGAAAGAGAGAGTAACACATCATCTCAAAATAGTATAAAAGCACAACTGATGTTTGTGCAAGGACTAGAGATGCCACAGAACATGGAAACAGTGATTTATTTGCACACATGTACAGGGATGCAGATGTTAAATTATCACAGCTCGTGTGAGAAACACCAAAACCCATCAAATGTTACCTGCATAAAGAGGATCTCTTAATCTTAGAAGACATTAGAGAATTCCTTTATCCAAGAGCAGTCAGCTGTGGGTACAGGAAATAAATTATTTTTATCTGTAATCTTGAATACTTCATCTCACTCCATGATTGCTTTCTCCCTGCCTTCCCATCTTGTGAATGCTGTTAGAAGCATGCAGGATTTGCTCCCCTGGATGAAATCAGCATCTATTTGGAAGCTCCAGGGAACAAGGTGCAGGTGAAAGGAAGCCAAAGGCAGTGCCTTTGTCCCTGCTCAGTCCCCAACAGGCCAAAGGCAGTGAGTCATGGAAGGAAAAGTAAGTGGGTGGAGAAAGGATGCAATCTGCATCTGCAGCGGGCAGTGATTATGTTTTGTAAAAGAACACCTGAACACAGTGGCAGCCACCCTGCAGAAGGCAGGGGGTGGCCCTTCATAATAGGAGCTTAGGCAATTAAACTGCCTGATTAAGGGAGGGGAGAAGGAAAGTGAACAAGGAAATATCCAGGAATGCCTTCTTCCTGTGGCTCCTTATAGGATTTAAATTGAAGCATGTTTACTCTGATGCCTAAAGATGATTATACTAAAAAGAGCCCTCAGGTGTAAATGAGAGAGCTGGCTTCTGTGTAGTGGACAAATCAATCCTTCTCTGACTCAATATTTCTAGCTATACAGTAACAAGGTTGAACACAATTTCTAGGATGGCTTCTCGGGGTACATGGGGAGATGTGGGTCAGAGGGTACAAACTCATAGTTATAAAATGAGTAAGTTCTGAAAATCTAATTTACAACATTCTGAAAACAGTTAATGACAGTGTATTGAATGCTTGAAATTTGCTATACTCATTATTTTCATCACACACACACACAAAGAGGGCAGCTATGTGGAGTGATGGATATGTTAATTAGTTTGAGTGTGGTAATTATTTCAGAATATATATGTTTTCAAATCATCACATTGTATAACTTAAATATACACATTTTTTTTTATTTGTCACTCATACCTGTATAAAGCTGAGGGGGAAAAGAGTCAGTGACTAAATTTTCATATCCAGTTGCAATCATCTTGCACTTTTAATCTCTAACAAGGAATATCCCTTCCATTTTGCCATGTCCACTTGCCACTTCTTGTATATCATTAGGTTCAGGCAGCCAGCCTTCCTGTCCTTTCAGAGAGGAGACTCAGCTATCATTGTCCTCTGCGTGGTTGAAGCCATCATTGTTTCCTTCTTGGAGTTTTGTGGTGGTCTCTTGGCCATCCTAGAGCCATCCAGGTGCAGCCAGGGATATCGTCTATGATGTAAATGGGTGACCCCTCTCCTGTTCACCTTGGCCTCCTATGTGTAAGATGAAATCTAAACTCCCTACTTGGCTTACAAGATCCTTTACCCTTTGTCCTCTGTCAACCCCTGCAATCTTGTTCCTATTGTCATCCGTATTACTGTATCCTGACTATACCAGTTCATGCCTTGAATGTTCCAACCCTTGTTGGCACCTAGAATATTCTTCCCAAAGATCTTCACATGGAAAATTCATTCTCATTCATTTGTTGGTTCAAATTAAACCTCATGAGCCAGAGCACTCTAGAACCACATGGTCCAAGGAGCATCTCCCACATGAACTCTCACCCTTAAAAGTGGTTTGTTTTCTTACAGCCTGAATTGTCATCAGGCAACCCCTTAGTCACCCTTTGCATTCTGTGTCTCCTCTTCTCCATTCACCACATCCTTGCACATCACTGTTACCCAACAGCTGTGATTAAGCCAGGGACTTTGTCTTATTCATTTCTTACCCTTTGTTCTAGTCAGTTTTTTGACCACTGTGACCAAAAGACTTAACAAGAACAATTTTAGAGTAAAAAATTATTTGGAGGCTCATGGTTTCAGAAGTCTAACTTCATAAATGGCTGTTTTCATTTTTCTGGGCCTGAGGTGAGGCAGAACATGATTGTGGAAGAATGTGGTGGAGAAAAGTAGCTCAAAACATGGCCACCGGGAAGGGGGGAGAGAGAGAGAAAAAGCGAGAGAGAGAGAGAGAGAGAGAGAGAGAGAGAGAGAGAGAGAATGCTTCTTTTACAAGGAATAAAATATGAACCCCAAAGCCATGGCCCCAGTGACCCACCCCCTCCTGCCACATCGTATCTGTTTGCAGTTACCTCCAAATTAATCCATCCGAGGATTAATTTACTGATTAGGTTAAGGTTCTCACAAGCCAATCATTTTACCTCCAAACTTTCTTGCATTATCTCACAAATGAGCTTTTGGGGGACACCTCATATCTAAACCATAGCATCCCCACTATAAATGACTAAGAGTAGGTAAAGAGAAAAGGTGTTGAATACATGAACAACGAAAGAAACATTAAGAAAGAATAAAAGGGTGACGGAGAGAGAGAAAGTGAGAGAAATATATATTATGGACAAAGTATAGTCCTAGAGTGATTCATTTTTACTCTTGTGATGTTACTTAATCATCACAACCACCTAAAGGAAATGGAAAAGCCTCTTGTCTCTGATTTGCATCTGAAGATCTCCAGTCTTCAAAACTATGGTCATTTGGACAGGTTTGAGCACTAGTAAATAGAATACAGTACCACCTAAGGAGTCAATGTCAGTCACCTAAGGAGCAAGGAAAATTCCCAGAATATCCACGGTGATAGAGAGGGGTCACCAGCGCCAGGATGCCTCTCTTAGTCACTGGATGAGGCCTTACCCCTCTCCATCACAGCCTTCAGCTATAGCCTCAAGTTTGATCCCTATTTTTAAAGCCAACCCATTTGAGAGGAGTAAGACTTATAGCTCTTCTCGGTCCTTTACATCTCTTTTCAAATATCATTGGAATCATTCATAGACATAGATAGATTTAAATACCCGTTGAAAGATGCAGTGTGGTCAACGGAGCAGATCCTGAAAGAGACCATAAGCAGGACTTTTCAACTCTGGCTGCACCTTAGAGTCACTAAGGTTTAAAATATATATTCATGTCCAAGACCACACCAAGTTTCCAACTCAGTTGGTCTCTGGGGAATTTGAATATAGATGTTTACTAAATGCTCCTGAGGTGGTTATATTGTGTAGTGAGAGTTGTGGCAACAAGTACAAAGGGCTCCAGGAAGATTAGAGAGAGGGGGGTGGAGGGAGAGAGGGAGAGAATGCTTGTTCTGAGGATCCTTCCTCATTATCAGGCATTTTGCAGTGAGATTGATCAGGCTGTTGGCAACTGCCGAAATCCAGCTATACACAAGGTGTGGGAATCAGAGCTATGGGAAACAGGGACAGAAATGTTTCATAGGCCTCTGACTCTGGGGACTTCACAAAAGATGCACAATATGGGCTGCAGACTTTGACAAAGTATCAAATAAATTATGTCAGTTGATTGCAGGATTTCTCAACTTCAGCATAATTCTTGGTTGGTTGGGAACCCTATATATCATAAAATCTTTTTATTTTATTTTTTAAATACATGACAGCCAAATCCATTATAATTCTTACACATAGAGCACAATTTTTCATATCTTTGTCTTTATACATGTACTTTGAGGTTTTTTGCATTACATTTCTTATTACATATACATATCACAATTTTTCATATCTCTGTTTGTATATAAAGTATGTTGACATCCAATTTGTGTCTTCATACATGTACTTTGGAAAATGATGTCCATCACATTCCACCATCCTTGCTAATCTCCTGCCCCTCCCTTTTCCTCCCACCTTTCTTATCTAGAATTCATCTATTCCTCCCATGCTCCCCCTCCCTACCCCACTATGAGTCAGCCTCCTTATATCAGAGAAAACATTAGGCATTTGTTTCTTGGGGATTGGCTAACTTCACTTAACATTAAAAAAAACAAATAACCCAATCATCAAATGGGCCAAGGACCTGAACAGACACTTCTCAGAAGAAGATATACAATCAATCAACAAATATATGAAAAAATGCTCATCATCTCTAGCAATTAAAGAAATTCAAATCAAAACCCCTCTAAGATATTATCTCACTCCAGTCAGAATGGCAGCTATTATAAAGACAAAGAACAATAAGTGTTGGCGAGGATATGGGGAACAAGGTACACTCATACATTTCTGGTGGGACTACATATTGGTGCAGCCAATATGGAAAGCAGTATGGAGAGTCCTTGGAAATCTGGGAATGGAAGCACCCTATGACCCAGCTATCCCTCTCCTCAGACTATACCCAAAGGACTTAAAAACAGCATATTACAGGGACATAGCCACATCAATTTTTATAGCAGCACAATTCACAATAGCTAACCTAGATGCCATTCAGTGGATGAATGGATTAAAAAATGTGGCATATATACACAATGGAATTTTGTTCAGCAATATATCATAAAATCTTTAACAGCATTCCTGTCCTTTACCCACTAGATGCCAGTAACTCCCCCTGCCAGTAGTGACAAACAAAAAATGTCCCCAGATATTATTTAATGTCCTTTATGGGTAGCCCTCCCCAACCCCTGCTCAAAAACTTTGTGGTTATAAGGATCATACAAAGTTCATATGGACATCTTAACAAGATCCAGGGTTAATTGTACTCCTTGGGATTATGTGAGGAGATTGTGCTAAGCAAATTTCCTTCAATGTAACAAAATCCCTGCAATAACCAGTTAATCAACTTAAAAGAAAATAAGGTTTGTTTTGGATCATGGTTTCAGTCCCATGGCTGGTTGGCTTTATTGCTTTTGGCCTGTAGTGAGGCAGTATATTGTGATAGGGAGCCTGGGGTAGAGCAAACCTATTCACAGAATGGTAGTTGGGAATCAGAGAGAAAGAAAGAGAACATATCTTGGTCTCAGTAACTCCTTTAAGGGCCTATTCTAAAGACCTAACTTCCTTCCATAGGCCTTACCTGCTAAACATCCCACCACTTTCCAATAGTTCCATGGATTGGGGACCAAGCCCTCATCATATGAGTCCCAGATACAAATTAGAGCAAAAACTTATATTTTATGTGTTTCTGGGACAGAACCTCACAACTCAATGCAGGGCCCTTGAGGTGGTAGACCTTCCAATGGGAGATACCTGAATGGATTCTTGTAGAGATTGTACACTCTTCATTTTGACCTTGGAAGCTAGCCTAGTTTCCAAGATTAGGGTGACTGGCAGTTCCCAACTCAGTACAAGATTGCCTTCCCTTTAGTTTACTGCTGAACCGCCTGCAAATGTGTTCCATAAAGAGACCCCCAGATAAGGATGCAAGTGAGTGGAAGAAGTTTTGGGGGTTATCACAGATTTCACTGAGTAAAGGACCTCCTCCATGTTAGAGGAGTAAACAATCAAGGGCTCCATGACTTTTACCAATATTCTGGGAGAAGCACCTGATGCATTAAAGGAAAGGGCCACTGACCACATTATGAGTTAATTATCATCTGAACCTCAGCTACTTACTTTCCTATCAACTGGATGGAGAGAGACCCAACAGGCTCCATGGAGGATGTGCTTAAAAATACTATTGCAAGGATAAGTGGAACTAACTACTTATGGTAATGCTGTATATCAGGAGGTGGGATGGAGGCAATTCCAAGGCACTGAGACCCATAAAGGTCTTGTCCCTAATTTTTTTCTTTTGTTTTTGGAATGCATGAGTTCCAGAAAATTTATAATTCAAAGGAATAATAAAGCAACAGAGAGAAGGATTAAAATTCAAGCCAGTGGGGACTCGGGGCTTGATTTGATTTGTTCTAAGAAAATAAAGATACTTGTTATCTCTTGTACGTGGATAATATAGAATAATTCATTCTTGTTGTTGTAATAATGTTCCTACTTTCATAAATTTATTCTAATGAAATAAACACAATTGTATGAAAATGTTAGCTATCAGGGTGTTCATTTTACCACTTTACTATAGTGAAACATTGAAAAAGATGTAGATATTAATAGAGTGCTGGTTAAATACATTTTAGTTTATTTACACAAGGTGGTATGTAAACAATAAAGATGGTATTGTGAAATATCTTTAGTTTCTAAGAGGAAGTTAATATATATTTTAAATGTAAAAGAGGTTTCAATTTAAAAAAATAAAATGGAACTAGGTAGATACATATTAATTAAGTCTGGAACACACATTCTAAGAGGTTGTAACAGTATACATTTTTTGGTGATTTATTTAATTTTCATCTTTTTTTGCTTGCATGTTTAAATTATGACTTCTCTGCAATAATTGTGATGCTTACAAAATGCAATTTTAAAAATTAAAAACAAGAGCAAAGGTATTCAATAGAAAAAAAACAAACCTCACTGTAGTGAACAATATTGAAAAAAATGTGGATTTAATTCGTCCTTGACAATTAATTACAATTATGTCCCATCTCTCACCCTTTTTTTAATGAAATGGCCATGTTGATAGATCAGTAAAGGGTTCTTAGACCCCTTCTAAAACCAGACTTCCCACCAAGGTCAGTCTGAGCTGACTAAGGCAAACCATTTTCTATTTGGAAGGTTGCCTCTGTAACTCAAAGAAGAAGAATAGCAAGAAGCACATCTCCCCAAAGTTCCAATCTGCATCACTTTTTTTGAAACTCCAAGAGCATTTATTTTTGTACCATGTAATTTAGTGCTGGATTTTAGAGCATTTTATATTACTCTCTTATACTTTCTAAGTCTTTCCTCAAGCTAGATGGAACTTCAAATCCAGAGTTCTGTTTCTGTATCATTTTTGTGTTGTTATTCTTTTTCTTGTGATTATCAGTATTATCATTAACAGTATTGTTGATAGGTTAAGGGAGAGTCCCCTGGAGAGGCAGAGCTGGAGTTTTGATTAGGTTTGACTTTGAAGAATTCATTATCCAACTGCATTTCATTCACCTAAGGGGGAACACAAAATATTACTTTCAGTTAATACACTAATACTAAAAGTATTAATGTATGTATGAAACTTGTTTTTTTTATTCTTCCAAATAATTTTCACAAATATTGTCTTATTAGTTCTCACAAGGAACAATGAAATGAATCAGGTAAATAAGTAGGACTTTGCCCATTTTTATAGATGAGAGAAATACAGTACAGAGAAATCAAGTGAGCATCTCAAAGACTTACAAAGAATCACTGTAGGACAGAAGCTGCAGTGTAGGTTTTGTGATTTCATAATTGAAGCTGTTTTCATATCATCACAAACGATACTTGCGGCTCAACTTTGATATGTACTTATTCGTTTTAGGTTTTACAAGTCTTACAAACAATATTCCTCTCTTAAAATGTTCTCTCATATTTTGAAACTGTAGATTCTTTATGAGGCTGACCAGGGAGTTTAAAAGAAAAACAGATATTTGAATTTCTCCTTTCCTGTGACTCTAACGAAATACATACACGAGGGTCATTGCTAGTTCAGTGTAATAAAAATCACTGTGTTTTTTTTGTTTTTTGTTTTTTACAAAAGCAATCCAATAATCCACCAACTACAAGGCAGTTCAGTAAAATCAGCAGGGGTATTGAACTCTAGACTTGATGCTCATGGGGCTGAACTTCATATTCCCCACTCACCCCTTCCAATAAGACTTTGGAAAAACTGGATTTGCAAAACAGGCTCTGGGGTCAGCTAGGAGGTCACAATACACCAGGCAGAATGACTGGGTGCTACAGCAGAAGACCCTTGCCAGGAATGATCAAGTGCATGATCAAAGGCAGGAGCAAGGCAGTTTCAAAGCAATTTCAGGTGCAGGAATCATTCCCACTTGTAAGACTTCACCCAAGGATGCCAAACCTGGGAAAATCAGTCCTAGGAGAGAGAGTGTGTTCATTCCAATCTTATTCAGTTTTAGGAAAACCCAAAACAATATAAGAGTTGATAGATGTTACCTATTAGGAACTCACTGGAGTGTTAAACCCACATTTTACAGTGGCATGTGAGGCTGTACAGTATTGAAAAGGTTCTCTCTTCTCTCTTTGACTTTCCCTCTGCTCCAGCCACACTGACCTTGGGATTCCCAAGCATGTCTGGCTTTTGCACTTGCTATTGCCTTTGCTTTGAGGTCCCTTCAGCAGATATCCACATGGTTCACCTCTCACTGACTTCAGCTTATCATGCAGGTATTATCTCTTTGGTGAGAGCTTCCTTAGTCTGTCTATTCCCTTCAAATGGCACCTACCTGACACTCCCTTGCTATATCTCACTGCATAGCATTTATCACCGTATAATATACTATGGCTACTATTGTTTTGATCATATGCTTCCCCCCTCACTAATGTATACACTTCATTCAAGCAAAGATAATTGTCTATTTTGGTCACTTCTGTGTTCACATGGCCTCCGTGGCTGGTATAAAACTGTTATTCAATGTATACTGATGAACGAGTGAATGAATAAATCATTGGGCAGACAGAGGCCCAGAGAAATGAAGTGACCTTTTGAAGGGCAGGATGGAAGCTTCCTAGTAGAGAAGATTCGTTATGCATTGGAACCTAGGTCTCCCGAATTTCCGCTTTAGTTCACATCCCATTACCACCACATGCAGCATTTCCGAATAGGGAATCCTGGTGCTATTAAATGGCTGTGCATGCAAAGATTCTAAAGGAGCATTTTACTTTAGCAAATTTAGCATAGTCAGAGACAAAGGAAGAGGACAAAGTCAGTTCTCTAGCTAGAATAGGCAATCGCTGCTGATTGGAATTTCACAATTTGAATTTCTCATTCTACTCCTACAGAAGAACTACTTTTGAATCAGGGAATCTGAAGTTTGCATGGTAATGAAAGAAAGCCCAGGAACTTTCCCTTCTGGTACAGAATCTCAATAGCTGTTTCACGAACAAAGGGAAACTTTCCTACTTGTGCAGCATTCTCTAGTCTTATGGATGTTTGCTTCATTTCTTGATACTCCTTTCACCTGAAAATCCCAACAACCTTATGAAACCATTAAATTATGGGACCCTACTCCCCTTTAGAACTGGAAAGCCCCAGGGAAGTTGCATACTGAGCACAGGTGGTGATGAGGTACACTTCAGGAAACTGGTACAGACCAAGACACTTCTAGCACCAAGCACTAATATCCATATATAATGGCTTCAGATGGAAGTTAGAAAAGCATCCCACACCCACATACCCAAAAGGAAATGGACTATTTCTCGAGCCAGAACATGATTTGACAATTTGATTGAGATAGTTTTTGGTGTGTGATATCCAGTGTTTTTCCATTTCTGAGTTAGTTCTTCCTTATGAGATCTTACTGTACCAAGTAAAGTCAGCTGTCCATTATGTAAAACACTCCACTAGCTTTCCCCTGAAATATCTCTCTTACCTCATTTCCTTTTATGTCTTCTTTCCTGCTGGTCTTACCTGAGGACCTTCCTTGAGCTCCTGGGGCAGCCCATGCTCTCTCCCACTTCAAGTCCTCCTCATTGGCTTCTTCTTCTGTGTGGACATCTAAATAGGTCATGCCCAGTTTTCATATTCTGGGTGGGTACCTCATGCAGAACTTCCTTCTCTGACCCTCAAAAAATCCATTTAAGAGTTGCTGGAAGGGCGTTCATAGCTACTGTCTCCATTTTCCCAGGTCTTTTCAATTTGCCTCTGCAAATTGATTCACTTCTACCTCTCCCTCTTCCTGTGTAAGTCTAAAGGCAGAACTTTAGGGTCTACTTTCATAGGCAACTTGCACTGCAGTTTTTAGTTTGCTTTTTCCTTGGCAAGGGATGAGTAGGGTCAAGGTTGGGGATGGTGGCACACACCAGGAATCCTACTGACTCACGAGGCTGAGGTAGGAGGATTGCAAGTTCTAGGCCAGTCTCGGAAAAGTAGTGAGGCCCTAAGAAACTTAACAAGACCCTGTTTCAAAATAAAACAAGCTGACGAGCAAGGGATGTAAACCAGGGGCAAAGCCCCCCTGATTTCCATCCCATCACCATTGGGGTGGGGGAGAGAGAGAGAAATTGGCGTAAGGGAGAGGGTAGTGCAGGTTGGCTCTGTCATTCAAGGCTGTAGATCCTGGCAGGCAGCCGTCTCCACATAACTTCCCTCAGGGGTAATCACACTTTTCTCTTGCCTCTTCAGACCTAGAGATTGTGAGAGCTCCAAGCTCTTCCTAGCAGCAGACCCGCTACACTGTCCTTTACTGGGTTTCTTCCAGTCAGGCTTTTTGGAAATATTCTGTTTAATACTATTGCATTCAGAATGTTTGTGTCTCCCCTAAATCCACACGTGGAGCTCCTGAACCCAAGGTAAAGATGTGAGTAGATACAGCATCTGGGAAGTGATGAGGTTAAGGACAGAGATCTCATGATGAGGATTAGTGTTCTTATAAAGAGACCCCAGAGAACAAGCTCGTCACCTACACCATGTGAGGACACATTTTATGTGTCAGTCGGCTTTCTGCCACTGGTACAAAGTACTCAAGATAAACAACTTCAAAGGAGGAAGGATTATTTTGGTTTCTGGCCATGTGGCCTGGTTGCTTTGGGCCTATGGCAGCCCTGTACATCATGGCACCTGGAACATGTGGCGGGGAAGACTGCTCACCTCATGGCAGCCTGTAAACAGAAAGGAGGGTCTAGGTCCCAATATCTCTTTCAAGGTCCCCCTCCCCATAACTAACTTCTTCTTCCACTGAGCCATGTCCTAAAGTTTCTAAGTTCCTAATAGTGCCATCACTCAGGGACCACATCTTCAACTGAGGAGCCTTCAGGGGACATTTAAAGTACAGACTATAGCAATCTATGAACCACAAATTAGGACTTCATCAGACTGCAAATCTGCCAGAGCCGAGACCTTGAACTTGCAGCCTCCAGCATTGGAAGAAATTAATTTGTGTTCTTTATAAGCTACTCAGTTTGCGGTATTTATGGTATTTGTGTTTTAGCAGCCAGAATGGATGAAGAAAACTGCTCCGAATTGCACAAGCCATTTATTTCTGTTGGAACCCAAACTGATACATTTATGAATTACACTGTGATTCTCTGGTTACTTGTCTATATTTTCTCCTTCCTTCGTCTCCCTAGTAGATAATAAGTTTCATGGGTGAAGGAACCATTTTTGTTCACTTAAGATTTTACTATCGTGCCTGACACTATGTATGTTACATACATGAAATATTCTGAACCAACCTTATTTTAAACAAATACTAGTAGACTTATTTATATGCTTATATTTGCTTAAAAATTAAAAACCTGGGCCAGACAGGCCTGGTGGCACATGCCTATAATCCCAGCTACTTGGGAGGATGAGGCAGGAGGATTGCAAGTTCAAAGTCAGCCTCAGCAACTTGGTGAGACCCCATTTCAAAAAAAAAAAAAAAGGCTGAAGATGTGACTAGTGGTTAAGTGCCCCTGGGTTCAGTCCCTGGTTTTAAAAAAAATAGCTTTGGATTTGTGTTTTGGTTTCATTTGAAGACAATAAAGATTAATAAAATCGTCTTGTAAAAAACGATAAAGAAGTAATGTGAAATCCACAAGCAATATTTTGAATAAAGGAAGAGAGTTTTGTTGTTGTTTAAAGGCCAAATTGAGGAGGGCTAAGATAATTGACCCCTGAAACAAAGGCCTTGAGTTCCAGGCTACAAACTAGACTATCAGCTAAAGAAAGGTGCTAGAATTATTTCTGGATGCAGTATCAGCAGACAGTTAAGCAAGTGAATATTTTTTCTTGATTTGATTCTATCACAGTCACTTATTCAACAATGCATTGTTAAACTTATTAACTCTGTCCACATATTTTTCCACAATAAATGGTCTTCAGCAGAGTCAAGTTAATATTTTCTTAAAGTCTTCTACTTAGTTTGCTAATAGAAAATATATTCCATTCAGGAACTGGAAAAACCAGAGCAGTTTTATCTTCTTGTTGCCATCCAATCTTTTGTAAATTAACATTTTTATAACATTCACATTCAATAAAATACACTAGTCAAGAAACATATAAGTGCTTATTCCTTTAACAAAAGCTATAATCAAGTAGTAATCTAATGCAATTATTCAAACTTTTCCAGTTAAAGAATTGAATTATATACTTGTTGAAGTAGAAAGAGAGTTCGTGATATTATGAAGGACAATGACACATTACTCAGTTTCATAAATGATTGTTCACTCACTCATTCACTTGTTCTTTAATCCCATAAGCATTTACTGAGTGTGGTGTTTTTGGTTTTATTTTATTTTATTTTATTTTGCCAGAGGAAATACTGCGCTTTGCATATTCAGTGGTGACTCCTGTCCCCATAGTCTCTGCAGTCTGAAGCAGTTTCATGCACGCTCCAAGAGTCACCTGCAGAACCTCTGGATAGAAGCTTTGAAAGTGTATTCTTCAAAAGTTGCTCAGAACTCTTAACAACTACCAATTGACCTCTGTCTCTGGCAATTTGGTGGTCTGGAAAGCTGGGGTGGGAACTCCTACAACAAAACACCAACAATCCTAGATAAAATAAGAGTAGTATAATTTAAGTATGCAGTTGTCCTTGCCAGACCTTGAGGAAAATCCAGGATCCAAAAACAAAGAGCAAAGCAGTAATCCTGATTATTAAAACTATAAATTCAGCCTGGAACAGTAGCTGTCTTCGGGGATACTCCTAACCTCCCCTGTGGGTTCCTCTCCTGCCAAGCAAGAGAGTAGACCCTGCATGTAACTGGTAGATATTTGGAAAGAAACCCCACCCCAGTCCTTACCTGTTTAAATGAAGACCCAATGGGAGGGTGACCACTCAGACCAGCTTGCCCAGGACACTCCTGGTTTGTGCTTATTTTCTCTGCATATTTACTAATAGCACGTCTCAGAAACCCAGGTTTGGACAATGAATCACATTGTCACTCTACTCAAGGGCTATTTAGTGAAAGAACAGGTAAGGAAAAAAAATAGCACCCAACAGCTACAAGAAGCAAAGGATGATATATCCATCTTGACCTTGGATAATGGGTGAAAGAGAGTTAAAAACGTAATAGAAATGTGTCCTCCAAGAATTAATAACTAAAGCTGTGTCTTTACTCAGTATGGGGGTCAAACATTGTATAGACACATACAGATTTTATTTAAAACCTGGCAAACTAAAAAAAAAAGAGAGAAAATGAGTCACAGTTTCTTTAACCAAATAAAAACAGTATTACTGCTATCTTTTTTTTCTATCCATACTTTTTTAAGTCTAGTTTATTTTTTCTTCATTTTTATATTAAAACATATTTTTAAAATAATTTTATGTACTGAATTTCCACTAAACTTAATGAATGAGTTTTGTCTCCATGTTGTAAACCTTGCAAATGATATTTACAATGTCTATTTTTATTCTATCTACTGTGTGCAATTAAACAAAATCCTGTGTCAGGCACTTAAATTGTTACCAATGTTTGCAATTAGAATAGATATTATGATGGACTTCTTTGAATATAAATCTTTCTTAACATTCAGGATAGATTCTTTAAATTGAAATTACTTGGTCAAAAAAATAAGGCCATTATGAAATTTCTTGACACCCATTGTTGCCAATTGCTTTCTAAAAGAGTGTATCAATTTCCATTCCTCTTCTCTTTGACAGGATTGGGCAGTCATTTATTAAAACAGGTTCCTGCACCGGTTATGAATTTAGGGAGCTCTTCTGAATCATGCACTCTTCCTTCTATGGAAGGCCCTGCCCAGGAGTTACCCATAAATAACTGGCAGGCTTAAGGCCATGAATCTGAAATGGAGAAGGGAAGGATAGAAATTGAATGAGCCACAGCCTGTCACTGTGAATCTTGGCAATAGGAATCTCATAACTCAGAGATCCCAGATATAAAAGGGATATTAGAGTTGTAAATAATTTCCAATTAGCCCTATTGTCTGTTCTGAGCTGTTTAGCTCCCAGATTTCTCTAGATAACAGAGGAATTGAGATGCCGCTTCACCTTTGTGCAGAAATGCCCCCGGTTCTCTCTGCCAGAAAAAGGGAATGATCAGAGCTCAGCCCAAAGGTAATCCTTGGGCATTAAACAACTATTTCATAAATTGAAAGCACCCATCTTTTTTGGAAGAATCCTGCTGCTTAAATACATTTATGAAGATGGATTTTTTCATTATAGAAGTGGAAAGAGCATTGGATATAAGGAGTACTGGTTTGGAGTTTAAATTCTAAATTTTTCCCAAAAGTAACCATTTGACCTTGGATGGACATAAAGGAGATGATGATGATGGTGATCATTTTTTTCAACATATATTTATTGTGTGTCTACAGTGAACCTGATGTTGTTGCTGAGTCTGGAGATATATCAGTGTCCAAAACAGATAACACTGCCTCAGTAGAACTAGCTTATGTTATACCAGTGTGAGATAGTAAATGTAATGAATAAGTTGACTTGCAGAGTGGCTTAGAAGGTGATGTGATGGTTCATTTTATGTGTCTACTTGGTTGGGGCACATGCCCAGGTATTGGGTCAATTA
This sequence comes from Marmota marmota marmota, assembly GCF_001458135.2. Classification (NCBI taxonomy): domain Eukaryota; kingdom Metazoa; phylum Chordata; class Mammalia; order Rodentia; family Sciuridae; genus Marmota; species Marmota marmota. The sequence continues at coordinate 19,884,988 of NW_025999869.1, forward strand.
TTATTGTGTATGTTTTTGTGAGAGTGTTTCTTGATGAGATTAATTTTTAAATCAGTAGATTTGAGTCAAGCACATTGCCCTGTTGTTCTCACCCAGTTGTTCTCATCTAATAGAATAAAGACTTGCTTCCCTCAAGTAAGAAGAAATTCTGCCAACAGACTTCCTTCAGCCTTGAATAGCAATGTTCTCTTCCTTGGGTCTTGAACCTACCAATCTACTCTGAAGATTTTGGACTTGCCAGCCACCATAATTGTGTGAACCACTCCCTTAAAACAACGCACCCCCTTTTCTAGCTATAGACACCTATCCCACTAGTTCTGTTACTTTAGTGTTGGGGCAGGCCTCAAAATGGCTTTAATTAGGCTCCCTGGTCAAGACTTCCAGTGGGCTATTTTGTTTTCAGTGTGTAACTAGGGCTGGGAAATGGCTATGTTATAATTAGTCAAGGCCAAAAACATGTGCTTCAGCATATAGACTCAAGGTCATAAACATTACTGCTGACCATGCACCCCCACTTATGTAACTGTTGGCATCATGCCTTCTTTGTTTGGCCTGCATATAGAAGGGGTCTAAGGAAATGGGCAGGAGAAAGGGCTCAAATGGAACTGGCTGGGGCCTGAAGCTGAATCTTCAGGAGGCTGACAAACGGCTGTGACCACCGCATGTGTACTATCCTAACTGTATCTGGTATCTTCTTTCACCTGCTGAACCCTGAATCTATGTTTCCTAGGTCAGAGCCCCCCCTATGACATCTAGAAAACTCTGACAAATATGATTGGTAAGCATTCATATTTTCATATTTTCATGAGTAAAAGTGAACCCAGAAAAGGGCATTTTCCTTTGAATTTATTCACCTTTTCCTCTTCCATTCAGATTTGGAGAAATCAGTTTTAACTTGAGAATCTGTGCTTTAGTTTTGTGTTGTTGTTTTGGTATTTTTTTTTTATAATGCAGGTAAATTTAATATGCAGCCACTCTTGTTGGGCTCATTCATTTAAGAGGATGGAGTTCAATCTCCAAAGTTTACTTACACATGGAAATGATAATTATTATTTCTTCAGGGGCAGAAACTGACACTTTTTTCTTTTGTTAGAGTTTCTAACATCTTTTAGTTAATAGGAATACTTGAAATTTTGCAGATTGAAGATCTACAATTTTAATAGTGATGAGAACCAGCACCAGTGATGGTTAAAGTTTGGATCCCTAGGCAGGAGCCCTAGGTAGGTGGTGTCTGGGTTTGGGCCCAGCATCCAGAGTATCTCACCTTCAAATGATCAAAGAAACTCCTGTGCTGAAGCTCAAAAGGGAAAAGGGACGTATTTCAGTTGACAAAGTACTCCTATGATACAATCCAAATCCTGTTTGCTTCTTTTTGAGCTTTGGCCTTTCACCCTACAACCGTGTCTTCCTTGGGCTAGCAGAAGCAGCTGCTGCTGTAATCTCATAAGTAAAGAATATGCAGGCCCATTGCATCAGAAACCCTAGGCCCAGAAATCATTCAAATTCTCCAGGTGATTCTGATACAAACTAGAATGAACACCATTGTCCAAACCTGCATTTCTCTGAGGCCTGATGTCTTTAGTGCATGACAATCAGAATGTGCCCATGTATTCCTTATTAATGGTGTTGGGATCTTGCTAATTAGATAGCATGGCCTACCCTTCTTTAGTCAACCCCTGCCCACAAGCATTTCAGAGTTTCTGTTGTGACTGAAGCCATAATGGGCTCTGCTCTTCCAGCCATTCCTTTTCAGGGCTCTGATGCCTGTCGCTAATGTGTCCCTAAGGTGTTTCTATCTATAGTGCCAACACCAGGTAAGGATCTTCTGGTTATTAGATGTAAAAGCTATGTCATTTGAAAAAGGGGATGAAGACTTGAGTCAGTACCTGGTCTAAGAAATTCAAAGCATTCAGAGGAAACCTGGGCTCAAAAAGTCAAGTATCAAAATCTGAGCTGAATTTTCTGCTATCAGTGGATAGGAACCAATCCGGTCATTTTTCTTAGCAAGGAAGGAGGGTGCAGAGACTGAGCTTTGCTCATCCTGAACAGTTGCTTAATGATAATGATAACGAGCTGCATTTATACGATGTCTTTCATCCAAATAACTCCATCGGCTGATTTATACTCACCATTGCTTAAAACATAACTTCAGAGTCTCAAGGGTATATCCCTTAACATAGTAACCCCTGCATTTGTTAAGCATTCTGCAGCCTCTCTGCTTACACAGCCTGCAAAGAAAGACAGATAATGAGCAATGGTGGTGCTGTAATTAAGGCCGCTGACTGACAGAAAGGAGATTTGATCTATTGCTGACTTTGTGGTGTGTCGCGGATCCACTTCATTGATGTGTTCTTCCAATTTTACATCTTTGTCAGGGGTTCTCTAGGGAAGGATTGCATTAGAGGGTGGGAGATGTGCAGTTGAACTACAAAAAAGGAAATCTGAATGCTTCAGACCGTTTGTAGAAGAGCAGTGCTCCATGGGCTAGCAAAGCTCTGATGAGCTTTATTTCTAGGAATTGACTTCCAGCATGCAGCACTGGGCAGAGTTGAAATGTATGAACTCAGAAAATTAGCAAATGAGAGTCTGTGACCGCAAAGCACTTCACTCTTCCAAGTTTCTTATAATTGGAGGTAGTAGTGATTCGGGCTGTGATGTACCTGGCTTTGTGCTGAGTCGTGGGGGAGCCCTGTCGTTGGGAAAGCTATCATGGTTGGTGGGGGGGAACACCTGCCTTCAGCTAAGGTTCTCACAAGAATGGGCTGTTGAATGAAGAACAAGCTAAAGGAGCAAAGATGAGGGCAAATGCTATTTGAATTTTACCTTTGGGGTTGTAATTTCTTTTTAGAAAACAACTCCTGGAAATAAATATGAAAGTTGTTTTAGTGCTAGAGATGAGGTACGATTTTTTTTTTTTTTTGCAAACTTTGTGCTTATCTCTAACTGCTTAAAAAGCTCGAAATTAAAAACAGGTTTCAGTGACTGCACTTAGACCTACCCCCAAGGTCTCTTTTTCTCTTATTATATGAAACAGGGAGTCATTAATAGCTCCTCTGGTGTATCTGAAGGATGTTCCTAGGTAAGTCTGGCATTCAGTCCATGGGAAACTTATTTCTGAGTCTGCTACTTATTACAGCTCTGAGTCAGGATTTGTCCAGCAAGTAACTCTATATCCATTTTTGATTGGACTGTGTCATGCACAATCTCTCAGTCACTCACATCTGTTTGATTCCTGACTTAGGCCTATCAATAGAATGGTAAGGTTATTGGCTACATTTCCTGAGCAATTGCTTTGAAGCAGGGTTTGTGTGTGCTTATGTGTTTTCACACTTAACTCTTACAATCATACATGTTCTATTTGAGGAAACGGAGCTTAAAATTGTTCCCAGTTCCATGGATAGAAAGAACTGAAGTTAACACGTGAACCCAGGTGAATTTGATCCTAGAGCTTGTGCCATTGATGACCATGACATATCAAGAATCATTTACATGTGATTTCTTAATGAACAGATGGAAAAATTGAATCCAGAAGAACAGAGGGAGGGTTCCAAGGCCAGCATTGTTCACATCAGTTATGGAACATCTCTGGTTCCTCCTCTAGCTCTGAACTCTGTCTTCAGGGTGTTTGGCCTCTACACTTTTAAGGCCGCTGTTGGCTCACCATGGTCTCCTCCATTTCTAGTCTTATTTTCTGTAAGAGCCTGATGGCTTCTTGTCCACACAGTCTGTTGCCTCCATTCTCCATCCCAGCATGGAAGGGTGGTTTCTTTGCATTCCTCACCTCCAGTTCCTTTAGTAAGATGTTGCCTTCCAGTTGTCCTGGCACAACCTTCTCTGCAAATAAATGACAAGACTAGGAATTGGTGCTTTCTCAGATGGCACTGTTCACAGGAGACAGTCTGACTTATACAATTGGTTGCTAGGTGGGACATCATTAAATGGGGAGAAATATGACAAGGTATTCATGAGTCATTGGTAGTTGGTTTCCTGGAAAGTTTTTCTATAGCTCTTTGGAAAAGAGTTAATCATGACTCCATGATAGAAGATGTCCTTGACAAGATTCCAAAGGCCGTTTTCCCATTGTGCTTGATTGGTGGATTTCCTTTAAACCAGGTGAAACCTTTTCGTCCCTGTGAGATATTCAAACAACCTGGGTTATGGCAGACAGCAGGCACATGCTGAATTTATACATGAATTAACGAAGGCAATATTTCCCAAAGGTGAAATCTATACCTCTATCGAGTTGGGATAATTTATGAACATTTCCAAACTTTGTTATTCATTGCAATAGGAATTAGAAAAGAAAGAAAATTAAAACATTAAACTGTATTATTGAGGCATAATTCAAGTAAAAGTGAGATTATTTTGTAGAAAATAAATGATAATATTGAACAAACATGGAAAATTATTCACAGTTTGCAAGTGGAACTATAACTTCAAAAACAGATGAATTTGTAATAGGTGCAATTTAAATTGGGGAAATTAAGGTGAAAGTAGGAAAAGTCTTGTACAAGAGGGACCTCTGAAATGAACTGCCTGAGCCTGAGTTTATGGAACACTGATCATTTCCTATTTTGCCTAAAGATCCACTCTCTTCTCTCTCCCTGGAGTTCTTATCACTCTCTAGTAGTCCCTCTTTGTGGACTAGAAGAGTGCTTTAGTTGCTGTTTGTTGATTGAAACACCATCCTAATCCCTTAGGATCATAGAAGCAATTTTTCTTTTTTTCTTGTGGGAGAGAGTTACATGAAGGGGAAGGGATTCCAGGAAATCTGATGGAGGGTATTTCATTCAGTCATGAAACAGGGTGGGTTGAAGGACAGACATCATTTGTGATGACTTGTTAGTTTTATGCAATAGCAAGAATTGCCACAGAAATCGTTTTGTTAAGGTCCATTTGAGAGACTCTGAGGCTCAGAGAGAAGCAGTGACTCTGGGAGGGCACAGTGATGGGCAGAATCCCTGCTTCACCATGTGGAAGGTGATGGTGGACTCCACATAGCCCAGTTGCTCTAGAGAAAGGAGAGAGAGAGAAGTAAAACCTGAATAAATCTCATATTGGCAGTTGAGGAAATTGGACCATATATTCTCCAAGTACCTTCCAACTTAAAAAATGTATTCCTTTTTCAGCTCCTTTATTTACTAAAGCAGTGTTTAAATTTTTTGAATAAAGGACATTTTGGGAATCTAATAAAAGGTACAAATCTTCTCCCCAGAAAAACACAGTATTTTGCTTTAGTATAAGGAGATGTTACCTTCCCTTAAAACCCAAGTTAAGACCATTGTGTGCTGAAGGATGGCTCCCTGAATTGTATCCACATCCTAATCCCAGGAACCTGTGTACATGGGTCTGTTCAGCCTTCTATAACGACCATGAACTGGGTAGCTTATAAGCAACAAAAATTTCTCTCACTTCTAGAGGTTGGGAAGCCCAGGTTCAAGGATCTGGCAGAGTTGCTGTCTGGAGAAGTCCTGATTTCTTGTTTGTGGATGTTGTCTTCTTTTTTCTCATGTGGTGGAAGGGAAGATCTAGCTCTCTGGGGTCTCTCCATGACAAGGAGATTAATCCTGAAAATAAGAACCCTTCCCTCAACATTATCACCTCCCCAAAGTCCTATTTATTAACACCATATCTTTGGGTTTAAGTTTCCCACAAGTGGATTTTGGGGGAACATGTACATTTGGTCCATTATACTATATAGTGGGCATTCTTTGGTAAGAATGAATACAACCTGATATGGGAGCAACTGAAGTAAGGATTTTAAGAGAAGGATCTGATCCTGGGTTATGTGGGTGAACCTGAAACCCAGTCACAAGCTCCTCATGAGTTAAACAGGGAGATTTGACAGAAGAGGCAGCAGTCATGTGGCCAGTGGGCCATGAGTCAAAGTTCACACCCACCAGAAGCTGGAGGAGGCAAGGGATGGATGCTTCAGTCTCCAGCAGGTAAGCCGTCTACTGCGGCTTTGTTTTCAGACTTCTGGCCTCCATGACTATGAAACTATCAATTTCTGTTTTAGTCACCTTGTTTGATTTTCATATTAATCACAGGAAACAAATATATTTTTCTACCCTAGCAAGTAAATATGAGGCTCAAGCATCCTCATGACCATGACTAAGAAATATAGATTCGGAAGGCCACAGCCCAATCTCCCTATAGTGGTCCAACCTACAAAAATTCCCTACGCCCATGATCTTAAATTTAAACTTTTCTATGGATCTCATTCCTTCTTCCCTACCCAGACTTGTTTTTTTTTTCCCCTGATACCTTCTTACCCACATGAATGGAGAATTTTTTAAAGATTATGTCCTTGTTTCATTTGGAAGGGTGAAGATGAGTTACATGGAACATGGTCTAGTTTAATGATTGCATGGAGACATTTTAGAGATTTTTGTATCATTAAGTGAGACTTTGCTATGAAATAGCATTCCTATATTAACATTACTTTTGACATCCCTAACTTAAGAGGTGAGCTGTAAATTAGATCCTGCTTCTATGAGAAAATTATTAGAATAAAATGTTGCTGTGCTCAATGGGGGAAACGAATCAAGGAGCAGTGGCATCTGCTGTTTCTGGATGGAATTAGAGGAGAAACTCTGCACAAGATTGAGCCCCTGTCAGAAGAAGAAATCAATTTGGGGTTATATATTGAAACCTGGTCTGATCCTTTAGGCCACTGGTTCCCTAGTTTAGTGTGTTGAGGAACAACACAAGAAGTTTAAGGACAGATTACAAGGCCTTTCACAGCTCTCCATTGAGTTGATATTAGATGACCAGCCAAGGAATATGCATTTTTAACCAAGCTGTCAGGATGTATTTTTTTTCCAGACTGTCCTGTAGCATAATTTTAATTTCTTCTGGAGAGTTGTCTTGATGGGACCCAGAGAAGGAATGTTAGGTTTCATATAGAAAGAAGGCATTGACCTTATACCCTCTGCTAGCCAGGCCAACTAAGCAAAAGGACCACATCATAAGATTATCATGTACTGACACCAAGTTGGCAGAGGAGCAATGTGAGGTTGTTGTACCTTTCTCTAGATCATTGAACCTGTCTTTTGGGCATTTGGTATTCAGTGGTTCTATTTGTTGACCTGAGAGGTCCTATCATGTAGATTTAAGAAAAAAGATGCTCCTTCTCCCTTTTCTTAGCCAGGTAGGATGCCTCCATTGCCTAATTCTTCTATCTGTATCATATCTTTGGTGTCTGTGTATGTGCAACATTCCTGCTTCATTCAGGATTGTTAGTAAAAGGCAGTAGGGACCATCTTTAGTAAGTTTAAGTAGAAAGATATGTTTATTAAAATGATGCATAGTAGCTTATGGAGATATTTAGGAGATTTAGGCAAGTTTTGAAGCCATAAAGTCAGGAATAAGGCCCCAAATATGTCTCCAACTGGTCTCTAGTAAAGGTAGTTGGAAGTGGGCCACTTGGTAAGCAGCCCCTACTTCCTTCAAGATCCATCCTCTTGGGATCCAACTTTTGACAGTTTATGTACAAGCATTCAATGTGGCAAAACCAGGACATGTATCCATATTTAAACTTAATGCACAGATAGAAAATAGAGTGTGCCATTTTCAGTCTATATATTAGTAGCCCAAGTCTGCCTTATAAAGTAAAGAATTTCTCAGACTTTGGGAAGAAGTTCAAATATTGGGTTGTCAAGCCAAATGTGATGGTGCACCCCTCTAATCTCTATGACTCTGGATGCTGAGTCAGGGAGATCACAAGTTCAAGGCCAGCCTCAGCAACTTAGTTAGACCCTAAGGAACTTAGTGAGACCTTCTCTCAAAATTAAAAAAACAAAAAGAGCTAGGGATGTGGCTCAGTGGTAAAGTGCTTCTGGGTTCAATCTCCAGTACAAAATAAAATAAAATAAAATAAAATAAAAAATTTGGTCAAAAAGAAATGAAAAATCCTAACATTTTTCCCCTTTATACTGTTATTACCCATTCTTCAAGTGCCAACACAAATTTAGCCTCCTTTGAAACTTTCCTATTGACTCAAATTGTATTGATCTCTCCCCTTTCTGATCCATTACACTAATAGACTGAGTCACACAAAGCAAAATCTAATTATAAACCATTTTGGTTTGTTTGCCAATCACCTCATGTGCATACGTCTGTTATCACCAAATCAATGGTAAGCAACTCCAGAATAGACTCTGTATCGACTTAGACAGCTGGGTATCAGGGAGCATGTGCAGCCCTGTTGGAGGTCATCAGCTAGTACTTACAGCTTGGTTTCAGTAATTTATATATTTGTGTATATAACAAACTGCCCAAGGTCTGTGAGATGAATGTAGTTGTAATAAGTATAATGAAAACAAGAAGCTAAGAAACAGAACATGGCCTCAGTCATAAAGAAAATCCATGTTGGAGAGAGACTTAGAAAAATGTCACCTATTCTAAGAGATCACTTTCAAAGTGACTCAGATATTTACATATGAAAAACATGTTTCTATCCTAGCAACAGACCACTTCCAAAATTTCCTCCCATTAATTTTGTTGTGCTCCTAGGATGGACACAGATGAGGCAGAATTTAAGTGGATGTACTATGTAAAAGTTAGTGTTTTTCTAATGTGTCTCTTTCATAATGTCATAATCTATCAGATTCAGTCATTAGTGAAATATTTAAGTAAATGTATCCCTATCTTCTATAGACTTGTCATTGTTTTTCCAAATGGTTATCTCATATCCCATTTAAATCTATCATTAGTAAAGGACTTGATAACTCAGTAACATTAGGTTCCTGGGCCATCTGACTAAGAATATAAATGAGGTCATCAACTATTATTTGACACATTCAAATTTTCCCCCAACTACTCTCCCTCTGAAAAAAATCAACCATTGTTCTCCTCTAGTTACCTGTATCTGTCGGTCCTATTTCACTTATGCAGAGGGGTTTCGCAAATCTCCAGGGTCTTTTTCTAATTTTCTACAGTTTAAAGTGATTTTGAAAATTGTTTCTCTAGACCATTGATCATTTTGTTTTCAAATTTCTTTGCCACTCAGACAACAGAGAGAAGCTGAAAGTATATGTCCCATCTCTATTTATGTCCCTCTTTTATTTATTTATTTTTATTCTTTTTAGTTATACACGACAGCATGGGGATTTCTCTGTATACTCAGTCCTGTGAAGTACCAAACTGCAAGGAGAAAATTAGCCACTGTGCTGGAACCTCTCTGCCATGTGACACTGCAATGGTGTATGTTGAAGTTAGAGGAAAGCCTTCTGCTTTTGGCATTCTCCATTAGATGGTCCTCAAAGTAATGCTGCTGTAGCTTCCAGTACACAAATCACATGTTGTTGTTGTTGTTGTTGTTTTTTAAATTGTTGTTGTTGTTTTTATCCTCTAAGGTTAATTTGGAATCTGTATCTTGTCCCTTTTTTCCCCCTCCTTTATTCCCCTCCCTGCCATTTGGAGAGTCAGGTTAGTCTAGATTGATAGCACTTGTTATAGTGCATGCACACTTCAGACTTCCCCAGTGTTCATGTCCTCGCTGAATTGACATGTTTCTTCTTGGCTTCTTTATCCCCTGGAACCTGCTGAACTGCAGTAGGACCCTCATTCTTCTTCCTTATATATCTTACCAAAAAAGATTCAGGCGTGGGCAGGTTAATGAACATGAACTGTGGGCATGGGAAACAAAGTGGGGGTAGAGTGGTGAACCCTTCTGAGTAGGGCACTGAGCCTCTAAGTCAGGGCATCCCTTCTCAAGGATTTGCTTAGCCACATAGCTAACTGGCTTCTAAATCTGATCAAAGATAACAATAAGCAGAATAACCAGTTAATAAACAGCTGCTTTCATATCTCTCCAACTTATTTTGCCATCTTGTAATAAGGGTCTAATGCTAAAAATCTTTAATCCCAGGAGGCTGCCATGAAGATCTTTAGCACTGCAGTCACTGAGACGGCAAATCTCATCAGGAAGATGTCAGGTTTATCTGTCTCATTTCTCATGCTTGGGCCACATGGCCATTTAGTATTGATTCTTTGGGAGGAGGGTTTCTGTCATCTCTGTATTCTGGCATTTGCAATTATCTTTTCTCCAGGAATTCAATGGATTTGACACCATTCACAGCAAGGCAAGGAAGCAGAAAGACTGATCCCTCAGAACTCAGCGTGGCGTAAGCAAAGGCAGAGTGGGCTAAATAGACAAAAATCTGATAGTTGGCCTTGACCCCATTCTCACAGGGCTGTAGCAAAAAGCAGGAAAAAGACAAGGTAGGTATATCACAAATTCATTTAACTGAATAGTGATTTTTTGTTTTTGTTTTTGCCTTTTAAAATAAGGATAGTTATGTTCTGCTCAAGTCTATGAAATCAATTTCTCTGGAGCTGGAATCTGCAGATCTCTGTGATAAAACAACCACAAATTTTTGTGATTAAAAATAACCACACAAAATCCTGCACAGTTGAGTCTATGCTCAAGCCTACTTAAGAGATTTTCTACTATGGAATTCAAACAGATAATTCAGTACCTGTTTTGGGGGTGCCAACAAAAACAACAGGAGAAGGTTGGGAATGCAGCTCGGTTTAGTATGCACAAGGTGCTGGGTTTGATTCTAGTATCACAAAACAAAGGGGAGACCCATATCTCAATGATAGCAGAGTGATTGACTTTAAAGGATTAGAAAGCATAAGAATAATGTGTTTATATTTTTTAAACATCTTTTTGAGTGCTTGTAAATGAGTAAAATCAGTTGTCATTTCTAAAACTTCCTTTCTCTGGTCTGGTATCAATACCAGTCTCAGAATTGGAAATTTTTTCTTTTTTAATCCTCTGAACCTAATAAGATTAAAAAAAAATTATCTGCTCCTTGCTGATTGGTGTTATGTGGGGTGAATTTTTTTTTAACATTTTCTACGGTGGTGAAATTGGGTAAAGTATTTTTAAACATTGAGCTTAAGTTGTTTTTGGATTTTTCTAATTTTCTACTGTTTAAAGTGATTTTGAAAATTGTTTCTGTGGACCATTGATCATTTTGTTTTCAAATTTATCTTTGCCATTCAGTCAACAGAGAAGCTGGAAGTATATGTGCTATCTCCATTTATGTCCCTCTTATTTTTTTAAATTCTTTTTAGTCATACATGACAGTAGAACTTATTTTGATATATTTATACAAACACAGAATATATCTTATAAGGATCCCATTCTTGTGGATGTATACAATGTTGAGATTCACTATGGTGTATTCATATATGTACGCTGGAAAGTTACACCAGATTCATTCTACTGTCTTTTCTATTCCCCCTCCATTCCCTTCATTCTCTTTTACCTAATCCACTAAACTATTTTTCCCTCCTCTCCCCTCTTATTGTGGGTTAGTATCCACATGTCAGAGAGGCCATTCCACCTTTGGTTTGGGGGGATTAGTGTATTTGGCTTAGTTCCTTTTTTCCCTCAGTTTTATATTCTTACTCATTTTTTCCCCCAGTAAACCCTAATGAAGGTTTGGGTACTTCCTAAAGATAATGCTTTTGGCTTTTCTTACATTTTCTCTCACATCATGTTTTCTAGTAGAATAATTTATGGCATTATCTCTTTTTAAAAATCCTTCATTATCCTCCTCACACCAAATTTAGCTTACTATGCACTACTTCAGTTTTTGAAGATGAATGTTTATCTCGTTTATTAAACTTTTCTTTATTAAAACAAAGTTCAGTGTAGCTGTAATTTTACCTGTCATTTTAGCTATTTTCTAGATATTGCAATGCATGATGTTTGGATTATCAGTTCTACGAAAGTCATTTCCAGTTTTATTTTTTTGTGTTACGTGAATTATATTAAGGTTCCAACCCATTTTAAGAGCCTCTTTTTCTTGACTTCTAATTTAAATGTATTACCAATAATCTTTTTGTGACAAAGTTTACACATAGACATGATTTATGTATATTTCATCAATTTTGAAAGCACGTATGTTCACTAGTTATTGGATATGTGGGTATCTACATTTAAGTGGATTATCAAATTTTCTCAATATTTTCTTAAAAAATTTATTGAAAACATTATTTACTTATTGAAACTAAAGTAGACTAAAAATCTATCACTTTTGTGTTTGACTATACATGTTCAAGAGAATGCAAATTCTAACTTTTTATTTCAAAATGAAATTTCCAAAAAATTCTAAGAATATAAAAAGAATATCAATATAATTCATTTATTTTCACCAGTTGCTAATAGTGCTTGTATATTATATATATTAAATATACATATATATTTACACACAAATTTTTTCTAAACCATTTGAGAATAAATTACCTGCATCTTGGCCTCTTGTAGCTGAATTCTTAAGTACATATTCTCTAAGAATAGGGGTATTCTCTTAAATAATAACAGAGTAGTTAACAACCTTCAAAAATACAACTTTGATACAATTATTTAATATATTTTCCATATTCCATTTTTATCAATTGATCCAATGTCCTTATAGCAATTTTGCCACTTTAGTACAGAATCCAGTATAAGTTCAAATTTTGCATTTAGTTGTTTCCTTTAAAGTTGAACATTCCTATAGCTTTTCTTAGTCTTTTATGGCATTGACATTTTTGAAAACTAGTATTTGCACCCCCTCCTGTTTTTAATAGGATTTTTCCTCAGTTTGGATTTACCTGTTTTTTTTTCCCTTTGAAATTGGCTTTAAATTATTCATTGTCAATTGGAAAACGATAGAGGTGGCATGTCATTCTTAGGATATTACCCTGCAGCTATAATAGTGATGTCAATTTCTATCATCCAGCTAAGGTGTTTTATTTCTCCACTGTGTAAGTATTGTATTTTCCCATTTACAAAAATGGCTTGAAAAGGGGTAGGGAAAGAAGACTGTTTGGATATTTTATTGTGGTCATGGGGTGGACAGGCGTTTGATTGCTGATTCCTGCCGGTGCCAAAGAAGGGAGCCCTAGGCTTTATTAGTGGCTTACTTAGATGCATGGCAGAAAGAGAGGGGCAACAGGGGTGAGGCTTAAAATTTGTCAGTAAATATCCAATTATGAACTCAGGTTCTTTATTACAGAAATCATATGGTCTTGACTCTCAGTATAATGACCCCTATTAGTGATTCTTGCATGAATTAGTCTGAATTATGATGTTTGGAAAATTCTGCTTTTCTAAATTTAGCACACCCTCTACATTTATCTCTCAACCCTCTATATGTCACCATAAATAAGAGCCCTCTCTTGAGCCTGTCCTTTCGTACAACTAAATAGTAATGTACAAGTATCAGAAAATAAACCTTAATTAAAGAATACTATACATAGTCATTTTTAAAATCACCTGAAAATTGCCAGAATGTTTAAGTCAAGATTGTGTTCACTGTATTCTTGGAAATTCTATGCCTTCCTTTTTAGTTAATTTTTTCCCTTTAATCGTTGTTTGGATTTGGATAAGTTATCTGAGTTTTTGTATGCCCAAAACTCTTTTTTTTAAAAGAAATTTTTTATTTTTTTAGTTGTAAATGGACACAATACCATTATTTTATTTATTTTTTTTTGTGGTGCTGAGGATCAAATTGAGTGCCTCACACATGCGAGGCAAGCACTCTACCACTGAGCCACAACCCCGGCTCCCCCAAACTCTTTTTTGTGGATTTTAAATGATGGTTGGGTAACATTTTTGAGTTGACTATTTTTACTCTGCATTACATAATTTGATATCCATTGTGACTGATAAGAAGTCTGCTTTCAATTTAATTGTCATTCTTTTGAAGATAATTGGTCTTTGATCCATAGTAGTTTATAAGGGTTTTGTTGTTACTGTTTTCCTTTAGTCCTTCTGGACTGTGATAATGAAGTCTATATATGTGGACTTTCTTTATTTGCCCTAATTGACAACTAGCTGTTTTCTTTTCATCTAAAATCTGATTTTTTTTTTCTGGAAAAGTTTTATTCAAATACTGCTTTTTCCTATGTTTCCCCTTTGTTCCTTTAAAAGATATATTCTAATGCATATTAAGATCCTTAACCTACCTTCTCTATCTTTTGATTGTTCTTTCATCTCTTTCCCCCTCATTATCACCCAGTTGTGTTCTGTATGGATAGTGTTAAGGGAAAAATGATGTTTATAATACCAAAAGGTACATTGCCCTCTTTTAACAATGGGGAAGGTTTTTCTTTTTCTTCTTTTTGATGTTTATTTATTTTTTCCTCAGATAATGATTCATTGACTATTTCACCTATATTTTTAAATCTTATTTTTCATGGTACTGGAGATTGAACCCTGGCCTCATATGGTTAGTGAGGACTCTACCTACAATTGAGCTAGCCTTCATTTCATTAACAAAAATTTCCAGGTTAGCAAACAACTCTAATAGTAGTTCTTTTATTGCTTATTTTTCTAAAATTTTTTCCCTCATTATATTTTTTTTCTCAAGCCTTCATATTTGCATGGCTTATTTCTTTAATATATACTTAGTGTGAAATATTTTTCAGGGGGAGGGGAACCACATCATTGACACTTTTGCTGTGAATATTTTAATTCTCTGATGTGAAAGCTGTATTCATGAAATTTCATTGTTTTATGTTCACATAAATGTCAAATTCAGTGATTTGTATGTCACCCACTTTGAGGTTTAGACTAATTAGAATTTCAAGCCCAGTACAAATAATGAATCCAGTTCTAAATTTAAGCCATTACTCATAACTGGCACTGTGAAAGACATTCTTCATTTTAGCAACTACTTGAAAAAGTTAAACAAAACCATGAATATGAATAAACCCACAATAAAAAATTAAAAAAAAAAAAAAGAAGCATAAAGAACTCTTCCACATATAATGAACCCAGATTAGGTGGCAGATAGGTAGTGTAGGTAATACCAATATATGTAAATTTAGATTCTTCTACATGAGAACAAATGTTTAACTCTTCTGATCTGAATGGCAATTTCTGACCTGAATGGCCAAACTCTCAAAGTGTTATATAAAGTCTCTCTATTCATACCGAGGTTTTCATCCAACTAAGTATGATCTGTCAGTATAACCAATTCTATATTCCTTTTCTACTTAAATTTCTGTTTGTATATAGGTGTCACATCATGCAGGAACCATCTTTTTTTATCTTTGCTGTCAAAACTCTAAGTGACAAATATTTACCTAGTGTTTGTGGGAGGGCAACAAAATCTAGAATATTTGGTCAGAAATTTCTTTAAAAGGAAGGAGATTTTTTTTTTTTTTTTAGTTTTGGTACTGAGGTTTGAACTCTGGGGCATTCAACCACTGAGCCACATCCCCAGCTCTATTTTATATTTTATTTAGAGATAGGGTCTCACTGAATTGCTTAGGGCCTGCTGTTGCTGAGGTTGGCTTTGAACTCATGATCCTCTGTCTCAGTTCCCGGAACCTCTGGAATTACAGGTGTGCGCCAACCCGCCCAGCAGAAGGAGTAATTTAATAATATCATAAAACAGAAATGCATTCCCTCCCTTTCCTCAATCCCCCCTCAGTGCCCATTTTGAATCCAGTGATGGATCCTTCTTGATATGAGTTTAAGCAGCCTGATATAAAACCCACATCTTTAGTCTTTTTTCCCTTGAAAGGTATTCTTTTTTTAAACCTGCATTCAAGTTGCACCTGGCTTTGTTTACTCAGTTATTCTTGCTGCTGTTTGGGCTGGTAGCACTTCTCAAAGTGGTGAAGATGGCTTTTACGGAGGCGGCTGAAGTCACAGTGGGGAAAGGGAGACCACAGAGCATTCTGAAAGCCAGGCTCTGTGGCAGGTGAAAATGTGATTCAGAAAGGTGTGGTGGCAATTTTGAAGCATCTCCTACTCCCCAAGTGACCATGTGCACCTGCGTTCTCTCTCCAGATATTTACATTTTCTCAGAATATTGCTGTTAGGGAAAAAAATAGCAATACCATGTGTTCTGTCATATTGAATTGAATTTCAGAAGTGACTGGGGCAAGGATAACAATGGTGATAAATGTGCTAGAAGGAAGCAAGCTGTTTTGTTGTTTTTTTTTTTTCAATACAGTCATAGGATTTTCAGTGGGAAGGTGTTAAAGAGGTTCATTGCTTGCCCTAGGGAGCCCTAATATTCAAACAGAATCAGGCTGAATTGTGCAGAATCAGAGGCCTTTACAATTTGACCTCTCTCTCTAATCTTGGCTGATGAATTCTCCTTTCTCAAGAGCCTAATAGCCCAAATGAGAGTCCTTTGTTTTCATTATTGCCCCTTCTAATATCACAGGAGGGACCTTGGAAGCCTTTGCATTTCCTTTATGCTGGACACCCTGACATACAGGACATAGTGGCGGTGGGAAGCCTCCAACATCTTTCCATAGTATAATTATTATAATGGTCTTGATAATGATTGTTGGCAGTTTTGCCAAGCTATGTCTGAGTGATTTGCACACATACTCACTGAATCATTTATTTAAAAAGTCATGAAGTTGTTATTATTATCACTGCTTTTCAACTAGGGGAAAGGACCCTCCACCAGGTTAAGGAGCTGCCTAGAGCCATATTGCAAGTCAATGGCTGTGCCTATAAGTCACTCATTGCCCAACTCTGTAATTGGTCTTGTTAGTATTCATTTGACATTTTTTCCATAGTATAGTAAATACATTTATCCTAAGACTTTGAAGTGTGAATATCAAAAATTGTGGGTAGAACTCATTTTAATTTACCAAAAGTCTGGGAACCCTCTAGAGGCCTCTGGACTTGGGGTTACTGGTCATACAATATCCAAAGAAGCCAAGCTAAACAGTTATGAGTAACACTAGTTGCCTGTTTTTAAGAAACGTATAGTTTAGTAAAGGGAACAGATGCTGACCAGTTTGACTACCATTGCTCTAAGTATCCTGAAAGAATAAAGTCGGTCATGAATGTTTCACCAGGGAGATCTCAATCTTGTATGTCTTTCTTAGTAGACTGTCTCTAAAATTAGAGACCAAAATCGGGAACACAGGAAAAGGACATGTGACCAATGCCGATCACTTAAAACTGAAGAATTGGAGGTGCTTCTAGGAAATGCTTTACATCCTAATGAAGCATGGAGAGGATGTGTGTCCCCCTGTGAAGCCCGCTACTGCTGAAGCTATCTTATTAACATTAAGGGGAGAAGAGAAAGATGGAAAGAAACCTGATGAGATTGCCGAACACTTGAATTAACCCCAGACTGTAATACCAGATGGTGGTGAGGAAATGCATTTCTCATTGTTTAAGCTGTATAAAATCGCTTTCTCTTGCTCAAGCTAAAAATATCCTAAATGATAAAGAGTTTACCCTAAGGAAGAGCTTTAGTGTACTACATAAAGTGGAGGAAGTAGTTAACTGGGTAATGAAGGTGTAAAGAGCCCCAAGGAGAGGGTTTGGGAGAATGGATGATCACAATGTTGAATGGGTCTGTCCTGTGCAAAGTGGAAATTAGTGTACAATAGGGTTTTGAAAAATGAAAGGGAAACGTGTGTATGAGGAAATTGGAAAAGAAGATGCCAGACACTGCAAATATTGAAGGCCATGACAAGGGGTTTGCACTTGATCCCCAAAGTGGGGCATTTAAAAAATATATTTTAATAATATTTTAAATATATTTCCTACCTGCACAATAATTTGGGTTAAATTGAATCATTGGTGGTGAAGCAGTTGAGGAAGACCTGAGAGTAGAAAATGTAAAAGAGAATGTGATGGTTTGTGGCTGCTGTTTGAAGGGAGATCAAGCAAGAACCTGGGCACCGTGTTCAGGTTAAGAGCAGTTCTGTCCACATGGAAGAGGCCTGGGGCTCTGTAATTCTGCACGTGGATTTTCCTTTCATCCTCAACATCAGCTCCACTGCACAACTTTGTACCTGTGTAATTATTCAGAATGCTGATCTAGTCTAACTTTCTTCCATTCCAAGTCCTGCTTTGTTTTAGGAAACAGGGTTACTAAGATGTAGAAAGGGCACATGGCAAATAGATGCCTGAGGTCTCAACTGATTTAGACTGATCTGGCTAAGAACACTTGTCTCTTGAATCCGGTTCAGTGATCTTTCCAGGTGTTTATCTTTCCTAGGTACAGTTTATAGAAGATCTATAAGACTTGAGTGAGATCATCCAATGTGTGGCATTACTGTAGGTTGTCTACTGCATATTTGTGACACCCATCTTATCCCTCTTAGGCTTGCTGTAGCTGAGCAAGAACAAAAGGAAAAGCAGAATAAGGAGCCCCAAAGTGATAGGAAAAGGATAGTGGTAAAGATGAGAAGCTGTCAACTCTCACCACTCAAAGTCTAGGTGGAGAATGTGAGTGGGTGAGTGGGGATGGAGAAATCCTATCCCTAACTGGATAGCTAATATTCATCAGCCAAGTATCAATTGGGGATATGAGCACCAATTTGGAATATATGGCCATGATAATGTGTGTTAGGTTTTCAGATGCCCCCCATTTTTATTGATTTTTTTTAAAAAATAAATGACAGCAGGATGCATTATGATTCTTATTACACGTATACAGCCCATTTTTTCATATCTCTGGTTGTATATAAAGTATGTTGACACCCAATTCATGTCTTAATACATGTACTTTGGATAATGATGATGTCCATCACATTCCACCATCCTTGCTAATCCCCTGCCCCCTCCCTTTCTCTCCCACCCCTCTTCCCTATCTAGAATTTACCTATTCCTCCCATGCTCCCCTTCCCTACACCACGGAGTCAGCCTTCTTACATCAGAGAAAACATTCGGCATTTGTTTTTTGGGGATTGGCTAACTTCACTTAGCATTATCTTCTCCAACACCATCCATTTACCTGCAAATGCCATGATTTTATTCTCTTTTATTGCTGAGTAAAATTCCATTTTGTATATATGCCACATGTTTATATCTATTCATCCACTGAAGGGCATCTAGGTTGCTTCCACAGTTTAGCTATTGTGAAGAGAAAAAAATTAGTAATATTATGTGAGTTCTCAAACACACATAGCATCCCAAAGAAAGATGGACAGTCTATGTCAGCTTCTTGTGGCTGCTCTTACAAATTACTGCCAAGTTAGTGGCTTAGAACAACAGAAATTTGTTTGTTCACAGCCCTAGGGACAGATGTCCAAATCAGAGTGCTAAAGCAAGATATTTTCAGGACATGACCTCTCCAGGAGCTCAAAGGGAGAGTCTTCTCTTTCATTCTTCCAGGTTGGGATGATTGTGGGGTCCTTGACTTGTGGCTGCCATACCTATCTTTAAAGTCTGCACATTCACAGTTCTCTCTGTTCCATTTCCCTCACCTTCTTCTCTGTCAAATCTCTTCCTTCCTCCCTCTTACAAAGATACTGTGATTGAATTTATAGCCCAGTTTAATAACCCAGGAAAATCCCCCCTTCTCAAGAACCTTAATTTAGTCACATTAGCAGAGAGGTTCCTTATATACAAAGACTATTTATATGTTCAGTTGATTAGGACATGAATATTTTTGGAGGGTCATTTTTCAGTCTATCACAGAAGATGATATTTTTGCATTATTATTAAGATTTTATAATTTTATTTCAAGTCACAACAATAAGCCCTTTGCATCCAGAGATACATTCTTAGGATCGACTGCAGATCAGAAATATTCAAGATTGTGTCTGTATTAAACATGTTCAATTATCTTCTTCTCATTCCCTAAATGATATAATCGTCATTTATATAGCATTTCCCTTGTATTAGGTATCATAGGTAATTTAGAGATGATTTAAAGTATATGGCAGGATTGCATAGGTTATACACAAGTATTATGGCATTTTATATAAAGGTCTTAAGCATCCTCAGGTTTTGGTATGAGGGTCCTGAAATCAATCTCCCATGAATACCAAGCTTTAGCTACCTGTATACACATAGGATGGCATTCAATGTTAATCACTCAATGGTTATTGGTATAATTCCATCTTTCAAAAGACGAAATTTCTTAATTTCATTATATTTTACTGACCTCTTATTAGAACCAGGTCGATTTTCACTGCTTCTGTCTCTGTGGCAAATGAAGAGCTCCATAGAAGAGGCAGCTTTGTTATTTTTTTAAAATGTTTTCTTGTACTTGGATCATCAAAAGTATCTTTAATCTGTGGTTATTCCCCCCCGCCCCAGGGATCTCTTAAAGCCACTTGTTCCTTCTTCAAAGTTTAGTTCAGCCAAACCTAGATAAGGTCATCTATAAATCCACTTAACCAGTCTAAACGTGACCTTTTGCCATGCACTGACAGCCAAAAATGAAAGAGTCCACCCCTGTCAGTGCCTCCGTGTCACAGAACTCCCAGTCCTTTCTTTGATTGCACGGATTCCATAGATGACTTACAGCACCTGACATACAGGGCTTGGGGAGAAGGCCAGTGTCAACACAAGTATTAACTATCAGGAAAATTCAATGGCTGAAGTTAGATTAGTGCTGTATTTAGGTCTTAGGTTAGATTGCCTGGAAACAGACCCAAAGATGGGGATCCTTGGCAAGTAACATACAGAGGGGGTGCTCAATTGGGGGTGGGGAGAAAACCTGTAAGGGAGGGAGGGAAGCGAGAAATGACATGATTCCAGAGGAAGTCTATTCTCTGCCTACTTTATTGGGAGTTCATAATGGCTCCGCACTGGTGGTCTACCTCAGAATGAAGGAAGTTGGGGATGTCATACCCCAGTGTCAGGCGTTCATTAGGACAGCCACCCCAAGGAAAAGCATGGCCTGGCTTGCATCCTTTTGGCAAGGCAGCTCCTGCTGGGAGAAAAGTGCAGGTGGGAGCCATTGGCATCCATCTGCAGCAGCTGGGGAACAGGTGCATCTAGTAGTTAGAGAATCTGGGTGGGTCACCACCAGTGTGATTATCAATCAATAGTAATTTAGGGTTTTATATGAAGAGATGGCATTTCAACCATGGTGCTGTTGACATGTTTGACCAAATAATTCTTTGTTGTTGGAGACTGTCTTGTGAACTGCAGGCCCACTGGATGTCCATATCCACCCACACCTCCAACTGCGACAGCAAAAATAGTTCCCATGTGGGGGAAAACGATTGTCCACAGAGACTGGTTCACATCAATATGGAAAGAAAGACAACTGTTTTATTATGCACAAATGTCTACATATATGTAGCTAATTTTTAAGACTATGAAGTCACCGGGGGCGCAATGGGCACACCTGTAATCCCAGCAGCCCAGGAGGCTGAGGCAGGAGGATCGAGAGTTCAAAGCCAGTCTAAGCAAAAGAGAGGCACTAAGCAACTCAGTGAGACCCTGTCTGTTAATAAAATACAAAGTAGAGCTGGGCATGTGACTCAATGTTCAAGTGCCCCTTAGTTCAATCCCCATTTAACCCCCTTCCCCACACAAAAAAAAAGACTATGAAGTCTATAAAATATACAGCAAAGCAGGTACAAAATTCTCTTTGGATTTAAGATATCTATTTATTGTCCTCTTTTGAGAAGATAATAAAGTGACTTATCTCCCCAAAAGATGCCTTGAGTCCCTCTGAAAGACAGTTGAATCTTGAGATGGGCTTCTATGTTAACTCTATAAATTTCATTTTTGTTTCCATCTCAAGAGGTTGAAGACCTATGGAGGAGTTGGAACTATAACCTGGGCTATTCTATTCCCTGGAGAGGGTTGTCCTCAGTCTGTTAGAAAAAAATCAGATCCACTATGTCATCGAAGAGACTTTGAGCAGGAGGAGTTAAGACATCTGCTTCTTGTCTTTATAAACCAAATTTATTTTTTAATAGTTTTCCCTGCATCAGATGTGTGATGGCTGGAAAGGGACTGAGTAGATCTCAGTCAAGGATCACCAGCCTGGTGCCAGGAGTGTTGTTTAAATGAGGTGACAAGTCCAGCAGTCAGGTGATGACATGAGGTCAAACGAAATCTGGGAGAAAGCCCTGGGCAGAAAAATAAGCTTTGCTTATAACACTTTTCTGTTTTGGATTAAAATTGCTCTTGTGATTATGGGCTCATTTGGTTACTATAACATCCTAATATTATCATAAAGGCCTAATAGTAATAGAACAGGAATGAACCTCAATAAAGATATGAAAGTTTTACAATCATCTCCTTCATCCTCTTTTTCCAGTTAGGAAACAGACCTCAGAGATGATTTTGTCCAGTCTGTAATAGGCTGAATGGTCTTTTATTAATTATCTTTATTCTCTTTGTTTACTTAGGAAATTGCTTTTGAAAATACTGCTAACCCTCTAATTTTTTTCTTCCTTTATTAATGCCATCTTATGACTACCTGATGGAGTCCTAGTTTGCTTTATGTGATGTGTAATATAATACTGCATTCCCTTTATCTGGATTTTTCTCTTTTTAAAAATAATAAATTGAATTGTATTTTACTAAAACATTCTTCCATTGATTTAGTTTCAATGAATAAAATGAACATTGTACTAAGGTTTTGTGAGAATCTCTGTTCAGTCTGAAAGATTCTAGGAAAAAAATTATCTAAACCCAAAGTTGCACAACTGTCCCACCACATCTCCAGGAGCTTTGGTCAGGGAACCCAGGCCAAATCAATTCCTTGTTTGCTAGATTGATTTTTATAGTATATTTAACTATTAACAATCAGATTTAGTAATTTATTTATTTTTGGTACCAGAGATTAAACTCAGGGGCACTTTACCACTAAGCCAGATGCCCAGCCGTGTGTGTGTGTGTGTGTGTGTGTGTGTGTGTGTGTCTGTTTTGTGAGGCTGGTTTGAACTCTCAATCCTCCTGCCTCAGCCTCCTGAGCCTGGGTCTATACAGGTATAGACCCCCATGCCTGGCCATATTTTTATATTTTAAAGCACAATAACCATTTTTAAACATAGCAAGAAACTGGTAAATCTAAAATGACAGGCAGTGATTCCCACTCCCCTGAATTAGTGTTGTGTTTCATAAGAGGTCAGATAAAGCCCATGAAGATCAAACCAACAGTCCCTTTACTTGAGCATTATGAGACATGGATTGTTGATGCGAGAAAGTTAGGAGGGAATGAGAAGAGAGTGAGGCTGAGCAGTGAGTCTCCTGCAAACTCCTCAAGGATGCACCTTGCTAGAGATAGGCTTGATAACAGACAATTGTCTTCTCTGATGTGCCAATAAAATCTCCAGGAACACAATTTTGTCTGTCTTCACTTCTGTAACATTGAAATGTCATAGCCGGACTCCATGTGCATTTATATTTCTCTTTTATCTTACACAGCTTATAACATCTGAATCATTAACGAGTTAAAGGAAATCTTTAACACGTGCTCATTTTTGTGTTTTGGTATCTGAGTCATGATGTACCCTTTTCTTAAATTATCTTTTAAACAAATGATTGACCTCTTTGGAGCTCTGGAGTGCTGGAGATATCTGTTCTCTAGTTCATCAAAACCAGGGTTAGGCTAGAATCTGGGTGTCTATCATTTGGGTAAAAAGAATCAGAAATTAGGTTTTGTTGTTCATCCCCCAACCCCACACTAAGTTTAGGTATGTCCATTTGCCACATCTCATCCGAAGCATTTTTTTTTTTTGTTCTATCTACCTGAATGGGCAGTTTGTTTCTTATGAAGCTTCCTATAAATAGAGAAATCATGAATTTTGTCCCTTTGGTTTGCATGTTGAGAGAAATTGGAGCCTGATATTGTTTAGGAAAACTAGGTTTTATGACTTGATAACAGTCTGTTTCCTGGAAACAGACTTACTTCAATTGTTTTCCTTTAATAGCATGCATAAAACCAAACACTACTGAATAATAAATTCACTGGCTAAGGTGTTTGGCATAAAGGGAAGATATAGGTAGTGACACTGAAATAAACAATTGAAATCCAGTATTTCCCTGATTGACAGAGCCATTTATACAGAATATTGCAGGGTCAGTTCAATCTGTGGATATCAGAAATGTCATTCTAGTCACACTGCTTCTACAAAGATCTGCTTCACTAAAGGATTAAACCTAAATCTATATCTATACATAGATATAGATATTGCATATATAGATAAAATCTTCTTGGCAGGGCTATTATCTTTTACGATTAGATATGAGCATATTAGACTTAAGTCTTATGAAATATGCTAGATTGAAAGAAAAAAAGAATTTACTTCAAAGTAACAAGATGTGGCATCAAAGATGTGAAAGATCAATGGATATAATCCTTAGGCCTTGTTTTTAATACATAAAGATCACAAACACCTGGGAGATGTCTCGTGTTCAGGTGGAAAGTAAAAGTGCCATATGTTTAGAAATATCTGGGGGCCTGATTGCAATCATTTTTGGAGGATGAGGTCCTGTTAATACAAACACTGGTGAGTCAGGGTGGTTTCACATATGAAACTTATCCCATATTTTCAGCTGTTTTTGTCTGGGTAATATTTTATAATATTTGGTTTGGATTCCCTGCCTGGACTGGAAGTAAAATTTTGATTCTACTGAACCAGAAAATGAGTAGAACCTTCAACTATTTGGGGGAAGTCTTTCTTTCCCTTTCTAGGTTTCAAAGTCTTATTACTTTTCTTTATCTAGTATTGAGTGTTACATTGTCTGCTTCTGTACTAGGTTGATCCTGTGTCAAGGCTCTGGAATGGATTTGCTGGGCCACCGTATGCATATTGCTCATCAGAGAAGGTTGGATGAAAGACAGTGGAAGGTGGTTGCTTGTTCATTTCCCTCCCCTAAAAGGAATGACAGTGAACAGGGAAGAATAGTACCAGCAAACTCAATTCCTTGCTCCTTCGGGACTTTAATGTATTTATTGAGCACCTTATGTGAGAAACACTGATAAAAACTGAGGATTCATTGTTGAACCTTGAGTCAGTTCTTGTTTTCATAGAGTTTGAAGATTAATGGGCAAGTCAAACATCAAGCCAACAGCTTATGCACAAATCACTACACGTCTACCTTCCTCCTCTCAGTACAAACAGTCACTGAAAACTGTCTTCTCAGCTGATCATTTAAGGGTCCATATAAAAATTATCTGGAGTAAACCTGATGTTAGCCAAATTTTAGCATTTTGAATTTTCCCTTCCATGGTTCTTTTCTCATAGAACCACTGGTGATTAAAGATGAAGATAGAAAGATAGCCAGTAGGAAGGGGGAGCCAGAATAGCCAACAGAATTTGGGGAGGCACTAATACCTAGAGGGAAAAGTATATCAGGAGATTGACAATCTGCAATGTTGTTTTTCTTGACTTCTGTTGTAAAGAAATAAGATGTGAAGTTCTCAGTGCTGTCATGATGCTTTGCAATAAAATCAATAACGATTATACCATTATCTTAAAGTATTACCAATAAAGGGAAGAGAAGCATTTCTGTTAAAAGGAATTACCATAGCCTTTAGGCTGTTCTTAGAAAGTCAGGGCAATAAGTGTGTGATTTTTTTTCCTCTGCCAACATTTGTGTCCTGCAGCAGAAATAAGAGCTTCATTGCAGAAAAGGAACATGTGAGATAAACCAGATTCCTTATGTGCTCTTGACTCTTTATTTTGCTGACCAATCAACCTGGTGACACAGTGAAACAGAAATTTCCTAAATTGGGGACATTGGCATCCATCCTTTTAGAAGGCCTGTTGGCAAGATAATGTTAAGTGCTCTTATATAGGTGTAATTCTGGAATAATTCTTCTCCTTTAATGTGGCCATATAAATCAGTCTAAATGCCCCATTAAAAGAAATGAACATGTGTTAATGACATCAACTTAGTCCTGTTTCCTGAATGGAAATTGAGGCTGGGAATATGGAGCTATTCTGTGTCCAGTGGAATGTGCCCACGGAGACTGGATTGCTCACTGTCATGGGCAAGCTAATCAAATACAGCTCAAACAGAAATCCAAATCAATCTCTTAATCAGTGACTCACTCCAGCAGTTCCCAGCCCCTGCAATCAACTTGGTAATTGCTTCACCTGGAACTGCCTTGTTGGCACTGTAAAGTTGGTCTGGAGCATTTTACAAAACTTGATGAGTTTTAGAGAAAACTATTTTGCATCATTGAGGAGAAGTTTAACCCTCCCTGTTTCCTTTGGTGTGTGTGATTTCAGCCTTATGAGATGTTATTTTCTCAGAAGTTAGAAAGTTTTCTCTTCCAGCCACATGGCCAGAATTCAGAGCCCATCCTGTGAGCCCAGACCCTTCTGTCTGTATTCATCCTTCAGCAAGGTTCCTTGACAATGAAGTTGAGATTTATGGTGTGTGTATAGGTTTGTCAGGTGATACCAATTTCTGCGTTGAAAGAGGATTCCAAAAACTCAGATCTGTAGCTGTTCATGACTATTCATTTATATAATGTGTTTGTACAGATTGATGATGAAAATTAATCGCCTGTTAGGAGGCTGTCCTAGCCCATTAACCTCCAAGGATTCCCACTTAGTTCTGGTGATTTGCTGTGCTTCCTAATCTCTTCTTGTATTTTCTGTGCTTTTCTCATGTTTCTAGAATTGACCTGTTGAGGTTTAGATATGAGGTGTCCCCCAAAATCTCATATATGAGATAATGCAAGATGTTCAGTGTGAAATGATTAGATCATTACAGATGTGACCTAATCATTGGATTAATCCACTGATGGAGATTAACGGGGGTGGAGGGGGGGTAACTATAGGCACATAAAGTAACTGGAGGAGATGAGTCACTACGGGAGTAAGTTATGGTTCCGATTTTTATCTCTTGTGAGCAGGATCTCTCTCTCTTTCCTAGACTTGATCTGATTTCCTCCTCCACACCCTTCTGCCATGATGTTCTACCTTGCCTTGGGCCCAGAGCAATGGAGTCTGCTGTCTGTGGACTGGGACCTCTGAAACTGAGAGCCCAAGTAAACTTTCCCTCCTCTGTTGTTCTTGTCAGCTTTCTTTGGTCACAGCAATGAACAAATTGACTAGAACAACCCTGTGGTTAGCATTTCTCTTTTTGTTGAATTAAAAAAGAAAACTGTTTCTCCCCCTCCCTGGCATGGCAGGATGCTAGACCTCCTTTTAAGTAAAAACAAGTAAAATGATATTGGCATTTTTCAAATTTACTCTTTCCTTTTTGTTAATGGAATCCAATCATCTGTTGAACATCACATCTCACCAAGTTCATGAAACCTGATGCCTATGTGGAGAGCTAAAGTTTGAAGGGGGGACAGCATCACACCAAATAGTACATGCTAGATACATCTTACAAGGAAACTAGTGGACCACCCTAAGCCCCTGCTGTGTGAGGTTCTCTGTGGGATATAAGGGGCTTCAGTGAGGCAGAGCAATGCATCCTCACCTTTGGACACAGTTTACCCCCATGACACATACCGGTTACTGTCATTACTTTCCCTTTGTGATGTTTGTTAGATTACTTGTTGGTCTGTCTAGTCAATTGTACATCCCTGAAGGTGAGCATTGTGGTCAATCTGTTAGCTATGGGGCCCTCAGCATGATGCCAGGCACAGGATTCTACTTGCTACTATATTTTCACTGAATTGAGTCCACATTTTCATCTGAGTAGATTCAATTATTAATTGAATGCTAACCTTATGCAGGCTCGAATGCTTGATGTTATAGGTTTAAAAAAGGCATTATAAATCCCTTTATTGTGAACTCACAATTTAGTGAGAGGACTCTTAAGATACCTAATATTTATTACATATTGAATCTGTGATATTACATATTAAATCTGCACAGGGTGATAGTAGTTATTGTAAATGTTCCCCCATTGATTAAAAAGTTAGCTCAGCAAGTTTGTTACATGAATCATGTGATCCAGATGAATATCTGCCTCAGGCTACAACCATCTCAGTTTTTATAGGTGACAACTGGGACTGTTATAGACCATATGATCACTAATTGGCCAATCTGAGAATTGAGCCTAAGCCCTCTAACTCCAAAACCAGTGCCTTGGTTCCAGAAGCATTTCACTCTAAGTAATAATCCTCACACCTCTAAAAGAATGGAGGTTGGAGTCCAGCAAGTCTTTTGGACACAGTGATGTCTCAGGGAAGTTTTGAAAGGGTTAAAATTCAAGCAAGTCAAACTCTTAAAAAGTGGGAACTGCTCATTAAAGGAATAGATACAGTATTGCAGGAAGAGTGGGTGGAGGAGGCAAGATCAGATCACAATAGGACATGCTAGATGATGAAATTTATTTTCATCTCCAACTCCAAGAGGAATTGGAGGGCTTCATGTAGTCAGATGTTACTTGCAACCAGGAGATTGGGGCTGAGTGAGGTTTGGTGGAGAGGTGTAGCAGAAAGTTCATCCACATAGCATTCATTTAATTGATATTGGTTAAGTTTGTAGGTGCTTCCCTAACGAGCAAAGCTCATGCTCTATGGAGACAGACAACAAAGAAGTGCGGACATAAGAGATTTGAAGGCTGTGATGCATGTTGTGTTGAATGAACAAGAAGATGGATACCAGGATGGATGTCTATGTTTGAGGCCTTCATGTAGAGAAAGCTGAGTATTCACATGAGGAAATACTATCAGAAGTGACATCCAAAGTATGGGAAGGAGCCAACACACTGTCTCAGCACTGAGAGCAGCAAGAGTAAAGGGACTTGTTTGAGTGTGCTTGAGGAACTAAGAGGAGGTGCCCAAAGGCATGGTGTGAAAGGATATTGGGTAGAGATTGGTATAAAATTCTTCAGTACCACACTAGCCAAATAAGTGGGTAGAAATTTCAAGATTTCCAAAGGCTAGTGAGTTGTAGGTGGGTGGGTTTGCCTTTTAAAATCATTACTTTGCATACTTTCTCAATAAATTTTTTTGGGGTTGGGTGGGTAATGAAGACAGAGATCCAAGCATATGAGGGTTCTTCCACAGGAAAATGAAAAGATTAAGGTCAGCCTGGGGCCAGCAAGGCAACTCTACAGAATCATCAGGAACCTATACCCCTGTCTGTCTATTTTTGCTCTACCTTAGCCTTGGCTTATATTCTCAAATATATAAGATGACTGTTAAGACTCCAGCATCCCTCCTGTCATCCAGACAGGAGCCAGGAGGGACAGGAGAAAGGCGCATATGACAGCTGTCTATTCCTTGGTTTAATTTTGTAGAAGCTGTGCCTACAGACATCCAAATAATTAGCTACTTTCAACTGCAAAAGAATTCTGAGAAATATGGCCCACTACAGCTGAGCCCATTCCTACCCAGGAAAAAAATCATATTTCTGTTACTAAATAAGAATACTTGGTGAGAAGGCAACCAGCAGTTTCTGCCACACACCGCTGTGTGGAGAATGGATTGGAGAGGGCAGAGTACTAACAAGAAAGGAGCAATTGGAAAGATCTAGTTGAAATTACTGGCACCAATTAGATAGGGGTATGTGTGGAGGTGAAGGGGTAAAAAGTTAGAGATAAAGAATGATCCTGAGAGCTATTTTGAAGCGAAAACTCACATAATTTCCTTCTTCGTGAAACACGCAATTGAAGAACTGTGGCTTACTCCATTTTCCATATATCTCTTTCTTACTGGTGTTGAAAGAATAGATGCAGAAAATGACCAGACAGTGTGGGGAGAAATATGAGATTTATTTTATTTGTAAATAGCACTTCTTTTTCATAAAGGATGCTAGCAGAAAGCCAAGTTACCTGCAGATCTAAGTGCTTCCTCTGTGAAAGGGCTCTCAGGAGAGAAAAAGGACTCTTTTTAATCCTTTTCTCAAAGCCTGAGATTTGCACCATGCTGGGTTTTATGAATTTGACAGCTTCACACTGTAGATAAACTCTGTAATTGCTTTGATAACAGACTCACCAGAGTTAAAAAGGGGGGAAAAAAAAGAAGAAGAAGAAGCAGTGCTATGCAAATTTGGGGAGAGGGGGCCGTTTTAGCAGCTTTCAATCTATTTGACTAAATGTAATATAAAATTTTCTTATGTCAAATACAGCTCAGAAAATACTAAACAATATTGTCATGAAGCAGAGGAAATCAGGTTAAGCCAACTTATAAGTCTGGGTAGATTGACAGGCCTCGAAATTGGAATTCAAATATTTAGAAGCAATAAAGCACGTACTTCCAGATCATGATGGCTCTGAAGGGGTTTGCGATGTAGTAAACTGAAATATTAGCCAAGAAATTAATGCACATGCAGTACAGCATAATTTGTTTTCAACACAACATTTGTCAAGCTTACACCTAGGGACCTACAAGACCAAATAGAGCCTTTTTCAAGAATGAAGATTGCACACAGTGCCCTCATAGATTTATGATCATTTAAGCCAGGTAATTTCAGCAATACCCTAGATATTTCTCAGTCATGAAAGAGCAATGAGTGAGCATTCAGCAGACTTGAGTTTGAGACCTGACTTGACTACTTCCCATCTTTGTGACTCTGAAAATGTCAGATTAGCTCAGTTTCCTCTTGTGAAAATTGAAAATAAGCTTTTCTTACTTATCTCTAGGGCAGTAAGCTCACCAGGGATGTTTTGGCCGTGTGAGGCAATATTGAATTATTGATGTTGTTATCGACAAACAACTTAAGGCTAATCAGAGAGAGAAAGGCCCACTGAAATAACTAGTCATCCCACCTCTGTTGTCATTTACTAAATGTGCTCATAGCTTGTCTAATGGTTAGAATGAGAATAATCGGCATCTTGATCAGTGAAATTATCCTACAGACACATGAATACACACATATGTGCACACATACTATATATTTGCAAAATATTTATATAATACATATATAAATAATACATATATAAAAACAAACACATAGATTAAATGTGAGATATATATATATATATATATATATATATATATATATATATATATATATTNNNGGAGGGGAGGGGAGGGGGGATAGTAGAGGATAGGAAAGGCAGCAGAACTCAACAGACACTAGTATGGCAATATATAAATCAATGGATGTGTAACTGATGTGATTCTGCAATCTGTATATGGGGTAAAAATGGGAGCTCATAACCCACTTGAATCAAAGTGTGAAATATGATATATCAAGAACTATGTAATGTTTTGAACAGCCAACAATAAAAAATTTAAAAAAAAATAAAAAAATAAAAAATAAAATAAAATAAAATAATGGTTCTCAATTGGAGGTGATTTTGCCACCCAGGGGATACTTGGCATATTTGATTGTTGAGACTGTAGAGGTGCCATAGGAATTTAGTTAGTAGAGGTCAAGGGTATTGCTAAACATTCTGCAATGCAAAAAGCAGTTCCTATACAAATAATTGTCTGGCACAAAAGGTCAATAAGGCTGAGGGGGAGAAATTTTGATTTAAAAGATGTATGCTTTGAAGAATTCTTACATTAAAGGAGAATGTTAAAGCAGGGATGTTCTCATAAGTTTGCATTTCTGAAATGTAATTCTGTACTGCATAACATTCCCTATATGAGTTCCAAATTTGTAATTGTTGTCTTTGTACTTGAACTATGCTTCCTGGAATTCCCCCTCTTGCATAGCTATGGACTAGCACAGGCCACAAGATCCATTTTGTGCCTTCTAGATTCGTTTATTTATTTATTTTTTACTTCTGTACTAGATGTATGTTGGTTCACAATGAAGGATGCAACTATTTTCATTTCTTTTGGGTCCACATGCAGGAACAGAATCAATGGATTATACAATACTGTTTAAATTGTTAACGGCCATACTACTTTTTCAAAAGTGACTGTATATGCCATGTGCCCACTAGCAATGTCAGTTACTCTCTATAACCTCACCATTTGTTATTGTTGATCTTTTGATGATGACAGTTATAATGGGTACAATGTGACACCCTTACTGTGATTGTGCTCTACATTTCCCTGATGGTTGATGATACTAAGTATCTTTTCATGTGCTCATCAACCATTTGTATGTCATCTTTGAAGACAGGTCTTCAACAAGGATCCTTTGCCATTTTATTGAGTCATTGTGTATTTTTTTAAAATGTGCTTCAATAATTCTTTATGTATTCTAAATATGTTCTATCAAATGAATGATTTGAAATTTTCTCCAATTCAGTGAATTCTTTTCATTTTCTTGATAAATGTTACTGTTCAAAAGTTTTGAACTAAGGCTGGGGTTGTAGCTCAGTGGTTGAGCAATTGGCTGGCATGTGTGAGGCACTGGGTTTGATCCTCAGCACCACATAAAAATAAAATAAGTAAAATAAAAGTATATAAAAGTTTTTAACTCTGATGTTACTTTTTTATTGTTTGTGATTTTGGTGGCATACCCAAGAAATTGCTTAATGCAAGGTTGTGAGGATCAACATCAGTCTCCATCTATGTTTTATACATTCAGTTTTACATTTAGATCTTTGGCACTTCTCAAGTCGTTTTGAATACACAATGAGGTAGAGATGCAACTGCACCATTGCACATGTAGATATCCATTTGTCTCAGAAACATTTGTTGGAAAGACTTTTCTTTATCTTCCTTCAATCATCTTGGTATCCTTGTTGAAATTCAACTGACTATAGACTTGAGGTTTTGTTTTGTGCTCTCTCGATTTTATTCCACTGAGCTCTGTCTATCCTTACATTTGTCTTGATTGCTATAGTGGTATAGTAAATTTCGCAGGTGAAAAGTGTGAGTTCTCCAGTTTTACTTTTCAAAGATTATTTTGTCTGTCTGTATCACTCAAATTTCCATAGGGTTCTTAAGATCACTTGTCAACAATATCTGCAAAAAAAAAATGGTGTATAAGACAAAACCTCTGAGGCTTGAGATGCTTCACTATGCAGCAATAAATAACTACTGCACAATGAATTCATAGCTCTTCAGTTTCAATCCTCTTTATGTATTGAAAATGAGACATTCAGCTAAACAAGCATATCCATGACATCTGCAGAATGTGAGGGCAAAAATCATAGGGGTAATAAAAGTCCTAAACAAGGAAGTGACCTCTGCCTTCTGTCTCTTGAACATTTATCCTCCTCCTCCTCCTCCTCCTCCTCCTCCTCCTTTTTTTAAAATTTCTGAACCAAAAATTGTAAACATAGTTAATACGTAACCTGGATAGTCATTATTTATAGACTTCTGATTATTGTGCATTTAGATAATAGATTGGAAGATGTGGACAGCAAACCTCCTAAGCATATCTGGTAATATATTGAAAAATTTACAGGTCAATAAGAAGTCAAGAACTAATTCTTATCTCAAAGCCTTACATGTCTTCAGATATCTAATGAAAAGAGTTTTCTTAATCTTCCTGAGGATATAGAATATTCATGTTGAAATCTCAGGCTCTGAAGCGAGAGCTAGAAATTGATTCAATCCCATTTAGCATTGACTGGATGTCTGATTTAGTTCAAATGCATACCTTCTCTAAACCTCAGCTTCTTCCCGTGTAAAAGGGGGACTCTAATCCATGTTGAGTATCACTTATATGGGTGTGTTTCAGATTTTGGAGGTTTTTTTTTTTTTTTTTTCAAATATATACATTTGCCTAGATTTAACCCATTGAATATCCCTAGTCTCAAAATTTGAAATCTGAACACTTGAGGACTGAAGCTCAGAATGTTTCAGATTTCAGAACATAAAAGGTTTTCACTTTTCAGGTTAGGTATGTGCAACTTGAAACACCAACTTCAAAGCTTTTTTTTTTTTTTTTTAATAAATGTCGATTCAGATAGTGTTTGAAGGACCTGGCAGTTTTCTGGTAAGTAAATAATAGTGCCTATTCATAAATATCAGCAAACTTATATAATCAAACTGAGATAAACCCACTTTATGTAAACCAAAATGGAGTAATATGATCTCATGAAAGAATTAAATTTGAAGATGACTTGCATAATCAAAAGATACCTTTAGATAGGAGACTTTATTTTAAATACCATTGTTATCTGATATCTTATTTCATGAACATGAAGCTGTTATCTAGGTTCAATCTCCAAGTACATTTGAAAGTCACTGAGGGAGTAGGGTAGCAGGCATTTCTTTAGGTCCTTTCTAGTTTTAGGGTGCTATAATTTACTTTGGGCACATGGTGGGTAGGGGTAGAAATAGATGGCTAAAGCATTGGGAGATACTGCCTAATGAAGAATCATCAAAAGTACAAATAAAGTGTGTTGGGAATCCTAAGGCAAGTCAACTTTTTCATCCACTTATTTAACAAAACAAACCCATACTGGAATGTTATGTAATTACCTGCCACACACCTCATAGGAAGTATAACAAGTATAATTTTAATGGGATCTGACAACTTGAGTAGATGAAATGTTGACAACGTGGATTTTCTGCAACATGGATGAATGATTGATGGGTAGACTTTTTCAGAGACATAGACTCAAAGAATCAGGGCCCTGTCATCCCTGCCTTCTGCCACTTAAGCATATCTGTTTTTCTCTATTTTTTTTAATGCTTACTGTTTTTGAGGCTAGGTTTATTTACGACCAATCAGGAGGACTTGGAATGAGATAGAGGACAAGGAATTATTTTAGTTATCGAACAATGCATTAGATTGGAGTCATTTAAAAAAAAAAAAAAGAAAGAAAATGAGACTATTGATTTATTAACAAATATATAATAATATAAACTTTTCAGGACAGATTTGGTTTACACTTATTTTAGCACCAAAAAATTTCAGAGTTCTTCCGACAGAATTATGATTCTTTGTCTTACAAGAGTAGAGGATAAACTTCAACCAGCGTATATTCTTTTTGTTAGCTTAAAAAAATAACTATTCACTATGTAATTATATACTCTTCTTAAGAATTCTTGACTTTTTGATGGTTATGTCCAGATCAATTTATAAATAATGAATTCTATATTGGATGGAAAATTTCTAAGTGTTCTTTGTTTTAAAAAATTGGCCTGTAATCTCAGTGGCTTTGGAGGCTAAAACAAGAGGATCACAGGTTCTAAGCAAGCATCAGCAATGGCAAGGCCCTAAGTAAACTCAGTGAAACCCTGTCCTAAATAAAGTACAAAAGAGGACTGGGAATGTGCCTCAGTGGTTTAGTGCCCCTGAGTCCAATCTCTACTACCCAACCCCCAAAATTGGTAAAGTTCCAGGTACATACTTGTAATACCACTGACTTGAGAGGTCAAGGGAAGAGGATCATAAGTTCAAAACAAGGCTTAGAAACTTAGCAAAACCCTAAGCAACTTTGTGACAACCCTTTCTGAGAATTTAAATAAATAAATAAATAAATAAATAAATAAACAAACAAACAAACAAGTTTGGGGATTGACTCAGTGGTTAACTGTCCCTGGGTTCAATCCCTGACCTCCCCGCAATGGTAAACTAGATATCATGCAATGAACTCCATCTGGCTTAAGCATCACAATAAAAGAAATTCATTCAGGCTTATTCTTTAATTTGTTTTGTTTTTAAAATAATATGTTCCTTGAAATTTAAACATAGCTAAGATTACAGATGAATTATGTAACTAGGATTACAGATGAATTATGTTAGGATATCTCATTTGCCACCCATGGTATATTTTAGTTCTTTCTCTTTGTACTTCATTCTCAAGTTGGTTCTCTCCACATAAAACATTTATTTGCCTTGACTTAGAATTGTGTGGTCACTAAACCAGTTTCTGGGACTGTCTCTCTCAGCCTGATGTAGGCTTTCCCTGAAACTGGAGATACAAGGCTAAACTATTTTCCTCCCTCCAAGAATAGCAGAAATTACTTGAGAGTAGATTCTATTGACAGGAGATATGAATACTGGCTGATTAAAAACAAGGTGAAGAGAATTACATTTGAATCCCCCTTCCAGAACTTTTTTAAAAAAAAAAGACTAGTGGACTTTCATATGCTTTAGTATATAATGTGAAATTATTAACCTAAGGCTGAACTATATTGGGAGAGATGGAAAGCAAATTTACCTGTGATCCCTATTTTTCTACTATATCTCACTGTCTCCATCCAGACAACCAAAGAAATTTTCTTGTCCCCCCACCCAGGGCCTACTGAAAATTCAGAGCATGTGAGACAAGAGTGATAAGGATCATTAGAAACTAGGATAACATTCTATGCAAGGAATAATAAAAACAACTGGAGGCATTTACTTGAGACAATACTAGAAGGTGGGGGACAGGTGAGAGGAGAAATTAGATAGCTGAAGGTCACTGTTGTAAGGATATCATAGAGCCTCATGATTCCCAATGCGTAAAATTTACAGAAAGACCAATTGTGGCTGAACAGAATGAATTGCTTCCTTGGAGCTAGGGCTGTTGGCCAACAAAATAGAATATTGAAGACGGTGAATATTCAATTGGTAGTGGTAATCAAGAAGACACTGGTGAACATTTATCAGGAATTGTATGAAATTGTATCATCCAAAATAAATAAAACACAAACCACTTAGGTAATTTTAGGTTTTCTAGTGGCCACATTAAAAATAAATACCATATTTCACCACATAATTATTGCAGATTTTATGCCAATTTTTGGCAAAAAAAAATTATGTGAAGATTTTTTAAAAATGAAAATTGTGCCAGTATTACTTAAAAATGATTTAATAATACTAAACTGTCATTGATGCAAGGTCTACTCATGAATATACATTATTATGTTGCGGTAAAAATTATGTAGTTAAATACAGTAAGTGAAATGAGTTTTTGAAATAGATTGAGCACCAAGATACCCAAAACACCATTACTTCATTGTATAATAACTATAGATCTCTAAAGGAGATTTTTACCTTTTTCCCCCCCTCAGGACTAAATAGCAAAATGTATTGTTTTTTATACTTACAGGACATTTTAGTTTGAGCTAATGGCATCTCAGCAGTATACAGTTATTGCATTGACTAGTGTAGCTGTATTTTTTCATTGAAGCCTGAGGCCCAACAGAGGGAACATTTCAACCCTGCGTTTGAATCTGTGAGAGGAACACCTATGGCTGGCCATGCTATTCACTTATTGAAAATCTGCAGCATATTTCCAGTATTTAAAGAAAAAAAAATTAGTAGCAACTGCCCGAACCCTCTTATTCAACATCTATTAGTCCCTAAGACCCTGTATCTATATCTATTTTGTTCATCTTTGTTCTCCATAACTAACCTTCGCACTGGTAAAACAAAGTGCTGAATTATTATTATTTTTTTCTGTTTTTGAAGTGGTGACCTGAATTTTGGCTTGCTCTCTAGTTTATATCCTTTTTTTTTTTTTTTTTGGGGGGGGGGGTGGATCCTGTGTTATATACCCAAAGGCACTTCCCATTATCTTACTCTAATGAGAATGGCTTTCTTCAATTTCTTTGAGTGGAAGAAATATCAGTTCCTGTATACAGGCAAACTTTGATGCATAAGTAAAAATCAAATGTATTTAGAGACTCTGGCACCAAGGAGTTGGTAGAGAGCTCTGAGCTTCCTGTCTGCATGTTCTAGTCCCAGCTCTTGCTTGCACTAAAGCATGTTGACCAAGCTTAGGTCTGGCGTGATGAGACCTCTCTCTTCACCTAGAAACAGAATTTTAGACTAGACAGTCTCTCAGGATATCCTCTTCTCTCAAGTTGTGCTAAAGTGAGAAGCCTTGGTCAAGTGGAAAAATGAGTTAGATTTCAGACACTCGGGGATTTTGATACTATTTTAACTTCAACACTAGAGACTGTATGACCTTGAATATAACTTTTAACCTCTATGGATGTCATTTTCTGTCTTCATATTGATCGTAATAGCAACTTTTCAAACTAAAACAATAGGACCAGTTTATATTATCTCAACAGTGTGTTGCTGAAGTTTAAAGCCAAATCTAGAGTCCCATCATTTGGGTTCAAATCTGTCTTTTTAGCTGAATGCTTGATCTTTTTTTAAAGTAGGAAATCATAGGTTTGTTGCCAAACTAACTATGGGAATGCATAACATGCTTAGCCTAAATAAATATCTCTTAAAATATGCCCTATGCTTTGTGGCTGTTCTTGTGATTGAAAGAACATATCTTATGTGACTTTTAGTCAGTTCTTTTGGGCTCTGAGAACCTCACTTCCTTTATTTAAAATTTGTTTCTATTGTTTGGGTTTTGGGCAGTGCTGGGGATCAAACCCAGGACCTTGCCTATGCTAGAAAAGTATTCTACCACTGAGCTATAGACTCTCACTTCCTCTATTTTCTTTTAAACAGAAAATCTCCATTTTATGTTTAGTGTCATTGGGAGGAAGAAAAAAAAAGAAATATGCAGAAGGACTTTGTAAAATATCAAATGCCACAACACATACATTTTCAGAGCAAGCAAACATTTTGGGGATGGATGAGCTACACATGTGTTCGTGCAAGACAGCCCACTTAAGAAAGGCGGGCCCTTTCCACATGGGCTCTGTGCTTTGTCCCTCCCTAGTGTCCAGAACTGTGCCTGCCACACAACCTGGGCTGGTGGAATAAGCATGCAGCATGATTTGCAATTTGCAATTTGGCAGTAGAGGTGGAAATTTCTCCCAATACAAGGAAAACATCCAGAATCTCTTGTTATTCTTTTCTCTGAAAGCACAATCCCATCATGGGAAGAGCTACAAAAATAGAAAATGAAATCATTTAAGTAGATCATTTTCTATGTGATTAGAGACCTTTGTTTCAGGTGAGCTGACACCTATTGAAACTTTAAGAAGGAACTATTTTGGAAGCCAGGTGGCATTATGCAGTCTCTTTGCTTATCTTTTCATTTCCTCTCTTTTTTACCAGTCTCAAGTTATTTGCATAATAACAGATTCTTTGTTTTCCTGGAGTTCAGGTTTCCGCCTTGGGCCCCTTATGAATTCAAAATTCTGG
This sequence comes from Marmota marmota marmota, assembly GCF_001458135.2. Taxonomy (NCBI): domain Eukaryota; kingdom Metazoa; phylum Chordata; class Mammalia; order Rodentia; family Sciuridae; genus Marmota; species Marmota marmota. The sequence goes on from NW_025999869.1 coordinate 19,923,502, forward strand.
GATTGTGATATCAAAGTCATTTGTGTGGAAATGCTTTGATGGCTCTGAGCAGATTTGGGCCCAGTCTGACTCAGATAGGGTTTTCATAGTAACGTGGCTGGTGACTTATCTTGCTTTTCATTTTCTTAAACATAGCTGAGGACCTGGCATTGGCTTTCTTATGCGTGTTTGGAATAAAGAGGGAATAGCCATGTCTTTTTTCTCATATGTATGTCTTATAAGAAAACCATCATGTAGGGTCAAAACAGACTGCTACAAAGAGCAGTATATGGGGGAAGGAGTGGGAGACAGTTTCTCCTTTTTTCTAAGTGTTCATTGTTTATGAATAGTTTAGGTTTCTTCTGGTTATGGGAAATAATATTACAAGTAAAGCTTTTAGAACAGGCCATGGCTGTAATTAAAATTTTATCCATAGTCATATTGCTACCCCATCCATTCTAGACATTTCCTCTATTGCGTTCCTGAATGAAGTTTATTATAGTAGCAAACAAAAAATGTTTGAGTCCTTATTCGCATCTTTGACACTGTACTGTGGGGTGAGAACCACAGTGAACAAGAGAGACATCTTCCTAGAACCCATCATCTGGTGAGGCAGGCAGGCATTAACCAACAGTATCCTGGTATAAAAACAGAGTGCAAGATGCAACTAGACAGAGGAGTCAAAACCCATAGAGCAGAGGGCCAGAGGTAGGCAGAGGCCAGCTGAGGCAAACCAAGGTGGGGGCTCCGCATTTCCTTCTAGGCACGGTGGGGAATCACTGGAGGGTGTTAGAAGAGGACAATGAAATCAAATTTGGTCTATAAAAAACCTCAGGTTGAGTCCCCCTCATTGAAATGACTACTACCTGGAGAATCTCTGACCCTTCTCAAGCAGCTTTTCCATTATTAGAAAGCTCAGTGGGGACCCACACTATATTCACTTGGTAGGGTCCTCCCTTTGTGCTGGGCAGCAGTGGTCCTCATTTTGTATGAGTCAGGATGGGCCCAGCCCTGGAGGGAGACAGACTCCAAATCTGCATTTTAACCAGGTGTAGGTGCCTTAAGCTTCCTGAGCTTCAGTTTTCTCACCCCGTTAAACAAGTTGGTGTGGATTTAAAACAGCTGTGCATCCAAACAGCTCCACATATGTAACAGGAATCAGTGACTTCTGCCTGTTAGGGTTGACCTGAAGGCTTCACGAAGTCATCTCACATCTCAGCCCCCTGGCTGGTGTCTAGCCCAGAATAAAACAGAACTCTAAATTGTCAGGTTGTGTTGTGGGGCTTCTTCTCCATGCCTTTACTCTCTGTACATTTGCATTGACTTTCCATGCTCCCAGCTGGGGTCTCCATGTGGAATTCTTTTCTTTTCCTCCTTCTTGGGTATGATGTGTTTCTCATTTCCTTAGTGTTTTCTTGGCCTCCCTCTTCCTCTCCTTTTTCTTCCCCTCCTTTTTCTTCCCTTCCCATCCATTGAGAATTTGGGTCCATGCTAACAGCCTGCCTGCCTGTTCCTCAAATGTATACAACAGAAGCGGAACAGCACAATATTTCCACAGAAAACCACTGTATATAGCTCTTGGAATCTTTTGCTTTGATCCATACCATATCCAATCATGGCTTCTTTAACACCAGAACAGATTTATTTTTCCTAGTTTTGTAACAGTGCCGTAAATTCTTGGAGAAAATAAACTGCATAAATGCACAAAGGGAAATTATTTTAGTTATTTAATTCCCATTTCTTTGAGTTAAATATTAATATTTCTCAAACAGAACACTATTTTTTTTATTTTCAGAAAATACTGCTAGATGTTACAGATAGAAGTTCATGAGACATATTTTCTCAAGGATTTTGGTATGTGTATGTTTCTTTGTATTTTTGAGAGATTCTCATTAAATTGCGCAGGCTGGTTTCAAACTAGAGATACCTCCTGTATCAGCCTCCTGTGTAGCTAGGATTACAGACATAAGCTACCATGCCCAATTTGCATAGTTTTCATTTTAATTCAGAGATGATGAAGGGTATGTAAGTGATGAGGAATCTATCCCAGTCTTGAGAGGTCAGAACATATCTACTTTGAGAAATACCACTGAACATAAATTAAGAACGAGTATATGAGGGGCTGGAAATGTAGGTCAGTGGCAGTGTACTTGCCCAGCATGTGCAAGGCCCTGGATTTGATCCCCAGTAAAACACACACATATACACATAGACACACACACACACACATATACAGAATGGTATGATAGGAATCCTAAAGGAACAATACTAACAATGGCCAAATGTGAGCAACCCTAAGGGAATAAGAAAGTACAAGGGGGTTTGGATTTGGGATATGTGATCCAGGGGAGGAGGTGATTTTCAGGAGGGATCTGTGGCGGAGGCAGATTCTAGATGATGGCTTCTAAGACCTTTTCTGTACAGGCCCCTCATCTGTCAATCCGGGGTCATACAAGAGCCCTTCAGTGCTACAAGATTAAGGACCAACCACTGAAGGGATTCCGAGAGGAGGGGTGAATGTGAATCTGAGCAATGATAAATTATTGCCAAGAAGCTTCTGTACTCCTTCCTGTCAGCCATGGAGCACAATTAAGAGAGACTCCCTTTCATTGAATGGAGAATGAGAGCTTACATTCCTAGAGATTTGGTACTACTTAGCCCAAGGCAATAGAATCCCAAAAATTGATGGGGGAAAAAATAATAATGTGCATTTAAAAATAAAAGAATAAACTACATGAGCAGCTGGAGAAAGTTTGAGTTTCTATGGAAACCTCTCCTAAGATGTCTCCCTCAGGCAATGGAGCCAACTTCCCAAATGCCAAGGAGAAGTAAATATGAGCTGAAGAAATTGTTGGGCTGTGACTGAGCACAGCACAGGTAGCTGGAGGGAAGAGGGCCTTGAAATGGGCAAGGATTACTCAGCTGGCATTTCTTTTTTTAAATTATGGGGTGAGGGGAGGTGGAAGTGGCCAGGTATTTTCCTGCCAGGGGCTAAGGAAAGATTGACTTGAATGAAATAAAAAGAGAAATACAACTATTTATGTAGTTCAGCTACCAGGAAGTGATAGATGGGTTGATGGTGAAAACAGGTATATGCTTAGATTTCTTCCCAGATTGAAGTTCTAGGAGCTATGGACCCTGCCCACCCTCCATTATCAACCTGGATCACTTTCCCTTGTCCCTCAGCCCCTTGTCCTCCCGGCTGTTCACCAATGACAGAAAGTAGACTCTTCCTTCAGAGTGTTTGAACTGGTCTTCCTGTTTTATTCACTTTGCCTGTAATCACTTTTCCCACTCAGGTCTGTGTATAGCTGGCCCCTCATCTGTCGATCCTGGGTCTTCCAAGAGCCCTCCATCCAATGCACCTCCTTATCCTTCCCACCCAGACTATCTGTATTATGTCACTTTGTTAATTCATTTATACCATTTGTTATGGATTGTTATTTTTAGTTTATGTTCATACCTGTTGATAGGCTGTCTCTCCTCAAAGCATAGGCTTCAAAAAGGCAAAGGGAGCCACCCTGCCCCAAGTCCCCAGGTCCAAGGCAAGTGTCCAGCCTAGTGAAGGTACTCAGTAAATATTGAGTGAGTGATTCTCATTCTTGCCCTCAAGAAGCAGATAATGTAGGATACATGAACCTGACATTAGACATAAACAGCACTGGAATATCAAGGGTTAACTGATCCCCTGCCACCAGGGAAAAGTCTAGAGATCAATAATGATAGCAACAGAAAAAATATATTAAAATCAACAGTAATGGTTCCACCTTTCAGACAATCTCTTTAAATAAGGCATTAATGGTATTTTACATTGTCCCTTGCTTCCCTGTGAAACAGTCTCTGGAGTAAGTCATATGGTATCAATTTTCTGGTAAAGGAAACAAGATCAGAGAGAGGCTTAGTTTGTGAAACTGGATTTTAACTAAGCTTAGTCTAATTCTTGATTCTAAGAAAATGCAACTTTTAAAAAAAAGTATACAATTTTAGGAGATGAGACATGAACCTCTCTCAGGACAAAGGATTTGGGTAGAGAACAAATTTCAGGCTAGATCTGATGGCAGCATGGCCTACATGGAATTCCTACAGGGTTGGAAGCAATAATTCACATGGGACTAGATGAGAGGCACATCAAAAGGCTCAGTTGGTGAGTGGAATTCCAACTCCAGGGCCTCCTGGCTCTGGGGTGGATGTGACCAGGTTCCAGGTGTGGTTGGGGAGAGACAAGGTAACAATCAGGTCAACTGAAATGTTGGACCATATGATTTAAGTTCTTTGAACCCCAAGTGAGGAATAAATTTAATACAAAATATTGTGAATATACTTATTGATATTTCCAATCGTGTTAACCTACCTTACCTTCTATTCATGTTTGTGAACATGTTTGGCAAGTTGTGAAGAGTTTGTAAACACTTTTCTCCCTTTTAACGCCCAGGTATTATTACATCCATTTTTTTAAAAAAGAGACAACTGAGGCTCAGATAATTGTTGCCTGGCTAAGCATGCATTTGTTGTAAACTAGAACCCGATGTCTAGACTTTTGTTGTGAGATTCTTTTGTTTATGTGAACAGTTGTTGATACTGCAAAATTCTTCATGTTGATCTAAAACAGTATCCTGTACCTTTTTTTTTCATTGTAGTTCTACGTCAAGAAAAATCATGAATCCTTTTTATGAAATAGATGTAGATGTCAGTATTTATTCTTCAAAGCATAAGCAAATTTCTCCAGAAACAAAAATCTTATTTTCTTCCCTCTAATCTATTGAATTTCTTTTGTCAAAGTATATTTAGAGGACAAAAAATGCACCAGTCTTGTGTTTCCTATAAATGATAGTCAACATGAAAATGTCCCCTTTTTTCATAAACTGATGAGTCACTTTTCCCTCTACCTATTTTTTTAAAATGATATTGGCAAGTGTATAACCTCTGAGCCATCATTTATATTCATTCATTCTGGTTCTCTCTCTCCCACTTCCTCCCCACCCCTAATTCATGGCATTAATAACATTTTTAAGCCTACCTTTGGAATTTAATGTGGGCTCCAATGACACAGTAGATGCTAAAAAAGCCATGTAAACTAGAAGTCATCATAAATTCTAAAGAATAGTCCTTCTTTTATCACTGGCTCAGACCATAAACAGACCAGTAAGTCTGTCTCTGGACATATTCCCTGGTGAATACAGTTTCAGGTCCCTTTCCTGTACTTTCATCTTGCTTTTCAATGTCTCCCTTAATTGCCAGCTTTCAAAAGAATTCTTTATCACTCCACCATGCATAGGAGAAGAAAAGGCTCAAATGTCTATCACAGAGGTTTCCAAGTGACTGGTCTCATCATGGTGTGAGATCCAGAGAGATGTATTGCTCAGTCACAAACGGGCAGTCTTTGGGGGCTGATGGGAACATAAGAATGTGCTTAATGTGGGTAGTATATTTAATCTTTATCCTTGAATCAACTTCAAAAGCCAGAAAAATATACTTAAGCATCTATCATTCTGGATTAACTTGGAAAATTGGAGCATCTGACAATACTATATTTTTATGCCTATTCTTTATAGCTATCAGCCATTACATAGCTCTTCAGATGGGGTATGAATTCTGCCATCTCCTAGACATCCTACCATGTCCAGTTGTCTCCTTAAAACCAAGATCCATTGTCAAATTCTGTTCAGCATATCTGCCCTGTTTCTTTCCCTACTGGGACATGGAGAGATAAATGAAAAAGGCTGCCATGTTTCCAAAAAGTGAAATATACTTTGTGGAAGGATATTTGTTTAAAATTTCAGTACAGTGTCTCTACATCTTGTTTCTCTCATAGCCGGCCTATTTGATTCATTTACTGTGGTTTTCTGCTTCCTGGAGGTGTTGGATTTCCTCACTCTGCTATAATGTTTCTGTCATGTTCACCTTTTTCCTTGGGGCTGGGGGATGCATATAGTCTGCTATATTTGTTCTCCCACCCCCGGAAGGTTACCCTTTTAACTGTGTCATGCCTCATTGCCTCCAGATTCCCTTCTGGAGGGGCGTGCCTGTTTCCAATCCACAGCTCTGGAACACTTATTCCACCTCATTTCATCCCTCCTTCCATCACGGAGAATGTGGGGCTCCGTTCTCTCTGGATACTTTGCAAGAAATTGTCTCCCTTCCTTTGTTTCAACTTTAACTCTGGGGAATTTTCCCATAGCCAGGGCATCTCCTCTTCCTGGACCCCAGGCCTATAGGTGAATTATTCCAGCAAAGCATCTATATTCCTCCCTGGACACACATTCAGGAGAGAGCATTTTTAATGTCCAATATGCTAAAATGGTTTGTATCTATGTTTTGTAGGCGTTGAATAGAGGATGTGAAGCATACTACAACAAAAAAGTTACCTTGGTGAGCTTTATAATTGAAAATATTTCAAGAGAATCCAAAATACTAGGTGTACCCCCAACAGTAATTTCTTCTTGGGCTCACAAACTGAATGGAATGTATATTGTTTCTCTTTTCCTTGAGATTTATTTTCTAAATTAACTATAATATTTACATAATATTTTGTAATCAGAAAATAAAACTGATGGGAAAAAATTGAAAGTAGTTTGCATATCTCACTTGAATACTATTTTTTTTTTGGTATCTTTCTTGTTAGATCCTGAACCATTGTCCAGAATTTTGACTTCCTAAGTTTCTGGGTTTTGTTTTGGATTTTTGTACCTTTTAATCCAGAAGACATTTCCATTGCTAAAACATTACAAGGTATAAATAGCATAATAATAATAATTATGTTGTTGTTGTTATTATTGGCATTGGCTTTCTGCATTCCCTGAAGGTTCAGGTAGGTAACATGACTGAGTGAAGAGAAGGCAGGAGTGCCAGGTGCTGAGGCAAGCTGGGCAGTGTAGGCTCTGGCTAAAGATAGCAGTCAGCCTGGCACTAGCAGGACACAGCAGAAATGCAGGCCTATACTAACTTTGACTTTGTGACTTTCCAACTTCATGTTCAGATCAGAAATAAGAAATTTCCTGATTATTTTGCATGTTGCAATCACTAGCAGCAGTGTGTGTAGCCCCTGGTACATGCAGCAAAGAGATGCTTGCTGCCAACCATGAGACTATCACTTAAATCCTCCAGGCTTTATTTCCAACCTGTTGGAACAAAGAAAAAAGGAGATACTCCCTCCCCAGCAAAATCAGCATGGGGTAGGATGGAGTCCAAGAGAATAATATATTCAAATACAATCATCCTTCATTAATCTCAGGGAATTGGATCAAGGACCCCTGCAAATAACAAAATCAGATGCTCAAGTGCTTTATATAAAATGGCACATATATTTGCATGTAACCTATGGAAACCCTCCTATATAGGCTAAATCATCTCTTGATTACTAATAATACCTAATGCATTGTAAATGCTGTGTAATTGATAGTTATATTAAAGAATAATAAGAAAATCTGTACATGTTCAGTACAGATACATTTTTAAAACATATTTTCAATCCCTGATTACTTTTTTTCATGGACGTGGAACCCAAGAATATGGAGGTCTAAATGTAAATATTTCTTGAATGCTTCCTCTGTTGGAGTAAGAGAAAGAAACTGAGTTCTTAGTTATAAATGGCAAAAACAAACTCTCTTATTGAACTGAAAGGAATTTAACAGGAAGGCAGAAGAAGTAGCTCAGGGTGTGCAGTCAGGAGGATTATCTAAAATTATGACAGAATCCGTCAATATGCTATCATTGGGCAATAGGTGTTCTACCTTCAGCTGTTAAAAGCTGTGATTTTGTATTCTGCCCCTTACCACAGTGACCAGTATTGCCAACCATGGCAGGATGGTCCCTTTGCTTACTGTCACCAATGTACACTTCAACATTTGGTGCTAAGGAGTCCAAATGGCAGAGCCAGTACCTGCTACTCACACTGTAGCCTAGAGAGTGGGTGAAAGAGGTAGACTTTTAGCTCCTGAGAAGGGAGAGATTCAAGTTGGGCTTTGTGCAGTGCAGGATTCCCTAACTATAAGAGGGAGGTTTAGACACCAAGTACCAAAAAAAATAAAAATAAAAATAAAAATTAAAAACCCCAGACTTCTGATGACCAAGGAATCTAAACATAATTTTAAAAGATGATTATATTTTAAATATACTGTACAGTATAACTCATAGCAATAATATATTAATAGACATTTAACCAGCTCACTCTTCTGAGTTTGCCCATGAAGATTACCTGATAGAGAAGCTGTCACAATATTTTGGTCTTGCAACATTTCTTTTATTCCTGGTGTCTCGGATATGTATTCTCCTATTACCTCTGGTCTTTCCTCACCTGGAAATACTGAGCTGACCAGGAGGCAGTGATCATTTCTAAGAATAGAAAGATAAAAATACCCTGGGGAGAGAGCAGGCTTCCTCCTGGCTGTGGATGGATCCACAATCCATCTTCCCTGTCTACCTTTCATTCCCACACCTTTGTCTTTCCCTGGAGCACTGGGAGTAATGACACTGTTTTGAAAGTTTGCAAATTAATGAGAAAATCCTCAGATTGCTGTGGTTTATGGATCTTATCCTTATTCTGTGCTTCTGTGAAAAGTTGAGATTGAACTTTAGGTAGTCTCTAAGTTTTGCTCTTACCTACTGCAGAAATCTCATGACAACATCTGAAACATCCCAAGGGAGTATAAACTCCTTGAAGTCAGGTACAATGTCTTTTATTCTCATTTTATTCCCAGTGAGTAGTACCCTGCATGGCTCATTATTGGCAGTGAAATATTGTGGAATGAACAATGTATTTAAAAAAAACCAAACTCTTGCAAATGACTAGTAGGTGAAGCAAAGGGGGTTCTAGGTGGAATTTATAACCAGAATCTGAGTGCCTTCAGGCATGGTGGTTCCAGGAAGCTTTTAGTCTCTCCCCACCCCCTGAGTCTTCTCTCCAGAGATGTCTTCTTTCTTGGATCTCTTTCCTCTAACTTTCCTAGCATCTCCAGGCTTAGCAACTTCAGGATGAAATATTTTATTACAGATATTTCTTTTAAATGACTCAAGACTGAAGCTAATTGAACAGTAGGGGATGGAGGGAGATCCTAGAGGTGAGGTTACTGGGAAAGGCTGTTGATTGGTTTGGCCTAAGGGCAGAATTGCCCTTGCAGTACAGGGGGGAACCTATACAATCTATAGATTGGGATTGGAGGAATTGGGATTCCCTAAATCAAAACTGAGGTGTTATTGTCTATGGAAGAGAATGGATGATGGTTACATTGGACTTAATAGTGTGCCCCACAAAAGATGGATCTACCTAGAATCTAGGACTAATCTTATTTAGAAGAAGGGTCTTTCCTGATGTAATTAAAGATCTCAAAATTCTATCATTCTTAAGTAGGTCAAGTCCAAATTCAGTGATTCAATATCCTTAGAATAGGAGAGGGAACACATCAAAAAATCTGTGTAGAGATGAAGTTATGTGTCTACCAGCAAAGGGTTAAGGAAGCTTTCTAGAATCTACCAGGAACCAGGAGTAAGGCATGGCAGAAATTCTTGTTAGAGTCTCCAGGAGGAACCAACCTGTTGATACTGTGAGTTTTAAATCTCTGGCTTCTGAACTGTGAGAGAATAAATTTCTGTCATTACCAGTTTGTAGTAACATCTAAAATCAGCCCTAAAAGCTATGCTGGATGAATAAAAAACAACTTGTGTTCACTGCAGTGACCAAGTGTGAGCTGTTCTCATTTTGAGTGTTAACCCACATGCCAAACCATGGCCCAGACACTGGCTTAGGATTTGTATTTATTTTAGCCTGTATCTACTTGGCTTTCAAGTCAGTCCAAGGGGAGTCCAGCATTGCCGGGAGCCTCTATGTATAAATCTCCTTTAACAGACGCCACTGAATTCAAGCTACCCATTCACCAATGGAAAACAGATAACAGGAAGGCCCAAAGAACTGGGCCATTTGTGTGGCCACTGGCATGTGGCTAGGGGCTGCCAAACAAGGCTGGTATCTCCTCTTACCACCACAGTGCTTTTCACCTCTAGCCACATGACTCCAAAGATAGAGAAACTTCACCTCTATTCAGCATTGACTGCAGATTCTGCAAGGTGGTTAGAGTTGGTGCAGTTTCTTCAAAGCCAGGTGCTATGGTGGCTGGGTTAGTGAAAAGAGGGAGAGGCATGAACCCACCTTGCTACTAGTTGTCCAATGAATGTTCTGTGGGTGGTGGAAAATCTTTTCTTGTACCCCCTTGGTGGTAGTTGTTTTTTGCTTTCCTTATGAGTAGGAAACAGCTAATCTCTGAGCTGATTCTTACAAGTGTGTTATTTTTTCCAGCTCATTAGCTACATTTGTTTTCCTTTTCTCGGGTCCACACGCATCACTTCCAGAAGTGAGGACGCTGGCACCTCTTCTTAGAGGCTCGCAGCCCATGCGCAGACCAAATCCCAGTGAGAAAGGGGCTCAGGTGGCCTATATGTGGCTGTCAGGGGGAGAAAGACATTAAGGTGAACCTGGTTTTTGTTTTGTTTTCTTTTGGGGAGTATAGTGGAGGGACATCCTCAAAAATGAACTTATAGAAATGGTTAAGCTCAAATCCCTCCTTCATTATTCAGATGAAATATTGTCAATTTGTTTTATATTCCTTATAAGATAGAAAAGAAGGAGAGAAAAGGAAGGAGGGAGAGAGGGAAGGAATAAAAGAAGTGACCTTTTGTGAGGGTGAGGTGAGCAAAGTATAAACTGCTACAAATAAAAACACATTAACCTGCTTTTCAGTTTCAGTTAAAGTCAAATCACAACAACCTTTGTCTGTGATGTGCATAAGCACCAAACACACAGTGAAAACTGTTATTGAAAATAACCACACAAGGGAATATGACTGGTTTGTCCTCTTATCAGAGCCTCAGTTTAAAACCAAGTTTAAAAAAACTGCCTTTAAATATGTCAAAGAGCAGTAAACTAAATAACATTTAAGTTGGGTGTGGTGGTGCTCATCAGTAAACCCAGAAACTCAGAGGCTGAGGCAGGAGGATCACAAGTTTGAGGCCAGCTTCAGCAACTTAGAAAGGCCTTAAGCAACTTAGAGAGATCTTGTTTAAAATTGGAAATTTTAAAAAGTCCAGGGATATGACTTAATGGTTAAGTACCCCTAGGTTCAGTCTTTAGTCCCCCACCAAAACTAACATTTCATTTTGTATCTTTAAATACAGTGTTGAATTGATTTGGAGTGTGCATGTTGAGGAGGAGTCTTTATTGTACAAATGAAACAATATTCAAGTCACCTGGGTACTGTTCATAGCTTGGCCTTCAGCTGCCTGAGTGTCTTAAAATGCTATGTTCCTCCCAAAGCCCTCTTGGGTGGATTACTTCTCTTTCTTCCTGATATTCTAAACTTGTCCCATTTCTTCTACCAGTTACATTTACCTTCTTTAAAAATGTGTGTGTGTGTGTGTGTGTGTTACTCATGTGCAAAGCAAAAAAAAAGGTGAACAAAAGACTAATCATATTTTGGGGAACCTGTGAAAAAAGAGATGTTTCCAATAGTGAGTCTGAATTTGTTTTCTTTTTATCTTTAATATTCTGTCTTAAAGCAGCTCTATTCCTTTTACTTGCTGTGCTGTCTTGAACTCTCTGCTTATCAAGTGTTTCTAAGTAGATTTCTGTATGACTTTGATTTAATGAAGCCATTACATCCTTTCTAATGACAGCTTCCTTTGGGCCCTAAGGTGCTAGTATCTGTGAGTCATTTGTGGCAGTTTCCTGCATGAGACAGGTGGCTGAGTGACCTCAGAGAAATCACTGAACCTGTTTGGACCCTTTTCATTTTCTGGAAAATGAGGTGCTGCATCATATGGTTCCTAAGGTCTCCGGGAGCTCAGAAATTCTCCTATGACTTGAGTTATTCCAATGACTATCAGTTAGAAAGAAAGTTTCAAATTGTTGCTACATTCTGGAAATTGCGCTCCATCTTTAGTAATCTTTGTTCATTCTAATTATCATGCTATACCTGATTAGGTAAGGTTCTCTTACATTTCCCATTTTATGTGTGGGAAGACTGAGGCTTAGGGAAGTTACTGGACAGGTCCTTCTTCCCAGAAGTTCATGTTCTTCACAGCTGCTCTATATTGTAAATTTCATTCTAGCTTATGTTCAACTTATCAAATGGGATTTAAATTAATGAGATTTTACTGAACTGGGGGACATTTCTCTCTTAATGTCTTCCCATCCATCCTGCTAATTGGTCTTATAATTTTAGGCTCAGAGGGCTTTTATCCTGCTCGACTTAGAGGAATGAGGGGTGACAAAAGAGGACACGGTACCTGAAATGCTTATTTTGACCTTTCCCTTCAGGATCTTTACTCATAGTTAAATTTCTCCATATCGGACAAGAAGGAAGGTCAACCCCTTGGACTCTGTGACTCCACAGGACTGTTCTCTTCTTCTAAATACTAACATGCCTGCCTCCAATTCCCTCAATGCATTTGTTAATGACCTCAAAAAAAAAAAAAAAAAAAAAACTGGCATCTTATTTTCATATCCCAATCGGGACTTCTAAGTAATGGCACTTTGGGGCATCTACTTAATGTACTTTTCTTTCCTGTGAAATAAAGAGGAGGATGCATTATCGGCACAGGTGATCCATTACCCACTTTTTTAGGGAAGAAAAATATCCTGCCGGTTAACCTATTTAGACAGCAGCAGAGTTATTCAACCTTCCATGCTCTCAGTTGCTACTTGCTTTATTTTTCTCACTCTCACATCTCTCCTTCTTGGGTTCCCTCCCACTCATGTTTTAAATGTTGGCATCCTCTGATAGCATCCTAGAGAGAGCCTTTTCAGTTTTCATTCTGGCAGCCTCGAGAAATGTGCTGCCTCTGGAGGGGCGAGGTGGCTTTTGCCAGGCTGATGAGGGCAATCAGGAGCTCCCTGGAGGTTTAATGCAAGGCAGTAGGTGTTGCCTTGTGGATTTCTTTGCCACCCTGGGTTCCTTGGGGTATTTTTTCAAAGATCCCATATGATATGTTCTTTTTTTTTAATGAAAAGAGAAAGGAAGGAAGAAAGAGCCCACACATTGTCCTGGAGCAAGAATTAAGCAGGGCTCACTGCAGTCCTGTTAGTGCTGCTCTCTTACCCATGATATTTTCCTGTATCCTTTTGTGAAACCTCATTGCAGTAACTCTTTGTTGCTAGTTTCTCATGATGTATGTTTTTGAACCTCCTGAACTATTATGAAAGCACTTTGGGTTCCATAACCTGAAGGACAGAAGTTAAAGGTGTGGGGATGCTCACCAAGGGCTCCTTAGATGCTAGGCATTATGACAACTGCTGCATTGTTGCCTCTGGTCCTAATAGCAGGACTATCAGGTGATAGTAGTCCCATTCCCATTTTTCCTATGGGAGAAAGAGACTTGCAGTGAATATATGTCCTAAGGTTACACAGGTAGTAAATGCAGGAAACAGTAGCAGAGTATGTCTCTGTAACTTTACCCACCATACCTGCACCAGTCGGGATCACTCCGTCTCTTCATTAGACCTTCTAGGAAAGAATGCTGGGCTTTAGGTTCAGAGGTAACACTGGTTGGAGCATTATATCTTCCGATAAGAGGAGTGAGCCTTTTGGTGCAGCACAGGGGGGGAACTGGAACATCATTCACTTAGAGCAATTTGGCAACATCTAATGAAGATGAAAATGTGCGTGTCCTCTTGCCAGATACTGTACTTCTCAAGTTTGTATCCTAAAGTGACTGACACACTGAACACAAGGAGATTTATCTAAGAATGTCCATTGCCTCATTCTATGCCATGGTGAAAACTGGAAACATGTCCATTAATCAGTGAAAGGATTAATACATCATATAACTTCATAGAGTGCCATCCTTTATGGCATTTGTAAAGCAAGTATGTCCTCATGCATTGATAAAATCCCAATTTAGTTGCATTGTAAAAGCAAGTGGTGATATGTGCCCCTTATGAAAAAAAATTCATATCCCAAATATTCCATTTAACATCTCTTAGTTATTGGTACATATATGTAATTCATGGAAGGACATGGGTGACATAAATTTCAGGATCATGGTTCCCTCTAAGGCAGAGAACAGAATGGGGGTTGTTGGTGGCAGAGAACAGAGGACCCCACTGCATTTTTACCATTTCTTTTCCACCTGGTGGAATCTCTGGGGGGAAAAATATAAGGAAATGTTAGATTTGTTAAGTCCAGGTAATAGACAAATAATCATTTCTCACTAGGCTGATTTGGTGCACTTTCCTGTGTGTAAAGATTAATTTAAAACTGATTTTTTTTTCCAAGTTCAAAGAGAAGAAAAGGTGTGGGAAGGGTTTTCAAAGGTGAGCTATGTGTGTGTTAGCAACGTCCCCAGACCCCAGGGTGTTGCATGCTCCAGCCCACTTGCTGGGACTCCAGGCAGATAACAAATGTGAAGAGTGGGTCTCTGGAGTTTTTGGCATTCCAGATGATCTTCCAGCCTCGTCTTCATCTTGGTGCCAGCCAGAATGGCTCCCCACAGATGACCTGCTAATGCTTTCTCGTCTAACTTTAAAAGCCAAAGGTTCCCATCACTCCTGTGGGGCAGAAAATCAGCCATTGAGTTCATTTCTCTTGATGTCTAGACTAAATGTTGTGGCTCCTCTTCTGCCTGCTCTAATTCTGTCTGAAGTGCTTGGGCAGGTCTGAGCTCTCTGGAGCAAGAAAGAGGCTTTGCCCAAGCAGAATCAGGCAGGGTCTTTGTGGCTCTGTCCACTTACCCCCTGAAGTTCTCCCTGACCATTAGTGTCTGGAGCAGGCGAGGCCTGGCGGTGGGGCTCCCTCCTGGTGTCTGCTGCCTACCAGGCATTTCACTCCATGCTCACCTTCTTCTTCTTCTACAAGCACACCTTTTGTGTATTCCAGGTGAGATTTTGCTTGGTTATTCTCAGCCATCTCTGTGCACCCTACCCTCCTCTCTCTCCTTCCTCTCCACCCTTCAAGATACTCCCCTTTCTCTGTCCCTGCCTTCCCCTCTTCTCTCTACCTGTTTCCCTTTCTCCTGCTCTTCTCCACCCTATTTAGTTCCTCCTCTATTTCCCCAGAGGCCAGACTAAAGAACTCCAGTAACTTGTCCTGCTTCCAGTCCACTTAGATGAGCTCATAAAATTCTTATCAATTAAACCCTGCTCTAGTGCTGTTCTTTTCCGTTGAAATAGTTCTAAATGTCACAGAAGCTTTGGCCAAAGTACTAAAAAATGTATATTCAGGGCTCTGCTCAGTCTTGAATTAATTATATGACCTTGGGCAAATCAGATGAGTCGATTAAGTAGGCATAGTACTCCTTGTCTCCTGCCAGGTATTATGAGGACCTGTGAGAGTGTTTGTGAAACAACTGAGATAAACAGAAGGAGCTAAAAATGTCAGGTGTGGCTGGAACTTCTTTGTCAGGTCCTCAGGGCTAAGGACTGAGAGTCAGAGCTTCCCCTGCAAAGGAACCCAGGGAAGTTTCAAGTCAGACCCTTGCTTTTTCATAGCAGTTGTCCTTTTCCTGTGAAACTAGGCGGGTGAAGCATTCCTAAGAGGGGATCTCTTAGTTATATTTATTGAAGCAACATTTCTTTCTCGTCTTTGACATAAACCAGGGAGAATTTAGTTTATTCGTAGTATATGAAGATTTTTAGATCAGTGCAAGAAAAACATGTCTCCCTAATAAGTCTTTAAGTGGTTCCTTTTTGCTCATTTCCAATTCACTAAGACTAATTCAAGTAATAATCTCTACAACAGGGTGAAAAACGAGGCGATAAATGCATAATGCAATTGATTAAATGGAAATGCTGAGCCATTTGTGGAGCATGAAGCACAGAGCTATGGAGGATGATTCCTTGAGAAGGTGAAATATTTTTCTTGGCTGTTCTCTGGGCCTCACTGGATTCAACTGGGGAAGGCCAGCATCTGCCATCCCCCGACCTCGGTTCTACAGCAGACAGTCTCCCAGGAAACCCCGGATAGGGACCCAAGGGGATTTGGGTTTAGTCAACACTGCCTCTTGTTCATTTGTTTAATGCAGTATAAGCTTCTGGGCAGTCCCTAGGGCTGAGATGCACGACTTAGGTTCCACTCACAAGGCTACATGGTGTAATTTGGCCTTTACCTCTCCAGGTCTTGGATTCTCTACTTGAAAAATAGCTAGAATAAAAAAGATATTTTAAAAATATTATTCTTTTAAACCTGAGAAAAATAGTGGAACTATAGCTCAATGACCACCTTGTCCATTGTATGCAAACCTTGATTATTAATGGACTATTGCTGGGACTTCCATGCCAACCTTCACCAAGGGGGACTTGGGGTGACTTTGTGAGAAGGGAGTTCTAGAAAAGATGGATTAGGGGGTAGATAACAGACAACATTGAGAATGACTGGGCTGAAAATGAAATGGGCTGAAAAAGAGGAACACAGCTGAGAAATATCCAGGTATTCTGAAGATCATTTTCTGAGCATAAGTTAGAGACTGAGTGGAGTGTGATAGTCCTCAGAAGCTTTGAGGCTTATGTCATATCAGAGAACTCCTTCCATAGTCTTTGTGGAACTTGGGCTAATATTGGATTGCTTGTATGTTTGCCTGTGGGGATATGTACCTTTAAATATCATTCTGTCCCTCAGAGGACCACAGGCAGCCCTGGGACACAACAAGCTTCCCCAGAAGATACCTACCCTGTTGTTGAGTCCTTCTAGATCTTCAGGGTTTTGATTGTAAAGTGTGGTTTGTTCTTGATAAGGATTAAGTCCAGCTTAAAATCTGGGAATTCTGGGCCAGTTTACTCAGAACCATGTCAAAGATCAAGATAGTTTTTTTTTTTTTAATATTTCAAGTTGGTTGGGGAAACTTTGTTATACTTTATATATCTTTGCTATACTCTCTATATCTGCATCATATAAATACATCCTTTATCTGTGGTTGTTTTCATAGAAAGATGGCATGGTGAGATGGTTAAGGGCTCAGGCTTTTAAAGTGTTTGATCTGAGTTTATTTCTCAACTTTGCTACCTCCCTTATGTAGGAAAAATTACTTCAATTCTCTAAGCCTCAGGCTTCTTATCTCTAAAATATAGTTACTAATTCAATACGGACTATATAAGATATAGTGAAAACATGAATAGCAGAATTTGAGACAGTACCACATTGCAAAGGGAATTTGGCATATATAAGAATTCAGTATGTATTTGCTGATTCTACTTTCTATTCAAATTTAACATTTAGGTATAGGTGTCTGTGTTCTACTGAATTCCTTTTGAAACATATGGTTCCTGTCTTGACCCAACTAATGGGAAATGATATTTGCTAGCACTGCTGAGAGTTAGTTATGGGAGTGACTGGGTAACATTCTTTTAGCCTATATTTGTGGTGAAGCCATGTTTCAGGTACCATATTTAGGAGTCAAGAATCACTGATATACAACATATAGTTCTATTCTAAAGGAACTTAATTTCTAGTGATGGGGACCAGAAAAATCAGATCCATGTCTTACTCAAGAGACCATATTTCCTTTATTCACAGTAGCACGGGCCTGGCACACAGTAGAAACACAACCATTATGTTCCAATTTAATGAATGAGTATCTGGCCCACAGAATGCACAGTTGATGACACTGGGGTTTTATAGTCCCTGATGATACCATGAGCTAACATGCCTCCCAAGGAAAAAATGCAGAGGGCAGCAAATCCCAGTTCTATTCCAGATCCTGCTACAGTTTGGTGTTTTCCTCAAGTGGGGACTTAGACTACATGACTTTTCATAATAATTATCTCTTATGAGGCTGGGGAGTTTGTGAAGCGTTTACACAGTGGGTTATCTCAGGAATTGCCTGACTCTAATTTGTGGATAAAGTTTTTGAGATTCATGTAGGTTAAACATTTCCTGGACAATGAAACATTGTGACTTTGATTTCAGGATTCCTGTCACCTAGGCAATAATTTCTCAGAATGTGTATTCACTTTTGTCACCATCTTGAAAATGGCCATTGTGCCAGGCACACATTTAGGGGAACAAAAATGAATGACAATTGATGTGGTAACAAGGTGTCAGTCTAAAGATGAAAGTGTACAAATAAATCTTTTCTAAACAAGGTGGTACATATTACTTGGAAGTTAAGATCAAGGTCTTAGAGGATCCAAAGGCTAAGGAAAGTATCAAGAAAGGAAGAAGCTTGAGTAGGGTCTTAAGGATCAGTAGGAGTCATCAAGGTAGTCAGAATTTATATGAAGGAAAATATCTAGCCTTCCACTGCCTTCAGAACAACCTTTTGGCAGATACTCTTTTTTGATAGTACAGGCATTATTAACTAGAGTGGGAATGTCATACATGGCAAGAACTGTCCTCACTTAGTCCTTTCATCTATATCAGTTATTAAACACTTGATTGACTTACTCCACCAACATCAAAAAGAGTTTTAGTCACTCCTGTGTCCTTGAATACTTAGCTTGCAGCTGGTATTAAAATGGCAGTGAACTTGGGTTGTCTGCACTATGTCATCTCCAAACTCTGATGCAGGCAATATAATCAACTTTCCTATACATTTGTTAAAATTAAGAAAAAAAAGAGTTGAGAGCTATTTCCAAAATACATGTAAAAATGCGAACTTTTGATATAATGAAAATCCAAAGTTGATCTTTATGGTTAGTTTTGTTCAGCATTAACTTTTTCTTGGAAATGAGAATGAGGAATGCTTGATGGGATAAGAGAAGACTAAGTGTCCCATTATTGACCCTGTCATTCAGTGGGCTGTATGCACCCTGACTGCAATCATTTGGTCACAACATTTTGGATTAAAAGAGAGAAGTTTGTTGGACAAAATTAGCATGAATGCATTAGAATGCTGACCACCTCTTTGCTCTAAATCCTCGCCTACATAAGATAATTTCAGGTTTTCTGTTTGCCCATCTCTTCTGCCTCAGTTTCTCCCCCTTGAGAGGAGTAAGTTTCACAGGAACACTGAGGTTTGTCACACACTGAGGTCTTGGGAAGCAAAGTACCCTGTGAGATCCAGATATTATTAGAAGGTACGGTTCGCACAAGCAGGTACATTCTCACTTGTTTCATATGCACTCTGAGGTGAGGAATGGCAGAGAAATCCTGCTAACCCAGCATGACCCAAAGCAGGACCTTCCCTCCAACCCTTTCTTTCCCTTCTTCCTCCCTCCTCCTGATCTCTTCTTCCTTACACTGCCCTCCCTTCTCCTCGTTGGAATTTCAGAATTTATATTGTTGGTGATTTTCTTGCTCTGTGCTATGGATATCTGCTTTAACATCCTCTTATATTGGACTTTTCAGATGTATCACCTCAAACCTATCTTATTCAGGTGGTTAAAAAAAAAACAAAACCCAAACAAACATGGTGGCCTCTTTAACTCAAGCTGAAGAAGGCTTCCTTGAGAAGGGGCTAAAGAAAGAGAAGGCAACTTACACCATGTGTTTAACTGGACATCATATTTTTTTCATTATATCAAAGTTTGCATTTTTACATATAGTTTGGAAATAACTCTCAATCTTTTTATTAAAAATTTTAACAAATAAACAGAAATGTTGATTATGTTGCCTGCATCAGAGTCTGGAGATGACATAGACCAAACAACCCAAGTTCACTGCCATTTTGATACCAGCTACAAGCTAAGTACTCAAGGACATAAGAGTGACTCAAACTGACATTGTTAAAAGATCTAAATGAAGATAGTTCTTGCCATGTATGACATTCCCATCCTAGTTAATGTCGTACCATCCCTTTTTCCACCCTCAAGTCATAGGGATCAGGAAAATTTGTTTTCCATTACTAGTTCTAGAGATGGAAAAGATGTTCTGGCCAACCAGTCGGTCTGATTCATATAGTGATGGCTTTGGAGGTGGAAATGTGGTCCTAGCAGTGAAATGTAATTTTGAGACTAGAGTTAAAAATAGAAAAAACCCACTTTCTGCTCTGGTTGCTAAGGTAAGAAGATGTGAGCCTGGCCTTGAAGGAGGTGGGGCACCTACCTAAGGATAAAGCCTTCACAGAGGCAAAGCTGACATATCCGTTCCAGCCATTAAACTTGCTTGTGGTGTCTTGGGGCCACATTGACTTCTCCCTATGTCCAGATCTGCCACGTTCAGCTTCCCTTGCCAGCTGACCTGTTCACTGCATATTTTCCTCCACATAATCAAGAGAGGAAATCCTATTGATTTGTCATCTAGAGCCAATCTATATCATAGATCTCTGCACAGACAATGTATCAACAGCTGTTGGGTCCAGTGTCAGACTGTGCAGATAAGTTTCAGCAGTATGTGCTTTAATAAGCCCTCTAGATGATTATGATGCATACCAAAATTTGAGAATCACTATTCTAGAATAAAGGTCATATGGCTTGATCTTCCTGCCGCATCTGATTTTTTCAGTATTATTTTCAAGAAGTTCATATAACGGGCCCTTTGTTTCAGAGTTATCAACCTCTTCATTGTCTTACAAGCATGCATTCTTAAACAGTAGTTCAGTTTTAAGTCACAAAAGCATAAATAAAGTGAACTGGAGATAGGTATAGTCAGGAGTGAGATGGTGAAAGGGCCACTTTACCTAGTTTTAAATCTGGCTGGTTGTAGTTTTTTTTTTTTTTTAATTTTTTTGGTACTAGGGATTTAATCCAGGGGCACTCTACCACTCTGGCTGTATCGCCAACCCTTTTTTAAAATTTCATACTTTGAGATAGGGTCTCACTAAGTTACTCAAATGGGCATTAGACCTGCAGTCCTCCTGCCTCAGCCTCCCAAGTTGCTAGGATTATAGGTATGAGCCACCACACCCAGCTGATTCTAGAATCTGATCATCAGAAATCTCTCTGCTCTGATTCTTTTATTCATCCCCAACCAGTTCTCTGTAGGATTGCAGCTCTCACTATCTCCAGGTTTATATTCCATCAGCCTAGCCACATCTGTAGAAAAGTGTTTTGCTTTCCTAATAGTTCAGAATTTACTTTCTTTTTGGATGGAGTCAAATGGTCACATGAAGGATAGCCAGTATTTTATTTGTGGCCAATGACAGGAGCTAGTCCTAGAACCAAGGTCATAATATTGCCTAAACATGAATAAGAGGCCAGTTCCTCAAAGGAAAATCAGGCCTGCACACCTGAATAGAAATAGAGCAGGGGTAGGTAAGAGAACAGATACCCACCACCATGCATGGTCATTTTTAGGTTTGAAACATTTGCTTGCGGTTTCTCCCTGGCTGGACTGAATGTTCCCATATTCTCTGCCTTTTCAAATGATATCTACACTTATATAAGAAGCCCTAATACTATCTCCTGCCACAAGTTTTCTCTGATGGCTCTGGCTCCTCTGTGCCTCTTTAAACTCTTTTCTCTCCTGTATGTACAGTGCCATATGTCCACATGAGTCATGTGACTGTGCATGTATCTGTATACAGTCAACCCCTTCAATCGGTGGGCACCCAAGGCGGGTACCACTTCTATAAGTACCATCCTTACTTGTGAGTCCTCCTGACTTGTGAGTGAAGGAATAAATGTATGAGAGTGTGAATAGGATCAGGAATACATGAATCGTCAGAGAAGAACAAAATGATAAGGAAGTACAGTAGGACAGGGGATTGTTGGAGGCAAGCTTTCCTGCCTTGATGGACTCTGAGAATTCTTTCTGTGGTGAACCATTTGTGGCCTGCTCTATCATGACACTGTTCACATGACAAAATATTAAAAAATAGTGCACCCGGATAAAATGATAGAGGCATATATGAGTTGGAAGGAACTTAGAGTTGACTGGAATTGGAGTCCAGTGTTCCAAATAATAGGAAAAAAAATCTGGGTCCAGATATTCACATATTGATTGCTTCATCTTTTCAAGGCCTTCTCTGGCCAGCCAATCAATGCATGCACGCCCAACACTCAACATAGTGAAACACCATGTGTCACATATCTGTATCCTGTTTGTTGGTTTCCCCAACAGGATGTTCTCACTTCCCTTACCTGCTGTGCCAGAAACCAGTTTTGCAGCCATTTGCAAATTCATTTTTTATTGATCAATAACTATTTTAGTGATCTTTTTTAGTGATTGTTAATGTTTGCCTTATTCTTTGTTGTTTTAATCAATTTTGCATTGCTCTGACCAAAAGACAAGACTAACTTGGAAGAGGAAAGATTTATTTTGGCTCATGATTTCAGATGTTCAGTCAACAGTTGGCTGACTCCATACCTCTGGACCCAAAGTGAGGCAGAACATCAAGGCAGAAAGGTGTGGTAGAGGAAATCTGCTAAGGGCATGACAGTCAGGAAGCAGAGATCTCTGCTTACCAGGGACAAAATATAAACTCCAAAGGAAACACGCCCCGTGATGTGACCCATTTCCTCCAGCCACATTAGGGTGCCTAATGTTACTGTCCAGTTAATCCATCTCATTATCTCCCCATGCCTCTCAATATCTACTCAAATCAGCCTCTGAAAATTCTTGAATTATCTCACATATGAGCTTTGGGGGGTGGTTTAGTCAGCTTTTTCACTGCAGTGACCAAAAGACCTGACAAGAACAATTTTAGAGGAGGGAAAGTTTATTTGGGGGCTCACAGTTTTAGAGGTCTCAGTCTACACATAGCTCCATTCCTTGGGGCTTAAGGTGAGGATGAACATCACAGAGGAAGAGTCTGGTAGAGGAAAGGAGTTCAAGACATCCCATTAGGAAGCAGAGAACTAATCTCAGCTCACCCGAAGGCACAGCTCTAGGACCCACCTTCTCCAGCCACACCCTACCTGACTACAGTTACCACTCAGTTAATCCCTACCAGGGGATTAAATTACTGAATAGACTAAGGATCTCATAACCCAACATTTCACTTCAAAACTTTCTTGCATTGTCTCACACATGAGCTTTAACTAATATCTAAACCGTAGCAGGGACACCTCATATCTAAAGCATAACACACATTAATAATGAGCTAAATAACATTTCTGCATGGGCTCATTTCCTACTATATGAGAGTCCTCCTTTTATCTAATTTTGATAAATCATCCTTTAACAGTTCAGTGCTGAAGCCCAAGAACTAGAAAAGTATCTGCCACAAAGTAGACACTAAAGAAGTATTTATTAAATGTATGAATGATTCTAACCAAGTCTACATAGAGATGCACATGGCTTCCCGGTACAGCTAGGGCTGACTTGAGCCATGTTGTCAAGTCCAGTAGGTTCTCATCTGGTAATGTCTTTGAAACCTCTTTTCTGACTTTTCAGTGTCACCTCCCATCTTTTGTCTAGGACAAAAACCTCCTCCTTAGTCAGTGATGTCAGGTCCTCTTTTGATTTCATGTCAACTTTACACCAAGATGTCAATGACAGGTTAAACAAAACAAAACAAAAACAAAAACAACTAAGTTAACATTAAAAGGATTTTAAGGTATGTTTTGTTTTGTTTTGCAAAAATTGAGATAGAAATTATAAGAGTTTATTACATTATCCACCACCTACCACACCCCAGTTGGAAGGAAGAATGACTGGTGCTAGATGATACTTTCAGTAATCCTTTACTCCTTTACAGTTCAGCAAATTACCTCTGTTTTAGCTTCTTCATGTTTTAATCTCAAGACTTTTGTGAGGGAAGTGGTCTCAGACCCATCTGACAGATGAAGGAAGGATCTGTGGGGCCTAGGTGACTTTTTCCAAGATGATACATCTAAGCACTTGCACCTGGAGATACTTAGATTTGTGCTCTTGACCAGTGTGTGGCAAGTCCGAGTCTTTTTATTTCTTGATCAAGGCTGTATGAAGCATTTTGATGATCTTGAAATTTCCTCTTTGTTTGGTGTGTTTGATAGTATGGAATCAAGGAGGTGAATTTCTACCAAATGCATACTTAGTAGAAATTGAGAAATCTTGTTATAACCAAAGACCTTAAAAAAATGTAGTTCTTAAAAGTGAATTTCAGAGTTGGACTTAATTCAGAAACTTTTTTTTCTTTTGAGCATGTTAATCATAAATACTATATGTAGTCTCACATATCTCACCTTTACCTGAATCTAAAATTCCATTATTATGAATCTGTCTCATTTCCACCACTGCATATTAAGTAGTGTTCTGCTTATGATCATCCAGTTCTTCAGAACTACATTTTAATAAGGACTTTTGCCTTCAAGCAAATGCAATATAAGTAATTTTCACTATTTCTTCCACTAAGTACAATTGAAATCCCTGGAAATTATCTATAAAACAAACATAAGATCTGCAAGGTGAAAAGGGGATGGCAGACCAACTGGCCAGTTTTCTAGACAAATGATACTGAAGGAATTTGGCAGACACAGGGGAAAAAATGAAATATCAGCTTGTGTCACAGTTTATTCAAAATGGATCATGAACATAATAAGTAAAACTACATAGATTTTTTTTTATTTAAAAAATGGTTCTTTTTTAGGTGTACATGACAATAGAATCTATTTTGATATAATTGTATAAGCATTTAATTTGTATCTTATTCTAATTAGGATCCCAGTCTTTAGGATGTACACAATGGTGAAATTCACTGTCAGGTATTCATGTATGTACATAGGAAAGCTGTGTTAGATTCATTTCTCTGTGTTTCCTTTTCCTATCCCTCCTCCTGAAGCCACATTTAAAGATATGTAGTTAGTGTAGTTAGGTAAATCGGGTCTAATATCGAGTAAGATAAAGAAAATGGAGTCCAGGAAACCAGAACAACACCAGGAGAAATTGAAATGTTAATGTCCCCAGGGCCCCAATCCATCCTAAGGAACTCTTAATGAAGTAGCTCCCAGCAAAGGGTTGGGGGGGGGGTGTGTGCTAATCAAACCACCCCAGGCCCTTCCTGCCTAGACTACTCCTCCAGTCCCCCATCTCCCACCTTTTGGCCTTCCCACCTACATTCTTGCAGGATAGAGGGAAACAAAGGACAAGAATGTGGGGGGACTAAAAGAAGACCTTAAATAAAAAAAAGGAAGACCTCCCCCTTCCACAGATCCCACCTTTCCCCTTCTTCCTCTGGGAGGAAGTCTTTTCTGCTGTCCTTTAATAAAGCCTTCCACTTTCTGCTCTCCACTTGCCTGGGAGTGCTTCTCTGGTGTTATACTTCAGCATTGGGGATGCAAGGACTCCTCACCGATAAACAGCGGTAACACTCCCTTCCTTTCACCTTTGTCTAATTCACAGAACTTTTCTTTCCCCTACCCCTTTGGAGGGTTAGCTTCCAGAGATCATAGAACACTTGACTTTTAGTTTTGGGGGTACTGCCTTATTTCACTTAGCATGGTAGTCTCCAGGTCCAAATCTTTATTGTTAAAGGGCTAGATAAACAAGGTCTGAGACTTAACCTTACAAATACAATCTGTAAGGGGAAAAAAAAAGTTTGATTTCATTAAAATAAAGAAGTTTACTCTTTGAAAAACTTTGTTAAATAGGAGATTAGAGTAGAAGAAGGGGATAGAGAAGACAGGAGGAAGGATAGGAAAAAAAGGGACTGCACAATGAAATTGACCATTTAATGTTATATACATATATGTTAATATACGACAGTAAAGTTCACCATTATATCTATAAAGTACCAGCTAAACTATAAGAAAATAGAAGGAATATGGTAGAATAGAGGAAGAGGGAGCAAGGAAAAGAGAAAGTACTGGGGACTGAAGTTGAGAAAATTACATTCCATGCATTAATGATCATGTTAAAATAAACTCCACTTTTATATGTAAATATAATTTACTAATAAAAACATTTTTTAAAAAATGGATGAAAGGAAACTAGACCAGAAGAAAATACTGCAAATCACATACCCAACAACTAGTTTCTAGAACATATAAAGAGCTCTTGAAACTCAGTAGTATAAAAGCAAACAATTTAATAGAAAAATAGAAATATGATATAAACAGATTTTCTCCATAGAGTATGCAGATGGCAAATAAGCCCACAAAAAGGCATTTTACACTCAATATTAGGAAAATAAAAATTAAAGCCCCATTAATATATTACTGTACACTTTATCAAATGATTAAATGAAAAAAATAGGGCCAACACAAAACAGTGATGAAGATATGGAGAAATTAATTCACTTATACATTGCTTGAGGGAGTGTCAAATTACTCTGAGAAACATTTGGTAGTTAAAAAAAAAATAAAATAGGATATTCCTTATGACTTCTCCTGGGCATTATTCCAGAGAATTAAAAACTTATATTCACACAAAAAACCCATGCAAAAATGTTTATGGAAGCTTTATTCATAATAGCTCCAAACTGGAAGCAACCCAGATTCCATGGGTAAATGGCTAAGCACAACTGTGGTCTGGTAGTCCTCCCTAACCCATGCTTGTGCTCTCTGTAGTTTCAGTTAGTACCTGTAATCAACCACAGTCTGAAAATATTACATGGAAAATTCCAGAAATAAGAAATTCATAAGTTTAAATAACTTCTATTACAATATGCTGTTCTAATTGTTCTCTTATATTATTATTACTGTTAATCTCTTACTGTGCCTTATTTACAAACTAAATTTTATCATTGGTATGCATGTTCAGGGAAAAATGTAGAATATTCTGAGCTCAGGACTACCTACCATTTCAGGCTCTGTTACATGTCTTACAGTGTATTTCCTGTGATTAAGGGGACCATGGTATCAATTAGGCAAATCTAGAGATATAACTGAGAAACCCAGTCCTAAAAGGCCACATTCCATGGTTTGATTTCTATAGCATTTTTTAAATGAAATCCGTTTAGAAACAGAAAACAGATTCACAGTTTCCAGGGGTAGGGAGGGTCTGTGGTCAGGAGGGAATTAGGCAGTGTCTTGGAAATGTACATGGTCATTGTGTTGATGAAACTGTTTTGCGTTTTGATTGTATCCATGTCGGTGTTCTGGCTGAGATATTGTATTAAAATTTTGAAAAATGTTATCACTGGGGCTAACTATCTGATGAATACATAGAAGCTTTCCATATTTTTAAAATGCATGTGAATTAGCAATTACATGAAAATAAAGTTCTCATTATAAAAGGTTTTAATAGGTAGTACCAAATGAGGCTTAAGGACCATCAGTCTTTGATACATGGCAGATTAACTAATAAATTTCCTC
Organism: Marmota marmota marmota; assembly: GCF_001458135.2. Taxonomy (NCBI): domain Eukaryota; kingdom Metazoa; phylum Chordata; class Mammalia; order Rodentia; family Sciuridae; genus Marmota; species Marmota marmota. The sequence continues at coordinate 19,950,512 of NW_025999869.1, forward strand.
ATCATAGATCTTCAGCAAGTTTTGGGGTGGGTCATCTCTTGGGAGGAGACTGTTTGACAGCACTTCCAAAATGTATTTGATGATGGAACACTTTAAATATATATTGACATCTTGTTAGAACAGTGTCATGAGAAATATGACTCTATTTGTTTTTGTAATAGTGCAGCAGAGTAACTAATATGTATTGAGTATTTTCCATGTTCCAGGGAACCTCTCAAGTACATTTTACCTGACAACTCATGGAACTCTTTAGGGTGAGGACCTGTGTTGCTTGAGTCTCACCTACTGATTGTGATGTAAGAACTCTGGCATACTGCCAGAATACTGAGGGGTTGCAAAGTCATCTAGTGATTCTAATGGAGGTTAAAATCTAATAAGGCTCTACTTGAGGCAACTGGCACTCAGAGCACCATTGTAATCCTGCAGCACCAGCATTGTTTGGGTGCTTGTTACCAATGTAGAATCATAACATGTCCCAGACCTCCCGAGTCATAATTTGTATCTTAAGTCCCCCAAGTTTTTTATAGGTACACTAATATTTAAAAAAGCACTGGTGTAAGTCACAGCCAGTAAATGTTGGCTAGGAGTCTTGGATGCAGGTAGTCTGACTTTGTAATACTTATGGTCTTCAAACCTCAGTACAGAGCATGTGCTTTTATCAAATCCATTGGGACTAAATGAGTGCAAAGCAAATGTGCTGGACCTTGCACTAAATAAGGATTGCAGAGTGTGAAGGTGAGAATGGTGACCTCAGCATTGAAGCCAATGGCCCTGTTTTGCTACCAGGTACTGAGTACATTATGGAGTTGGTGCTTTCAGTGTGGGGTCCATACATTAAAAAGACCCATAACAGAGCCTGGTGCAGTGGCACAGGCCTGTAATCACAGCAGCTTGACTTGGGAGGCTGAGACAGAAGAATCATGAGTTCAAAGACAGCCTCAGCAAAGCAAGGCACTAAGCAACTCAGTGAGACCCTGTTCTAAATAAGATACAAAGAAAAAAAAAAGGGCTGGGTATGTGGCTCAGCTGAGTGCCCCTGAGTTAAATCCCTGGTACCAAAACAAAACAAAACAGAAAACCCTAATAGGAGAAGGGCCTAGGACACATTTAAAAGTAGAAATGAGTAGAAGATTAGTATGTAAGGGCAGCCACACAGGAGATGGTGCTAGCAGAATTCAGCACAGGAAGCAGGTGAGCACGCAGTTCAACTGCTTGTTCCCCTGGTCGTGGTGACTCACATTGTTGCTGCATGCCCACGTGGGTGGGTGGGTCAATCCTGATTACTGGATTATTGAGTTGTGACTTATTGACATTTGCTATAAAGACACTATGGAGAGTGACAATTCCATGAATACCCTGTAATTCTGAATAGCAAAATTAGATGAGGCCTCTGTCAATCAGGACTCCATAATGTATAAAAAATTTCCCACACCCCTTTTTCTCTGTTCTTATCTTACCACATACTCTGTGTAGAATACTAAACTAGATACTGAAGTGTTAAAGGGAATGAATGACACCATTTTTAGCCATCAGGAATGTAAAACCAATGGAGAAGTGTGGTATAGAAAAATCACTAGCTATAGACTAAGGCTCAATAAGATAACTAGTACCTGTGGAAAATCTTTAATAGTATGGAATAGTAGTAATTTCATATCCCATATCAGGGGAGGGGTTAGGACAGTCTTCACAGAGGTGGGCAGTTCTGCACCTTGTCTTGTACTGAGACAGTGGGGGCTGAGAAGGGGTGCTGTCCTGCTGAGGCTACACCACAAAGGTGCTGTTATTGAAGGCAGTGTGGAAGCACAGATGCCTCTGAAGCAATGAGGAACAAAATGAGGTACAGGTGGGAAGGAACCACATTGTGGAGGCTTCTGAATGCCTGTGAACAGAGAACTTTGTGCTGTAGGCAAAGCGGGGTCATGGAAGGTGAGAACCCATAGCTCAGCATAGTGGAAAACTTGGAAGGACAGTGCCGAAGTTGGTGTCCAACTCTGGCATGGACTCGCTACAAACCAGGAGAACAAAGCCTTTGCCTCTAGTAGCCTCAGAAGACCCACCTGGAAAGTAGGGATCATTTGTATTGTTACTGTAAGGTGCAAAATAATTGATGTGAAGCTCTAAGCACAGTGCTTGGCATGTAGTACATTTTCTTTAGATGTCTTATTAGTGCATTATATATAATAACTGGGTTCATTTTGACACACTCATACATAATTGGAATTTAATTTTCTCCATTTTCCTCCATTCCTCCCTCCCCCACTGCCCTTCCTTTACTCTACAGCTTTATTTATTTATTTATTTACTTATTTTACTGGTATTTTATAGATATTCATAAAGGTGGAAGTCACTCCTTTTCTATGAAATGACAAAAAAAAAAAGAAAACTATTGAGCACAAATGTACTGAGCTCTTACTGTGAGGGGCATCACAATGTCACCTATTTGAAGTTTATCTGAGGACAGGCGCTGCAGCATCATGACTGCTATGTAAGTGCTCAGTAGTACCATGTGATTTTTTTCCTACTATATTTAATCTACATGTTCTATACATGTACACATTATAATTTTGCCAAATTCATTCTGTATTTCTTCCCCTTTCTCATCCCTCCTCCTTCCCCCTCAAGTTCCTCCTTTTGCTCCACTGACCTGATTGTGACAATGACCTGAGTCTAGGAAGATAACCCTTGTCATGGTGGGACGGGATTGAAGAGATGAAATTTCAAGGAGGCACAATGACTGTGAGCATCCTTCTCATGTCTGGGCTCACAGGAGGCTCAATACTGCCATCCATGAACCTCACATTTAATGGTTATCAGAAATGGTTTTACATTCTTCTTGTGATGTATCTTCCATGTACCTCAGCTAGGCCTCCATGGACCCATTAGATGCAGCCACAGGATAGAGTTCATATATAAATGATGAAGTCTGTTTCATTGCATTATGAAAACAAACTATACATTTATAACCTTAGCAACTCTGAATTCATGGTAATAACAGCTTACAGAGCACCTGGATTTAGATGTAGAGGGCTATTTCTAAGTCAAAGAATTAAGCAGAAACAGAAGGTATTTTCTGGAGTGAATTGAGACAACCACCATGAGGATTCCACAGAAATGCTTCCTGATTTCAAAGTCCTAGATGGGGTTGGGATGGTGATAGTCCTCCACACAAGCAGGACTATACTAAGCAATAAGGTTGTTTTGAGTCCTGTGTATACTCACTAAAAGCTAGAATCACTTCTGATTCTCCCCGCTTTTATTTTGTACCAGGATTGAACCAAGGGTCGCTCAACAGCTGAGCCACATCCCCAGACCCTTTCCCTATATTAAAACATAGGGTCCCTCTAAATTGCTTAGGGCTTCACTAAGTTGCTGAGGCCAACTGTGAACTCACGATTCTCCTTCCTCAGCCTCCTAAGCCATGGGATTACACATGTGCACCACCACGTCTCACACTTATGAGCCCTTTTGATGACTAAATGCAAAACCCTGCTATCCACCCACTGCAGCACCAACACAGGTCACATTTTTAAACCTCCCTAAAGGGTGGCAGGTAGGTGTACCCCAAATAGAGAACTATTATGAAGATGCTGCCTATTAAAGAAAAGGCTAGTTGGATGTCAATTCCACCAAACCATGGCTTACTTAACAGGTAAGGGATGAAACTTCTCAGTGCAACCTTGAACCAGAAAGTTACACGTTCTGATTCCTCAGTCTCCTTTTCTACAAAATGGAAAAAAGAAAACTATTGAGCACAAATATACTGAGCTTTTACCGTGTAGGGGCATCACAATGTCACCTATTTGAAGGTTTATCTGAGGACAGGCACTATAGCATCATGACTGCTATGTTGGTGCTCAGTAGTACCACTTTTTTTTCCCTACTATATTTAATTTAGTATAAGAAGCAGGTATTGTTCAATGCCCTATCACTTTATATACACTATGGGAGAAAAACAAATGCTGCCCATTAAGTGGTAACACTCTTGACATGTTGAATTCCATGTAGGATATCCATAATCTTTTTCTCTTTTTCATGGTGCTGGGTATCAAACCTAAGGTCTTACATACTAACTGCATGTTTTATCACTGAGCTCTGTGCTCAGAAATATCTTTATATATATTTTGAGTTTATTTTAGAGACATTCTTATACTATATTATTTTTATGCATATGTGGAAAATTTACATATGAATACATAAATTAAGCTTTTCCTAAAACTTCACTTTTCAAAACCAACTCTCATGAGTCACATTTAACTTGGTCCTAAATGCCCATTTTTACTTAATAGGAATTTTTTTTTTTCTGCCACCAAGGGCAAATTTTTTAAAATCTCTACAGGACTAAGAGCCGTAGGTTCTCGGCTTTGGCAGCAACTTTCTGATTGTAAGGCATAAACCTTCATGTGAGGATGACCTCATGAGGCTTCATGCCTCACTCTCCCAACGAAGTGTCTCTGTGCTTAAAAGAATGTGGCTGTTGCCCTAAGGACTTTCTTCGAGGCCACTGATGTTCTTTCTGCAGTTCTGATGCCTCAGTTTTGATGTTTCCACTTGTTCTGGCAATGAGAACTTTACTGCAAGTGGAGCCTGGCTTGGCTGACTGAGGTTAGAGTCCTACAGATAGCAAAGCGCATCCTGATTTCAGAGATGTTAAAAGATGCAAAGTCTCACTTCTTAAAGGCCAAACATGGGAATAAAAACGCTTTGTTTTAGTTCAAGTAAAATTATATTTGTATGTATGTGAAATAATCTTATATCCTCCTGCAAGTGAGAACTTGGCCGTATAATTCTCTGTTATTCAATGTGTCATTCACACACTGGGAACTAGTTAGAAGGGTTTAGTCCCTATCATAGATGACTAAATTAGAGTCTACATTTTGAAAAGATCTCAAATTAATTGCTATATGCATCCAAACACACTGGTCTTATTAACTATAGCAAATGCAGTACTTTGACTGCTTGAATTTAAGGGATGTTTCTCTGAATCAATAGGAAGAACTACCTCTTCCAGTCCTGCTCTGCTAATTCAGGTCACACTGAGAACCTTGCTGGAAGCGCTCTCTCTCTCTCTCTCTCTCTCTCTCTCTCTCTCTCTCTCTAACCAGTGATCACAACCCGCCCCCCCCACATTCAAATCCTAAAGATGCTGCAATTTCAAATTATCCCTTCCTGGTCTGACTTTTTAAAATTCTACTTGAGTTGGCTTTTAAAATCTGAAGTTTGGGAAGGAGCTCAAAAGAGCCACAGTGGAATGCCTAGAGGCATCATTCCAGAAGGAGCATGTGTGGCTCCACCTCATTTAGCACCTTGTGTTGGAAAATCACTATCTGCCCTAAAAACAGGACAGGGCTCTGCTTTTGCTCCTGTCCCTGCCTGAAGGCCATGTTTAGCTATGTTAATAGAATCAGAAGACTCAAAACTTACATATTAAAAATACGAAGTGTCAATTTAGTGACCCCATCAAAAAGGTTCATTCCAGATACTGCTGTAGGATAAATAGGGTTATTTGAATCAGTCCGACCAAAAAGAGGCTTTGTTTTGGGGATGGAAGGAGCAGAAGCTCAGCTTCTTTGTTTCCCTGTGAGTTTATCTCTCTGAGATAAAATATTGACCTTGAGATGTTGATCTTTATGACGACATTTCTAGCATTATCAACTTTGACTTTTCTAGAAAGTCTTTCTCTCCTTTTGCTGGTTCCATTGGAACCACTGCTCCTGTCCCTTTGACCATTTGCCACCTGGGGACGTCTTTGTCTTATTCTTTCGCTCATTCGCCTTCTTCCTTGTACCCCAGTACACCTAGCACAGGGTCTGTAGCGAATGAAAGGAATTGAGCCCTGACCCTCAGGAGGTAGGTCTCAAAGATGATAATTAAGGAAGCAAGCATAGGAAACTACAGGCAGGGTTTGAACCCAGGACTTCTGAGATGTCACAAGTGCCCCCAATGTATATATTTAAAAATGGAAGAATAATTGTCCAAAGAGTTTGAACAGAAATGAGAAGCATTTAGAGATATGTGAATGTCTTCTTAATGTGGGCTGCCCGTCTTTACATGTGCATACACTATGAGACTTTTCTTTCCTAGTTAAACAGCATTTCTGCAGTTCCTGTCTCCTACAGCATGCCTGGAGATGGCCTCCTTTTATTGTTACCTGCTCCTAGATGGCAAGGAAGGCTTTTCAGGAGATATGATTCCTGCTGAGAGCTGGAGGGTGAAGTTTGGCTCCAGAAGAAAGTTACAGGGAGAGGTACAATGACCGGGAATCAATGACTGAGAGGAAGGGAGAAATTTTCACAGCCATTTTCAAAACTGTCACTGGCAGCAGTTTAAAATGCAGTCGACAGATATATTGGTATACACAGGAGCCACCACAAACTGAATGACTTATAATAGAAATTCATATTCACTGTAATGAAGGCCGGAATCCCAAAATCTGGCTCCCACTCCTATCTCCTGGTTTTACTCTCAGCCCTTAGCATGTCCTGGCTTGTGGCCGTCTAACTTCAGCCCCTGCCTCTCATCACCTGCCATCCTTCCTCTGCGTGTCCATGTCATCTTGTGACATTTTCCTTTCTGTGTGTGTCTGTCTCGATTCTTCTCATGAAGACACCAACCCGATCACATTAAGGACCCATTTTACTCCAGGATGACATCATCTTTTGTCTGCAAAGACCCTCTTTCCAAGTAAGGTCATGTTCACAGGTACCGGGGTGAGGATTTCCTCTTGGGGCGGGGGGGGGCATAATTCTACTGCAACATTAAGCTTCTGCTTAGACCTTGTAAGTCAGTAGTTCTGCTAAGGATTCAGGAATGACATCAGTGTAGGCATATGATTTGTGCTTAAGGAGAGGCAGGAGAAAGTGTTATGAGAGTTCAAATAAATCAATCCAGCTTTTGCCAGCTGTGTCTCCTCAAGCCTGTCACTTGACTCTGTGCCCTAATTTTATCTTAAGTCAAATGGAAATAATACCACCTGCCCCATATAGGAGAGTCTCAAATTCCAACATAAAGATAATTATAAATGTCTGACTCACTGTTTAGTGCTCTATAAACATTCTGCTCAATGGTATTTTATTAGGATTACTATAGACACTAATGTCTTTCCCTGAAAGACATCAATTTCCTCATTCGATGAGGGGTTGTATTAAATGTCCTCTCATTAAGCAAACTGCTCCAAAATAGATGCTAAAATGACCAAGAAGAGAAATACCACATGGTCCTTGCTTGTGTCTTTTGGAGCAAAAAAAACGGAAACAGAAAATAGAAAATACTGAACAGAGTGACAATATTCCTATAGCTAATTCCAAAGACCACACCTGCTAGATAGGACTATAAGAAATCAAAGTTATTTGCTATTCCCAAACATGACAGTATCAAGGTTAAATTACCCAGTAATATCAAGGCTGATTATCATTGTGGGCACCCCTCTATGTTTTGGGGGAGTAACTACAGCTTTGTATCTGGAGATTGGCAAGAAGAGGACACCAGTGGTTCAACCTCAAACTGATTTATCAGAAACTCATTTGCAAAAATGAACCAGCAAATAAAACTTTTATCTTAAGAGGTAAAGGAGGTAACTTAGATGGGGTATGAAAGACGAATAGCAGTAGGATTATTGCAGTTATGATTTTGGGGGGAGGGCTTTTAGTTTACTTCTGGGTTCCCTGGGGGTTGACTGTTATGCCAGAGAACTAAAGCTCAGGCCATAGTAGAGATGGAAATGAAGGCTTAGTTGTCAAAAAAAAAAAAAAATCTTAGAATCCTAGATTCCTGGAGGTAGATAGGTGCTTAGAGACAAGAGGTAAGGCAATGTAAGAAACAAAATTTTAGGTGCTCCATTGACTTCTTTGAACGTTACAGAGCCCCAAAGACCTAGCTTTCTGGGTTCCTCTGTTCTCATTAGATATGTCCCCACCCAGGAATTAGCTTTGTTAGAAGCATTCCATCTGGTCCTCAGCCTGTAAAATTATCCAAACAAGGCAGTCAGACCCTCCCACAGGAACCAGGGGCCAGTTTGCCCTGTTACCATAAGGTCCCCTCTAGTTCACCACGCTCCTGAGTACAGCCCCATGTGGCCTTGCATGGTGTGTGGTGTCCACTTCCCCTGGGCTGTTGCATATGTCACTAATAAACTGCAGTCCATCTCATCTGTCCAGTGACGGGTGTTATGTTCTGCCATACGCAGAATTCTCTGACAAGACTCTGCAGCAACAGCAAGTTAAAGAGGTGAAAAAAAATATCCTCGCCTTCCTGCTTTAGAAATTGAAATTGAGGGGAGGAGGGGATGATTTGGCCAGGATCTTTATAGTGGGCATGGTGCCAATATAAGAAATTACAACTAATACACTTATTCAGTGCTAAAGCAGTATTTTAAGCATTTGTTGTATATGTATTTAATATGCACAATAACCCTGATAGAATCTGCATCATTATTAATAATATTATAGCTGTGACAAAAAAATCAACAGAGAGCCCCTGTATGAAGGTCAAGCAGCTGGTACTTTGCTCAGATTCAAACACAGTGCCTAGGATTACTTAACAATATCCTTAGCACTATGATAAATTACTTATGTGGATCATTACTTGAAAGCCCTGTTTATCTCATTCTATAAATTCTGCTTTCAATATGTTGATCAAGTTTACAAAGATAGTAAACAATCAAATTTAGCTTGAATACCAGCATGCTGCTCTAGAATCCAAGGTTCATCACTCTTAATCTATTCTTTTTAAACATGCTGTAGTTACATACTACTGTATGGATTGGATGGAAGCCTGAGAGTGGAGTGGAACGCATTTGTTTACCAGAATTCAGAAATGATTTCAGAATTCAGTTATGATTTTGCTTCCCTTTTTCTTTCCTCCCTTTCATGTGCATGGCTCTCAAGGTTAAGGGCTCTATCCATACCTATGTTTATGTTTTGCAATACTATTTAATACAATAAGTACTAAATCTATACCAGATACAGTGCTTAATGTTTTATGGATGCTTTTATCTCCATTTTCCAGATATGGAAATGGGTATCATAAGCTCTTTATCCAAACTGGCAAAAATAATTTGCTACAACAGTTTTAGGCTCCAAAATTTAGTTAAGAAAACTCTGGTTTAAATTGAGACTCTGAAAGCAGTATATGCTTGAACTTTTATTTTTAACTCTTCTGAGATGGTTTTGTACAGATGGAGACAAGTAACAACAGTAGCCACCTGATGGGATAGTTGGGAAGATTGCATGAGAAGCTCATTGGAAGCATTTAAATGATACCTGGCATGCAATGTATACTTGACAACTGATGGCCATAGTTCCTGGCTCTTCAGAGTTAGGAGGAAACTTAAGGATCATCCATTTCAATTTCTAGATCTCAGAGTGGAAAATAAACTAGTTCACAGTCCTACCACAGCTAGGTGTTGTAATCAAGGCTGTGCAGAGTTGATCTCGGGCATGGTATATATTTTGTATTAGTGCAATAAATGTTTTATTCATTTTAAATTATCTGGAAGTAGCAAAGTGGGAAGACTGAATTGTAGTCTTAGTTGACAGTCACCTGATATGGCCAGAAGTTATGGGTTTTCGGTCTCTAGGAAAGAATAATCCTAGTCTTTTAAGAAGAATGATTGACCCAGAATTCTGGAGGCTGAGACAGGAGGATCACAAGTTCAAAGCCAGTCTCAGCAACTGGGTGAGGCCCTGAACAACTTAGTGAAACCCTATCTCAAAAAATGGGAATGCGGAGCAGTAGGGGCTAGGGAAAAAGTGGCTCAGTGGTAAAACATCCAGTACTGAAAAATAGAAAAATGATTGACTAAGCACTGGGTGCTTTACCACTGAGCCATATCCCCAGCCCCCCACTTCCCCAATTTTTGAGACAGGGTCTCACTAAGTTTTTTAGGGCCTCACCAAGTAGCCGAGACTGGCCTTGAACTTGTGATCCTCCTAAAGAAGAAACAATGAACTGAATAGCAGGAGTCCAAACACTTACGGATAAACCTGTTTGACAAACCATCTCTCTATCAAAGGCTCTTGAGAATATTTCAATGTCCCTAATATTTACAGAGGCAGTGGTGATAACACATTGGAATGAGACTTAATATTTTATCTGGAACATTTCAACTGATCATGTAATTTTAAGATACTGTTTCTTAAATACTTGGATTTCAGGAATGAAATTTTAAAAAGAGATCTGACGTGGAAAAGTCAAAGATCATCCACTCAGTTAAAAGTTTCAAACAACAAAAGCAAAACAAATTAGCATCTGCAATCAGTATGATTTTAGAAGGAAAATGATATTTTAATGCCACAAATGTAGGAAGTACATAGACTCAGAAGGTACTGATTAAAAGGGAACGTTTAGTTTTATGAAAAACTCTGCTATTATTTTTGTAGCTTTCCTCCTGGTCATGAAAGTGAGGGATGGACCAACACTGTCCCAGATTAACCTTTAGGAACCACTAGACTAGAATTTGGAGTCTCTGCAAGGCATACATGAGGTTTGCCTGCCTCACTCCCAGGGAAATGTTTTGCAATAACTGGAAGCTTTTCCCTAAGACGTATACCCCTTCTACTCTAGAGGTCCTACTATGTGTGCTTCCTTTCCTTTCCATCTATCTATATTCTATAAAGCTCACGCCTGCTGTGAACTATTGTTACTGATAGGAATGTGTCAAACCTCTCAAGTAACATGTCGGAGGGCAAACAAATCATAACAAATCTGTTGCCAATCTAATTCAGGTGTTATAGATGAAAGTCCATCCCAATGGCATCAATGACTTCATATCCCTGGAATTTATTTGGGGGCTTATGTGTTTCCTGTTTTAAACAGGAGCAGAGTGACAGGTCAGGAAGAAAAGCCATAGGATTCCTTTGTGCAGCCTTCCTCCCGTGCACTCTGTGTTTCTTGCTGCTTCTTTATCTTCAGAAACTAGACAGAATCACAACGTTCCCACCTTCAAATTCTGGCTACAGTGGTTTATTGAGTAGCTACTCATGCCAAGTGCTGTGCTAGACACTTCCTGTGTGCTAGCTCCCTCTCCCAGATGAGCAACCAAGGCTGTGACGGGCTCCCTGCTGGTGCTGGCCAGTAGCCATAACACGTTCTTGGCCTGCCTTTTTCCTGTGGGGATGTTTTGTATTCCTGGGACCATCTTATCATCTCACTGTAGGTCTTTTGTTTGTGCTCAGATTTCCCGTTCCTTCTTTTAAAACGACACCTCCTCCCATTTCTATAATAAATGCACAACACCTCGGTGGAAAGCTGAGACCCATGTCACAGTGGTTCATGAGGAAGGTTCTGGAGTGACCTGCCTCGGTGCCCTCATTTCCTGACTGTAAAATGAGCATCATAATAGCACCTAGCTCGCAGGCTTCTTGAGAAGCAAAGCAAGGATAAACAATTAGTTCTGTTCACAACTTGTGAACCTCTTTAGAGTTCTTAGGGTTATTCTTATAATTCATATTTACTTAATAATTTATATATTTATAAATTGAATAAATATGCTTATGTGTTACATATTGCATATAACTTCTCAAAAAGATATGGCAGCCTATCATATAGTCACCTAGGAGATAACAAGGTAGTGACCTGGTCTAGGCTTGTGTGCTCATTTTCCCACAGGACTGCACAACCCCTTGGTTCTTGTCATTATTTCTCTATAGTAGAAACATTCAGACCCTGTCTCTACCCTAGAGCTTAAGGCGAATCAAAAACACACCATTCCCATTAACTGCAGGTCTTAGGCTGGATGGCAAATATTTACCATTAATTACCATATAAACTGTGACCTACAGAAGAAAGTGAACTGATTTTTCTGGGCCTTACCTGCCTACATCCTCTTGCTTGAGACCTCTGGAAGCATGTGCTATTGTGTTTCCCCTTCCACTTCTATGTCACATGGTGATTTTGAAGCTGAGAACACAGCTTGGTGAGGGACCGGTCTGAGCGATTTCCTGGCTTTCCTTAGATGTGGTTCTTGCCCAGTTGCAGAGGACAGAGGCAAAGAAGGGAAGTAGACGTGGCAAGGTGCAGGTGGCCTCCACACTGAGGATTCTGGAGCAGATCAGTGCCTCGAGAGGTAAGATTCGCCCGTATTTTGTGGAATAAAAATGGTTGGGGAAAGATGGTCATTCATGAAGATGTCTAGTTTGGTGCATTTTAAGCAAATATATGCAACACTACATTTTTGTTAGCATATGCTATGTTTGTTGGTTAAAACTGAATAATGAGGGAATGAAGGGAGCCAGGAACAAGATGCCACTCTATTTGTATTCAGCAGAGCAAAAGGTAGTGGATTCTTGGCATTTCTTTTCGCTCTATACATAAGTATTGCTTCTTCCTCTTAAAGCAATACAAGCTTGTGTAAATGAGATGTTATAGAAAACATATCGGTACCTGCCTAAATCACTTTCATTGGCTGGTCTTTCAATAGATGGAAACTCTTGTTTTATTCCACAGCCTCCAAAATAGATCTGGGCTCACGGTCGTACCTTAACACGTAAATGAGGGAAATTTTAAAGAGTAACTGTCTGTCCAACTGAGAGACAGCATCAAATTCATAAAAACTGCAGGCTTTGGACAGTGGGGCAACAGCTCTTTCCTGACAGTGACTGTGATCATGAGCAAATTAACTCTATAAGGCTATTTTACCCCACTTATATGGGATGTGAAGATTATTTAAAGCACTAGCACAATGCCAGACACATAGTAAAATCTAACTGCTCAAGAGCAGCTGATTAAAGATGTGTTTACCCATTTTGTAGACAAAGTCTTTACTTGTTCCTCTGAACCTATAACCACGAGTAGTGACATTTAATGAGTCTTAGCCCATCCTGTCTGAACTAGAGATTTTAATGCTTAATGGTCCACAAATCTTGCAGGAATACTTTAGATAAAATGTAGTATTATTGCAGAAGAGTGAAGTTAATTTGGAAATAATTTAAAAGTGTATCCCAACTCTCACTTGTATGTGACATTCATTCTGTATCAATGGTAAAATCTCAGAATTCCTTTCTTAGCTGTTAATCCATTTTGACTATTCCCTATTGAATAGAAATTAAGTTAAATCAAAGCACTGTAAGTAGGAAAGACAGGAATTAAGTCCCTAGAACTAATGTTCATTGGCAATACATTTGGGTTTGGTTTGAAGTTGGAAGCATTGTGGCAGAAGCATTTTTTTGGATCATGTCACATTGACGATGTCTGTGTTATATGAATGGATGAGGAACAGGAGTTTCACAGAGCTTGGGCTAGTTCCCACTTGAGGTCTCCTCCAAATATGAGAAACAAAGAATCTGTAAGTCTCAATTTTTCCTCCTTAAAATATTTGTTTAAATAACTGCAAAAAAATAAAATATATGTCAAGAGAAGAAGGAAAACCATGTGATTTAGTTTCCTTTCTTAAAAGGCAGGGGTGATGTTTTTCCCCTCACACCTGGGGTGTGGGGGGGAACACAGGAAGGAAAAGAAGTGGGCTCTCTGCAGAGCAAATTGGCCTCACTTTTCTCTGCCAATGCACATTAATCCCCCACAGAGGAAGGAGCTCTGTGGTTTTTCCAGCGGTATACATTTGCACAGCGAGGCTCATGTTTTGCGCTCGAGTGCAATGGTACTCACACCAGCACTCATAAAACAGGGCTGGAACTGACAGGTTACTTCCTGGAACTTTTTTCCTGAATTCTTGGCAGTTATGTTCAGGACTCTCAACCAGTTACTAAGGAGATACAGAAGAAACCGGTGTACATGGCTTACCAAAGGATGCTTACATGTGAACAAAAAATGGCCCTTGAGATTGTCTCTCATTTTAACAGATGATTAAATTTAACCCTGCCTTTGAATTTTAAATTACTCTTTGCTGGTGCAAGTTAGGGGTTGAGTTTTCAGCTACTTGCAACCAAAGTTTTCCAACAAAAATTACCGTCTAAGTGTTGGGCTTTGGTTGAGGCTCTAGGTAGTTCACAGAAATTGGATGCCAGTTTATATGAAATAGATGATTTAGAGGCACAAGTGCATTAATTTGGAAGTACTGGTTGCATATTTCAAAAGAGATACTCTTAAAAATGGTGCACAATTCAATGAGAATGTTAATGGACTGGAAGACAGCAGTAGAGAAAGCTTCCCCCAAAATGTGATTTGAGTTGAAATCTTAAAGATGACTAAGAATTAAACTGATGAATAGAAAAGGCAAAACAATTTCAAACAGAAGGAACATCTTGGGTGGGGAGCAGATGCAGTACAACTGTCCTGTGGTAGAAAGAAAATGAGGCATGCTCAAGAATTGAAAAAAAGACCTGCATAATGGGCTATGAGAACAAGAATAGGATTGGGACAAGTAGGGTAGAAAATAAAAGGTCTTAAAAGTCATTTTAAGAGCATGTCTTTAAGAGTAATTAAATCATGGAATCCATGCTTCATAACTGTAAGCCTCAGAGACAAATTTTCTCTTAAGTTTCATATTCGTCTTTGGCAAAGTAGGATCCAGAACCCATTTCTCTGACTCTTTGTGTGCCTACAGAGAAACTATTCAATACTCAATTGCATTCGGGTCATTCTAACTGAACAGAGACATTAAATGGACATGGAAAGTCACACAGTGGACTGTCATGTACAATTTTAACACAAAGTAGATTTGTCAAAATTTTATACATGAACTTAATCACATGTGTAATGTTATGGGACTTCTAAAAATCCTTCCTACAAAGACATTAAAAATAATGCCCTTACCACTTCACACACATTAGGATGGTTATTATATAAAAATAAAAGTAAGAACAAGTGTGGATGAGGATGGAGAGATATTGGAACCCCTGCTCTTTGGGAATGTAAACTGTGGCAGTCACTGGAAAATAGAGTGGCTCCCCCCAAACATGAAACACGAGATTAACATTGGATCCATAAAGCTCACCTATGTAAGGATCATAGAAACTCAGTGTAGAGACTGCACCTCCACATTTGAATCAGTATTACAATTGCCAAAAGGTGGAACAACCCTGCCGCAGTCTGGCTGGGCACAAAATCACGAGCCACTCAAGCAGGAACAAAGTTTATTTTTTGAAACTGCCTCCAATGTCCGGTACCACCCGGGAAGATTTTTTCCACCCACACGGCCTCCTCCCAGACCGCAGAGAGAGCTCCTCCTCCGGAACTCCCTCCTACTGTACTTCCCCAACCAATGGGAACTCTCCAGGAGTCCCGTAGCCGGCCTAGGTGAACAGCAGGAGTCCAATATCCATATGAATGCAAATCTTAACATAATCATATCATCTCAATGGCTAGCTGGCGTCACCTTTCGACCAAAAATGCCATGCATCATATACTTGGCTCTTAGCACAACCCGAATGTCCAAAAGTGGACAGGCAGATGTGGTCTATATATGCCAGGAGATATTTGGTCTTATAGAGAAATGTACTTCTGAAGGATCTTGGAAACATCATGCCAAATGAAATAAGTCAGATGCAAAAGAACAAATATTCTATGATTCCACTTGTTTGACATAAAGTCATCAAATTCATAGAACCAGAAATAGAGCAGTGATTGGCAGGGGTTTGGGAGTTATTTGATGGATATGTGGTTTCAGTTTGGGATGAAGATTTCTAGACATGGAGATGGGTGTGGCACAACAACTTGAATGTAATCAATGCCACCAAGCTGTATAGTTAAAATGGTAGATTGTGTGTTACATAGGTTATAACACATAAAAAAATCTTAAAAGAAGCCATGCATTAATTATATTTTCATACTTTAATACTATGTTATAGGTAAAATGATTTATTACTTGATAAAAAAATAAAGAACAATTATGTATCCTTTCTTCTAAAACATTTTGTGTGCAATGGGTGTCCTCTTCTGTATGAAAGCCAGTCCTATTAAAAGATGTTTGTTAATAACACAATGGCTTAAGGGAATAAAATCAGTCATGAAATTCTATTTTATATATGCTTACTACAAGCTTTATATGCTACCACAAAAAGTATTTCTGCCTAATGAATGTGTTTTTTTTTTTTCATAGTCCTTGTATTCTTTTGTTTAGTCTAGCAGAAGCATATGGTTTTGGATTTTCATACTTTAAACTTAAAACTCAGCCTTTTGATGGAACGATCTTATTCCTGGGTTCAGAAGTGTGTTTTCAGTTGAAATTATTGAGATTATCCTATCCATTTCCACCTGAAGGCTTTGCCTGGAGTGTTTCAGACTGAGGTTCTTCAATCTTGGTTTCCTATGCTGGAGGATTGGGCTCTGGAGAGGAATCCACCAGTAGAAGCAGTAACTGTAACTTGTACCCATTTTACTTCTGGTGGAGGGTCTGCTTCAGATGGGTCTGCCCCAGGAGATGCTCAGCAGCCTGGGTAGTCCCTCAGCTCCTGGAACTCGCGATCCATGGTGTGCTTCTGCCATGGGTTCAAAGGTTTGTGACAGGACCTGGGCTTCCCGGGAGCCCACCCTGACCTCCAGGCAGCTTGGAAGCCCCTCAGCTCATAGAAGTACATGCAATACTCCTGTTATAATTGGGTAAGCCTGGAACATAGGAGGTTCTGGCTGCCTCTCTGTTCTAGTCATCCTTGTTTCTCAGCACAGCTTTTGGCTTTGGTGAACACCCTTGTTAATTATGCTTGTTTCTCGCTTAAAATTTGATCTTCTCACTTTCCAGATGAAACCCCTTTAGTGTATGTCCATTTAGGGGAAAAGATACAAAAATTTTAATGTGGTCTCTAGAGGAAAAGGCTGGGATAATAAAACGATGGTCCCTGTTTTGTTTTAATTCCCTTTACCCTCCCTCGCTGACACTGTTTTTGGCTTCTTTCAGCCTTCATTGCTCTTCCTAATACCCAGTGCATTAAGAGGTTGAAAATGTACATTTTGAATCAAAATAAAAATACACCTAACGAAGCACTTTTAGAGTTTAATTTTTCCCTTTGGGGGACATTCCACCTCTGTAAGTTAATTCTATGTCTTGAGATTTTTATGTCTGGTAACAAATGGGATATTTGAGCCAAGTACTTTATCCTCCCTCCCCTTTCCTCTCCTTCCCTTAATAACAGTCATACCCATTAGTGTCTCTGGGGACATCGCTCTGATAATAAACATCCAGGGTAATGAAAGGCTTATGTAACCTCCCAGAGGAGGCCATATGATTTTGAAATTTTGAATGCAAGTATTCATTTGTTTTCAGGGACATTATTGCTTAGATCTCTGCTAGATTTAGCAGTGGGATAGAGCTTCCCAGACTATTCCTGCTCCCGAGTAATAACTTTCACTGTTGCATAACAGCAGTACCATCACTGCTTTGTATACAGTTTAACAAGTTCTTTGATGTATGTGATCTCACTAATCCCTGCAACAATTCTTGGGAAACCTTTAGGAATCCGCACCCCCATTTTACAAATGGTGGATCTTTGTCTTATAGAAAAGAAGTGGTTGTTGCAAGTTTTACACTAGTAGAAATATGGGTGAGGTCAGAGAGTTCTAGATCTTTGGACTCCTGGTTCACTGTGGTTTTTGGAATAGTGTTTAGTACTCTATTTTCTTGATTATAAAAATAGCATGCTTACTGTAGGGGAAGAAAAGAGGAAATAGGAATGTATAAAGATGAAAATTAGAAATGTGTTCATTCTTACCATCTAGGGGATCCTTGCTAATATTTTAGCTTCCAGGTTTGCATATACATGCATGTGTGGTTATGTGTTTGGCCTGTGAATTATCACAAAATTTGATCATGTTGCATTACAACTGAAGGAGAACTGATGTGTGGTGATGATAATGGAAGTATCTCAGCATGTCTAGTGTCATCTGGGCCTCATTTTCTTCCCCTTATAACTTTAAGAATGAAGGATTCAAATAGGACTGGAAGAAGAGTCAGCTGTGAGTCAACCCCTATTTGTTCCCTTTCTATTTGGAAGAACATATTCTGAGAACCAGAAGCTGAACAAAGAAATATCTGAACTATCCATGTCAGGTAGATATAATGAAAATCAGAGAGGTAGACATGGCTTAGGACTGGAATGTCACTGGGGGATCTTCATATAGTCTGCCAGACATTGCAGGGTCTCTTGGCCAGCTCAAGAGAAGATCACACAATGCCAGATGAACAGTAATAGGAAGGTGCAAGGAGGAGTATTGTGAGAGAATTCAACCATCGGTTTTGGAGACAGATGAGGGTGTAAAGCTCTGTTCAGCAGCTCAACTAGCTATATCATGTTAAGGGAGTCTTTGATGTCAGTTTCCCCTTTGTACAATGGGGATGAATGTGCAGTTCATGAATACCCTTGTTATGGTACTTGGTATACAGAAAGCACTTAACAAATGGAAGCTTTCAAAATTTAGGATCATTATACCGCCTGGTAATGTGCATGTTCTGGCTCTCTTCTGTTGCTCTTGGCAGAAGTTTTACTACAACCTTGGTTTGTTGGTGAAAGCTCTGGATTCTGGCTGTGCTTGCTCTTATGTAGACTCTGCTACCTTGCAGAGCAGCCTTTGCACCCCCACCCCCGCTCCCATATCCTCCTTGCTAGATCTGCTGGTTCAATTCAGAGAAGCTTCATGAAAAGCCTGTGGTGTGTCATCTGCTCTGGCAGGCAATCTGGGTTTAAAAGGACAAAGAAGAACATGGCTCTTCTTCCCAGGAATGCAAGCAGAGAAATAAAAAGACAATATAATCTGGCACCCGTATCTGGTACCATCTCACAAGACTGTATGAGCACTGAGACCCTCATCACAAGAGGGGACTGGGGTTGAAGCATCCCTCCATATCTCTGTGGAAAGATTTAGAACAGAAGAAGCGGGCATGCCTTACATTAGAAACATACCAAATGTCTGAGCACATGTTTTCCTCTCCGAAAAGTTTTTATTAAATAAAAGTATAGTCTTGAGCATTCGGACTAGTGCTGACGAGAGGGGCAGGGCCAGTAGCATTACTTGAGAACTCTGGTGTGTCTGCAGGATGGCTGAATAAGGTCACCACCTCCTCCCAGCAGGGCTCCTCCTTTTGTCTGTCTTTGCATTATTTCTCCCTCCCTCTTTAGAACTCACATGAACAAGATTCTGGAGCTACAGGACTGTAGGAAGCACAGATTCTGCCCTCATACAGCTTCCAGTCTGATTAGATATAGAAGAACCAGTACAATCTTGCCTTGATGAAAATAAACACAAAGTTCTATGAGAGGGCACAGAAGGGTCAGTTCCCTCAACTGATGAGGTTCCTTGGGAGGTGCCTTGAGGACTGGTGTGTCAGCTTTTTCACTGCGGTGACTTAAAGACCTGACAAAAATAATTAGAGAAGTAAAAGTTTATTAGGATGCTTATGGTTTCAGAGGTTGCAATTCATAGATAGTTGGGCCATTCTTCAAGTCTAGAAGTCAGGCAGAACAACATGGTGGAAGGGTGTGGTGGAGGGAAGTGGCTCATATGATGACCAGAAAGGAGAGAGAGAGAGAGAGAGAGAGAGAGAAAGAGAGAGATTGACTCTCCATGTATTAGATACAAAAATATGTACCCCTTAGGGATGTATCCAAGGACCCGCCTCCTCCAGCCACACCCTATGTGCCTTCAGCCCCCACCCTGTTAATCCCATCAGGGAGTCGATTCATTGATTGGGTTAAGGCTTTTGTAACCAATCATTTCTCCTTTAAACCTTTCTGAATTGTCTCACACATGAGCTTTTGGTGAGCATCTCACATCCAAACCATGACAACAGGACATCTAAGCAGAATGCTGAGCAGTGAGTTGGGTTTACCTGCAGTGGGAGCAGGAAAGAGGTTATCCCAGCTCTAGAGCTGCATGTGCACAGATCCATCATTCTTGGAGAATGACCAGCTATCATTGTGGTTGGAGAAGGAGATGGTTTCAACACTGTGGGTTTGGAGTGGATGGCGTGCACTCATTTGGTTCAGTGCTAGGATCTGTGTGAGATCCACATTCAGACTGGCTGTTCTGTACACCAAGAGTACGGTTGAGCCCTCCAGTTGTACTAATGTTCCAATAGAAAATGGACAGCAATGATATCAGAAAGAAGGGAGATCATAAAAAGATTTGGGCATAAACTATTCGGGTAAATAATTATTAAGGGCTTCATTCTTATGCCAGTGTGGGAACTTACCTTTCTCTGAAGCTATTTAAAATAACAAACAAACAACCAAAAAAAAAAAACATATCTTATCCCCATTTCTCTGAGATGGTGCAGAAGGGATTAATTTCTTCATTGAATAGGATTAGTTCTCAATTCAGTGGTGAATCAGCTGAAGAATTGTGTCTGGAAAGTTGTTTCCAGCTTTTGATATAGTAGGTCATGGAGACTGAATCCAGAGTATACCACCATCTGACAGCATGACTTGAGACCAGTTATCCAACAATTCTGAGCCATCCTGTGAACAGTGAATCCATCATTTTCTATAATATAGGTTTGTTCGGAGGTTTAAGGATGGTGTGTATAATAGGTGCCTGGAACCATGTAAAGTGTGTAAGAAGCCCTGGTAAGAGATTTTTGAAGTAGAGGTGATTATTCAGCTCCATTGGCTGAAAAATCAAAATAATCAATATTCTATCAGTGAGCAAAGTTATGGGCATGAGACTGTAGGCTATTGTGCAGTGGAGTGTTTGAGGGCCTTAGCCTTCTGTATAAGACTTCCTTCGTTTACATATTCATCTTTCTATTATGACTCATTAATTAAAAGTGCCTCCTTGAAGGTCCACAATAAATGTATCTTGGTCCTTGAAAATCTGTTATCATTCCCCTCTTTTCCACTTTTAAAGGCAGGGTTTTCCTATCCATATATGCATCACTGTGTAGCCTAGCACTTCTTAAAGTGTGGTTCTTAATAACACCAAGACTTTGGTGGTTTTTTTTTTTTTTTTAATATGTTGACATTTGACTAATGGTGCCAAAATATATATGTATATGATGGGGGAAAATAATTATTTGCTTAGCACACAATGTGAAGCAATGGCACCAAACCATACTAGGAATAACTTTGCTTCGCTAGTACAAACTTTCTATGTATTAAAAAGAAAAAGAAGTCAGTTAAATATAAGAATGTGCCACATGGAGCAATAAACCTTATTAATGTTATTAAATTTAGATCTTCGAGTACTTATCTGTACAACATTCTGTGTGATAGAATGACAAGATATATAAAACAATTCAACTGCATACTAAAATATGACAATGGCTTAGGGAACAAAGCATGTATACTCTTTTTAGGCTAGACTCACAGCTTTTTAATGGAACTTCATTTTTTAATGAAAAAAATGGTGGATAAATTATGGTTATATAAATTTGGGTTTGTTGGCCAACATTTTCTAAAAGTGACCAAAAGTCAAAGTGAGACTGTCTCTTCAAGGAAAACAACTTGATAGTCTTTGTTGCCATTGAAAAAATTTGAGCTTCAGGCAAAATTGAGATTTTCAGCAAACTCCCATTTGCTTCTGCAGTGTGCCTAACAGATTCTCAAAACTCAGACTGTTCTGACAAGACTGGAGGTCATATTAACAACTGTGAATTTCAATATTTTATAATGAAGTGTGATGACATTTGGAAGATCTGCTTCTGTCAGATAAATATTATTTCTAAATGAGTAATACAAGTACTAGAAAACCATGCGTAGATAAAAGACACAAAGTTTCAGATGACCAGAGGATTAATGTTATAGAGTAAAAAAATTTTTAATATAGTTTTGGATTCCACATTGCAAATATCTCTTAAAAATCTACCACAGCTTAGGAAAAGATTTTTTTTTTCAATTGAATTTTAGTGTAACAGCAAAGAACATCTATCCTGAAAAGACTATTAAAATACTTTCCCTTTTACAACAATGCATCTTTGTGAGATGAGATTTTCTTTCTATAATTTCAACCAAAACACATCACAAAGGGGCTTTAGTGCCTTTTTATCAAGGTAAATATTAAAGAGATTTGGAAAATATACAATAGTGCTACACTATTAGCTTTCTGTTGCTGTGACAGAATACTTCTTAAAAGAAGAAAAAAAAATATGTTGCCTCACAATTTCAGAGATTTCCAGTGAATGATCACTTGGATCCTTTTGCATTTGGTTCTGTGAAGATGCAGAACATCATGGCGGAGAGCAGGTGGAATACCACAGCAGCTTACTTTGTGGCTCCTGAGAAGCAGAGAAAAGGAAGGTCCTAGAAACAAAATATATTCTTCCAGGTCATGCTCCCCAGGACCAACTTCCTCCACCTTGGCCCCACCTAAGTTTCCATCACCTTCCTATAACACATTATATTATGAATCCATCAATGGACTAGTCCATTGATGAGGACAGAACCCTCATGATCCCATCACTTCCTAAAGGCTCTGCCTCAGAACAATGCTGCCTTGGGGACCAAGCCTTCAACACACGCATTTCGGAGTAAAAATGATAACATGCACTTATTAATTATTTCAAATCCAAAACATAACATGTACTCTAAGTAATTATTTAACATGTTTTTAAAAATTGTATACTAACATAATAGATGAAATGTAATTTTAAGTAAATTAACACAATTTCTTTTCTGCCTTAATTTCTAATACAGATATGTTGCTAGGGCAAATTCACATAAACAAAAGGTATTTGGAGTTTATGATTTTTGAGTGTGAGGTGATTCTGAATCAAACATTTCAAAAATTGCTTATAGAGCTATTATGGTTTAGATATTAGGTATCCCCAAAAGTTTATGTGTGAGACCATGCAAGAAGGTTAGAGGTGAAATGATTGATTAGAAAAGGTTTAACCTAGTGAGTGTATTAATCCCGTAATATGGATTAACTTCCATGTAATTTTAGTCAGGTAGGGTGTGGCTAGTAGATGTGGGTCCCTGGGGCATGCTTTGGGGGTATATATTTTGTCCATGTTGAACAGAGTTCTCTCTCTGCCTCCTGCAGCCATGTCCCCAGTTACTTTCCTCTGCCACACCCTCCTACCATGACATTCTTTCTGCCTTACCTCAGGCCCTGAGGAATGGAACCATTCATCTATGGATTTTGAGACCTCTGAACTCATAAGCCTCCAAATAAACTCTTCCTCCTATAATTGTTCTTGTCTGGTTTTTGGTCACAGTGGCCAAAAAAAAAGCTGGATAAAACAAGAGCCAAAGAGACTTGTCTTCCAAGGAAGTTGCAGAAGAGAAGTTATTTTTGTTAAAGGTAACAGAAGAGGGAAGAATTTCTGATAATTTTGTCTGATATGTCTTTGAACTTCTAAGTTCCCTTCCAAATTTGATACTCTTACAATTCTAAGGATTTTTCTTTTTTACTTAAAGGCATCAATCTGTGGAAGAAACAAAAATTGACAAACTTTGAAGGGAATGAGTGAGCACTTTTGCATGTTTGCATAATAGACTGGAGGGTTATTATCTTGGGAAATCATGTCATTTCCCTGAACAATTTATTACTTTTTTTAATTTTTAAAGATGTTTAGTGGGAGTGTGTAGTATTCTTTCCCCTAGCTTCTGAAATTTCTTAGATTAATGGGATTATTAATTTAAGGAAGAAATCCTAAATAGGATGACCTAATAAATACCTTTGGGAAAATTGAAAAAGAAATATTTAACACCTGTACTAAAGCTTAGAAAAATCTGTTTGATGTTTATGAGCTTGGACTTAGGAAGTACTTAGTCCACCCAATAATTTAAAAATGTGATGAGCTTTCCTATTGAAAAAAGATCCTTCTTGATAAAATCCTGTCTGGATGAACCAATTAATGTTCTGGACCCCTTGAGGATCTGAACATGGACAATGGCTGTTGGCTTATTCTTCCATTTGGGTAGTGTTCTAAACTTTCACAGTGTCCATAAGACTGAGTGGTGAAGAGCATTACTACCCCAAGTTACACTTGAAGACACTGTGGTATAGTGGAGTAAGTGATTTGTTCAAGGTCTTGGTGTGGCCTAGTGGCCTCTTGAGTTCTGTGATCCCTGACTTTATAGAGCTTGTATTTTCATTGCAGAAATGAACATTGCACCTAAGAGTCTATTTGACAATATGACAGAAAAAATGGAGCATAAGTGGCAAAACTGCTGTCCACTCTTAAGAACTGTCATTTAATTGGTATACATCACTTAAATGCATTGGAAGTTTTTCTTTTCATCATGCAATAATACCATCCCTCAGATTGAAATGTAGGGATTAAAGGAATAAAGAAAAAAAAGGCAAACTGAGTGCATGCCTGGATCCTAAGTTACTCAATGTGCTTTTCTGTTTTAACCAGTAAGGAAGTCAGAGGTTCGAAGGATCATTGTGTTCTGATGCTGTTCAGTCTCTCATCTGTTCTTAAAATATGCATAGATTTTAAGTTTGTGAAATGCAAAAGTGCTCTGGATAGGTGCATATTTTAGGCAGTAGGTCCCAGATGAACAAAGATGAGGTAAAAATATGCACTTCACATATACCAGGGGAGCAAGGTGACCTGCCTCAAGCCCTGGTAATTGTTAGGTTGTTATTTCTCAGTAGGCTGGGCTTCTTCTGGATCTGTCTACCATCTCTCTGCATAAATTCACCTACATAAACCACATCATGTCATTCCCATACTTAGAATTCTGGTGACTTTCTAATGAATTTGAAATAACTCTCAATTTCTATAGCACCTCCTTTTCTATTCTTGAAGTCCTCTAGATTGCTTATCATGATAGAACATCCCCCTTACTTTATTGGTCTCCAGCCTCCCTGGTTTTCTCCCTATTCCTGAGTGTTGAAAAAGATTAACTCTGCCTTGTGATCTTTGTGTTGGTGCTGCCTCCATCTGAAATGCTCTTCTCATATTCAATCTCATGGATGGTTCCTTTAGAAACATGCTCACCTGTCCAAACCCAGTGAATGAACTGAGAGACAAAAGGTACAGAAAAAGCAAAGTTTTCTGTCTGTCTTGTGAGCTCAGGTGTCTGGGTGAGCAGGCACACCCAGCAGTTACAATCAGCATTTTATTCCTTGTGCAAAAGGTCCTTTTACCGCTAAGCACTATGCACTGTGGGAAGTACAGTCTTCCCAAATGTCGCCTTTCTCCTATTGGGTTATTTAAATAAATGTACCTTTTCTTGTCCCCACCTCCCTTTGTTCTCCTGTGGTGGGAAGGTCTTCTTGAGCTCAGTGCATCTTGCAGTTTATCTCTGTTGGTCAGGCCAGCCCCTTCCCCCTCGCCTCCTGTTTGTCAAGGGGCTGTGAATTTGTCACACTGTGGTGTTAACTGCTTTTAACTTTCCACTTTGCGCTCACCACCAGCTGCTTTTCTTACATTCCAAGTCATTTTACATTTAAGGATAAATATTGTACTCTGAAAACGGGACACTGGACTTTCTATTTCTCCCAGTTCCTAATCAGTGAGGTCAGTTGTAAATGTCCTCCTTCATAGAGGGCTTTTTTGGTTTCACAAGCTAACGTATTTCATGACCTCTGAGAGTCACTTTCTAGGTTCTGTGTCTGCTACATTTTTCTTCAGGTGCAGTAGAAGTATCATCTCTCTCCTTATGAACCACATTGTAAAGATATTTGGGAAAGCTCTATTTCACGTGGATCCCAGGCAGTCCTGTTGTTGACAACTGCTTCTTCCATCACGTTCCCCCCCAGGGCATCCTTGTTCTGAATCAGTGCATCTACTCCTGTCTCTTCCATTTCCAAGAGGCCAGTTCAGTATCTCATAGCTGTGGGTTTTGGCTGTCTTACAAAGGCATAGCCTCTCTTCTCAGATCAACCATAGGTGCTGCCAAGAAATTCTGGGTTCTTTATGTTCTTTATCTTCAACTATTACAAACTCCCACCTCTTAGCCCAAGGTCCCTGTTTGGTGCTCACTTTCTTTGCTAACTTCTGATGATCTTTACCATGGTGTTCACTGGCATCAAGGAGCTGAGGAGCTCAGAAGCACCTGTCTTCCCTTCCTCCTCCACACTTACCTATACCCACCTCCTTGTCAGTCTCAAAGAACAAAGCATCCCTTCTTCTGCTGTACTTTTCCTCTTTATATCACTCTTCTATATTATCTTTAGGAGTCTTGATTCACTAGTCTCCCATTTCTAGCCATTGAGGTTTAGTAAGGTCCCTATGGGATGCTTCACGTGCACTGTCTCATTTAATGCCATGTCTACCCCAAGATTGTGGGTGTTAAGACTCTCCTCATTTTCCAAGTGTGCTGAAAGCCACAGAGCTAATGAAGTACCAGAGTTAGAATTTAAACCCACATCTATCTTACTCTGAAGGCCATTTTAATACCAGACCTAATATACTTACAAAGTAGAATACTTTCACAGGTAAAATCCCAAATCTCTTATTCCTTTTTAATAAAGTCTCCCTCCATCTCTAATGCTTAAATAATCATATTAATTAGATGCAGAATAAAAGATGGTTTTCATAGGGAGGAGCAAAGAATCTATATATTCTACATCTTCCTATTTTGTCCCCCTTTGGGCTGCCTGGTGCTAACTGGTTTTTAAATAGCAATTATACCACCCACAGAGAGACCTTGGTTTACAAATTTTCTTAGTGTACATGAGTACTGTTACTCTTCTCTGTGGTTTTAGAGGATTTTTTTTTTTAATTCGTGCTTAACATAATGGATGGGTACAATTTGGAAGCACAAGACTAGTGACTAAATTTGAAAAGGAAAATGTGTTTTTATACATATTTTCCTTACAGTCTGTTTTTGGGAAGATCAAAAAATATATATCTGGCACCTGAAGCTGCAGTTGCAAGCAAGTCATTTAGAACACATGAATATAACCACTGGAAGGGACACTGTTGGGAGTAGGCGGCAGAGAATACAGGTCTGATTCTAGTCTGTGATTATGGAGCAGGGGAGTAGTGTGGGGCCTGTTGTGAATCACAGGCTATTCAATATGGGGGTGCTAATTCTAAACCGAATCTATCATCATTTATAAGGTGCTGGAAGTAATAGTGCTGACCCCAGAGGGTGGTGGTTCTGTGTGTCACACATAAACCACCAGGCACTGTTGGACCCTGTGTGCTGATACATACCAACTGCCCCTCCTTCCTTTCACCCCTCCTTTTTTCTTCTGTGTAATTAAACTTTCACTTTTATAAAGCCTTTTGGATCTGCATGCTGCTTTTTCAATGCCAGAGAGTTGTAATTTTTGTTTGGGAAATAAATGATTTTTTTTTAAATTCCCGGGTTCCAAAAGTACCACGTTTCCCCCCTTTGATTTCAAATGAGACTTACTTCTGATATTTTCATGAATATTCAGATTTTTCCCTCTCTCCCATCATTCCCTCAAAGCACCATGGTGTTTACCAAAGGTCACTCGCTGAGCAAGATGTTTATGTACACATAATTATTTTATTCACCTCATACAGAAAAGGCAAGGTCAGCATTTTCTCCATTTTTTTTTTCACTTGAGTAGATTAACTTATTAACTTATTCCAGGTCAAATGAGTTAAAATAGGCAGAGCCAAGATTTAAAGTATAGGCCATTCTTACACCAAGCAAAATATGTACCCACAATATGCCATAATGCCAAGAGGGACCGATGATACAGAGTCTTCTGTCACAACTCAATGGAGTTGGTGACTTGTTTTAATGACTGATTCAAAACCCATGATTAAGAGTTGAGCATAATAAGAGCTTCTCCACAGAGAAGATGCCAACTCATCAGCTACTGCACCTTCACCCAGAGATGTCTACCAGAGCTGTGGGAAAGCTCATCATCACCTGAGTTTAATTCCTGATCAGACCCACATACCATTTATTCTTAAATTCTGCCTCCTAAGGAAATATTGTTGGGTAGTCGCTATCTTCCTTAGTGTCAGTCTCAAATTGTAGACCTGCCCTTTAAGTTCTAGAATGCCCGCGTGTTTGTTACCACTTACAATTAACAGGAATCCTCTGTCATGAAAGGAAATTGTTTTTGCAGTGAGAATATCTCTACTGTTCTTACTTGGTTAGGCAGATCATCTCTTTGGGCTATTGTAGTTACGGTTCATTCTTTAAAAAATTCTGCCTTGCTCCTTAGTAACCCATTATATCTATGCCATCCATGAACTTATTTCACAGGGCTTACATTTTGTTATCCATATACTTGTCCCAATGTATCATCTGTCTATAATAAATGCAACATCTTTGTCTAGTACACTTTGACTCATTGTTCAGATTTTATTTCAAAAGCTGTCTTGGACACTGTTTTAGTCAGCTTTTTACTGCTATGGCTAAAACCCCTGACAAAAACAATCTCAGAGGAGGAAATGTTTATTTGTCACTCAGTTTCAGGGTCTCAGGCCATTGACAGCTGACTCCATTGCTCTGAGCTTAAAGTTAGGCAGAACATCAGGGCAGAGTATGTGGTGAAGAAAAGCAGCTCAGGACATAGCATCTAGAAAGCAGAGAGCTCCACTCAACAGGGACAAAATATAAATCTCAAAGACATGTCCCTAGTGACCTACTTTCTTCAGCCACTCTCTACCTGCCTATGGTTACTGCCCTGTTAATCCATGAGTGGATTAACCTGCCAATTAGGCTAAGGGTCTTGTCACATGCCATCATTTCACCTCTGAAAATTCTTTCATTTTATAATGCATGAGCTCTGGGGAGATACCTCAAATCTAAACCATAGTAGACACAAGTTATCAGATGTTTTTGTTTAAATTTGGCTATCTACCCCTCCCCAATCAAAGAAACACAGCACCGGGATATAGATTTCACCTGCCCCTGAAATTCCACAGCATTGTCCCTTTACCTAGCCTGTGATGTTTTTAACTTCTAAAATATCTTCTCAGTACTTGTGTTTTATCCTTCATACTCAGAGCTTCAGCAAGATAGTCATCATTATATCAACCAGAAGGCTTTGAGTTTCCAAGGAGTAGAATAGCCAATTGAAAGGAACTTATGCAGGGAAAAAAAAAACAAAAAAACATTTGATCACATTAAATAGATATTCTGAGCTAATGCAGAATTCCAGTGTTACTTAGTTGTTTGATCAACAATTCTGTACCTGGGGAATTTTTTCTGGGAAGCTCTTTGTTTTCACTCTCTGGACTTATTATGATGGATGCCACAGCCCTCTGCAGGGGCGATAGTAATTTTAAGAAATGAACATTTAGCAATTAGAAGTCAACATCTGAGGATGAAAGTACAAAGGGGGAGCAAACCTACTGCCTCTAAAAGCCTGTGTATTTTCTGGAAGAAACTCAGACCCAAAAGTTCACCAATGTAGTTCCTCTAAATTCTCATCAGCCAGAACTTATTCATGTTCCCACCCCAAACCAACCGCTGGAAAAGAGGAATGGCTTGGAGCAATCATAGTTTAAACCAATCAAATGCATCCCTTGCGACTGAGGAGGGGGCTGGCTTTGCTGAACACGTTGCCATCTGCCTGACTGCTGCATAAAATTGGAGTTCCATTAGCAATCAAGGAGGAAATGGCTCTATTAAACAGAGTCAAGAATATTTGAATATATGGAATCTATATTCAGTAGGTGAAATATTTGCAACAATTTTGGCTTTGCTATCTCTGCACTTCTCACAATGGCTGCTAAGAGCTCAATTGAGCAGAATTGAGCTCAATAATTGCTTATTGGGCAGAATTAATTTATTTAGCCAATATTAAATGTCTACTCTGATAGGCACCATTCTAAAGGTTAGATATGCAATGCTAAGTAAATTCACATGGAATACCTGCCGTTAACATAATAATAGCTCAGCTTATTATATAGCAGCAGAAATGGTGAAAGCATTATGGGTATTATCTTAACCTATAAACAACCCTCTGGGATAGCTTCTATTAAAATCAGCATTTTTCTAATGAGATCATTAACTTAGTGATCTACCAAGTTAAGGATCATGACAAAAGTAACAAAGGTGAAATTCAAGTCAAGTTTTGAAATCTTTTGAAATGGTGTGTGTGTGTGTGCATGTATGATGAAAATAGATTTCTTTGTTGGAGTAGTAAGTTCTCTGACTACTCTGCTTTGAAAGGCATCTTTTATGGTCTGTCAGCCTTTCTTAATGCTCCATGAAAGCCCTCTTAGCTCATCTTCACTATATGGGGACAAGTCTGTTTATCTGTTTGACATTTTAGATGACAATTTTCTCCACTCATCCTATACCTTTACTTCTGGACAGTAAGGTTTTATAGAAAGTGTTCTTTGAGGAACCCATTAGTATACTGGAAAAATACAAGATAGCAGTCACTTCAATGCCTCCTAGTTCTGAACCAAAACTTATGACCTATGGTTCACAAGTCACTTGGGCTAACCATGAGGAACAATATCAGAAAATAAATCATGTGGTTATTGATAAGCAAGATGTAGACAACAGACATATTTTGTTTTCCTTGTGTAACATCGTTTATAAAAAGTTACTCATGTTCCAAAATAGGAATAGTCCACATAAAAATCTGGATTTTTTACCTAGAGTCAAAACAATTAGTAGTACTGGTAGTGAACACTGGCTTGTGGTACATGTTCACAGTGCCACAGGGGACTGAAAATGAGTAGCTGCTGCCTGCATTGGATGGGAAATGGGCTCTGCAGTTCGTTGCAATGACACATTTACAGTGAATGCTGTAACCATTTGGGCTATCTGCTGCATTGGTCTGCATCTGCTATAGAGAGTAACTCTAAAATTTTAGTAGTTTACACAGCAAACACTTATTTCTTATTTCACAAGAGATCTGCTGCTCAGATGGAGCTCCTCAACACGGGGCTGCCCTTATAGATCTGTGACCTAGACTGTCACAAGGGACCCTTATAAGTTTGTGACCTAGACTGTCATAAGGGACCCTGTTAAGAGTGGTCTTGCATTTGTTTTAATGTTCTGTTATCACTATCTTCTGATTCTGAATTGTTGAACAGGTTTTCATTTTTTTCACCAGATCCTATAAATTATGTAGCCAATCCTGTTGCCAGATTCTATATGCCTTTCATTTAGAGCTTCTCAGCCAGAAGAAGCAGTCACAGCCAGGACATGCTATTCTGGTAAAAGGCTGAAGGTCATGGGGCTGGGCTAAGACTACAGGATGCCTCTTCAAACCTCTAGCAGGACCTGGCAGATGGCCACTTTCCATAAGTCAGGGTAGTCACACAGCCAAACTCAAACTCAGACTTGTGGAGAAGTATGCTTCATCTCCAGAAAGCATCTATCACGTCGGTCTAATCTGGCACTGGAATTTATCACCCTTGAAGCAATGACAAGTTCCATCTGCATATATCTGATATCCTACTACAGTAAATGTTGTAGTCTCAGTTGGGCAGGTTGGCCCAGTTGGTAATGTCATGGGATGTGTAAGATAACATCAAATAACAAAAATTCAGCTTACCAAAAGTCAAGAATTTAGTTTTTAAAAGGCAAAAGAAAAAAGAAAAAAAGAAAAAAAAACAAAACATGCTAGCTATGTATATTTTGTAACAGATTTTTCCTGTTCAAATTAAAGATCAATTTAAGTCTTATTCAGATTGTGCCTTGAGTCGTTTTGCTGTGTTTAAGCATTAATTTGTCTTCATCATGAGTGCAGTTCTTTTTTTCCACTTGGTTTTTCAAGCAAAGATGATAAAATTAAATAAATCAACACACTATTTAGCTTTAATATTAAGGCATTTTTTGATGGGTATTATTGCTCCCTAATTAATTCTGTATTTAATTCTCTGGTGACTTAGAGAAGGTTTCATCATGACATATAACCCATCTGCAATATCAGAACCTATTTTCAGGCTTCATTATTATGATGGAGATGAGGATTATGGCTTCATGAATCTTTATGAAAAGAATATATACTGTTCTGAAATCCTGCACCTGTTACATAAGATGTCTTTGCATGTCAGAAGATATAGTTATGCCTCTGAATATAGAGGTTGCAGATTTTCAATTACTAAGCACATACCTGAGGGCTGGGGGTGTGGCTCAGTCATGACTCTTGCCTGGCATGTGTGAGACCCAGGTTTCACTGCCAGCATCACAAAAAATAATTTGTACTGAACTCTATGTACAATTTCAATACTCGGTTCCTAAAACTTGTCTGCATGTGATCATAGTCTTAAAGTCTCAAGGACTTATTGTGAGAACTCTGATCTAGTCCATCGCTATCATAAGATCACATCTTCAGAGTATCTGCACCCTACCTCATGTGCTCAGTACAACAGCCAGGTGCCCCAGGCAGCATCGGTGTTATACAGATAAATGAATCATCAGAAGTTACAAAGGCAAAGAACCACCAACAACAAAGAGATTTCCCAGACACTGGACATCTCCTTGGTTTTGCTGGGGTCTAAGTTTTCCCTGACTGGAACTGCAGATTTACCTTCACGAGTCTTCTGTGTGCAAGTAACTCAGCTTTGGATTTTGAGAGATCTGGGTTTGACTTTATTGTCAATTCTGGTTTCTCCAATAAAATACCATAGAGCATGTGGCTTATAAGGAACAGACATTTATTTCTCCTAGCTCAGTAATTCAGAGAGTCCAAGATCAATTCAGTGTCTGGTGAGGGCCCTCTAGAAAGAGGTTTGCAGATGGCTGCTTTCTTTTTGTCTGGCATAGAAGGAGACAGGAAGCTCTGTTTCAAACTAAAAGGGCACTAATCTGCGTGACCTCATCTAATTCTCCCAAAGGCCTCACCTCCCAATACTATCACATTAATGATTAGAGATTTAACATGAATTTGGGGGAGGAGAACAAATACTCCATAACAACTTTTAACACTGCCAACTTACTAGCTGAGAGATCACAGTTAATTTACATGAACTGCCTCAATTTCTTTAATCATGTGGACCATAGCAATTATATGGAATACAATATAAAAGTATTTAGCATGGTCCCCAAACCATACTACTCATAAAGACACTTGGTCTTCAATTCTATTTCTGTGTCAGTACCATGCCAATCTTGTTACTATAGGCTTACCTACATCTCAGAGCGTTAGTTGCCAGGATGTACAAAGAACTCCAAAAACTCAACACACATACACACAAAAATAACCTAATCCATAAAAAGGAAAAAGAACTGAATGGGCACTTCACAGAAAAGAAATACAAATGATCAAAAATATACTTTATGTATATATATGACGTCATGACCAATATAATTCTACCACATGTGCACTCAGAAAAATGAGAAATTATATCCCATCTATGTATGACATATCAAAGTGCATAAATGCATTCTATTGTCATGTATAACTAATTAAAACAAAAATAAAGCAGCATAAGAGTTTGCAAAAATAAAAAAAATGAAAAAATGTTAAACATCTTTAGCAATTAGAGAAATGCAAATTAACACTACACTGAGATATCATTTTACTGCAGTCAGAAAGGCAATTATCAAGAATAAAAGTAAAAATAAATGTTGGTGAGGATGTGGAGGGAAAGGTTCACTCATACATTGCTGGTGGAACTGCAAATGGGCGCAACCACTCTAGAAAGCAGTTCGCAGATTGCTCAGAAAACTTGGAATGGAGCCACCATTTGACCAGTTATCCCACTTTTTGACTTTTACCCAAAGGACTTAAAATCAGCATATTACAATGATATAGCCACATCAATGTTTACAACAGTGCAGTTCACAATAGCCAAGCTATGGAACCACCTAGGTGCCCTTCAAGAGAAGAATGGATAAAGAAAGTGTGCTACATATACACAATGGAATATTGCTCAGTCAGAAAGAAGAATGGAGTTATGGCATTTGCCAGCAAATGGATGGAGCTGGAGAATATCCGCTAATTGAAAAAAGCCAGTCCCAAAAAACAAAGGGCAAAGGTTCTCCCTCATATGCAGATGTTAACCCATAACAAGGGAATGTAGGGAGAAGAAGTATAGAAGTTCATTGGATTAGACAAAGGGGAATAAAAGGAAGGGAGGTGTTATGAGAATAGGAAAGGCAGTAGAATGAATTAACATAACTTTCCTATGCTCATATATGAATACATGACCAGTGAAACTCCACATCATGTACAATTACAAGAATGGAATCCAAATTGGAATGGGTTGCATTCCATGTAGGTGAAATATGTATCAAAATACATCTTACTGTCATGTATATCTAAAAAAAAAAACCAAACAGGTGGAGGGATTCTATTAATTGAGCAACCTTCACAATAAATGGATATCAGGAGTGGAGAAATAATATCAGTATTAGGTTACCAGTACTCTTTGATAATGCTCCTTTTTTGCTAGGTTTAAAAAAATTCTTTCTATCGGGTAAGGGTTACATGAACAAGCTTATCTGTGTCCATGACTTAATCTCTATTGAGCTGCAGATTCCTTCAGAGACAAAAACTTTTCCTTATGTATCTTTATATTTCCCACGGTCCTTGCACAATCTTTACCCATAATTATTACACTGATTGCTCATCTAGCTATGCATTTTACAGCTTACAAAGCACTGTGGTGTGAATGATCTCATTTGGTCTTTTCATCAGTCCTGAGAGAAGGGGAGAGAGAAAATGGAGAGGTTCTTCACCTCGTTTCACATCTGAGGATATTGAGACTCAGAACAGCTGTGTGTGACTTGTCCAGTTAATGAAGCAGAATGCCAAAATATGATTCTATAGCTGGAATATAGGTCACTGACTCTTAATGCAGTTCCTTCCAATAAAATATTTTATCTGAATGGAACTGATTGCACTAGATCTTGTTGATCCAATATGTGCCATTCTGGGAGTCCCAGCAATATTCAAAACAAAGTAACCTCCTCAGACTTGGCTAGTTTTGAGGCTCACTTAGTGTTTCTGTTGATCCCTTCGCCACTTGTCACGGAAAGTGAGTTCCTGTGATAATGGAAATAAGCATACTAAGCTGGAAAGCAATTACATAAAATATCTAACGGGATAGTACCAATTGTGAAAGTTTATATGAATGTTTGCTGGTTTCAATGGCAAAAACTAAAATATTAGTTACTTTTTGTCATGGTCATTTATTAATTAGATTTGCATCACTGTGTCACTAACCTTAATCATGCCTCTTAACATAGCGGGAAAGATGGTATGGAGGGGACAGTAATCCCCACCTGAAGTAAGTCCAGAGTCACTCCCACGGAGAGTGTATGTCAATTCCCTACTGCAAGAGAGATTTGTAAATTAAGGATCACTGAGATAGTGAGATTATCTTGGATTATCTAGATGAGTCTAATGTAATAACAGGGGTCCTTATAAACAAAAGAGGCAGGCAGGAATGTGATGATATCAGAGTGATATGATTCTGCCTGGGGACCCTGAGTAAGGAAGGCAGGGAGCTTCAGAGAGCGGAAAAGACCAGGAATCAGATTCTTCTATAGTCTCCAGAAGCAGTGCCCAGCCTTGATATTACCTTGATTTTAGCCCTGAGATGTACATTTTGGATTTCTAATATCTATAATGAAAAGAAACTGAATTTCTGGTGTTTTATGCCACGAAATTTTTGGTGTATTGTTTTTAAACAGTTGCAATAGGAAAGTATTAGAAGAAAGCTTAAACTTTGATTTCTCTGATCTCTTTTTTTTTTTTCATGTTTCTTGGAATTCTTTTTTTTTTAAATTTTTTTTATTGGTTGTTCAAAACATTATAAAGCTCTTGACATATCATATTTCATACATTAGATTCAAGTTGGTTATGAACTCCCAATTTTACCCCAAATACGGATTGCAGAATCACATCGGTTACACATCCACATTTTTACATAATGCCCTATTAGTAACTGTTGTATTCTGCTACCTTTCCTATCCTCTACCATCCCCCCTCCCTCCCCTCCCATCTTCTCTCTCTATCCCATCCACTGTAATTCATATTTCTCCTTGTTTATTATCCCATTCCCCTCACAACCTCTTATATGTAATTTTGTATAACAATGAGGGTCTCCCTCCATTACCATGCAATTTCCCTTTTCTCTCCCTTTCTATCCCAC
>NW_025999869.1:19987105-20095710 GCF_001458135.2 Marmota marmota marmota
GAGAGGAGGGGATTCAGTTTCATTTTGTTGCATATGGATTTCCAGTTTTCCCAGCACCATTTGTTGAAGATGCTATCCTCCCTCCATTGCATGCTTTTAGCTCCTTTATCAAATATAAGATAGTTGTAGCTTTGTGGATTAGTCTCTGTGTCCTCTATTCTGTACCATTGGTCCACCCTCTCTGATTCCTTCCACCCTTGGGTATGGAATCATCAGGGGCATGAAGGCAGTCAGACACCACCTTCTGGAAGAAGATGGAATTTGCTCTTTAAGTAATTATCTTCATCAATTGAGCATTTGAATATGCAAGTGGATGGTATTTTATGAGGTTGCTTGCATGAAAACTGATTCCTAAGCAAACAGGAAAGCCTGGTGTGACTTGAGGCAAAGGATTTCAATTAGATGGTAGAGGGAGGTAATGAAAAATAAGATTGTTGAGTATTTTAGAGCTTCTTCCAGCACCTGCTGAGATGAAGGCTTGATTTTGATGACAGAAAACCATTAGTTTTGTAAACAGAATATTTCCATAGCATACAAAAATTAAAAACTGAATAGAGGGATCACAAAACTGTTACTTCCTACCAGGCAGAACCCCAAATTATGATCTCTCAACATCTTCCTGTCATGATTAGAGGGTAGAAATATCCCATGGCTTTTTTCTTTTTCTTTTCTTTCTTTTTTTAAATTTTTGTAGAAATTTTTCTGGGGAAGGAAGTTTTAGATTCACAATAAGATCAAACAGAAGATACAGCTGAGAGCTCTGTGCTTCCTGCTTCCACATCTGTGTAGCTTCTCCCATTTCCAATATCCTTCACTAGAGCCATTTATTATAATTGATGTGTGACAATTGAGACATCATATTTACCCATTGTTCATGCCTTAAGTTAGGGTTTACTTTTTGTGTTGTACATTATGTGAGTTTGGAAAAATATAAGATGACATATTTATCCACCTTTGCAGTATCGTACAGAATAATTTCGCTGGGCTAAAAATCCTTTGCTCTGACTATTCACCCTTTCCACATAACTAGTAAGAACTACTGAAATTGTACTGTCTACAAAGTTTTACTTATTCCAGGAGAGGAGTAAGTAGAGGAGACCTCCTTGACCTGTTCCTAATCTTTTTTTTTTTTTTAGAGAGAGAGAGAGAGAGAATTTTAATATTTATTTTTTAGTTTTCGATGGACGCAACATCTTTGTTTGTATGTGGTGCTGAGGATGGAACCCGGGCCGCCCACATGCCAGGTGAGCGCGCTACCGCTTGAGCCACATCCCCAGCCCCTGTTCCTAATCTTAATGGGAAAGCTTCTCATTTCTCACCACTAGGTATGATGCCAAATGTAGGTCTGTTGTAGAAAATATTTATCAAGTTGAGGAACTTCTCTGTTCTTAGTTAATTCTACGTTTTTAACATCAATAGGCACTGAATTTCCTCAAATGAGTATTCTACATTTAGATGATCTTATTATTGCTCTTTAGCATGTCAATATGATGAAGGACATTAATCAGTTTTAGAATGTTAAATTAGCTATGCTTACCTGGGATTTGTTCCACTTGATCAGGGTGTATAATTCTTTTATGTATTGTTTGAATCAATTTGCCAATACTCCATTGATGATTTTTTTGCATCTATATTCATAAGGTATTTGTCTGTAGTTTTCTTATAATGTCTTTGTGTGGCTGTAGCATTAAGGTGATGTTGGCCTCATAACATGAATGAAGGAGTATTCCTTCTGCTTCTGTCTTCTAGAAGAGATGTACAGAATTGGTACAATTTCTTTCTTAAATGCTTGGTCGAAGGCATCAGTGGACCTGTTTGGTCCTGGTTATTTCTATTTTGAAGATTATTAATTATTCATTGAATTTCTTGAATAGATAAAGTCTAATTCAGATTGATTATTTCTTCTGTGAGCTTTGGTAGATTGTGTCTTTCAAAACATTGGATTGTTTTCTCTAAGTTATGAAATTTGGGGGCATTGAGTTGTTAAAAATTCCTTATGTTTTGAGCAACTAATAAAAAATTAAAAGACAAAAAAAATTCCTTTATTATTATTTTAATGTCTATGAGATCTATAGTGATGACTCCTCTTTCATTTCTGATTTCATTTCATTTCTGTTCTTTTAATTGACTAGAAATTTGTCTTTTCAAAGAAAAACTTTTGGTTTGATTGATTCCCTGTATTTCAGCTTCCATTTTTAATCCACATATCGGAATTTGCATTTCTGTGTATGTCTCTTATGGTTAGTTGGGTGTTTTCTTTGTGGTAGGAAACAATTGCAATATTTCAACTTAAATTATTTCCTGTGGTTTATCTTTATTATAAAGCATAGTGGTATAATATGCAAATTTGTCTTTATTGTATAAGACTCCATATTGTATAAGATCTCCAAAACAATGGAATTTTGATCTATGTATGTACCTGTGAAGCTTTTCCCCTCAAAAAGATTCCTCCTGCAAACTTGTATTCTCTCCCTTCCTTCCTAGTCCTTTCCCTTACCCTTAGGCAGTTGCTGAACTGCTTTCTGTCAGTAAAGTAGAAAAGTTTTCATTTTCTAGAATCAAACATAAATGGAATCATACATTTTGTATTTTTTTTTTTAAACCTAGGTTCTTCATGGACCTTTATCTTGAGATTCATTTGGGTTATTTCCTGTACTAACATCACCTTTCTTTCTGTTGCTCCAAGGTATGGATATGTTTTAATTTGTTCACTCATTACCTT
Source organism: Marmota marmota marmota (assembly GCF_001458135.2). NCBI lineage: Eukaryota > Metazoa > Chordata > Mammalia > Rodentia > Sciuridae > Marmota > Marmota marmota. The sequence continues at coordinate 19,989,828 of NW_025999869.1, forward strand.
TTGAAGCACCTCCAGGTTCTTTCTAGTTTCTTTTTTTGAAATACAAATTCATTGGAGCTTTTGAATTTTAGTAGGGACTCTTAATATTAGACTTACCCTCAACAGATTTTAAGTACGCAATGCAATATTAGTTACATGTAAAATTGTGTACAGCAGATCTCTGGAGCTTATCCATCTTAACTAAAATGTTATGCTCCTTAATTACTAAGTACCCATTGCTTCTTCCTTCTTTCACCAGCTTGGCTATTTTAGACCCTTCATATAAGTGGAATCATACAGGTATTCGTCATTCTTTATATTATTTCACTTACCAAAATGTCTTCAAGATTGATCCATGTGTAGCATATTGCAAAGCAACTTTTTTAAGGCAACATAATATTTCATTGCATATACAGATGGTCCTTAATTTATAATATTTAATATATAATATGACTGTATAATTGTGAAAAATTACACAGTCAGTAGAAAACATACTTTGAATTATTTTTTAGAGCTGAGGACTGAATTCAGGGCCTTGCGCTTGCTAGGCAACACTCTGCCATTGAGCTAAGTCCCCAATCCTTGAATTTTTAATTTTGATATTTTCAAAGTCTATTGATAGATCATACCACAGTCTTCTGTGATTCTAGGCAGCCACAGCAGACAAAAGGTCCCAATCAATTATATGACCACAGGGATAAACACTGATATCTTCAGGGTACTGTGTTAAGCTATAATGTTCAGTAGGTCAAGTATATTTAAGGCCGTTTGTACTTACAGTATTTCCAACTTATAATGTTTTTATCAGGTGAGGAATGTAGGTGCATATGTATGTGTTTTATTTATCCATTTCACTGTCAATGGACATTTAGGTTGTTTCTATATCTTAACTATAGTGAATAGTGCTATATTTAACATACAAGTGCTTTTTTAGATTGTGATTTCAATTATTGTGGATAAATACCTAGAAATGGGATTACTAGTACATGTGGTACTTATTTATTTTTAAAATTTTTTGAAGAACTTCTATACTGATTACCATAGTGGTTGCACTATTTATTTGACAAAATTAATACAGGTATTTATGGGATACAACATATTTGTTTATATGTATATGCACATTTAATGATATATATATAATATATATTATATATCATTGAATCAAGCTAACGTATCTATAACCTCACATACTTATTGGAGATTTAAAATCAGCTACATTCAAGTATTCAACACATTATTAACTTTACTCACCATGCTGCATAAAAGACCTCCAGAACTTCTTCTTTTCTGAAACCTCATGCCCTTTGACCAACATCCCCACAGTTGCACCTGCCTATTTGATCTCTAGTGCTACCAGTCTACTCTGTTTCCATGAATTCTGCTTTTTTAGATTCCTCATATGTGAGCTAATGCAGTATTTGCTGTGCCTAGTTTATTTCACTTAGCCTAGTGTCTTCCAGTTTCATCCATGTTGTTATAAATGTCACAATTTCCTTCCTTTTACTGAATATTATGCCACTGTGTATATATACCATGTTATCTGTATCCATTTGTTCATTAATGTACACTTAGCTGATCCCATACTTGGGCTATTGTGAATATTGCTGCATGAATGTTAGGAGGGCAGCTATCTCAACATGCTCATTCCATTTCCTCAGGCCATCTGGTGTATTGGTGTGATTGTTAATCATAGTCTCATAGAATCTTGGGTAATTCTGTCATGTCATCTGTAATTTAGGAATGAGCATGTCCTCATTTCTGATTTTGAGCTTTGTAACTTTTGCCCATGATCTAGTTAAATTTTGTCAATTTTTTTTTCAAATTAAATTTTGTTTATTTTTTTTAAATATCAACTCTTAATTTTTTTCGTATCATTTTATAGTTCTATTTTACTTCTTATCTGGTCTTTATTACTTTCCTTCCTCTATTTTGGGCTTAGTTCATACTTTTTTCCTAGTCCTTAAGTCACACATTAGGTTTTTTTATTTGGAATCTACCTTCTTTTATAATGTAAAGTCATTTGTACATAGAGGATTTCATTTCAGAGCTAATTTTACTACATCTCATTAGTTTTGGTATGCTGGGGTTACAGTTTCAGGTTTTACATTTAAGTCTTTAAATCATTTGGAGATATTTTTGTATATAATATGAGAAGGTCAAATGTTGTTGTTACTTCGGTTGATATCATTTTCCTAACATCATTTGTTGAAGAGATGAAGTTTTTTCTATTGTGCATACTTGACATCTTCATTGAAAATCAGGCTAGGCGTGGATTTAATTCTTAGTTCCCTATTCTTGTTCCATTCATCCATCCATATATATATATGGTATGTGTACATATATGATAATTATATATTACTTTATTTATATATATAATGTATCTCATAGCTGTATAACAATATATATATATATATATATATATATATATATATATATATATATATAATACGTAACAATATGTATAATATCTTGTTGTTTTTTTATTTAACCCAGTGATTTACCAGGAACATGTTACTTAACTTGCATGCATTTGTAAATTTCCCATATGTTCTACTATTGTTGATTTCTAGTTTTATAGTATTATGATCAGACAAGATAAGATTTCAGTCTTCCTACATTTTCTTATCTGTGGCTTAACATGTAATCTATTCTAGAGAATATTGAGCATGTCCTTAAGAAGTATGTGTTCTGTTGCTATTGAATGGAATGGTCCATACATCTCTGAGATCTGTTAGGTTCTAGATGTAGTTCAAGACTAGTGTTATCTTTGGTTTTCTATTTGGATTATTTATTCATGTTTGGAAGTGATGTATTGAAGTTCCCTCCTATTGTTGTATCTATTCTGCTCCATTAATACTTGATACATTTTCTCTGATGTTAGAGGAATATAGATTTTCTAACGTACATCTGCTTGATGAATTATTTGACCTCTTTATCAGTATATAACCATCCTTGTCTTGTTTCTAAATTGTTCACTTATTTTGTCTGATATAAGTACAGTTGTGCTTGTTCTCTTTTGGTTTCCATTTGCATAAAATATCTTTTTTTTTCCATGCGTTCACATTCAGCCTGTATATATTCTCATAGCTAAAGCAAGTCTCTTCAAGGCAGCCTGTAGTTGTGTCTTGTGAGTAACTTTGTCTTTGGAGAATTTATTCCATTTTTATTTGAGGTAATTATTGTTTGGTAAAGACATAGTACTTTCATTTTATTGTTTTTCTGTTGTTTTATAGATATTCTGGTCATTTTCTCTTGCTGTATTCTTTGGTGATTTGATGAAGTTTTGTACTGATATGCCTTGATTTCTCTCTTATCTTTTGTTTATGAACTGTAGGTATTTTTCATTGTTACCATGAGAGTAACATAAAACATCTTACAGTGGTAACAGGCTCTTTTAAGCTCATGATAACTTACCTTTGGTTGCATTAAAAACTCTACACTTTCACTCTTCCCCCAACATTTTATGTATTTGATGTCACAATTTTTATCTTTTTATACTTTGTATCACTTAAAAGTTATTGTAGCTCCAGTTATTTTAACAGTTTTGTTCTTTACCTTTGTACTAGCAATATAAGTGATTTATATACTGTCATTACAGGGTTATTACATTCTGAACTTGACTGTGTGCTTTCTTTTACCAATGAATTTTATACTTTTATATATTTTCATGTTACTAATGAGCATCTTTTCATTTAGCCAAAAACTTCCCTACTAGGATTTCATACAAGTCCAGGGTAGTGGAGATGAATATTTTTTATCTTTGTTTGTCTGAGAAAATCTTTATCTTGCCTTGATTTTGTAAGGACAGTGTTATATAGTGTTCTTGGATCCCTTAAAATTTTGAATTTTCTTTCGTAGATCTCCTTTTTTTTTTTAGTTAGCTACTTGAAGAAGATTGTGGTGTTTGGTGTTATGTTTCCTTATGGTTTCATATTCTGTATTGTCTTACATATCTCTGCATTTGATGGAGCAATCACCTCTTTCAAACTTGACATACTGATTTTGGTGTAAGGGGTTCTTTCCCTATGAATGAGTGTAAAGTGTGAGTGAGTGAAGCACAGTGGTTCTGGTTCTGCTGATTATGTAGCCATGTAGTCCACACAATGCTGTACACTTCGAAAGCATTGGTGAAGATCACAGTCACAAGCTATGACGGTGTCCTCAGTGGCAACAAGGGTTGTTGGAGTCTGGTAGAAAAGGCTGCTAGGATGCTCCCAATCTCTTTTTCTCCCACCAGGAAAGCTGAGGTCAGAGCATTCTCCATGGTCCTGGGTCCAACTTGCAGGAACACTGATGGTAGCACTACTTTCTGATGCATGGTACCTGTTGAGTTGCTATGAGAGTGAAGCCTGAAGCATGTCCACTTAGGGCATGGTGGAGGGGTTGTGGTCCAGAGTGGAAGTGGAACCAGTGCCTGGGATACTGATGTCTCTGCTGCCACACTGGTACTGGTATGCAGCGGTCTATTAATGGAGCAGCTAGCTAATCATATTTTAGAGTGCAAATGTATGCAGTTATAGTAATTCCAGGGCCCAGGGTGATGACTAACTTATATCAATGGTGGCTCCAGAGTCTGAGGCACAAATGCACAGAATTCTGTCTGTATTTTGAAATCCTACCCACAGTATGTAGGTTTCTAATTTCTCTACATCCTTGGCAGTACTTATTGGCTTATGGGTGTGAAGTAATCTCATTGTGAGTTTGATTTGCATTTCCTTGATGTGTGAATGTTTTTCTTACAATTGTTAGCCATTCATATATCCTCATTTGAGAAATATCTATTGAGCTTCTTAGTCCACTTTTTAATTGTGTTCTTAGTTTTATTTTTTTCCTAATCCTTGAGGTAGAAAAACTTCTTAAATATTTTAAAGATTAACTTCTCATTGTTGTGTGGTTTGCAAATATTTGTACCTACTTCATAGGTTGCCTTTTTGCTGTGAAGAAGCTTTTCATTTTGATGTAGTCCCACATGTTGATTTTTTTCCGTGTATGTGTGTGTGTGTGTGTGTGTGATGTATGAGAAGAGTCAAATGTTGTTCTTCTTCACACTGATATCATTTTCCTAACATCATTTGTAGAAAATACTGACCTTTTGCTATTGTGTATATTTGACACCTTCATTGAAAATCAGTCAGCCATAAATACATAGATTTAATTCCTCAGTTTTCTATTCTTGTTCTTTTAAAGCTCATTATATCATGATGAATTCCTCTTTGGATTGAATCTTACTGATCTCTCTGCTTCCTGTATCTGAACATTCACTTCTTCATTGACATTAGAGGATTTTTTATCCATTATTTATTTAAATGAGCCATCTGGCCCATTTTCTCCTCCTCATTTAATACCTGCTAAGCATAGGTTGGGTCTCTTGATGAAGTCCCATAGTTCTTGCAGACTTTCTTATTCTTTGTTGTTGTTTTTTAATTGGATAATTTCAAATGTTCTTTCTTTAATCTCTCATTCTTTCTTCAGTTTAATAAAGCTAGCTATTGAAGCATACTAAATTGCATTTTTTGTTTTGGTTATTGTATTCTTCATATCTAGGGTTTCTACTTATTTATGTAATGTCTCATTTTGTTCCTGGATTGTTTTCCAAATTTTAATTTTTTTATCCACATATTCTTGAAGTTCACTGGACTTTTGAAAGAATGTGAATCTGTGGTTTTTTCCTGAAATTCCATAAATATCCTTCAGTGGGGTCAATTTTGGGAGTTTTGTTAATTACTTTTGCATGTGTCATGATTTCCTGAGCTTTTTTAATCCTTGTGTCTTTGCACAGGTTTTTGAGCATTGGTGGAAACATCCACCACTTTTTGTTTTTTTTAATGTGTAATTTCAGGGACAGAATTTTACTATCTACTTTAAAACTGTGATTTGGATGGACTAGCTGGTAATTCTCCTGGGCATACAGAGCTTATTTTCAGGGTCTTTAAATGATTGAACTACCACCTCAGCACTGAATTCACAAGGGGCATCTGCCTAGGTTCTGTTATCTGAGTAGATCACTATTTAAAAGTTTTACAATCAAGCTGAGATGCTGAATAAGAACAAAAGTCATCTTTGATCAGATTGAGCCACAGGATGTATTCCTTGGATAGATGGTACCTTTATTTGATTTCAGTAGTTGAACAGGTTTGCAGGAAGGGCACTGAGGTCAGGTGGGATGAGGATGAGTAGACCAACTGCTATACTGAGTACAGGTGCACAGTGAAGATTTCCCTTCCTCTGTGGATGTGATATAGGGTAGAACTTGTGGCCATGGGGAGCCCGTATTAAATTCCCTCATGTGAAAAAAAAGAAAAAGTGCCTCTTGTCAAAATTCTCTGAGGTCTGCTGTGTGACAGAGTGGCATGCTCATTTTAGAAGTTCAGTGAATAATTCAGTAGTTCTGTACCTGGATAAGATCATTCCTGGGCTACAATAGAGAGGGGTTAGAGCCTAGACAGAAGTGTTTCAGGATCTGCTTCAGAATGGAGACCTACCCTGCCCGGTGGCTAAGAAAGATGTGACTCCCATCATTTCTTTGTGCCTTTGGGGTAGTTCCTTCACTAAACATGGCAAGAATGGTTGGTGTTGAGATGGCATAGTCAGGATATTCTGAGTGAAAGGAGCTAGTAAATCTGTCCTGGTCACTTATTTGAACACAATTTTCAATGTAGTTAGCAGAGAGGGGCTGGAGCTGAGACAGCCCCTTTCAGAATCTGTTTGGGGACAGATTCTGACATTGTTGTCCCAGTAGCTAAAATAGGTGTGTCTGCTGGCAAATTCCCTGTATAGGTGGGATATCTCAAGCTACACAGCACAGAGAACCTGGAAGTGAGATTGGGCCCCTTGAGGATCACAGGTTAGCAAACCTGACATGGAGGCTCAGAAGGGCAAGTCTCTCTCTGGGTTCCCATGCAAGCAGTAGTAAACTGAGACCCATGGCTGAGGGAACTGGAGCTGAATTACATGGTAAATTTGAGGTCCACTGATGAGATCAAGGTCAGTGGCTGGACAAATCGTTTTGCTCAAGCACAAGTCTAGTTTTTTTTATGACTCCCTTGGATCTCTTGGCTGGTGGTTTTGGTAACAGGCTCAAGGACAAAAAGGGCTGAAGCTAAGTACATTGCAGAATTAGGTCATTATAGGTTTGAATCTGGAAGCAAGATTGGCAAGTCTATACTAAGTACATGGTCTGCACTCTGAAAATGACCCTTCTAGGACTTAGACTCCTCTGGGATTTTTACAACATTCTACCTGAATTCCAAGGCTCCTACAAAGAGTGGTTGGGTACAGAATTCTTACTGTTGAGAGGGCATACAGACAACCTTCTATTCTACCATATTACAGATGTCACTCTCCCCTTCAGATGTTGCTAAGAATTGTATTGAATCTGTAGATTACTTTGGGTATGACAGACATTTTGACATTATTGTGTCTTCCAATCCATGAATACAGATGTTTCTATTTGCATTTTATTTTAATTTCTTCTACAAATGTTTTGTAGTTTTCATTATACAAATCTCTCACTTCTTTCATTAAGATTACTGCTTGGTGTTTTATTCTTTTTGATGCTACTAAAATGGGATTATTTCTTGATTTCACTTACAGATAGTGTATAGTTAGCATATAGAACACAACTGAGTTTCATATGCTAATTTTGTATCTTGCCACTTTACTGAATTCGTTCAAAAGTTCTAAAAGATTTTTAGAGGGTATTACATGTTTTATACATGTAAAATTATGTCATCTGCAAATAGATAATTTTGCTTATCCTTTTACTATTTGGGGAGATATTTAATAATTAAACAATTATTCAATTAATTGTTTGAGTTAGGGCTTCCAGTCCTGTAGAGAGAAAGAATTGTCAAGAGTTGTCATTCTTGTCTTGTTGCTGGTAATAGAGGAAAAGCTTTTGACTTGCGTCCTTTGACGGATAAATTTAATTAATTTGCTTTTAAGTTTTGATGGGGAAGATTTCCTGTTGCCACTTTCTTAGTTTTCTGTTAGTATAGTTCTTGTCTGTATTTTCTGTTATTTTAGTTTTGTTGATTTTTTCTTGACATATTTTGATTCCTTCTTTATAATTTCTATAGGACTTTTTTTTGAGGGCAGGATAACTTGGGGTTTACATAAAATATCTTACAACAAAAACAATATTTTAAACTGATAACAGTTTAAATTCAATCACATGGAAAGACTATGTTAACTTTCACCTCAAACACATTTTTTGTATTATTGTCACAATGTACATATCATGTGATTTTAACATATTTTATTTGCAATAATTTTAATATTGTGCTTTATTTTTTATACTAAAAATAAAAATGACTAATGCACTACAAGCTAAGTAATGAAGTGTTCTGTGCTCACCTATGTTTGTATTTTATCAATGAGAGTCATAATTTCCCCATGATATTGTATTGCTGTTTAGTGCCTTTCACTTAAATTTTAAGAACTCAATTTTCTTCTGAGGCAGATCTAGTTTTGATAAAATCCTTCATACTTTGTGCAGAAAACCTTTATCTCTCCTTCATTTTTGAAATTCAGTTTTGCTGGGTATAGTATTTGGTTAATCATATATTACTTTCTACTATTTAATTACATCACCCTACCACGCTTCTGGTCTGCAGTTTCACCTAAAAATTCTACTTATAGTCTTACAGAGTTTCCTTTGTATGGAGTAAGTTTTTTTTTTTCTTTTTTTCCTCTGCTGTCTTAAAAATTCTTTGAGTTTTGTCAATTTGATTGGATTTCTTTGGGGTTTATTTATTTATTTATTTTTGGCTTTTTTGTACTCTTTGTATTTCAGTATTTAGTTCCTTCCCAAAATTTATAAAGATTTCAGCCACTAATTTTTTTGAATGATATTTCTGATCGTTTATCTCTTCTTTCCTTTTTCAGGGGTGGGGGAGCAGGTACTGGGGATTGAATTCAGGGGCACTCAACCACTGAGCCACATCCCCAGCCCTATTTTGTGTTTTATTTAGAGACAGGATCTCACTGAGTTGCTTAGTGCCTCACTTTTGCTAAGGCTGGCTTTGAATTCTCAATCCTCCTGCCTCAGCCTCCCAAACTACTGGGATTATAGGTGTGTGCCATTGTGCTTGGTTCCTTTATCTCTTCTCCTTCTTTAATCCACATAATTTGTAGATCTGTCCACTTAATAATGTTATAGATTTTGTGCAATTTCTTCACTTTCTTTGTTCTTTTTCTGTTTGCTGCTCTGACTCCTTTTCAGTGATCTATCTTTGAGATCACCAGTATTTTCTGCTTGACTTTGCCTATTGCTGAACCCCTGGAGTGAATTTTTCAGTTCAGTTATTGAGTTCTTCAGCCCCATAATTTCAGTACTTTTTAATATTTTCTAGATCTTGGTTGGAGTTACCATGGTGTCTGTCTATGCATTGTCTTCTTGACCTCAGTGAGCAACTTTATTAAATTTTTTTGCAATTATCTGTCAAGTGATTCATATAACTCCATTTCATTAGAATCAGCTTTGGGAGATATTGTTTCTTGTTTGAAATATCTTTAGCTCATCCTTTCTTTTTCTTGACTCTGTGCTTTTCTGTCTGCTCATGAGTCAAAGCAGCCACCCCTTGAGGTCTTCACAAACTGGCCTCAGATAGAAGACCCCACCAATCATACAATCCCAGAGATTCTAGGGGCCTCTTTCAACTCTTTTCCTCTCCATGGAGAAGAAGGCAGCTGTATTTTTTGTCTTCTCATTCTGTGGTAAGTGGTTTGTGGTAGAGGAAGCTTTGATATCTGTTTCTACTCTCCCTATTTTCTTCCTGCTGCATAGACTATGTTAGATCCACCAAAGCATCAAGATAGTAAGATAGATGCTAGTTCTTTGGGCAGTCCTAGATGAGTTGGGTCCACAATGCACAGATTGGCTCTTTCCCGCCCCACAGTGAAGTTTCAAGTTGGAGTTTTTCATCTGGTTGCTCTGTATTGAAGAGGGGGAAGGCTCAATGTCATCTACCAGCTCAAAGCACTACCTGTGTTCTCCCCAGGGCCAGCTAGACTGTGCAGGATGCACCAGAGCTTTAGCATTAGTGAGCTAGATGTTAGTCTTCCCAGACTAACATCTAGCTGGAAAAGTTGGGGCACTGAATGTAAAAAAAAAAAAAAAAAAAAAAAAACCAACCTCTTCACTTCCCCTGGGTGTGGGAACTAGAGGATTCTGATTTTATGATTCTGTACTAAGGGAAGGGTCTCTGGTGAGAGTGTCCCAGATGTGGCTTCAATGTGTCTGGTTTCTGATTCTTTCATTGTACAGAATATTTGTTAGTTTCTGGTTTCTTTCCAGGGGAACTTTTCAGTAAAATATTGTTTAATTACTGTATTCATTGAGAAAAGGAGGGTCTGTAGTTTCTTGTTCCATCATATTGCTGATGTAACATGATTTCCAGTTTGGGGGTATTTTAAAACAGTTGCTAAGAACATTCTTCTATAAGTTGTTGTGTAGATATAAGCTTTCATTTCACATGGCTTCTTATTTTCTCTGCTTTCACTAATTTTCTTTAATTTAAACTAGAATGCAACCCAGGTTGTAGGTAACCCCAAAAGGGCATGTAGAGTATTGGATTGTATGTTTCTGTAAGTATTCTCTCCTAATCAATTGAGTTACAGAAAGAGACCATTAAGAATCTGCTGGAAATTGTGGAAGTTCAACATAATGAAACAGTTATGATACATAAGGTTATGATATATGCCACTAAAATGTAACAGCGAGGAAGAACTACGTATTTGCACTATTTAAGAAGGGATTGAGATTTTGTTAGGAGAAATAAGCTTCATGTTAGAAATAGCATGCAACATGAACCTGGAAAATATCCACAAGGCATATTTATCATGGACTCATTTTGGACCATAAATATGTATTGAATGTGTACTTTGTGCCAAACACTGGGGCTGTGGTGACAGATAAATCATAACAAGCTCACTGCCTAGCAGGGGAGAGTAGCAAGTAAACAGGCAATTACAATACAGTATAATAAGCATTTGTTCTCAGTGCATGCAGAGAGCCATTGGGGCATGTTCTCAGGGACATCTGGCCCATGTAGGGAAATGGAAGAATCAGCTGAGGCTTTCAGCAGATTACTCCCACTCTAAATGAGGGAGGGCTAAGAAAGAGAGGGTTGGAGGACCATGGAGACTAGATGGAATGGACAATTTGAACATACATAGGTCTGAATTTCCAAAAAAACGTGAAATTGTGGAGGAAAGGTATGCTCAGAGTGCATATAAATACATCAGGTTCGTCAAGTTTTTGTTGTTCTGGCATTTTCTTGTATATTTTAAGCAATAAAATATGATCTAAGATTTCATAGGGCCTGAATGTGTCTATAGTAATTCATTTGTAAGTATTGAAGAACAATTATGTTAGGGCTGCTAATCATGTTAGGCACTGATTGTAAAACCACAAATAAGAAAGGACTCCATCAACAAGAATCCTGCAGTCTAGTAGGAGAGTAAAACATGAAAAAAACAGTGTATTATGGTGTGGTCAGTGCCCTACCTATAGAGAGGCACATACTAGGGTCTTCACCCAAACATGAAATGGTATGCATGTCAGGAGTTAAAACGTGAAGAGTCAGTATGCCATGCTAAGGGATTTGAGAATCCAAAGAAATAGCTGTAAGGTAGAAGAAACCTACTGAGAGTTGTAGAAAAGGAACTCCCCGAGGGTGAAGTATATTATATAAGAAGGGGAAGGTACCAATGGAAGGAAAGTGATAAAGGGGACTGAACTAATGTAAAGTTAATAGGATAGAGGAAAATTGGGATTTCAGGACTTCTCTAATATTGTTAACCTATTGGACAACCAGAGATTTAAGAAGCTCATAAAATGTTGACTACAAAAATACCCCAAGAACTAACAAGGAATTCACTCCATATAAATAATGGGGGACCTTAGCCACCAAGGCATTTGCAGACTAAAATAAGCCAGACTTGGAACTTCCAGTTGAGCCTGAAGGAGTCTGGGAGGTTGCTTCCTCCCAAGAAATTCTTGATGAATGTCAATCCCCATTGTTTACTTTCCATTTTTCTATCTTTAATGTAGCATACATAGATTTTTATGTGCCTCTATTTCATCCACATAACTCTTTTGTTGCCATGGAAATCAGCTTCAATTTTCTTCCATTCTGGCAATTGTGCTTTTATAGTCTCCTCCTTTCAGGAAGATAAGTTGCCTTATATTTATTTCACATGGATGCCAAAAGTTGACCTCGTTTGAGACACAGCCAACCTTTACTTCAAGACAATGCTGCAGTTATTTATTGTAGCTGATGTCATTTTGATTTCTGCCTGTGAAATCAGTTTCCAATAAAATTCCTTTTGGCTTTTACATAGTGCTGGTATCTAGGGGCTAGAGCTTGGCAAGCTTGCAAGATTAAATTCTAGGTGGGCTCAGGGGCTAAGGGCACAGAGATGGAGCTGGAAAATGTCTATTAAAGATGAAGGAAATCAGTTTTGATCCAAGAATAAAGTGGAAAGCCAAGTGTTCTAATCACAGCTCAGCTTCTAATTGACTTTCTGATCTTGGTCGCATCACTTCTGTCTAACACATTGTATATATGCATTGATTTACCATATGTATTGAATTACCATATGTAATTCCAAGATGTGCAAATCAAATAGACATATATATGTATATATATGTAAACAAATATCTATCTATCAAAATATACAGATGCGCATTCTCTTTTTGAAAACCAGGAGTTGATCTTTATTAGAATATGTTTTGGAGGTAGAATGTGAAAAAGATAAAAGTTAAATTTCAAGTAGAGAGGAGAGAATTACTTTTATCTTAGATATTATAATTTTTTATCTTTTGCTTCATGACTATAAAAAACCTACAGTTATGAAAGTTGTTTTTATTATCTGATATCTGGTTGTCACACTAACAATTCCAAATAAATGTAATCAGATCAAGTTTGCATGCTTTCTCTGATTTGCTATATGTACATGTTGTATTTTTTATCATGTGTGTGCATGTGGTCTCTTTATCTACCAATTCTGTGTGTATCTTTTGACTCTGGGACTTTAGTGCATATAAATATATCAAGTTAGTCCAGTTTTTATTGTTCTGGCATTTTCTTGTTTATTTTAAGCAATAAAATATGATCTAAGATTTCATAGGGCTTGAATGTGACAACCATAATTCATTTGTAAGTATTGAAGGACAATTATGTTAGGGCTGCTAACCATGTTAGGCACTGATTGTAAAACCACAAATAGGAAAGAATTCCATCAACAAGAATCCTGCAACCTGGTAGGAGAATTAAACATAAAAAACCAGTGTATTATGGTGTGGTCAGTGCCCTACCTATAGAGAGGCACGCACTAGGGCCTTCGCCCAAACATCATCCTGGTGCTAGCTGAAATGGCTAGGCAAGGATTTCCCAAGGAAATTAGTACTGAGCTAATCCATGTTAACTTAGTGAAGAGGCATGCAATAGTATCTCAGGCCAACATAAGGAGGGGGCATGCAACGGAGTAGGGGGAGAAGAGGATGCAGAGGCCAGTGAGTGCATGTTAGTCTTGGGAGATCTTTAGGGCTTTGCATATGGGCAGTAATGTTTACCCCTATTATTGAGGCAATATGGAGATACATTATTCAGAGTCCTGAATGACAGGTAACAGAAACCAATTTGAAGTGCCATATGCTAAATAGATAATTTATTATAAGTATAAAAGCATATCTCCTGGGCCCTAGGCCAGGAATACAACTGATTCTCAAAAAGTAAACAGTAATTGAAAAATGCAAGAGCTGTGGGTATTCCTTCTCTGTGCCTCTTCTGGCAACCCGCTTCTCTCTGCCTGTCTGCCTCACCTTTATCTCCAAATCATTGGCTTGTTTTGCTACTCAAGGTCCATGATGGATATCCATACTTCACAAATGCACACCGTAGGATTCTATCCAGCAGAGAGTCCAACATGTAATCCCTCGGGCCCTTACAAGTTCACTTTTACGTGAAATAGAATCATCCTTAAATCAAGCATCTACCTCTGGTATAGATCAGCCAAAGCAAAGGTCAGTCCCAAAGTATAAGCAGGATAATACAGAGGCCACTCTGTGTCTCTTCGTGGCTTAGAGAAGGAAAGGTGAGGAGACAGAACAGTTACCAGGGAATGCAGAGCTTCATGATAATGTTGAGAGGGGATCAGCAGCTTTTGAAGCATAAAAAGGGGTGTAATTTTTCAGATACATTTTATGCTAAATGTAATACATGATCATATCCATAAGTGCAAACAATAAATCTTATAAAAATATGAAGAAATGCCTCCAGACAGTTCTATTTCCTCATTTTCATTCACTGTATTATTCATTAATTTGTTCAGTCAACATATATTAAAAGAATACATAATGTATGAAAGGGAACACATTAGGCACAACTGACAGTAGGAATAACTGCCTTTATGAAGCTATGATCTAAAGTATTTTTAAATACTTTAAATACTTTTAAAAGTACTTTTCTGTGTGTCTTTCCAGAAATATTACATATAGGTATATTTTAACATACGGATCATTTTAAGTGTGCCTAAGTCTATTTGTGATGCTATAACAGCATAGCACAGATTGCATCATTTTAAAGCAGATAATCATTTCCCCCAGTTCAGAGGCCTGGAAGTTCAGTGTCAAGGTGCTGAGAGGCGTGGCAATTCTGATGAATGCTGTGTACTCCTGGGGAAGAAAAAAATTCATTTCCACATAAGGAAGGCACAAAGACAGCCCCAGCCAGCAGGTCTCAAAGAAGGGAGTCTGTGCCTGCAGCTCTCCCAGGCTGCTGTGGCCCTCCAGTGGGTCCAGCTCTGGGAACTCATGAGAACCCTGCCCTCATGTTCTACTAGGCCCAGTGGAGGCTCTCTGCAGTCTCTGAAGCATTCTTTAAAATCTAGATGAAGGTACACATACAGCTTGTATGCTCTGTGTGATTGCAGAATTACCACCATGTGAATGCTTGTGCATTCTAGAATGGTGGCCAGATACAACTGGGCCCACTTGACCACAGCCGGAATAGCCAAGGGGTTCATTGCTAGTATGCAGGCAGCAGACACTCAAGGTTATGCAGGATAGTGAATGCTGATGTCCCTGCAGGAACACTGGGACCTGGGTTTAGTCAGCTTTTACACCATTGTGACCAAATGACCTGACAAGAACAGATTTAGAGGAGGAAAAGTTTATTTGGGGCTCAGAGTTTCAGAGGTTTAAGTTCATAGATAGTTGATGCCATTGCTTGGGACCTGAGGTGGGGCAGAACATGGAACAAGAAGCAGAGAGGAAGAGTCCTACTCAACAAGGACAAAATATAAACTCCAAAGGCATAACCCCAGTAAACCTCTTCCAGCCACTCCCCACCTACCTACAGTTACCTCCCCATAACCCTTTTCAGTGGATTAATGCAGTGATTAGATTAAGGTTCTCCACCCAATTATTCCCGCCCCCCCCCGCCAGATTCTTGCATTTCCTAACACATGAGTTTTGGGGAACACCACATGTCTAAACCATAATAGCTTTCATCTGAATTATTTTTGTTCATAGCATTCTGGGGCTATGGTGAAGTGACAGCCTTGGAGATCTCTGAAATGCCTTAGGGGTTATTCTCCCATTATCCTGATGGATAGCATCTTCTTCCTTTTATAGATACTAATTTTCTTATCAAATTGCTACAGAGCAAGGGTCCACCACAAAGCTGAGGCAGCTGGGGGGGGTGTCCTTCATTATTGCTTCTTACAATCACACGAGAGATTTAAGACAGTGCTCAGAGTAGCAGGCTTGAGTTTATGAGAAGACATAGGAAATGGTAAAAAGGGGGAACTCTCAAGGGAGGGGATTCTTGAAGGAGAAGGATAATGTGTCCCTTCAGCTTTATTTTGGGTTCCAAGGAAGTTTCCAGAAAGCCCTGCATAGGTCCGCCCCTTGACTTTAAAAGGACATCAGGATTGTGTTAGACTTTCAAGTACCCACTATTTATGGTAAAAATTCAAAGAGATTCTGGGTCACTGACCCCTGCTGATCAGTTCTAAGGGGAACTTGCTCTTACAGATATTTGTGGTTAGAGGGAATCATTCTTGTCTCCCTGACTTCTGGAATCTTGTCTGTGAAAGGGAAACAAAGGTCTCTCACTTCAGGCTAATCTGGTTCTTATCAGTCAGAAGCAGTATTTGGGGCCTATACTTCCCCTAACAGGTTATTTGCTGAGGGATATAACATTCCTATTGACTTAAGCCAGGAGGACCTGCAGGTAAATTGCTTTTTAAAAGAAAGTATGTTGGGTTCTGTTCAGTGGACCCGGTTTATAGAACTATCCTGTTAACCTCATGTTCCCACAGCTCATGTCTGTTACCTACTAAAATGGTTGCTCAGCCACACCCCTGATTTTCCTCTCCTAAACATACACTCTTTACTCTTTAGGGCTAACTGAAGATTTTCCAAATCTTTATGTTCTATTTCCCGTTTGACTATAAATTTCCTCTTCCTATCACATCTCTCCTCACATTTTACTATAAGAATTTGAGAAAAGATAGACGGTCCCCACATTGATTTGCTTAGCTACTTCTTCTGCCAGAGATTCTAGTTCATCCCTTAGATTCTGCCTTCCATTAAGCCCTTGAGCGTGGACACAATTCTGCCAAGTTCTTTGCCACTTTATTACAAGAACGGCCCTTCCTCCAGTCTCTAATAAGATTGTCCTCGTTTGCACCTGAGGCCTCATCAGAATTGCCTTTGCCATCCATAGTTCGACCGACATTCTGATCATGGCCACTTAAGCAATCTCTAAGAAGTTTCGGATTTTTCTTGAATTCTCCTCTTGTGTGGAGATCTAACCAGATTCACCCTTAATGCTGTTTTCATGCACTACAAGCTTTTTCTAGCCTGATCCTCCAAATTCTTCTAAGCCTCTACTCACTACCCAGTTCTAAAACCACTTCCCCATTTTTAGGTATTACAGCAATACAATCCTCTTGGTGCCAATTTCTGTCTTTATCCATTTTGTGTTGCTATAATAGAATACCCGAGACTGGATAATTTACAAGGAACAGAAAATTATTTTCTCACAGTTCTGAAAGCTGGTAAGTTCAAGAACAATGTGGTATCATTTGGTGAGGATGTTCTTCATACATCTTAACATGGTGGAAGGGCAGGAACAAAAAGCTCATTCCCTAAATCCTTGTTAAAACAACATTTCCTCTTTCTGGGCTGCAATGTTCAATATTGTTACATTGACAATTAAAATTCAACATGAGTTTGGGGGAGGACAAACATTCAAATCATAGCAACATGAATTATATACAATGTCCTATAATTGCCTTTTTTATATTTTAAAGTATATTTTGGACTTATTTTTATGTTAGCATATGTAGAATGCCTTCCTTCCTTTAAATTCTTCATAGGATTGTGAAAGAATTACAGACTTTTTATGGTGCACACAAACATGTAAATAATCATAGTCTGTTTTACTTTTCATAACTAAACTTAGTCTTCCAGAAAGTCCTGCTTCACCTATCCTTGGTGATGGAGCCTTAGGGCTGCAGGAGAGGAGATAAAATTGAAACAACTCAGACTTGTGGTCTCTTCTGATCTAAGAGGATTATTCTTGGTTTCATGAAGTTTCCTTTTGGTGAGCTTCATCTCATTTAGTTGGATGCCTGGTCTCTCACTTGTTTCTCTGATGATTTCTGGTGTATCTGGTGAATCAGAATCTAAGTCAGGATTTCGAGGATTTCCAGGGGAGACATCTTTATGATACACGTGGGTTTTCATGAGCCTCTGCTTTGAGGAGGCTGGGTTAGTCTGGACTGAGTATTGGGAACTATATGGCAGAACTCAGGCATTTGTCCTTGTTATCTAGGGCCTTCTGTATATTAGCCACTTCTGTAGATCTTGAATATGGCCATGTTCTCCATCCAGGCCTTAAATTAGGCTGTCTGTCCACTATTACATACTGGGCTTTGTAATCATGGTCTCCTCTACTCTCCTTTAAAAGACCCTGTGGGAAGATATTGGAGAGATTGGCTGTTTCTAAGGTTAGCGATGTCCTATATTCCTATGAGCTATGTGGAAATGTGTTTCTCTTTTCTGTTGTGATTGATTCTTCTTATTTACTATAGTTATGTTCCATAAAGCCACTGCAAATACTCACTTAGAAAATGCAGAACCATTGCATGTTGGGAGAATAGAGTCAAGTTCGTGAAAGCCTCTGATCATAACCTTTTGGTAAACTGATCAATATACAACCTTGCTTTATCAATATTTCTGTTCAAAGACACTGTATTTAACATACCTGGTTAATTTCTGAACATTGAATTGACAGCTGATAATACCATAAATCATGTCTGACTGAAGCTCATCTAATGTAACCAGACATGTATTTTCTTGCTAAAGTATAGTACCTCCTCCTAGTGTTTAGGAACACTGGACAACACTCCAGCATAATGTTTAGGGCCCATTTAAACAGTGAATTTGCCAAAAAAAAAATCACAAAAATTTAGAAAATCTGGCACCAAATTGACTGTAAAATAAAGACTTGTTTTACAGTATAAAAGCAAAAACAAGGCAGAGCATCACCCTGTTTGACCTCAGATGGAAATATCCATGTTGAGTGGCTTAATTAT
The DNA here is from genome assembly GCF_001458135.2 of Marmota marmota marmota. Classification (NCBI taxonomy): domain Eukaryota; kingdom Metazoa; phylum Chordata; class Mammalia; order Rodentia; family Sciuridae; genus Marmota; species Marmota marmota. Next base: position 20,008,419 of record NW_025999869.1, read on the forward strand.
TTTTTTAACCACAATGGGCTTGTCCTCAAATTACTGCAAATGTATAATAAATCTTAAATGTGGAGTTACAGATACAGTTTAGCAAATAGGCAAATTATCAAATATAGAATCCATGAACAATGAGGATCAGCTGCATTGGGGAGCTGAGGTCGCCTTGGGGAGCAGGTGCTCAGCAGCTCCTTAGTCATATCTGCCCTGCACTGTCTTTTTTATTTTCTCCCATTTTTTGTGGTCCTGGCCAATATAGAAATCTGTCTGGAATTCAAAATGGGTAGCTGACCCCTAGATACCTCTGTTGGTTTTTCCACATTTCGCTTGTTCATTTATTTATTTTGGTACCAGGGATTGAATCCAAGGGTGCTTAAACACTGAGCCACATCCCCAGCCCTTTTTATTTTTTATTTTGAGACAGGGTCTCACTAAGTTAGTTAGGGCCTCAATAAGTTGCTGAGGCTGTCTTTGAACTCAGCAATCCTCCTGCCTCAGCTTCTCAAGGCATGCACCACCATACTCAGCACTTTTCCACATTTCAGATGCCCATTTCTTTGGGATTTCTACCCAAACAAAGGAGAAAAATAGCCCACTTGTTTGACTGCTTGCTCTCCAAATCTCCACATCTCTCCTCATCTTCTGTTAGGCCTAGAAGATTCTTGTCCTTCTCTCATTTTGCCAGGGCTTTTTGTTCTTTGTTGTTTTTTTTTTTTGTTGTTGTTGTTGTTCTTTGAGTACATTTATTTTCCCCCTTTATAGAGATGAAAACAGACAATTTCTGTACTACACAATGAATAAGGTGTGTGTGTGTGTGTGTGTGCACGCGCGCGTGTATGGTTTCACTGGTTTAATACTTTCACAGCTTAAAGATCCTTTTATCTAGAACAGAGATTAAGAAATCTATGGACTTTGAACCAAATCTTCCCTCTCACCTGTTTTTGTGAATAAAGTTCAGAACACACCTGCATCCATTATATTTATATATCGTTTATGGCTGCTTCTGTGTAAATTGAGTGATTGTGATAGATTATATGGGATTGAAAGCTTACTATTAGGCAGTTTTGGGAAAATGTCTACCAACCCTTGATCTAGATGCACTATAATATTTTTGGTTATGTGTAGATAGATTTATAGATTAATTTAGTTACCAATATACACACTGAGGAGTAAGTGTACCAGTAATATCTCAGTTTTGCCAATAGTAGTTATTACAAAATTCTAAAGTATTTACCAGTGAGATGGAAAATGTCAAGCTATTTTTAAAATTTACTTTTATTCAGATAAAACTGAGACTCAGTGTTTTTTCATGTTATTTGACATATTTGAATAGACTTTGCCCATTTTCCTATTTGGTAAATTGTTTCAGTGATATAAGAGACAAAAATACATTCTTTTTACTTGTTTTTATCTTATATCTCCACTGTATATTCAATTATCATGCTCCTTTATTTAAGACTTCTTTTTCCCCCACAGGAAATTTTAGATATGTAGTCAAATTTGTTGAGATGTTCTATATGGTTTCTGGACAATTTATGTTTTAGTTCACTTATATAGCATGTGGAGAATGGATGGGAACCTAATGTTATAATAAATTCAGAGTTGAGTTTAGAGACTGCTACATTTATATAAGTCAAAAATTGAAATCTTAATTTCTGCTGTCAGAGTATTTCCAATTTAAGAACTGAACTTATAAAATGAACACATGGAAAAATTCCAGAAACATAAGATAATGAATACAGATGCTAATGAGTGCTAGAGACAAAAATAATCCTAGAAATTCTAGGAAAGCTTTATCACTGGAGCAGAATCTGAAACCATAACTCATGCCTAAAATTTTTATGGCCTAAATTTGTGTACACCATATTCTTCTTAGAATAATATGTCAATAAGTCTGTTAATCTAACACTGAATAACTACCTCACTCACGTACATCTCAAGAAGTTTTGCCATCGGGTGTGTGTGGAAGCACTGCAGAGATCAGGAACCACAGCATAGCCAAATAAAATTAAATGTCACACCACAACTGCTGGCTTCCATGGACACAATTTAGACCACTGAGCGTGTATTCTCATCCTCACCACATAACCACAGATCAGGGAGATTGCATTATTATTATTATTATTGTTATTGAAACTCCCAATGAGCTGAATAAAATTGACTTGAAGTGGAATAGGCTGAGGGGTAGAGGAAGTGATATTAGTGATGAAGTCGGGGTAGGAGTGCCTGAGCTAAGAAATGGCTAAGGTATTTGGAATATAAACTGAACAGAAGCAGCACAAAAGTAATCATCTGGATCCTGGCAGGTTATGGTGAGATTGTGGGCATTTGCTCATCCGCCTACCCATGTAAGAATCCACACAGGAGATCTTGAGGTTTTTGCAAGGCTGTGGAGGCCATTACTGTAGGAATCAGTATAAAGTGGTCATCCGCATCCAGGCACTGGAATAATTCTCTGGAAATGGGTACAAAAAATACAACTTATAGACTCTGATGCTTTAGGCAGTTTATTTAATCTCTCAAAGTTGGTTTCCAAGTCTATAAAATTGGGACAACAATGGTACTAGCATAGGATTATTTGAGAATTATGGGGGATCTTATATATAAAATGCCTCATTTAATTCTTAACAAGCTCTCAGTAAGTGTTAGTGGTTATTGATGATAATCATTATCAGTACCCTTATTTTAGAAAGAAAACAAACTATATTGAGAATCTATATTTTACCCTATTATTCTCTTACCACATGGTATTGTTTTTTTCAGATTTCTAAAATTGTAGCACTTGCTAACACAGCCTGAAGCCTCAAATATAATAAATGAATGCTATTTAAAATATTTTTAAAAACCCTAAACAACAGCCCCACATGTACAACAAGAAACATCTTATACATAACAACAAGGAATAAAAATAGCTTCTCTGGCCAGTCTCATATAGAGAAGTTGGTTTTTGTATTTGTTGCTAAAGTTTAGAGAGGTGGTAAATTTAATCCACTGTGGCTGTGGAAATACAGAGACAAGAAATAGTCCTTCTGCAAAGCACTGTGCTGGCTTTGCCATCAAGAGGTGATCTTATAGTGCTGACTCAAATGTTGTGACAATGAAAAATATATAAATAAAGTGTAGCTCTACCTTCTGAGAATTTATAATGTGCTTGTATAGATCAGATGCTATTCACATAACGCAAGCCTAAAATGCTTCCCAATGAGACTTTATACACTCTCCTCCCTCTTAGCACCTTTTCATCTATTATAGAGATTAAAAACTCTTCATGGAAGAGTGGTGATAATTAAATAATACATAGCATGCAGTCAGCTCTCCATAGTCATAGGTTCCTTACCCATGGGTTCCACATCACTGGTTTTAAACAACTTCAGATGGCAAAGGCATTTTAAAAAATGTGCAGCCATGCTGAACTCATCCAGACATTTTCCTCTTGTCATTCTTCAAACAATACAGTATAACTATTTATATTATATTTTTTGTTGTATTGGGTATTATAAATAATCTAGAGATAATTTAAACTATATGGAAGGATGTGTGGAGGTTTTGTGTAAATTATTTCATATGCTTCTGAGTATATGTAAATACTTAAAAATGTCTCTTTTATATGAGAGACTTGAGCATCTTCAAATTACATTATCTGTAGGGGGTTCTGGATCCAACATCAGGGGAATACTAAGGGAGGAATGTATTATAGAGTATATAAAAGACAGAATGAACACCGCTTGAGGTTGGGACTTCATTCTTAGCTCTTCTTGCCACTCAATAACATCACATCCCTTCCCCAGGTCTTAACTTCTTCATTAGTAAAACAAGATGGGACTGCAAAAAATGGTTCTCACACTTTAGCATGCATCAAAATCACCTGGAAATTTAATTAAAACATGTATGAGCTCTATTCCTAGAGTTTCTGATACAGCAACTTGAGAATTTGCATTTCTAACAAGTTTTAACAAACTTTGATGTTCTGAGAACCACTGGACTAAAAAATGTGTTGCCAACTTTTTCAAGAAGAGATTTCTTTCATGCATTAATCATACATCATTATCATCATTATCATCATCATCATCATCATCATCATAATATACTTTTATTATTTTATGTTTGGTCAAGTGAACCTATAATTTAAAAAAAAAACTATAATTAAATCTATGGTAAACCTATGATCAAAAATTAAATTATTTCAATTTTTTATTAATTTTAACACAATCTACATGATGTGAAAGAGTTGCTATGTCTTTGCATTTGTAATAGCCTCTTGCTGATTATTGCATGTTTTAAATGTCAAACAATACAGTGGAGGTTCATTAACAATTAATTGCAAAACAAAATTGCAAGTCTGGCAGAAGAGGCAGTATTGGATGAAGGCTGTTAGAGTAAAGCTAGAATGGTCTGCAAAATCACTGACAGATGAGGCTCTATCAGAGTGAGACCAGTCTTTTCAGGAACATTGAATGACCAGGTGCAATGATACAATTCAGACTTCAAAAAATGATGATTTGAATACTGAAAGTGAAATGTGGCCTTGGATTAATTGACCAGGTTCACTAATATTGATGCAAAAATTTTTTAATGCAAAGTAATACTCCATTGTGTATAACCATAGTATTGCAAATATGAAGTACAGGTGGTATTTTCATGCTATCTTATTTTTTTCCAGAAAAACATAACATCTTCATTTCCAACCTTTGATTAATTTCTTGGTTATTCTAAACATTAAATTCATAGCTACATTGACCTAAATCTTGTTAAATACATAAAATAGTAATTTTCAAGATAAAAATCACAGTTAAATGTATTTTCGTTTATCCATTACTCTAAAACTTTAATCCTCGTTTTAAGTGCAGCCACATTAACTATCCTTTTTTCTAATATTAAATCTTGTCCAAGGCAAAGATTGTCAATGCATGATTAATAAATCCTCAAACAATTTAGAGGAATGAGGAAAGAATCTGCTATTAAGCTAGGTAGTTGAGGGGGAAAAATTATCAGTAGAATGTCCACTGGGCCTTGAAGGATAAAATTCAAGAGAAGGAATAAGGCATGTGGTGGGTGCTTCATTAAGAGTGGTGACTTGGGAGGTGTCCTGTGACTAGAATTGAATATCCTCCTAACATCACTGGCTCTAGTGGGGATGTTTTCATATAAAACAGTGTGAACTGCAAGTTTACTGACAGATATCCAAAGACCGGTCGAACTGACTAAATTTGCCCAGTTTACTTAGACAGCAGGTGATTCACACCAGCTCATTATTTGTATTGAAATATCACACTTTATTCCATAAATACTTAAAATTATGGCAATTAAAAATAAAAAAAAATGTTAAGAGTATATTAGAGTTGTTATGTCTACGGTTTGATCAAAACCAAATGCCTGAACTTTATTTTCTGATGGTTAGAACGTCAAGGAAGAGACCTCTGGAGATATTTTTCAGAAATGCCTCTGGTAACATTTCCTATAAACTTGTTTACAACAGATCTGTCACTGACTTCCTTGATAACAAAGTGGCTCCTTTTTCGTAGGAGACCTCTGAAAGACAGACCGTATGTTATTCCTTCTACCATGTGGGCAGAGCCAGTAGTATCTTCTCTGATTGTGTTAGTGCTTTCTCTGGATTAGAAATGAGACCAATAAAACATGTTAATACTAATTAAAGAGACTAGGTAAAAGTCATGAAGAAGCTTTAATCAGAATGTAATGCATAGTGCAGGAAATGTGAGTCCCGTGGGTATGTTGTTATTCCAGATGTTGTATCTGGTGTATGTTAAATACACCAAATACATATAATAACATTTTGTGAACACATAAGCTGTGCTAGAAGAGGGGATGTTTAGCTTGGTACAGCTACTTACAAACATGTCCAGGTTAATGAACTCCATGATATCCTGAGTCCACGGAGGTAACCTAGGCTTATTAGGTCCCACCCACAGACCTGAATGGGGACTGAAGTGCTAGAATATCCTAGAGTGTCCAGGACCTTCCACACTGAGCAGCCACTCTAGAACTTGCAGTTTATTATATGTGATTATTAATTCAGGGCACCGGATCTTCCAGTTTTTCAGGGGTGTGAGTGTACATGCCATTCATACTAAAAAATATTCATTAAAACATTTGGGTAATAATAAAAATAGAAAAAAAAACAGAAGAGTGTCAGTCATACAAATTATTGTTTTTATTGACAATAATCCTGAGACAAGGTGGAGAGGAGGGACTTATCCAGGATGATTGAGTCAATTAAAGTTGGCATGTCCCAAATTATTATAATGTGAGGTTCTAGGGTTTACTGTTATCTGCCTGGAGAGCAAAAGTCTGTGTTCCATTCTTTCCACTTCCGTATCAGTAAGGGTGAAGTATCTAGGTTCCAAAAGGGACATTTAGAAAAACATCTGCAGAAGTTGTAGCAAGTAGTTGTAGCAAGCTGGTATTATAGTCACACAACTTTAAGCCTAAGAAATAGTTGACAAAGCCTTCTTAAAAGCCTCTCTCAAGAAAGGGCTCCACTGCCAGTGCATAAATTTTCAAGACACAGAATGTTCTAGAAGTTTGCTTGTTAAAGCGAAGATGCTTATTGTCTGAATTGTCAGCACAAGGAGGTTCGGAAAAAAATGCTTGGTATGTCTCCATCCTCCTGTTCATGACAGTTATCTTCTGAGGCACTGGTTGAGATCTGCGGTGCATTTCACTGGGAGAAACCAGCACTAGGAAAGAAACACTTATAGCCTTGAGCATCCTGAGGCCCAGGCACTGATAGAAGTGACTCTGCTCATGCTGCAGCTAGGTGTTGATACCAGATGAGAGATCTTGGAGGTTTGGTCTGAACCTGCTAGGCAGGGCCAACACCAGGGAAAACTGCTACGTATTCTTTCTTCGGCCCAACTACCACTCCTGAACTAACAGCTCAAAAGTTTCTTATTGTCTAGTGGTGGAAAAATAACTGAGGAAAGCAAAATTAGAAAATACAGATTTGGAGACTGAAGCTCCAGGAGAAGAAATCCTGATTCCAGTCTTCCATCTGTAACTGCCAGGGCATGTGACTGGGGACATATCACAACTTCTCTCCAGGTCTCAATTGCTTCATTGAAATAAAAAAGATTGGAATAGGCCATTCAAAGTTCTTTCTAACTCAAAGAAAATAATGTTTCTCTACCAATATGAACATGGAATGCCTAATGCGTATTGCCAGGTTATTATAAGAAGATGACTGCCTGAAACGAAGAACCAGGGGTATTTGGGGCATCAGTAGAGGTAATGGTCTAAGACAGAGAAGACCTTTCCCCCAAAGCTTCCCTTGCCTTTGAAATTCACTGATTGTTCTCCTTCACATCACTGGCCCTAACACACAGATCATTAATTCTTTGAGAACCATTTCAGCTGTTGTCATTGGGTGGGGGAGAGTGCTGAATATCTTTCCTGTCACAACTCTGCCAAGTGGTCACTGCACCCCTCCATGAGTGGAACATACAGGACCTTTAGAAAATAAACCATTTTCGTTGCTCCAACTTGAAGAAGGCAAGAGAGATGAGGATTTCCATTTCACAAGCCTGTTGACCAAACTCCCATGTACTATGGGATCGAATGCCAAGGGAATTCAGAATAAACACCAGTTCTCAAACTTTAATAATGAACCCCAAACTTTTACTTTTATGAAACACATTTGTAGGAGATTTTTCTTCATTTAAGCAGCAAAATAAGGTGTTGTAATGCTTTTCTTTGAATGGACAGAGCTATTTTTTCCTAGAGGCATATGTTACTACCATTATAATTATTATAGCTGCTACAGTGATCTTTATATTTATTGGCAACATCTGGAGTGTTTTTCTTTTGCCATGGGCAGTGCTAAGTCATGTAATTACATTATCTTGCTTTTGCTTTATCTGATGTAAGCCATATAGTCAGAGACTGTCTATATTGTTACCACCGTATGCAGAGACCCTGGAAGAGAGTTATTCCCATTCACTATTCAACGAATGAGACCCCATCAGAGTCCTTATGCATTTTGTTCTCTGACACTCTTCATGCCATTTTTGCTACTCTTATTTATTTTAAATATCTAAGCCTACATGTCACTTCTTTTGAAAGCTACTCCCTGATTTCTCATTCCAATACAAGTTCTCCCATTATAATCTCTGGGCTTTCTCTTATAGTCCTTATTATAAGTAGTCATATTAAGCCTTGGCTAATGTTTCTTTTTCCTTAGGCACTATTAAGCAAAGAGCTGTCCTATTATGATTTTTCTTTTTTCTTTTTTTTCCCTCATAACTAACTCAGTCTCTGGAACAGAGAAGGAGGTTAGTAAATACTTGCTGAATAAATCCATGGGGTAGATCATAGTAGCCCCATTTTATTAATAATGAATCAAAGACTCAACTAAATGACTGGGGAACATGTAAGAACTAGAGTTTAAAAACTCAGGGTACTAACCCAGTTAGAACCTTACATCTATTGCTAATTATGGCTAGATGTCGACATATTTCATTTCTTAGCCTTGCCACAACACTCCCAAGTAGATTTTTATTATTCCCATTTGAGTAAAGAATTTGAGATATTTTGGGGCCCATTGACCATCATAGGCTCATGAGAGTGGGGAGTGATAGAACCTGGAAAACATTTGACCCCTCAGCCCATGTTATCTCTAGTGTGACATGATGCCTATCACACTGTGCAAATTTGTGCACACATGTGAAGTACACACCTATGTGCACATGTATACATTTAAGTTTCAGTCTGGAAGCTTGCCAGAACTCAGCTCAGCACATCTTCTCTCTCCACACACCTGATAAGGGCAGTAGATTAACACAGGAGAGTAATTCTGCCATATGTTTCAGTCCCAATTGCTTTTTCTAGACCATATGGCTATTTAAAGAGTCACTTGAAAATATTACAGGATACTTGAGAACAATAATTAAAACTCATAGATCACAGGTTAATTAATCCCTAGCTTCACTTCACCTGGCCACGGAAGCTTTCAACTCCCATGAATGACCTGCAAATCACAGGCCAAGTAAACAGATGCTAGACAGGCTTGCCCAGCTGAGTAGTAATCCTGCTAACCTGCACTATATGCAGAACAGTTTAGGTGATGGAAGGCACTTTGATATCCATAATCAAAAAAAAAAAATTTGAACAGCTACATAGGGTTGGCCAAGTAGGTATTAATATCTTTTGTTTATTTGATTTAATTTGGTGACATTTAATGACATTTTAATAAATGCCAGTGTTTTTTGCTAAGAACTTTATTTTTCCTATATTATTTGGTCCTCATATCTCTGAAAACTCTGTTCTTATTTAATAGATGAAAAAAATGAGCTTAAGAGATGTCCACACCTTGCAGAGTCATCTGGCTGAGAATGTCCAGAGCTAGAACCATTGCCACAGCACCCTCATGATATATTTTTCTTTTATTGACAAGTGCTGTCTAATAGCACAGAGCCTCATGAACACTTGCACAAATTGCTTTAATTCATTTAGTTCTCCCTAATTGGAATAAGATCTATTCCATGCTTGTATAGTTATACCAAAACGAATTCTGCTGTCATGTAATAACTGAAAAGAACTGATAAAATTTTAAAATATATAAATATGAGTAAAAGAAGATTAGAGTATTACTATGGAATACTCAAACCTCCAAAAGTATATTTCATATTTTCAAATCCATAAATACATGTTAAAGAAGAAAACAAATTTAAAAAAATAATAAGAACCCTATGAAATATGTACTGTCCCCTCTTCGTGGATGAAAAAATTATGGCTCAGAGAAGTCAGGTAACTAGTCCAAGTATGTTTTAGTCAGTATTTTTTTTTTGTCAGTGTGATCAAAGGACCTAACAAAGTAGTTAAAGGGTGAGAAGTTTATTTTGTGTTGTCTTTTTTTTTTTTTTTTTTGGTACTAGAGATGGAACCCAGGAGCACTTAATCACCAAACCACATCCCAAGCTCTTTTTTGATTTTATTAGAAACAGGGTTTCACTGAGTTGCTTAGGGCCTCACTAAGTTGCTGAGGCTGGGTTTGAACTCAGGATCCTCCTGCCTCAGCCTCCTGACTTGCTGGGATTACAGGCATGTGCCACTGTGTCCAGGGAAAATTTATTTTGGAGCTCACAGTTTGTCTCAGTCCATAGATGGCCACTTCCATGGTTTGGGGCTCAAGTGAAACAAAACATCATGGTGGAGAATGTGGCAGAGAAAAACAACTCAGGCTATGACAATCAGTAAGCAGTGAACTCTGCTTACCAGGGATGAAATATAAACCCCAAAGGCACACCCCCAGTGGCCTACCTCCTCCAGCCATCTCATATCTGCTACACTTACCATGAGGTTCATCCATATCAGTGAATCAATAGACTAATTATGTTAAAACTCTCATAACACAATCATTTCTTTTTTTATTTTATTATCTTTTAACTACATGACAGCAGTGGAATGCCTTACAATCCTTATTACACATATAGAGCACAATTTTTCATATCTCTCTATATAAAAATGTTCACATCAATGTATGCCATTATACAGGTACTTTTTTTGCATTACAATTCTTAATACACATAGATACCACAGTCTATCATATCTCTGTATATAAGGTATGTTGACACCCAAATCAAGTCTTCATACATGTACTTTGTATAATGATGACCATCACATTCCACTACCCTTGCTAATCCCCTTCCCCCTTCCTTTCCCTCCCACCCCTCTTCCCTATCTAGAATTCATCTAATCCGCCCATGCTCTTCCTCCCTACCCCACTATGAGTCACCCCCCTTATATCAGAGAAAACATTCAGCATTTGTTTTTTTTTTTGGGGGGGGGGGAATGGCTGACCTCACTTAGCATTCTCTTCTCCAACACCATCCATTTACCTGCAAATGCCATGATTTTGTTGTTTTTTAGTGCTGAGTAATATTCCATGGTGTATAAATGCCACATTTTTTTTATGTATTCATCCAATGAAGGGCATCTAGGTTGACTCCACAGTTTAGCTATTGTGAATTGTGCTGCTATAAACATTGATGTGGCTGTGTCCCTGTAGTATGCTGTTTTTAAGACCTTTGGGTATAGTCCAAGAAGAGGAATAACTGGTCAAATGGTGGTTCCATTCCTAGATTTCCAAGGAATCTCCATACTGCTTTCCATATTGGCTGCACCAATTTGTAGTCCCACCAGCAGTGTACGAGTGTACCTTTTTCCCCCACATTCTCACCAACACTTGTTGTTGTTTGTCTTCATAATAGCTGCCATTCTGACTGGAGTGAGATGGTATCTTAGAGTAGTTTTGATTTGCATTTCTCTGATTGCTAGAGATGATGAGCATTTTTTCATATATTTGTGGATTGATTTTATATCCTATTCTGAGAAGTATCTGTTCAGGTCCTTTGCCCATTTATTTATTGGGTTATCTGTGTGTTTTTTTTTTTTTTTTTTTGTGCTTAGCTTCTTGAGTTCTTTATATACCCTAGAGATTAGTGCTGTCTCTGATATGTGAGGGGTAAAAATTTGCTCCCAGGATGTAGGCTTTCTGTTCACCTCACAGATTGTTTCTTTTGCTGAGAAAAAAAAAAACTTTTTAGTTTGAATCCATCCCATTTAGCTAAAGCAATTCTAAGCAGGAAGAGCAAAGCAGGTGATATCACTATACCAGACCTTAAACTGTGCTACAAAGCAATAGTAACAAAAACAGCATGGTATTGACACCAAAACAGTCTGATAGACCAATGGTACAGAATAGAGGACACAGAGACTAACCCCCAAAATTACAGTTATATTAGACAAAGGTGCCAAAAACATGCACTGGAGAAAAGATAGCATCTTCAACAAATGGTGCTGGGAAAACTGGAAATCCATATACAACAAAATGAAATTGAAACCCTATCTCTTACCAAGCAAAAAACTTAACTCAAAGTGGATCAAGGACCTAGGAATTAAACCAGAGACCCTGCACCTAATAGAAGAAAAAGTAGGCCCTAATCTTTATCATGTGGGATTAGGCTCCAACTTCCTTAATAAAACTCCTATAGCACAAGAATTAAAAACACAATCATTTCACTTCTGAAAATCCTTTCACTAATGAACAGATGAGCTTTTAGAACACCTCATAGCTAAACCCTAACAACAGAGTTCATACAGCTAATGAGTGGCAGACATAGGACTTGAACTTGAATATCACAGTCCTCAAAGCCTAGACTCTTAACTACCTTATCCATTGTATCCATAGGCTAATTGTGACCCTTGATTTGCTGTTTGTGGTGATTTATCATCATTCTGTCTGTAGTATAGGCATAATTTAAAATACTTTCCCTTGTTAAAGTTACTAATATGAATGAAGAAGCACTGACTCCTGAGTGGTAGGAGTTTTCCCTTTCCATGCAGTGGACTGGGTAAGAGATGGACATTTAAGAAGTTTCTAGGGGCATGACCTTCCATCTAACCAAAGGATTTCCAGTGACTGCTGGGCGGGAATGATCATCAGAATACACGGTGGACCTTCTCATCTGTTTTTCCAGGACTGACCATAATTTGAGGTGAGTGAAAGTGGTGGTCAAACAGAAGTAGTGTCCTATGGTGGATAGCAAGGACAAAATGTCAGTAATTGAAGACCAGCATCTGATGGCAAATAAGGAAGACATCCTTCCTATTTTAAGATTTGGTATGAGCTGGCAGAGAGCATATCAGATTTCAGTATTCCCACAGCATGTTGATAAAAAAGAACATGATGATAGGGGTTGTGAGAAACCTGGTTCTAGACTTAGTTTACACTTTACCCTTTAGCTCTTTAATTTCCTTACCTGTAAGTACGGAAGAGACCTTAATAATTTTATGTGGGGAAAATTATTTCTGATAATAATCCTTATGCAACCAGGGTTGAGTAAGAATCAATCTCATGCCTTGAGCCACATGTCCAATTCTGGAGATAGACCATGGTGGAAATCTATAGACTTGTGTGCACTAAGTATGCTTTCCACTAGAGTTCACCCCAAAAGAACTTGAGTATTCCAACAGTGGAATCTACGTGAGTGCTTTGAAATCTTAAAGTGGAGTCTGGGAAACTTTTTCTGTAAAAGGCCAGATAGTCTATATTTTAGGTATTGTTGGCTAGTGGTCTCCTCCTCACCCATTTACCTTTGCTGTTTTAGTTCAAAAGCAGTCACATCGTATGTAAATGAGCAAAATGTCTTTAAATTCTTATGAGCCCTTATCTAAAGTACTGTATGAAGATATGATGCCAGTGTTTTATTTTATCATCTTTATGCAAGGATCTTAGTTTAGATGCTTCTTTACTTGGAATATTCTGTCCCTCTTAGCCCTCTCTGGCTATGACTTTCCCGAACACTTCCACCTTCCTGTCCCATGAAACTGGGAGCCTGGTTTTCATATTCGTAGCATTGATTGAGCTGACTTGATTTGGAAGATTCCACTTTCAGATATTTGCATGGCAGGCTCTCCAGACCTCAGCTCATATAACACCTTATCCAAATAGTCCATCGCATCGTAAACACTGCATCTCTTTTAATTTATTTACAAATCTTATTGATTGGAAAATATTGATCTCACCTGATTACTCGCTTCATTGTGGTACCTGGCACATATCAATGGTCCAGCTGATGTCAGGGTTTATCTTCTTTCTACTAAAATGAAAGGAGTAGCTGGCTCTGTGGGCTCCAGCATTGAACAGTTTGTATAATAAATATCTGCTAAGACAATGGATGCATTGAGTGAATGGGCTGTACAAGCCATGTGTCAAAATATATATTTTTTCTCTTATTACATCCTTATAATACCTCTCTGAGGTGGATCCCACTATAAACAGATGGGGAAACTGAGGCTCTGGTAGGGAAATACACAGTTACAGCAACAGGGCCAAGATTCAGACTTTGACCTCTCTGGATCTAAAGCCTAGATTTCTCAACCTTTTGTTGTCTTGCCACAGAGGTATATGGTCCTTTCTTGGTCAGAATCACCCAATTTCTTATTTCTTTCTGGACACATTTTGTTTGCCCTATTGGGGGATGTGATTCCTGAAGGTGGAGGCCATGTGTCATTTCTTTTTTATGACTCACAGTCTGCCTGGCATTATGCTTAGCACTGAGTAGAAGATTAATATCATTATTTTGTGCATTGCTGACTGGCACAAAGAAGTTATTTCCTGTGTGTGTTGGTGCCACACAGAGTTTATATCTTTTTCTGAATGGAGATGCCTATATTACCTATAGTTCTATTATAATACAATTTCCTCATCCTTAGGGACTTAATGCATTTTGAGTGCAATGGATGCATTGAGTGAATGGTCTAATGTACCTAAAATACAAGGAATTGACATCTCTGAATAGAGGAGCTATGGGTGATACCTAAAAAATTTGAAGGGAATAAGGCCTCAGATTTAATTTACCTGATTGCTATAAGTATCTTGGGACAGGCTGCTGAAAAGAGGAGAAGCAGCTTACACTGTGCAATAGTGGGTAAAGGAAGCTGTATTTTTATGTGCCATGGTGCTTCTGACCAAGAAAGAAAATGGACATCTGGTGCTTCTCCCTGAAGGTCCCTGGATAGGTTCCCACTGTCCAAGGAGCTGACAGAATAAGGGTTCTCAGGCAGCAGGGGGGCCTCTTTGCACAGGTTCTTAAAATGCTCTGTGGAATTTATGATGAGGGGAAAGAACAGGATGGTGCAGGTGCAAGGAGATGAAGCCCTGCCACCCAGTTGTCATTAAACGTCCATCCCGATGTGCTGATGACAGTTCACCCTTTTAGTTTTACGCTTTCTTACCTTTCAGATGTGAACTTGTGCCTCCAAAAAACCTCTCAAAGTGCTGCTCCATCTTTCTGCCAAGGCTCCATTAAACAGAGCATTTGCTCATGGATTTTTAGTATATTCCTACAAACAACAAGTGCTCCTATAACACAGCCACTTGCTCACTGGGTTCAGTCTCAGGAACGGCTTTTATCTGCTTTTGTTCAGTAGCTGTTCTACTTCTGTACTGTAGGTGAGGCTTTGTATTTATTGCTAAGAGTTAATATATATTACATATAACTTTTGTATATAATTATTGTTGCAATAGTAACAAAAGCAAGTAACATATTTGAGCACATTTTGTGGACTAGGAGGCTGTTTTGGGTGATTAGAATGCATTGTCTCCTGTAATTCTCATATGAAGTATGAAGTAGGTAATTATCAAGTTTATTTCACAGATGGAGAAAGTGAGGCACAGATACATGATTCATGATCTGGAAAAGTTGCCTATCAAATGGGTAGATAGTGCAAGGGCATCCATCTTCATATACAAACCTGAGGTAACAGAGGTCATTTCCAAGCCTTTGCAGAGTTGCAACACACACAGCAGGTGTGGCACCCTTGTCCCCTCCCAAATACTGTTTAAGAAACTTTCTATAAAACTTTTCTTATAACCACAATAACTGATCTGTTTCCATGAGATGTAGCTTACTGTTTGTTACCAAAAAACATGAGATGTAGAAAAAAGCCTTTCTAAAGGGCACATAAAAATAACTCAGCATTTGACATTCCAGCAAAAAAATATCAATTCAGAAAATATGCTACATCAGGATTGTAGCAATGCCTAAAACAAGAGCCTGCTCTTAAAAGGGGGGAATAGATAATATTTAAAAGAAAAAAAAGAAACACTTGAATATACCCTATCATCAGAGAAGATGTGCTGCATAAATAATTTAGTACAGGGACAGAAGAGTGGGAAAAGAAGTTTCCATTTTAAACAGAGTGGCCAGGGAGATGTATTTGATAAGATTTGGATAAATCCCTGGTTGAAGTGAGAAGGAAGATGTGAATTCCTGAGATAGCATCTCAGACAAAGCAACAGACAGAGTAATCCTTTTAAAGAATGTTAGATTATGTTTTCCCTATGCTTCAAATGCTCTCCTGTCTTCCATTGTAGTAGAAAACACCCAAAGTCCTAATCTCTATTAAAGGACCTGGAAATTTGGTCTCTGGTATTTCTGTGTTCCTCCCTTCTCTTCATTTCTAGGACTCAATGCTCCTGTTTACAAATACCCCTGCCCCAAGAGCTTTGTCCTTTTTTGGTGTTGTTAGATATGTTTTAGTTATTTAGGTAGAGATAATAATTCATCTTCTGACTCTAAGCCTTCTGTAAATCTTTGAAAACAGATAGATGGACAAATTTGCCACAGTGTGTTCCAAGCTAAGCAGCAACAGTCCCAAATCTTGATAAGTGGCACTCTTCCTCCTTGGCCATGTTTGTTGTACACCTGCTAGCCACTGAACATGGGAAGAACGAATGAGTGGATTGGCATTATATAGTTACCTAGTGCCATAAATGGAAGTCTGGTAATTTGGAAGCAGTATTTATTTAAAAACAAAACTTTAGTATCACAATACCTTCTAGTACCTGTGAAAACAGAATCAATAGATGATATTTTATGAATGTGCCTTCTGATATTGTTGTTGTTAGTAGAAATTAACTTCAAATAGCACAGTGAATCACGTGTTTACATTTCTGATCAAGAACATTGTTTAACGAATTAGTAAACCCTTCCAAGATGGCACCCACTGATCCCCATTTACTGGTCTCTCTTCCCTTGTACAGTTCTATCACACAGTAAATCAAAGCTGTGACCAAAGGAATATTATTGTCTAACCCATGATTAGTGTAGGATGGTGTATTATTTCTGAGCTTAGCAATAGAAGGCATTGAGCTTGTACCTCTTGGACATCTTATATCACTTGGACATTTGGGTAGCCCTGTGGAGATGCCCACATGGAAAAGAACTGAGGTTTTCCAACAGCCAGCACCAATCTGAAGCCAGGTGAATGAGCCACCTTGGAAGATAATTCTGTCCACTGAAGCCTGCAAAACTTGGCTGACATCTGACTGTAGCCCTGTGAGAGAGACTCAAGCCTGAATTGTTCAACCAAATCACACCTGAATTTATGACCCACAGAACCTCTAAGAGAAAGTAAGTGTTTGAAGCACTAAGTTTTGGAGGAATTTGCCATGTAGTGGTAGATAATTCAGCATCACTAATGCCTTACAGTCAAACCCCTCTTTTTTTTTAATAAAATCCAAACTCTTTGCAATGATCACAAGACCCTCATCATCTGTATCCTGCCAACCTCTCAAACCCATGTCTTGATACAATTGATGGAGGAAATAGGGTTCAGTGTCTATGGTATCTTAGATCTGGATTGATAAGGGTAGGATTCTTCCCCAGGGTAACCAACTGTTCTTGTTAGTCTAGGTTGGGGAAGGTTTCTGAGATGTGGGGGTTTTCCTGTTAAAACTGGAAATGCTCTAGGAAAATAAGGATGAGTTGTTCACCCTATTCCTAAAGAAAATCGGGAAGAACCTGGGTGCTAAGGATGAATAAAGAAATAAGGGGAGTCTTCGTATTAGGAAAAGTCAGAGCAAAGGGGCAGAGTAGGAGTATGGGAAGTAAAAAGCTTCCCTTGAGTTAAATGCTATTTCTGCAGCACTAACAGGAAGTAAGTGTGCCATGTGACTTTTCCCATACAACCTCTTGCTATAACCCTTGCTGGGGGCACTGATGAAGCTGCACCAATATTGTGTCTTTTTCTTAACATGCCAGGTTCTCTTTTAACTCAGGAAGGACGTTTGCCCTTGCTGTCCCCTTTGCCAAGAACACCCTTGACCCAAATACTTAAATGTGTCTCTTTTCTTAAGTATCTCTGCCCAAGACAGGGTCTTTCTGATCCTGTCAAAAAGAGCCTCACGTGTTCTGCCTCTGTCACTTTTTTGTCCTTACAATATACCCATCAGCAAGTCTCATGTGTGTTTGTGTGTGTCTGTGTGTGTGCCCTGCTTCATGGGACACATTCCTGTTCTGTTGGTTCATCACTGTAACTCTCTTCCGAAAGCAGTGCTGTGAAATACGAAATGTGTTGCTAATGTGAGTGAATAATGAACGGATGTACTTAGGGTCTAATGGGTGATAGACTTGATGTCGGGTCTCATTATTCCCAGATGAAATGCCAGATCCTCAGCCTAGTGAGAGTAGCCCTTCCTAGGTACCTGCAGGGCACCTGATAGGTCTTTATAATGCCTAGAATGTTACCAATAACCTGATTCGATCATTTTTCTTGCTACCTGCAAGCTTCACAAGAATAGAGAACCTTGGGTCTCAGATGTGATTGTAGAGGACTCAACAGAAAGTAATCTCTCAGTTCATCTTCAGCATAAAGCATATCCAAAAGTTTGGCAGTGGGGGGATTGAAAAGGCTGAAAAGAAGAAAAGACATAAGGAAGATTTCTGAATTTTCACCATCATAGAATTGCATTGGTATGGTTCCTAACAATCGGGTCCAACACCCCAGTTAGTTTACCAAACCCCCCTTGCTGTAGGCATCCTTTATCAGTGTAATCCCACAGCCACAACATTGGAGCCCCACCCTCAGTTCTGCTGTGATAGTTACCTCTTTCTTCTCTCTGCCTTGGGGAAATAGGCTGTGTTTACCTATTGCCAATGCAAAGCTGAGCAGATGGTAAATGTCCTGTGTTCTGCCAACAAGAGTTAGGAGGAATAACTAGAATTCATTTGCTTGAGACAAACTCTAGCCAGGGATTTAACTAAGAGTTGGCAAAGGTAAGCTGTTAGCTTATGATTGATTTCTCAGTTCCCAGGAAAGGATGAAATCTGTCTAGTGGTCCTTGCTATTATCCCAAATCACGGAGAAGATTCTCAATTAGAATTCTCATCACGTTTCCCCATTAATCAATAACCACCTTTTCTCTCGATGACCTATCTTTTGATGCTCTTTCCTATCTGAACCTGTACTTTTCTGCTATAGTTATTTCAAGTGATCTTTCAGGGACCTTTTTTTTTTTTTTAAATCAGGAGTCATAGACAGAATCACATAAGAAACCTTATGGGCCATCATGCTCTGTGATTCCCAAAGGCCAGCTGGCTCATGATTTAGTGTCTGTCTGGCTTTTTGAGAAAAACAGATACTAAGGTCTGCTCCTTGGAGATTCTGATTTAGGAATTTGGGGGCTCACTGTCATCTGTTATTAAAACCTCTTCAGGTCATTAATTCCAGCCCAGGTAGACTCAGGAACCATTGGATTTGCATCTGTTCCCTAATTCATTCTTGAGTCTAGCCCCAAAGCATCCTGACAGTACACAATCAGCCTCTGTTTGAACACCAAACCATTTTAAATAGTGCTCTTGCAAACTTGCCCCAGCTAATTTAGTCACTCCTGATTATGGTTCGCTTTTTGTTAATATCCATAACATCCACTGGCTTTATGATTTAGACGTAAGTGAGGGTTTGCACATTTCTTCCTCCATGATATTACAACCATATTTTTAGGCAATCAGTAAACAATTCACACATATCACAAATACAAGCAAGTGGACATACAAATAATCATGAAGTGTTTTTTTTTTTTAAATGATTTTTCAGGCACCCAAAATGTCCCCTAGAGAAAGACAAGACTGAGTCATGGGAATCTCTGAACTGGTTGGAGTCAAGTGAAGCAGATCCTCTGCATTGGTATCTTAAGTGAGACACTGATCGTAGCCCTCAGCAGCACGCTGAAGGACATCTATTTCCAGGCTGGCTGTATTACCATCTCTCTTCATACAGGGTATTTCTGGTCTCTCTTACGGTAATTAAACATCTCATTTTGATTAAAGATGCAGGTCACCAAACCCTGTGTGAACTTTTGATTAGTCTTTCAAGCATGTATCCTTAAGCATGCATTCTCAATTAAAATACTGAAAATGTTAACGAGCTGTTCTCAGGTTATAAATGAAAACTAACTGACACTGGCATGTATAAATCAGACTACCCTGAAGTATTTTAAGGTAAATTATAGACACTGAAACCAATGGAGACTTGGGGAGATAATACATTAGGTCTTTGTTGACAAAAAATGTTGGAGAACATTTAATAAGAGCATGCCAAACATTTGTACTTAAAAATACCAAAAGTGGTAAAAACCAGAGCAATTACTTCTGCATAATATTGCCAAAACTTGCTGTTCTTCTAAAGTTCGATAAATCTAAGGTTTTCTTTTCCTACATCTTTTTTTTTAAGTAGTAGTTTCAAGAAGATCTTTGTCTCTCTGACCCTAATTTTATTCACCCAGGAAATAAAAGAGATTACACTAGATCATTTATGTTTCCTCATTTAAGAGGTGAGGGGCAGTTACCCATTTTTTATAAACTCAAATGCACACACAGACACACAAATCAATTAATTATGAAGGTCCAAATCAATTGAATGAATGGGCCTAAAATTAGAGAGTAACTGAATTGGATATATAAAACATAATCTGTTGAATAAAACAATTTGATTAAATTCAAAACAATTATAAATTTATGTTCATTTGGTTAAGGTAATAAATTAAAAAATAAAATTATATAAAATTCTTACACATACACATAATCCAATCTATTGAGTTAAGAAACAGAATGCATACATATGAAAACAGAATATATATATACACACATACATGTGTACACACATATGTTTCTATGTTTGATATCTTCCCAACAGAAGAAACCAGTGTATTTTCTAGTTCCAACTCAAGCTGTTGTCGTCCTGAGATTCTGACTGACACCAATTATAGTTTTCCTCATACATATGAACTAGACAAAGGTGTGAACTTCATATATGGGAATATTATTTAGTGGTAAAGAAAACATGTCTAAATGTCAAATTAACTATTGATTTGAGTCCCAGATCTGTGGTTCACTCCCTGTGATATTGGACAAGCCACTTAACTACTCTGAGTTTTGGTTTCTCTTTCTAACGATTGGGAATGAAAATAATGCCTACTAACTTGTTGTGATAATGAAATAAGTTGCTAAAATGTTTATTACAGTGCTTAACACACAGTAAATAATCAGTTCGTGTTGGTGTTGTTTCTTTGTTTTCCTGCCCCCTCCAAGACAGTGTAATACTATATAGATGTGTGTATATATGTATATATATATATATATATATATATATATATATATATACTATATTTATACATACATATATATTTAATATATATATGTTATATATAATAATAATATATATTATTTTTAGCAGCTTTATTAAGATAATTCCTATACCATAAAATTCACCTATTTAATGTATAAAACCCACTGGTGCTTAATATCTCAACAGATATGTACAACTATTGCTAGAGTCAGTTTTAGAATATTTTTATTACCCAATAAAGAAACCACACACTGCAAACCTATTTCTTTTTGGTGATGAATATGAAACTGAGATTTATGGTATATCATTGATTAGTTACATCAGGATCTGTTCAATGAGTAGATTCCCCATGAAAGGCCATTTTGTCAGTAGCTGTGGTTGATGGATCACTTATGGATTGATTCTCAGATATCCACAAACAAGTGAATATAGACATGGCCCTTAGCTTTTAACTGTATTTTTTTTTTAATACCTGTAATACGTGGTCACCTGTCTGTTGGTTTAAGAGGTCTTAGGATAAAAACTCCACAGAAATGGCTCTTTAGCACCTGGTTGCATAGGCAAAAAAATCTCCATGTGAAAGATTTTTCCCTCTCCTACCAGAGCATGGAATGTTCTATTCTTTTGAAGAGTTTCTCAACATGGCAAAGGTTTCAGGCCAAACCCCTGTAACTACCAACTCAAACCACAAAAGCAGACTGGGCAGATCCTGTTTAAGCTATGTAGTGAAAACAAACAAAATTTAAGATACAAGGAGAAAAAATTCACATCAATTAAATTCAGCAGTTTTTTTTGTTGTTGTTTTGTTTTGTTTTTTGTTTTTGTTTTTGGAGAAACATATTTGGATTTAAACCTTGTTTATTGATATAATATTAGTAATAACACTGGTGGTGTCCAAAAAGATTCTAAATTCTTTACATAATGATATTTCATTTAATCCTCCCAGCACCCTGAGATTTGTAACAATTGTTGATAATTTACAACTGAGGAACCTAAAATATAAAGGACTTAAAATATTCAAGCATGTGTAGCTAATAAGTAGCAGAACCCAGATTTGAAACCTAATCTGATTTTAGGGCTTATGTCCTTATACAATATTTATTGCTTCTTTCTTGCTTGTATACATAGTTTCTCGGCAGTTTTTTTTTTTTTTCTTTCGAAATGTCACTATTTCTCTCTCATGAAGAGACAATTTCTACAGTGTCTACCTTACTAGAAGAAAAATTAAAACTTGATGACTGTAAATATTTATCTAAATGGAAAAGGTTATCCTTTAATCCTCTCTCCTTAAAGAATATCCTTTCAAGCTGGGCTTAATAAAACCTTCTTTTACTATCTAGGTCAAGGTCAATTGCTGAACAAGTTGTCTTGTCAGAAGCAGAGTTTTTCAGAAATCCCTAAGACTGCAGTACATCATTGCCAAGAGACATTTTCCTAGTGAATGAATTCGGTTCATTAATGCTACATTGCCCATAGCTTTCATGCCCACTGAGTCAGTCAGAACTGCCTTACTTAAAAATGACAGAATCACAACTCAAAATTACTTACAAAAATAAAAAGGAAATTTTCTGTCTCATATAAATGAAAAATCCCCAGAATAGCTTCAGGTACAAGTGGATTCAGGGTTAAATGCTATGGTTAGCAATCTTTCTCTGTCCTTCTGTTATTTGTCTTTCTTTTGTGTTGAATTTATTGCCAAATAAAATCTTAATGTAGTAAAATCATGTCTCGCATGCTACCCCACTGGGAAAGAACACATACCTTTCTGGGCACTTCTAGAAAAGTCTCAAACAGATACAAAAATAAGCCTTATCATTGATTTGATTGACTAGTTCAGGGATGGACCTAATTCGATGAAATCAGTGCTATGATGAACCAGGGCTCTCACTTTGTGCACGTTCATGTTTCATGTCCACTCCTGGAGCTAATGTCTGGAGTCAGTCCTACTCAAACTACATTGACTGATGAGGAGGGAAAAATATTTTTCCAAAGGAGAACTAAAGAATTATGATCAGCGGAAGGGTACCAGATGTTGTACAGTGTCAGGGATGAAAAGTTTGCTTCACCTATTTATATTCTGTGCTTGTGGGTCTGTGAATTAAACTGAAAACAGACTAACAAAAGAAAAAGAAGGGTGTTGATATGCTTATAGGCGTTAACAAAAGGAGCAGCTCAGAAAGGGTTGAAGTTAAAGGCTTAGTAAGTAACAGTAAAAAAAAAAAAAAAAAAAAAAAAAAAAAAAACTGAGGGAGACCTCTCTGGAAAGAACAGATGGGTATGAAGAGGAAAAAGAGATAAATTTGGGTTATTGTTTCATAATAGGTTCTGAGTGGTGTACAAATGTGAGTGATCTCCATCTTCTCCATGGCCATCAAACTTCCCTAAAGGGGGGATTTGGAGTAGATTTACTCTTGATAAGAGTTCCTTCTTGGAAAAAAAGCCAGCATGAAATGAAAATTCACACAGCCTATTTGCCAGAATTTTCTGCTTTTGATCAGATAAGAGAAGCTCCAAGGAGGCTTATTTTTTTTGTATCTGTTGTGAAGAGTCTTCATCTTAAAATAATTTTCATACCAACTGTGGGGTTTTATGTGGGTCCCCACAACAGGCAAGTGCAAAACATTTTCTTGCTTGACTTGAGTCATTCCTACTTTGGGGTGAGGAATTCTGATATTTCAAATGACAGGATTCAGAGTCCTCTTATTAATCTGGGTATTCTCTGAGTGGCCAAGATGTTGAATGTACTGTAGACCAAGTGAGAAAGAGATGGAGAGAAATTCCGAAGCTAATGTCTAAGTGTGTAGGTTTATGGGGGAATTGTAATTAATAACTTATTCAGATATTAATACTCTTGCAGTGAAGGATGTAAAAGGTGAGGGCTCCTTTTGGTTTTTATGAATTGATGGGTATGAAAAAGTAGGAAGACAAAATTAGAGTGGACATAAGGTACAGCTCTCTGTTTCATGTAATTCACCCATGTTAAAGAGAGCTGTGACTAGGGGGGGCCATAATTATTTAAATTAAAATTATGGAGCATTTACTATGTATCAGGCAGTCTTCTAAAATTCAAGTTCTAACTCATTTACTTCTCACAGGAATGCTGAGAGGTAGGTAGTATTATTATCCACTTTTTCCATGAAAGGAAACTGAGTTTAGACAGGTTAAATGACTTGTCACAAGTCACTGAAGTACTAAGTGGTAAAGTCAGAAATGGGACTCAGGCAGTCTGTGCTTTTCATCAATATACTAGTATGGGGGGGGGGGTTCAGTAGACAATTGAAAGATAAAATTCAATAAATCTATAAACTAGAAGAGAAGGCAAAGAGTTTAAAATAAGAGAACAGAATGAAAGAATCATAACAGGGCAAGGTGGTGCATGCCTGTAATCCCAACTACTCAGGAGCCTGGGTCCTGAAAATTGCAAATTCAAGGCCAATCTTATGCAACTCAGCCAGACCCAGACCCTGCCTCACAACTAAATTGTTTATGTAGCTCAATGAAAAAGCAACCCTGGGTTCAATCCTCAGTACTAAAATAATAATAATGACTCATTCTTGGATGACCACCATTCCAAAGGGAAAGATTCCTAAACCTGGATGCTCTTAAGGCTTCTAGAGTGAGAGATCTGATCAAGCTATCTACATAACCAGAGCTCAAAGTACTTGGGAAGGGGGAGGAAGATCACAAACATAAACAGTAAAACCAGGTGTTAAGATAAAATTAGAATGAAATTTTTAAAAGTTTGAGGGGAAATTAATTTCAACCTAGATTTCTATGCAGGACTAAATGATTAATGAAGCCTGAAAGTGCAGATGCAAAGCTGTACCAGGAATTTAACAGGACACCCTTTCTCAGAAAAGGTGGAGGAGTTCTTCTATGCAACAGGTAGCAAGCCAGAAGGAGGACCATGGTTTAAGGGAAGAGGACATACAGCACAGAAGTGAAATAAAGAATCTTTGAGAAAGGAATGTCCTAGGATAAGAACTGTTCCACATTCCTGGAGAGAAGCAATTTATGTAGAAGCAGGTATATGAACAGGTGTAGGTGGTAAGCTCCCAGAAGATGATGACACAGATAATTACCCATGCAGTTGACTGCACCGAAAGTGTGTTAATACAAAGTCGGGGAGTTTGAAAGATTTGATAATGTTAGGTGCACAGAGAGACAGCAAGAGAAAAAATAAGGCAATTATTAACTCCATGAAATACATAGAAAAATATAAAAGGAAATGTCAGTTTGTAATTCCTTAGCAAGAAAAATATCTGTACTTATTCAGATGAATATAAACTCTTACTTACCAGGATAGTTACATAACTAAGTAGAGGGAAGGCCTTGGAGACAGATGGGAGACTAGTGTCAGAGAGGTAGGTGCCAGATCCTCGCTTTCTTCTGCAGGATGACCTTAGATTTTGTCTATTTTTGGGAAATGACATTGCAGAGTAAATGTATTGTATGGAAATGGAATAACAAAAAGGGAGAGGGAATGGAACTTTCTGGGTAAAAAGGGGGTTGAGAAGATACTACTTTCAAAAGCTTTATAAGCTCTGTAGAGCTATTTTATATATTCCATACTATTAGCATCTATTGTTCTGAAAAAATATTACAGATCAGTAAATCATTTTTTCAGATCACAAAAATATACTTCCATAAAGCAGAAGGGATGGGGGGAGTCCAGATATTGTTGAAATAATTTCTCAGGGGGGTTTGGTAACATTTATAGACTATATAAATCTGAATGACCTATAGATTTGTAAAGCACTGCTTCTCAAACATCTCGGGTAGGATTGAGACCTGGGATGTTATGTTAGACGATTCAAAGGTTGGCTCCAGAGCTGGGGATATAGCTCAGTGGTAGCACACTTGCTTCGCAGATTTGAGGCCCTGGGTTCCATTTCTGGCACTGCAAGAAAAAAAAATAAAATAAAATAAGGCTCCAGGCTTATCTATAGAATTGATATTTTCACAGAGAATTAGTTTGTTTCTTGAAATATAAGAAAAGAAAAAGCAATATTTCTAAGATTGTATACATTACCTGATGTTAAGTTTCTGTGTGTAAAAAATAATAATAATTCTGCTCTATTAGTCAACTTGCTTGACCATTGTTTGCCTCATTTCATTAGTTATAAAATGAGTATTATAATAAAAAGTAATTGTGAACGTATTGTGAAGGTATTGTGAAGAATAAACAAGTCAATAAAATGAAGTACAATATATAGAAGGATGTCTGGCCCATAGTAAATATTCAACAAATATCAAATGAACTTCACAATATTAAAAGTGGGAAGTAGCTGGGAACATGTATTGGCAGAGACTCAGGAGGTTGAGGCAGGAGTTTCACAAGTTTGAAGCCAGCCTCAGCAACTTAGCAAAACCCTGTATCAAAATAAAATTCATAAATGGAAAATAAAAAGCTTGTGGGCGTAGCTCAGTGGTAGAGCACTTGCCTGGATAGTATGAGTGAAGCCCCAGGTAAGATTCCCAGTACTGCTGCTAAAAACAAACGAACAAACAAAAAAAGGGGAGGTGGGGTGGGATAGGGAATAGAGAGGCAGATTGATCTCAAGGTTTCTGAGCAGCCTCCTAGGAACTGGCACCCTTAGGGTGTTTTCACCCTTCATGCAGAGGTGTCTGAGCAGGCAGCTGTGCCAGCGCTTAGAGCCTTCTAGCAGCTCAGAGGCAGATTTAGGAGGTTCCACAGTTTTCTCCTTCCAGTTTCCAAGCTTTCTTCTTTCACAATAGGCTTTGCTCCTTAATCTACCTGGAAGGCCTTATTTTTTTTCTAGTTCCCAGGATTCACTGTGATTGGCAGCAGGTGGTATTAGATCAAAGGGAAGGAGCATAATCCCCTGGGGAAGTGTGCAAGGAAGGTTGACAGAATGAATGGCTTCTGCAGGTAGTGACTGTGAAGAGAAGGATTGAAGCCACTGGAAACAAGGGGCTGAAAGGTGAAAGCCTCCAGAAAGGAGGCTGGCATAATGCCAGGGTAAGGACCCCTGGGAGGCTTGGGTAAAAATGCAGAAAAGGGAGCTATATGTGATTCAAAAATCCACTGGAAAAGATATAAACTACTCAAATATAAAATACAAACTACTCAAATAACCATGGTAGGATATTAAAAGTGTTTACCCTCAATGAAGTACTCACTATGTCTCAGGCATTTGACTAATTCTGCCTCAGCTAATAAAAATCCTACAGTATAGCTCATGGAGTTTGTCACTGATATATAGCAAATGAGAAAACTGAGACCTGCCTACATTAGCATGTCTTAGGGTATATGGTCATTAATAGATAAGCAGGATCCAGCTCTGTTCTTTTGAGCCTGAAATTTTCATTTACAAGTTCATGTGCTCTCTGTCATGTAATAGTGATTCATAATAATAATAATAACAATAATAATTGTGTCTTGAGTTCTATTATGTGTCAGATGTTACACTAGGAATTCACTTTTACAAGTGCATGTGTGTGTATGTTTAATGAATAGCTAACATTTGTTTTTGATGAGGAAATATTTGAGTCAGAACAACGGTAGTCCCCAAAGAAGTGACCATAATCTTACTTGAGAAGACAATTAGCTATCATTTTAGTATAGTGTTCTTTTCTGTCTCTCCTTTGGTACACCACCCTGCCCCAACCTAACCTCTGTATGGCTCTCACTCTCTTAGGATTCATTAATTTATAAAATATGCATATAGGCATATATTCATGTTATAATATGTATATGCATGTATATAAATATATGCATATACATAACAGGTAATGTTTATTAAATACCTACTATGCACAAGATACTGTACTAAATTCTTGACATGGAAACACTCTTTCTTTAAAACCATTTTTTAAGGTAGATTTTGTTGTTTGCTGTTAATTAGCAGGAAACCTGAGGTAGTCACTTGTGGAAGACCTTAGCGATTGAGTGGCAAATTGGAATTTGAACTCACATAATTCTGAAGTTTTAGCTCCTAAGACTTACACCACTCCTCTTTAGATTTGCTGTCTTTTCACTGTCCCTCACACAGACATTCCTATGTATGGTCATCGGCATAAGATTCCCTCAATGGGACCCATGTCCTAATCCCTAGAATCTGTGACTGTGTTAGATGCGACAAGGGGAGGTTACAATTGTAGATAAAATTAAGGTTGTTAACCAGCTGGCTTAAAGGTAAATAGAGCATCATGCATCATCAGGGTAGGCCTGATATAATCACAGAAGTTCTTTTATGGAAGGGCAGAATCAGGGAGAGAGTGTGATATGATTAGTTTGATGGGCTTACTTGCTGTAGCACACAGGTATTCAATCACATGCTAGTCTAAGTGTTGCTGTGACAGTATTTTGTAAGTGTGGATATCATCTGCAAGTCGGTTGAGTTTAAGTAAAGGAGATTGTTCTCCATAGTCTGTAAGAACCTCAAACATCAGTTGAAAAGGCTTGGGAACATAACTGAAATTTCCCTTAGAAGGAGAAATTCTGCCTGTGGATGGCAGATTGAGCTCCTCTTTGCAGACTGCTGTCCTGTACATTTTTCAAAGCCAGCCCCCACCCTATGCATAAACCAAGTGCTTAGAATACATCTTCATATATCAGTATTTCTATGTAGTATATACCTACATACACTACATATGTATGTGAATTTGTATGTGTGTATGAATGTGTACATAGGTATGTATGTGGAAGATGCTCACCTGCTGCTTTGAAAATGGAGGAAGGAGTCAAGGAATGGAGGTGAACTCTAGAGGCTCCAGAGGCTAGAAAATTCAAGGAAGTAAATTCTTCCCTTGGGCCTCTAAACTAAATGCAGCCCTTGACTCTCCTAGTGTGGTTCCTTTTGAACTTTTGACCTCTATAAGATAATACAGTTATAACTACAAGATAATAATTATAAGATAATAAGCTTGTATTATTTTTAAGAAACTGAGTTGGTGAGTGTCGGTCCAGCAATAGTAATCTAGTAAGCCATGAAGTACTCCGGATCAGCCTCACTGCTACTCATGCTGTCAGCTCTGTTCTGCAAATAAAGAATGAGAAATTTGAAGGCAGGATGTGATATGGCACAGACCAGAGGATAACTGCCCTAGCAAGGCCATGAACCTCGCTGTGAGAAGTACAAGCCTGGGGTTGTCTTTCTCCACCAGACCTCACAGTTTTTGAAAAAAATTCTATGTGTCCTCAAGGACAGTTCTAGCTTTTATGAGTTAATAATAAAAATAATAATAATAGGAAGATAAATTAAGGAAAATAAAACTCTTTGGTTTTCTAGTTGGATCTATTCTTTGTCAGCAAGTAAAAGGCAAAACCTGATTCCCCATAGGGGAGACTGGAGTGATGCGTATAGAGCCTGTCACTATGAGTCACCATGGATGTCTCTCCAAGACTCTCCAGTTTGTGACACCAGCAACAACACAAAGCTTTGAAGAAGTACTGAGATTTGATGAAGACTCAGTATTTTCGATGATATTTCTAACACAGCAGACCCTGATTATGGGAAACTTTCCAAATCCCTTGGCTGGTGAGAGTTCTGGTAACTTCTCCTGTTCTACCCCCTGGAGAGCTTCTTCTGAAGGTGGTAATTGTTTTTATTTTTGAAAGACTGATGCATTTTACACTTGTTCATAGAAATTGCTTTAAATCTTAATAGATTCTATTTATAGTTTGCACTGTTATGACTACTGATGTATAACAGTTTCAGAAATTACACTTAGCCAGGCAAAGCCTGGCATGTAATTTTAAGTAGTAGTTTTAAGTTATGTCTTAAATTGATTCTCCATTTGAATCTGTGTTTTTAAAAATACAAAGTAATTGTCCCTGTACGGTTCTGTCTGAAGTGAGCTGTATATGAATATGTAGAGAGTGAAAACTATTATGGAACCTCATGTTGGTTTTCTTCTTACACATTCTTGTTTTTTGTAAAACTATTTTTTTTAGTTGTAAGTTGAACACTTATAGTTGCATTTATTTGTGGAGCAAAAAGTGATGCTATGATTTATGAATACTAAGTAAGATAATTAACCTAAGTAGCATACCCATCACCTCAAATGCCACTTTTGTGTTGAGAACATTTGAAATTTACTCTTAGCATTATTGAAATGTATGGTGCAATATTATTTACTATATTCACCAGGCCATGCAACAAACATATAAAACAATGAAACAAAACAAAACAAACAAAAAAAAACAACAACACTTATTCCTCCTAGGTGAGGCTTCATATCCATTGACCATCTATTTCTCCAGGTTCTCTAGTCCTCCAACTCCATAGTCACCACTCTACTCTCTGCTACTGTGAGTTTGTTTCAGATTCTCCATATACATGAGAACATGGGGTGCTTGTTCATTTATGGTGTTTCTGGCTTATTTCATTTATGGTGTTTCTCAATTCAGTCCATGTTGTTAAAAATGATAGGAGTGCTTACATTTTAACGGCAGAAAAGTGTGCCAGTGTGTACACACACAAATGCATGTGTGCCTGTGCACACGCACACAGACACACACATTCTCTTTCTCTCTGCATTATTTTTTTATCCATTTTTGTGTTGATGGACACTTACCTTAATGCCAGGATGTTGCTATTGTGAATAACACTGTAGCAAACACAGGAGTACAAACAGCTCCCAACACATTCATTTCAAATAGTTTGGGTGAATACCCTACCCACAAGTGGGATTGTGGATCTCAACTTTTAGTTTTTCTGAGGCACTTCCATGAAGTCATCCATAACAGGGTGCTAATGTCCATTCCCGTCTCCAGTGTTAAAGGGTTCCGTTTTCTCCACATCCTTGCCCGCATTTCTTTGGGTCTATCTTTTCAATAATAGCCATTTAGCCTTGTTTTTCCACTTGTTTTAATTAGTTATCCATGACAGTAGAATGCATTTATGCACTTTGATATATGTAGATGGGATATAATTTCTCATTTTTCTGAGTGTACATTTTGTAGGATCATATTGGTCATGCAGTTACATATATACATAAAGTAATAATGTCTGTTTCATTCTACCATCTTTCCTATCCTCACATCCCCTCCCCATCCCATCACTTCCCTCTACCTAATATAAGACAACACTATTCTTCTCTAGTGCCCCCCCCCTTATTGTTCATTAACATCCACATATTAGAGAAAACATTCGGCCTTTGGTTTTTCAGAATTGGAATTTTCACTTAGCATGATATTCTCCAAGTCCATCCATTTAAAATCTTTACCACATGCACCTCTGAAAAAGCCATTTAGCCATTTTAATGATGGGAGATGGTGATCTCATTTTGATTTGATTCACATTTCCCTGATGATTAGTGTGCCGAACATATTTTCATGTATCTGCTTCTTAATTCTGTCTTCTTTTGAGAAATATCTATTTGGAACTTTTGGTAATTTTTAAATTGGATCAGTTATGTTCTTTCTAAAGAGTTAGTTGAGTTTCTTACATATTTTGGATATCACCTTTTCAGATGTATGGCCCTTAATATATTTTCTCCCAATTCATAGACTATCTCTTTATATGTTGTTTCCTTCTTTGAGGAGAAGCTTCTTATATTGATGCAATCTCATTTGTGATTTTAAAAGTTTTGTTGCCTAATTTTAGTATCAAATCTAAAAATGTAAAAAAAAAAATTATCCAGACCAATGTCTTAGTTTTTCTCTAGTGTTTTCTTTTAGTAGTTTTATAGTTTTGAGTCTTACTTTTAAGTTTTTAATCTGTTTTGAGTTGGTCTCTGCAAATGGCATGAAATAAGAGTCTAGTTTGAGTCACCAACCTGTGTGGGACTCAGGCTCACAGTAGGCCAGGGTCAATCCCACCACCAGAAGACACCCACCAGAGCTCAGGCTCCAGAACAGGATTGCCTATTCCGATAAGCAGACCACTGAGGGAGCTCAGGCCTGGCCCAGATCTGCCCACACCAACATATGCAGAAACCAGGCCCAGTGTAGGTCTGAGTTTGCCACCACCACCACCTGCCTCCCCCCACTTTCCCCCCTACAACCTGGGAGCCCAAGCCAAACCCACTTCCACCTTGGGACACATAGACATCACCATATCCTTCCCCCATTCAGTATCTCCTATCTTTTGACAACAGACAGGGCCTAGAAGCAGCTGCATCTCAGAGCAGGCATCCCAAAGAAAGTGTGAGGCCCACCCTTTCAGCCCCATCTCTATAAGACATTGCATCCATCTTGGGGCACCTCCACTACTATCTTGAGTTACCTCAGCTATTGCCACCACCAACTTTAGTTGCAGAAGCATACATTGAGCATCACCAGCAGGGTCTGGAAGCCCAACATCAAGGTGAAGTACAGACAATCTGCAGGGGTACTACAAGAAAATAGGGTAGAAACAGTAATATCTCAGATTCACACTGAAAGAAATGAAGACACACAGACAACATGAAAAACCAACCAGGATACTACAATAACAGAACCCATGGACAGCAAAGTTGATGAAATGTCAGAGAAGGAGTTTAGAAGGTTCATAATTAAAATAATCTGTGAATTAAACAATG
The DNA here is from genome assembly GCF_001458135.2 of Marmota marmota marmota. Classification (NCBI taxonomy): domain Eukaryota; kingdom Metazoa; phylum Chordata; class Mammalia; order Rodentia; family Sciuridae; genus Marmota; species Marmota marmota. Next base: position 20,040,825 of record NW_025999869.1, read on the forward strand.
ACCTAAATGAGCAAATATAGGCAAAATTGATAACTAAAACAAAGAGATAAGAGAGAAAATACAGGTATCAAAAGACTTCTTCAAGAAAGAGAGACTCTGAAAAAAGAAAAAAAAAACAGTCAGAAATTCTTGAAATGAAGAAAACAATAAACCAAATGAAAAACTCAATAGAAAGCATAATCAACATACTAGATAACTTGGAAGAAAGAACATCAGATAATGAAGACAAAGTATACAATCTGGAAAATAAAGTTGACCATACAGTGAAGATAGTAAGAAACCATGAACAGAACATCCCAGAATTATGGGATAGCATAAAAAGACCAAATCTAAGAGTTATTGGGATAGAGGAAGGCACAGAGTTTCAAAGCAAAGGAATGCACAATCTCTTCAATGAGATAATATCAGAAAATCTCCCAAGCATGAAGAATGAATAGGAAAACCAAATACAAGAGGCTAACAGGACACCAAATGTACAAAATTACAACAGATCTACACCAAGGTACATTATAATGACAAAGCCTAGCATACAAAATAAGGATAGAGTCTTAAAAGCTGCAAGAAAGAGGAATCATATCACATATAGGGGGACACCAATTCATATCTCAACAGATTTTTTTCATCCCAGACCCTCAAAGCCAGGAGATCATGGAACAACATATACCAAAGTCTGAAAGAGAATACATGCCAACCAAGAATCTTTAATCCAGCAAAATTAAGCTTTAGATTTGATGATGAAATAAAAATCTTCCATGATAAAGAAAAGTTAAAAAAATTTACAACTAGAAAGCTTGCACTTCAGAATATCCTCAGCAAAGTATTCCACGAAGAGGAAATGAAAAACAGTGATGAAAATCAGCAGAGGGAGGGATTACACTAACGGAAAAAATAATCGGAGGAGAAACCAGTCAAGTTAAATACCAAAAATAAACAAAAAATTCTGGGATTACAAATCATGTCTCAATAATAACCCTGAATGTTAATGACCTAAACTCACCAATAAAAAGACATAGGCTAGCTGATTGGATCAAGAAAAAATGACTCAACAATATGCTGCCTCCAAGAGACTCATCTAATAGGAAAAGACATCCACAGACTGAAGGTGAAAGGATGGAAAACATCATAAAACCCACATGGACTGTGGAAGCAAGCAGGGATTTCCATCCTCATGTCAAATAAAGTAGACATCAAGCTAAAGTTAATCAAAAAGGATAAAGAAGGAGACTACATACTGCTGAAGAGAACCATACAACAAAAAGACTTAACAATTATAAATATATATGCCACAAACAGTGAAACATCTACATTCATCAAATAAACTCTTCTCAAGCTCAAGAGTCAAATAGGCCACAACACAATAATTTTGGGTGACCTAAACATACCTCTTTTAGTAATGGATAGATCTTCCAAACAAAAGCTGAACAAACAAACTATAGAACTCAATAATACAATCAATAACTTAGACTTAACTGACATATATAAAATATTTCATTCTTCAACAAGTGAATACCCTTTTCTTCTCAGCAGCACATGGATCTGTCTCTAAAATAGACCATATACTATGCCACAAAGCAACTTTTAATAAATATAAAAAAGTAGAGATGCAACCCTGCATTCTACCAAACCATAATGGAATGAAACTAGAAATCAATGATAAAATAAGATATAAAAGCTACTCCAGAACCTGGAGACTAAATAATATGCCACTGAATGAAGAATGGGTTGCAGAAGACATCAAGAAGGAGATTAAAAAAATTAGAGGTGAATGAGAACACAGATACACATATCAAAATCTCTGGGACACTGTGAAGGCAGTTCTAAGATGAAAGTTCATTGCATGGAGTTCATTCCTTAAAAGAAGAAAAAGTAAGCAAATAAATGACTTAACACTACATCTCAAAGCTCTAGAAAATAAAAAGAACAAATCTATACCAAAAGCAGCAGAAGACAGAAAATGATTAAAATCATAGCTGAAATCAATGAAATTGAAACAAAAGAAACAATTGAAAAAATTGACAAAACAAATACATAAAATTGACAAACTCTTATCCATGCTAACAAAGAGAAGGAGAGAGAAAAAACTCAGATTACTAACATACATGATGAAAAAGGAAAAGTCACAGAAATACAGAAGATAATTAGACTTTTTTTGAAAAATTGTACTCCAATAAAATAGAGAATATGTAAGACACTGACAAATTTCTAGAATCATAGGATTTGCCCAAATTGAATCAGGATGATATACACAATTAAAACAGGTCAATTTCAAGTGACAAAATAGAAGATGCCATCAGAAGTCTACCAACCAAGAAAAGCCCAGGACCGGATGGATACAATGCTGAGTTCTATGAGACCTTTAAAGAAGAACTAATACCAATACTCTTCAATTTATTTCAGGAAATAGAAAAAGGAGGAGCACTTCAAAACTCATTCTATGATTCCAATATCATCCTGATTCCAAAACCAGGCAAAGACACATTTAAAAAGAAAAAAAATACACACACACACACAAAAAAAAAAAAAAAATTCAGACCAATATCTCTAATGAACATAGATGCAAAAATTATCAATAAAATTCTGGCAAATCAAATAAAGATCATGCACCATTATCAAGTGGGATTCATTCCACAAATGCAAGGTTGATTCAACATACAGAAATCAATAAATGTAATTCATCACATCAATAGACTTAAAGATAAAAACCATATGATCATCTCAACAGATGGAGAAAAAACATTTGACAGAATTCAGCACCCCTTCATGTTCAAAACACTAGGGAAACTAAGGATAACAGGGACATATCTCAACATTGTAAAAGCTATCTATGCTAAGACACAGGCCAACATCATTATAAATGAAGAAAAATTGGATGCATTCCCTCTAAAAACTAGAACAAAACAGGGATGCCCTCTTTCACTATTTCTATTTACGGTAGTTATTGAAACACTGTCCAAAGCAATTAGATGAAAGAAATTAAAGGGATACACATAGGAAAAGAACAACTCAAATTGACACTATTTGCTAATGATATGATTCTATACCTAGAAGAACCTAAAAGTTCCACCAGAAAACTTCTAGAACTACTAAGTGAATTCAGCCAAGTAGCAAGATACAAAATCAACACCCATAAATCAAAGGCATTTCTATATATCACTGACAAATCCTCTGAAAGGAAACTAGGAAAACCACCCCATTTATAATAGCATCAAAAATAAAATACTTGGGAATCAACTTAATGAAAACTACAGAATGCTAAAGAAAAAAATTAAAGAAGACCTTAGAGGATGGAAAGATCTACCTTGTTCTTGGATAGGCAGTATTATTAATGTTGTCAAAATGACCATGCTACCAAAAGCACTATACAGATTTAATGCAATTCCAATAAAAATCCCAATGACAATCTTCATAGAAATAGAAAAAGCAGTCATTGAGTTCATCTGGAAAATTAAGAGACCCATAATAGCTAAAGCAATCCTTAGCAAAAAGAGTGAAGCATGTGGTATCACTATACCAGACCTTAAACTATACTATAGAGCAATAGTAACAAAAACAGCATGCAATTGGCACCAACACAGACATGTAGACCAATGGTACAGAATAGAGGACACAGAGACTATCCCACATAAGTACAGTTATCTTATACTTGACAAAGGCACCAAAAATATACATTGGAGAAAAGATAGCTTCTTCAACAAATGGTGCTGTGAAAATTGGAAATCCATATGCAATAAAATGAAATTAAACCCCTCTCATCAAGTACAAAACTCAACTCAAAGTGAATCAGGAATCTAGAATTAAACCAGAGACATTGCATCTATTAGAAAAAGTAGGCTCAAATCTCCATCATGTGAGATTAAGTCTCAACTTCCTTAATGAGATTCCTATAGCACAAGAATTAATATCAAGAATCAATAAATGGGATGGATTAAAACTAAAAAGCTTCTTCTCATCAAAAGAAACAGGATTAAAACTAAAAAGCTTCTTCTCATCAAAAGAAACAATCAGTGATGTGAATAGAGAGCCTACAAATTGGGAGCAAATTCTTGCCACACGCATGTCAGATAGAGCACTAAACTCTAGAATATATAAAGAACTCAAAAATCTTAAAACCAAAAAACAAAATAACTGCCGCAGTCTGGCTGGGCACAAAATCACGAGCCACCACACACCTTGTAGATTCAAACAGCAACTCTTTATTCTCGAACTGTCACCAGCACTTTACACACACGTTCTGGGCAAATCCACGTTCTGGGCAAAATCCACGTTCTGGGCGAAATCCCAAATACTCTCTGAATCCCGGGAGAACTCAACAGGAACTCAAGGAGTGGGTGCACCTGAGGCAGCAGGATACGCCCTATTCCCAGCAGGGTACACCTTAAACCTGGAACCGCCCTAAACCCAAGGAGCAGGATACTCCCTAATCCCAGCAGGATACACCCTAAACCTGGATCCGCCCTGGTCCTTGAGCAAGGTCACTTTACATGCAATGTCACTGCAAATGACCTGGGTCATGCCATGCGTCATCTACTTGGCAATGGCTCTCAGCATCTCCCCCCTTCTGATTAATTAAACAACAAGCAATGTGGCTTAAGGACCGTGCCTGGTAGGTTGTCCAATTCAACATATGGTTCTTACCCTTCATAGGAAAAACTGACCTCCGTACGGGCCACCAAATGCCGCAGTCTGCCTGGGCACAAAATCACGAGCCACCACACACCTTGTAGATTCAAACAGCAACTCTTTATTCTCGAACTGTCACCAGCACTTTGCACACACGTTCTGGGCAAAACCACGTTCTGGGCGAAATCCCAAATACTCTCTGAATCCCACAAGAACTCAACGGGGAACTCAAGGAGCAGGCGCTCCTGAGGCAGCAGGATACACCTTATTCCCAGCAGCGTACACCTTAAACCTGGAACCGCCCTAAACCTAAGGAGCAGGATACTCCCTAATCCCAGCAGGATACACCCTAAACCTGGATCCGCCCTGGTCCTTGAGCAAGGTCACCTTACATGCAATGTCACTGCAAATGACCTGGGTCATGCCATGCGTCATACCTACTTGGCAATGGCTCTCAGCAAATAACCTAATCAGTAAATGGGCCAAGGAACTGAACAGATACTTCTCAGAAAATGATATACAATCAATCAACAAATATATAAAAAAATATTCATTATTACTATCAATTAGAAAAATGCCAATCAAAACTATTCTAAAATTTTATCTCACTCCAGTCAGAATGGCAGCTATTAAGAATACAAACAATAATAAGTATTGGCGAGATATGGGGGAAAAGGCACACTGACACATTGTTGGTGAGAATGCAAATTGGTACAGCCAATATGGAAAGCAGTATGATGATTCTTTGGAAAACTGAGAATGGAACCACCATTTGACCCAGCTATCCCACTCCTCGGTCTATACCCAAAGGATTTTAAAACAGCATACTACATACTACAGGGACACAGCCACATCAATGTTTATAGCAGCACAATTCACAATAGCTAAACTGTGTAACCAACCTAGATGCCCTTCAGTAGATGAATGGATAAAGAAAATGTGGTATATATGCACAATGGAATATTATTTAGCATAAAAAAAGAGAATAAAATCATGGCATTTTCAGGAAAATGGATGAGTTGGAGGATATAATGCTAAGTGAAATCAGCCAATCCCAAAAAACCAAATGCCAAAGATTTTTCTGATTTAAGGATGCTGATCCATAATATGCTGGGAGTGGGGTGGGAGGATTAAATGAACTCTAGATAGGGCAAAGGGGAAAAGGGAAGGGATTGTAAGGGATGGGCCAAGGGGTAGGAAACACAGTTGAATGGTCATTATTACCCTAAGTACAAGTCACGAAGGATGTGACTCTACTTTGTGTACAACCAGAGATATGAAAAATTGTGCTCTATATGTGTAATATGAATTGTCATGAATTCTGTTGTCATATATAACAAATTAATAAAATATGAAAAAAATAAAGAGTCTAGTTTGAATTTTCTGCCTATGAGTATCCAGTTTTCCCCATGTCATTCATTGAATGACACTATTTAAAACTTTATCCCCTGTCATCCATTAAAGAGACTATTCTTTCCCCAATTTTTAGAAATTTCAAATTTGCTAAATTTCAAACATATAAAACTGTAACATATATATTACATAAACTTCCATGTATACACTACCAAACCTCTGAAGAATTTATGGCCAGTCTGGTCTCATTGTTAAAATCTCTCTACTTCTCCACCATTGGATTATTTTGGAGCAGATGTGTAGCATTTCCAAAAAGTTGTTCAGATGTCAATTTGAGGCATATATTTAACCTTTGAAGTGAAGGATGATGTATTTTCTAAGCATCAAATGGATAGTTTATGTCAAAACAAAATTTTCATGACTTTTTTATGTTTTAATTTCTCAGAATATTTTTTCAAAGTATTTCTAAACATACTATCTTATTAATTAACTAGTTCTTGTTATATATGTCAAAGAGTATTGAATTTTGATGAAATCATAAAGACTACAAAAAATTTCTGGTGTTCAATAAATCACTATCTAGCAGGATGAATCCAAAGTATACGTGATGAGAATAATCATAGGGAAAGAGTTATATGGGTTTATAAAGAAGAACCATCATGTCCAGTTTTAGGAGGCCAAGAAAAGTGTTAGAGAGGAGAGACGTCTAAGTAGAGACTAGAAGGAGAAATGGAAGTGGGAGACATGGAGGACAGGGGAGGAATGTAGGTGGTGATTTGCCAAGAGGGAAAAGCTACAAGGAGCCCCATGGGAAAGGGGGTGTCAAATGCCCCATGGCTTCAGAGTAGTATATGAAGGGGAAAGTGGTAAAGGGTAAGGCCAGAGAGGTGTTGAAAGAGTGTAGGTGTTATCTAAAGCTTAGAGAGAATATTTGTTCCGGAAAATGATGTGTTAAGGTGTTGACCCTGTGAGAAAAATTGTTCTAAGAGACTTAATTCCAAAGCTAAACATATCAAACTGAGCTGTGGTTTTAGCTGAGTGGTATGGACTGCTAGCCTGGCATGCACAAAGTCCTTTGTTGGATCTCCAGCATAGTAAAACCAACCAACAAAAATAATACAATTAATCACACTCATGCCACTCCTGGTCAAAGATATTGCACCCTCCTCTCTTCTTGATTTATTTCATGTTTTTTTTTTATTTAAAATTTTAATCAATAAAGACTGCTAGCAATTCTCTCAGTGACAATCATCTTGTCTTTGTTCATTAACCCCTAGTCTAATGGGACCTAATGGGACCTGAACAAGAAAGACTCTTGAGTACGATTTCCTTAATAGTAATCATGGTAGAACTCTGCATACCATGGATAACCTGCTGGTTAATCTGCAGAGTTCTTTCCCTCTGTACCATCATGCCTGCTTTCAGATTCCTGGTAGAACACTGAATGAATAAGGCTCCAAGATGTGGCTGTGATGCAGGACTAGGCCAAGGGGTGACCTGGGAGAGGAATGGACTCATAAACATAGGGCAATTATTCCAATCTCTGAATCTGAGGGTTGCATAGATCTTGGGATGGAGTATTGCACTAGGTTTAAGGAAATACGAAGAAGGAAGGTGTTGACTGCTTTTCCTATTCTATTGTAGAGCAGGGGTTTGTTAGCTGTTGCCCAAAGGTCAACTTGGGCAATGCCTATCTTTGTAAACAATGTTATATTGGAACACAGCCATGCTCACTCATTGACACATTGTTCATGGTAGCTTTAGGCTACCCAGCATGAGTGAACAGTTGCAACATAGAAAACACGGCTCATCAAGCTTTATTCTCTGTCCCTTTACATAAAAAGTCTGCTAGCTTTTACTACAGAAGGTGAATCATTGGGAATGGATCTTGGAATCGAACTTGCTCTGTAAAGCCTGTTCATGGGGATGGGATCTGCATGGACTCACACTGGTGTTTCTGAAGCCTTACTTACTGTGGACCTAAGTGACTCTTTGGCTCTATAAGGCTTTGCTTCATATGATCATGTTTGAGGGGGTTGCTTTTTCAATCTCCAACAAAGTTTTCATCCATAATATCCATTCTATGTTTGGCGATGGTGCAAGGGTATTTTTTTACCCTCTGGGAACTGGTGAATTTCCACTCCTGTGTGTCATTTGCTTTATGGCATTCTAGCAATGAGCAATGCTTTTGTTTCCAGCTGCGAAGCATCTGGTGTGGATTCTTCCACTCCTCTCTGCTGCAGTATTCCTGATGTTCCTGCTGTGTCTTCTCAACTGGATGGGTATCTCTCTTCCCCTCTACAGTTACCTTGCAGGATGGCTTTGCCAGGCCCACAACATCTTGATCCATCTTCCTGCTGACTCAGTGGGATAGCCCTCTGGGTGCCTTCCTACTCTTGGGGAAGCAGCAGAGGGGGTTTTGATTGAGATATCTCACAGAGCCTTACATGAATTGGAGTTTTATAGTTTGTTTACGGATCTGTTATCAGCATCAGAAACTAGGTTCAGGGCTGAATGAAATGGTTCTTGAATCACTGAAAGTTCTTCCTTTGCCCAAAAGGTCTTCTCTACCTGACCCTGCTTTGTTACTTGAATTATCCCATTGTAGATGAAGAAATGGAAAGCTTTTATTAAAATGGTGATGCTTCCCTATACAGAGCAACTCATCCAAATGGGAGCTGACATTGAAGCTAAATATATATGGAGTAACCATAAAAGAAATCAGGATCTCCAAGTAAATGGGACAAGTCAGTTAACGTGAAGGAAACAGGGCAGAAAAGTATAATAACCTAGAAAAAAAAAAGAAGTCTTCAAGTTGGAATAGGCCAATTTGTGTTCAGATGAGACCCCTGAGGGACAGAAAAGGGGCTATAACTTTCCCGAGGTGCTACAGAAAGTGGTTAACAGAATTTGGATTAGAATCCAGATCTGCTGACATCTTGCTCTTTCCACTTTCAGCCTTTCCCAAAGTATGCTCTGGAGATGTCTGCAAATGTTAATAGAACGTTATAGGGGAAGAAAGTATGGCATCAAAGTATGACATCTACAAGAAGTCATATCAGGGCAAAGTACTCATCTACAAGCCTTGGGATATGAAACCTGGCCATTTAGCCAATAAATACTTATAGAGAACCTACAATACACTCTGTGCTAATGGCTAGGAGAATAATATGAGCAAAAGAAATGAACTCCTTGTTCTCGATCTGGCTGCCTACTGCCTCACCAGAAGGTAATGCACATGTATTTTGAACCTAATGCTCTACAGAAAGGCAATTCTATTCTCTCACAGCATAACGTTAAATGGCACTTGTTTTAGTCAGTCTTCCATCACTGTGATACAGTATCTGAGAAAATAAGCTTAAAAGAGGAAAGGTTTGTTTTGAGGAAAGGTTTGTCAGTGCAAAGTCAGTTGACTCCATTTCTCTTAGGCCAGTGGTGAGGCAGAACCTCATAGTGGGGTACAGGAAGTGGAGCAGAGCTGCTCAGCTCATGGTAGCCAGAGAGCACTAAGATATGAATCCATAAATGGATCAATCCATTAATGAGGTCAACTCCTCATGATATAATACCTCCCCACCTCTCAGCACTACTGCATTTGGACAAAACCTTCAACACATGGGATTTTGAAGTATATTTTAAGATACAGCCATAATAATCCTACTGGTGAAGTAGTTGAGACATAACTTCTTGGATGAAGGGGTTCTTGAGCTGGTAACTGAAGGATGAGTACACACTAGTTGGGTGAACAACATCCCAGGCAGAGTAGATGGCATGTGCATGCAGTGGGATAGCTTGTGCATTGGAGTAGAATATTCTGGTTAGGGTTCCAGCATTCAGGATGTAGGGGGAGTGAGCTGGGACCCCAGTTCACATTAACTCCGGACACGAGAGGCTTGTGTTTCCCTAGTAAGTCTTACCAAAAAAAGTTGGGGAAATACTGCATCAAGAGAGGGCAAAGGTGAAATTTACCGGGTTAATGTTGGGTGTAGAAAAGATACTAGAAGTTTGGGCTTTAAGACTTGGATCTTACTCTGAAAAGGTATTACTCTGCAACTACTTATGACTTTCCATGAGTCCCAGCCTCTTTATGGACTTCAGTTTCATCTTGAGGGATTGGGCTGAATAATCCACTTACTTTCTGTTCCTATCAGTTCTGATTGCACATTCCTGTGATTTATTTCTTATTTTAAACTCAAATATGGTCTTTGTCTCACAGAAGTTGCACCTTTGGGTATCCTTCTAGTCTAGGTTGGTCCTTGAGGACTGCTGACTCTCTTGCCACCTTAGTGCACAGTAATTTGTATATGAAATTTCCACATGGGTTTGAGTCATCCAACCTGCCAATTATGAGTTGTAATTCACACAACTTTTTAGGGGGTTCTCCACCCACTTCTGGCTTGGACTTAGAGCATAAGTTCCCATGGATTTTTCACTCCAAATATAGAATTTCCCTATTCACAGATTTGATTTGCTATTGGAGAAAGAAAAGTGGCAAAACCCAGATCCATCTGCTGGGTACAGAGCCTGGAGCTAACCCTCCTTCTATGAAAACAACCTCTTTTTCTAAGAGGCGTTTCTCCTCTGATGCCTAAGAATATATAATGACTATTCAGGCCAATTTTGCATCTCCCATCTACCATCTCCAACTGTAAGACCTGCACATTTTATACTTCATACACAGGTAATGAGGAATATGATCTTAGAGATATGATACTGGTGATTTTGTCAAAGCTTGTGGGGTATCTAGCTGGCTTCCGGGCACCACATGTGGATATTCTACTCTCTAAGAACTCTATTGTTTAATGAACAAAAGGAGTGGTTACAGTTGGACTTGCCTATGCAGATGAAGAACACTCTATACAATCTTCCAGATGAAAAGGAGATGCGGGACCTAGAGGAGGAAGAGCACTGAGCTCTGTTACATTGACTTTAAACTCCAATTCTATTATTTAGTTCCTGTGACTTGAGCCAGTTAAACTTCTCAACACACTTTCTCATCTTTAAATGCAGATTTTACTTAAGTTATAATACAAATTAAATGAGACAATGCATGAAAGTACTTTAGCACAGTGTCAAGACATATAATAAATATTCAAGTAATGATTTTAAAATTAGTTTATATTTAGAGCTTGGTGTGATGGCACACGCCTGTAATCCCAGTAACTTGGGAGGGTGAGGCAGGAGGATTGCAAGTTCAAGGCTAGCCTCAGCAAGTTAGGAAGACCTTGTCTCAAAATAAAAAAAATAAAAAAATAAAAAAATAGTTGGAGATGTGACTCAGTGGTTAAGTATCTCCAGCTTCAATTCCCAGAAATAGATAGATATAGATATATAATTTTACATTCAGTATTTCATACTCTTAGTGAATTGTATTTATTTTTGGTTGTTGTTTTTGAAAAAGCTACCATCCTTTCCAATTGTAAAAGTTCCAGCTGTGTTATTTTAATGCATGGTTTGTTGTTCAATTCCCTCTATCAGAGGACAATGGCAATGTTAAGTTACCACCATGGTCTGAGGTAGACCAGGTGTTCCTTGTGAGTTCTCCCATGGTGTCTGTGCTGATCAGGTGCTTGTGAAGGACAATAGTGGTCCCCGAGATTGTCTTGATAGAAAGTACATTCAAAGCAGATGTCCAGTTGCTGGGCTATGTACAAACGGTTCAGGCAGTCTCTCTTAGAAGATACTGGAAGCCCTCAGGCAGCAATTGCTTGGCACAGACTTTTCACGGCTGTTCCAGCCCCAGTTTTAGTGAGTTTTGTACTAATTACACTCTAGCCTGATTGTACCATTGTTCCTGCCCTCAGACTGCCCATCAGACTGCCTCGGCTCCACTACTTTAAACCCTAGGGTCCCATTGGCAGCCTTGACTCTGTGTACCCTTCAGGCACAGCTGCTCATGGTGATTAGCCAGATACCAGCTATTCCCTGGTGGACACTTGTGTGCCTAACTCCTTCCTATCTCATCAGTCACAACATTAATTCTTGTCTGTCTCCCTCCTCCCGCTTCCTGTGGTCCATGCAGCCCAGCATTAGGGATTAGCTATAGAGGATCAGTGCTTCTTCCTTTGTTTTTATTAAAAGAGAAGCAAATAAGTCATTCTGACTTGGTACCAGTTGGTCCTTAGAGGAGTTTCTACTTGTATAGAGGCTTTAACCCTCCCATCACCAATAGCTTTGTGTGGAAGGCTCTTACCATTATTTAGTGTTTTACTGCATACTTTCTATTGTTTGTTTGTTTCCTCCCTTCTCTCTCCTTTCTTCTCCTCTTTCTTTTTCTCTCCTTTATTCTCCTGTGCTTTCTTACTTCTTCCTTTCTTTCACAACTCCTTCCTCCAATCATCCATCCAACAACTCTTTGTTGTTGTTGTTGTTGTTGTTTTAATCCTTATTCTCTAAGTTGATTGCTAGGTACCAGAGTGATATATAAACATGTGGTCCTATCAATATGGCACAGCCTGGGAAGACAGACAAAACAAATCATAAATGTTGATAACTTGACACAGTGAGAAAAATTGAAAATGCTAGGAGGCACATGACAGAGGACCCCCAGGACTTGGTGGTTGATGGAATGTGAAGGTGGAGTGGGGATGGTCAAGTAGGGATGGGGAGAATGAAGAATCCACAATAAACTCCAGGTTTCTGTCTTAAACTACTGTGTGGGAGATGGTGTATTTTAATGAGACAGACTCTGGAGAAGGAACAAGTTTAAGGAGAGTGCAATGAAGATTTCAGCATGGGGTACATTACGATTGAAGTGCCTGCCCTATAGATACATGCCATGGGAAATTGAATATTGGGGATATTATTCAGGAGGCAAAACTAAAAATATGGATCTTGGAGTCATGAGATGATAGATGATATTTCAAGTCATGGAAATGGGTTGTCTTATACACAGAGTGTGGCAGTGAGAGAAGGGCTAAGGATGAGACTATAAATTTTATTATCATCTAGATCCTGAAAGGAAGAATTAGAACAATCCAGAAAAGAGGAAAAATAAACAACTGCTGGTACAGAGGCTATAAAATAAATTATTTTTAGAATAAAGAGCCAAACAGAGAAACTCCAACAATTCATGGATCTAATGAAAAGAGTTTATTTACCTTTCAGCAGCAGCTCTTGCTTTTGGGATAGAGCTGGTCATAAGACCAACCCAAAGTCTTCTTTGTCTTTCATGAAGTGGTGAAGAGCATATGTGAGTACCACAGACTGCTTGGGCTGTATTTGTATTGTAAGATGCAGACAGAGCTAAATTGCATTGATGCTCAGGGTCCCTAGGGACCAATATTTCTATTTTCCTTGTTGGCATGGTGACGCTCTGACAAGCAATTCTACATTCCAGTTTGAAGCCATTGGTGGGTTTGGGAAATATGAGAAGATTATAATATAGTGAGAGATAAATTAACAATAAGAGTTCCAGAAGATGTATAAATTATAGTGGTAGAAGAAACATGGAATATTCATTTATTTATTAACTCATCCACTTACCCATGAATTCTACAGATATTTGGATGTCTATTTATTGTACTAGGTCTTTCCTTATATACTAAAATAGATAAGAATCATGCCCTAACAGTTTATATTTTAGCAGAGGAAAAAAGACAAAGGAAATGATATGTACTTCATGGAGAAATAGAGTAGGGAGTAGAAAATGTTGTTAAGGATTGTTATTTTCTATGGGGTGGCCAGCAAAGAAGTCTTACTGTCAAGAAAATATTTGAGGAGAAGGAATATTACGTGATCTACAGAAAAAAAATATTCCAAATATAAAGAATAGCAGTACAAAGACCGTAAGGTGTGGTCCACTTCAGGAGTAGCAGGAGGGCAATCTGGATAGGAAAAAGTCTTTTGTTATTATTATTAGTTGTTCAAAACATTACATAGCTCTTGACGTATCATATTTCATACATTTGATTCAAGTGGGTTATGAACTCCCATTTTACCCCATATACAGATTGCAGAATCACATCTGTTACACATCCACATTTTTACATACCGCCGTACTAGTGTCTGTTGTGTTCTGTTGCCTTTCCTATTCTCTACTATCCCTCCTCCCCTCCTCTCCCCTCCCATCTTCTCTCTCTACCCCAACTACTGTAATTCATTTCTCTCCCTTTTTTTCCCTTTCCCCTCACATCCTCTTATATGTAATTTTGTATAACAATGAGGGTCTTCTTCTATTTCCATGCAATTTCCCTTCTCTCTCCCTTTCCCTCCCACCTCTCATCCCTGTTTAATGTTAATCTTCTTCTCATGCTCTTCCTCCCTGCTCTGGTCTTAATTGCTCTCCTTATATCAAAGAAGACATTTGGCATTTGTTTTTTAGGGATTGGCTAGCTTCACTTAGCATAATCTGCTCTGATGCCATCCATCTCCCTGCAAATGCCATGATTTTGTCATTTTTTAATGCAGAGTAATACTCCATTGTATATAAATGCCACATTTTTTTTTATCCATTCATCTATTGAAGGGCATCTAGGTTGGTTCCACAGTCTAGCTATTGTGAATTGTGCTGCTATGAACATCGATGTAGCAGTATCCCTATAGTACGCTCTGAGGTACTTCATCTGGATATAGGCATAGAGTATAGGTTTTGGGGAAGGTAACAGAGGGACAACAGATCTGAAGTCCCTGTAAGATAAGGACAATGTGGAGAAGCTAGGAGCCAGCCACCTGGAATTCTAAGATGGGTGCACCATGGGCAACTTGTGTGAGTTCTCACAGCTGTATGCTGAGAGATTTTTCTCCTAAGCTGTGGAGAACAACAATCCCCAGATCTCTTGAGAATTTCAGGACACTACTAAATGCAGACAGTATTTTTATACTTATATCATTGCAACTGCTCATTAATTGTGCTGCTACTACTGCTACTCTTCAATTTTTAATTTTATTACTGAAAACAAAACTTTGAGTATATCCTCAATGAGAATAGCCAGATCTTCTAAGTTTAGCCAGATCTTCCACTTCTTGCCATTAAAGGATATCCTGTTCCCATCTCTTGGACTTCCCAACATTCATCAATCTCTCATTCAACTCAAGGGAGACTGAATATCATTTTGGTGTATTCACACAAAATAAGTTCATGTCCCTTAACTGACATTTTCTTAGAGGAAAAGAAGACAGATTATAAGATTGCTTTAATAAGAACCCACCAGTCTGGGGCTGGGGTAGTGGCTCAGTGGCAGACTGCTTACCTAGCATGTGTGAGGCACTGGGTTCGATTCTCAGCACTGCATATCAATAACTTAAATAAAGGTCCATTGACAACTAATAAAAAAAAATATTTAAAGCAAAAAAAACAAAAACAAAAACAAACAAACAAAAAACCTCACCAGGCTGAATTTTCATTTTCTGGTATAACTCTTTGCCACATGTAGCACTTTTAAAACCTCTTTGATAAATATTTTGTTTTTCTTAATCTGACCAACAACTTTGCCTCCTGGGTATGCACTTTCCTACAGCAGCCACAAGGGCAGAGGTAGGCAACGGTGCAGGGGCTTTGTCTTCCAAGCTCCTGGTCCTATGCTTCCCCAGTCCATTGGGTCATCCCATCTCAGACAGCCCAGGTTGAGCCTGCTTGGCAGCCAGCCATTCAGAGGACTGAGTGTGACTGTCCAGATGGAGAACTGCAGGCTGGGTCCATTCCTATCCTCGCTCATTGATTCACTGATTTCTACAGTGGACAAATCTAATTGAACCCCAATAATTAGCAATGAGGATCATCAGTAGCATCACTCAACTACACATGAATCATATAATATGACTCATGATTATTTCAGAAAGAAAAAACAATGAGAATTGAGAAAACTAAATTTTCTCATGTTCATCCAATAGTTAGTGGAGTTGAATCACAAATCCAGGTCCTTAGGTCTCTTTTTCCTTCCTATCTACATGTTCATCTACTTGCCTTTCTTCTTCCATTTATTTTTTCATTGATTTCTTTTTTATTTATTTTTTACTTTACAGAAACAGAAAAAAAAATGTAAAGAGTGGAAAATATACCACTGATAAAATAGGGAAAGTACCATACATCCACCGTGAGCACCTTGCCATGTATTTGTCAGGCCCAGTCTTTCATTTTATCTGTCTATCTATCTATCTATCTATCTATCTATCTATCAATCTATCTATTTGGTACTGGGGATTTAACTCAGGGACACTCAATTACTGAGCCACAAGCCCAGCCCTATTTTGTATTTATTTACAACACGGAGTTGCTTAGCACCTCACCCTCATTGAGGCTGGCTTTGAGCTTGGGATCCTCTGACTCAGCCTCCAGAGCTGCTGGGATGACAGGCCTGCACCACCACACAGCCTGGGTCTTTCATTTGATACAGAGTCAGTCTCTCTCCCCTGACCCCTTCCTCTCTCTCCTCTCGCCTGCCACACACACATTTACTTGTACCTGTACCTTCTGACAGGCCTTCTCTATTTTGCATGACATTTGATGTTTTAACTGCTGTTTGTAGGAGTGCTAATCAACACACTCCCCTCCTCCTCTGGCACCAAAGCTTCTTCTTGCTGTCCTAGTTTGAGTTTCTCTGTAAAGAAAAGTTGAACGTCTGTTTTACATAGAGACAGTGCCTTTAATTTACTCTGTCCATGTCCTGTCCTCATTTTTCCCTATTGTGTTCTTTGTCTTTTTGTTTTCTGATAGCCTTTGTTAATTTGCTGATTGCCCATTTTTTAAAAAAAAATGTTTTAATTAGTTATACATGACAGTAGAATGCATTTATGCACTTTGATATATAATACATAGATGGGGTATAATTTCTCATTTTTCTGAGTGTACACATTGCAGAGTCATATTGGTCATGTAGTCACACATATACATACAGTAATAATGTCTGTTTCATTCTATTATCTTTCCTATCCCCACTTCCCCTCCCCTCCCCTCCCACCACTTCCCTCTACCTAATCTAAGGTAATACTGTTCTTCCCTAATTCCCCCTCTTATTGTGAATTAACATCCACATATTAGAGAAAACATTCAGCCTTTGGTTTTGTGGGATTGGCTTATTTCACTTAGCATGATATTTTCCAAATCCAGCCATTTACTGACAAATGCCATAATCTTCTGATTGCCTTTTGATTTGCTTTTCTGATTGTTCCTCCCTTTTCCTGTTCCTCCTTCCACCCCCTCTACCGCCTACTGTGTTGATAAAAATTTCATTAAAGCTCAAAAGACTGTAATGTATGGATTCTGTACTTTGAGTCTTTATTACAAAGGCTTTCTATACCCTCTGGTTTTAAAGTATACTGCATGTAATTTTGTTTCAATATTTATGACAGATTGCTTTGCATATACCCCTTACATTGTGATTTTTTAGTCCATCAGGAGTTTTACTTCATGTATGATATGAAATAAGGCTTTGTTTCCAAAAGATATTTGTTTCCCTCAATATCATATTAGAATGCAACTTGAAACTCTTATTAGAAATGGAAACTTTATCCTAAACTTTCCAATGTTCAGGGGTTACTCTAGTGGCCTCTATCCATGTGTCAATATAATTTAATTCTTGAGACTTTATAATGCGTTTTAATCTCTTATATGACCAGTCCTCTATTATTTTTTTCAGCTGTTTCCTGGAAAGTGTTGCTTGTTACATCAAATCTCTCTGCAACCAAATTCCAGGGTTTTATCTACTATATGATATCCACGGGTATTGTATTATAACAGAGCTCTTTTTTAAAATTTTTTTTATTAGTTGCTCAAAACATTACAATGATCTTGACATATTGTACATTTGATTCAAATGGGGTATGTAATCTTAATCTTATTTTTTCCACATGTACAGATTGCAGGATCACATTGGTTATACAGCCACGTTTATACATAGGGCCATACTAGTGTCTATTTTATTGTGCTGCCCTATAACAGAGCTCTTTGCTGCAGATGTTTGTGTGCTGATCTCTAAGTATAAGAAAAACACCAAGAAGTAGGTAACCCTTGTAGATTGCAAAATGTGGAAATCATGGGGAGTAAGTACAGTGTAAGCTCCAAAACATATATAAGTATCATTGGAAATTTCCTGGATGATTCTGAAGTGTTAAAAGGTTTGACAATCACCCACCTCTGAGTAAAACCAACAAACTGAGACCTTTTTCTATCTGGCCAGGAAATTGTTGGTCATTTCCCTTTAGTTCCCATCATGTCAAAAATAAAATATTGTCATAAGTGGAAGTGGTCTTCGAGATCCTAATGCAGCCTGTTGACTTAACTGGTGTGATAGGATCTGCTCAAAACTGAATCAGTAGCTGATTTGGTCAAGAATTCAGCACTTATTTTCAGTTGCATCTTTTTCCCAATACATGATGAAGAAACCTCAGAACAAGCCAGTGAAAGTGAAAGGTATAAAATTAATTCAGACCTCATTTATTAATTTACTGATTTGACTAATTTACTGACTATTGTTTTCTAACTTGTGAAATTAAATATCAAACATCCAATCTGCATGGAAATGATCTTTGGTTTAGTTGGATATGTCAGACACATGCACATGAGTTTTTAATAAGCGGTCTACAATTTGAATTCAGTGCAAAACAGATAATGTAAGGAGTGCTAAAAGGCACTCTCACCCTTGAGTTCAATCTCCAGTGCAAAAAAAGAAAAGAAAAAGAACTTTTCTACATCTGCTACACAAATAGAATAGAGGAAGATAGGTCCGTGTGAGGCAGAGAAGCTGGAGAAAGTCATGGATGAGGTGTTTAGCTAGATACTGAAAGTTAGAAAAGGATTAATACGACCACATACAACTAATATGTATAAACCCAGCATTTGTGAGAAACAATGAAAGATTTTTGTCACCTTGATTTTTTTCCTCCATAGTCCTCAAACATCCATTACTTTTTCCCCCTTCTCCTAGGTATACATGCTTTGCAGTTTGCACTGTTCTAGAACAATGGGGATTATTTGATGGAAAGCTACTAATAAATGTACTCCCACTAATAGAAAAAGCTCACCAATAAATTAACATCATTGAGGTATATCATTTTGGATAAAAAGTGAACTTTTCTAATTGTTTAATCTTATCCAGTAAATGTCCAATTGTTTCATTTTATCCACGTGGGACATATGTCCTTGCACAAAACATTCTAGACTCCCCTGGATACCTCCATGGGAGTAACTCATGGGAGTTGCACAGCTTTTGAATTCCGCTTGGAGACACATGTTCTTGTTCTCGGCACAATTGAGTAGTTGTTTGTCTTGAAACTAAATTTCTCCCTCTGGCACTATAGATTAATTAATTTTTTTGTCTTTTTAGTTTTCTTCTCCTTCCTCACTAGGTATTGCTAGGTATTCCTAGGTTCTGAGTACCTAGTGCCAACAATCTAGTTTCTCTTCTAATCTACTACTTTTCTGCCGCTGATACATACCATAAATGGGAAATGGATTGAGGAAGCCTTGTGGGGTAGGGAGTGTATTAATGAGGAGGGAGGTGTGTTAATGGCTTGGACAGTGAACAAGCTGTATAACCTTGGGAACATTGCTTTCTTCCTCCCATTCCTGAGTTTCTCAATGGGAAGAGGAGAGGAGACTAGAAGTTAGGATGTGTGGTTTCCACAGTCCTTAGGAACTATGTTGAATAGGGTCCTTATGATTCCATGAGGGGTCTCTGGGCCATTCACATTCTCTCCCATTGTCTCTTAACCAGTCTAACCTACCTTATCTTTTCCATCTTGGGCATTTCATACAACCAGTTCCATTACCTATATTTTTGTAAGTGTAAATATCACTGGATTAGTAGGACAATGACATTGGTTTATTTGTGTATCAAATGTTTATATGTTCTTGAATCTTTCAAGGCTTTAATATATAGTATCTCTAATTTTCACAAATTAAAAATAAAGTGAATTCCTGTTATACTTACTTTATATTTGAGAAAACTGAGCTTCAGAGAGTTTCAGAAACTGTCTTAAGATCTCACAGATACTAAGTAGTAGAAATATAACTCTAGTTCCAATCTATAAATAGACCCAAGAGCTGACCAATTCCTTCAGTGTCTTCTGGTATGGCCCTTTTCACTTCCACATGAGGACTGCAAAACGGCCCAACCTGTGATAATCACATCTAAACCAAATGTGAGAAGCAGCCTGCATGTGAGAAAATTGTGTGAAGTTTCCTGCTCTTTGTCCATTCTCTCCTTGGATATTTTCCCATCTTTTCTTTTGTGGTCCGGGACCATATTCAGTGTGTAACTCTACCCGGAGAACCTCTGATATTGGCATCTCATTTATGTAAAAAAAAAAAAAAAGTGATGATAGACATCATTTGACTGTGTGGGTAGAACATGGAGAATAGAGGAAGAATGTGGGCTTCAGGGAAAAGAAATAAGTCTATGCTCCCCAATATAAATATCTACTCCTTTGGGAGGAAATAAGTCATTCATTTTTTTTTTAACCTTGGAAACTAAATCTATGCACTTGGTAAATTTCCACCCCACAGTGAACTCTGATGTCTTTTCTGTTTCACAACTTTCCTTTGCCAGGGTCACAGGAGAGAGCTACCACTGTTGGCAGGAAGAAAGAAATTAAATTATGAACTGAAAACCAGAGAAGGGCGAACACGGAAGCCTGTACACACATGCTTGTGCCTTTATCTTGGGATAGCAGTAATTACTAGCTCCCTGCCCTTTTTATTCTTTCTACCCTGAGCTGTCAAACTTCTCACCTGCCTTTAAAAAAATCAACAATGGGTAATGTTCTTGCCTCTTTTTTTTCTTTTTTAATTAAAAAGCTGCAATTCAAGAGTGCAACCAAGAAATGCCAAGGTACTGTGCCCCTAGTCACCTGGCTTTCCGCCTAAAGCTACATTTTCCCACCCTCTCCTATCATCAGGCAGCGTGAGAACAGGACTTGACCTTCGTTGCTTGAATAAGGGCATCTCATTGCTCTCTCCTGATTTTCTCGGCTTTCATTTTCAAAACCAAGGTTGATGGTGACCTCTGTTCCAAGGTTTCTTGACTTTTCAGAGGTGGAGTGTCCCCTTGAGTAAGCCATTTCCTTCCCCTCTCTCTCCTGCAGCCACCCTTCTTTCTTTCCAGCTGTGGCCTGGACTTTCTGAACATCTTTTATAATCTCCCAGGCTCCTGTCTTCCACTAAGCACCATGATCTTCAGAAGCACACAGCGGCAGAGAGCAGAGTGTAGTGCCACCACACTCTAAGTACTTGATCATACCAGAAGTCTCAGAAGCATCATTAAATCCAGGAAGAACTGTAACATAAAAATCACAGGATTTAGAGTCACATAGCATATCTCAAATGCAAAGTTAATTTTTCACTATCAGTTGTATGTATTTGAAAATGTCTAAAATTCCTTTAAAAACAGTTTAATGAAAATATAATTTGGGGACTATAAAGTGGACCTTTATAAAGTCACAATCTGGTAGTCTTCCAAATACTCAGGAGAATGTGTATCAATCACCAACATCTCTTTACAGAGGATTTTCATCACCACAAAAACAGTACCCATAGTCACTTGCTTCTATACTTCCCCTCCACAACTCCTGCTCTTGGAAACTGGAGCAGATCAGACTGGTTTACTCCGGACACTTCATATTTGTGGATTCACAAAATGTGTGGCTTTAGGCAACTGGATTCTTTCAAATATTTGATTCAGTTGGTACTAATTTTGTTTATTACTAAACTAATGGGTATTTGGCTTGTTTCTACTTTTGACCATTATATGTATGACTGATACTAACATGAATGAAATTTTTTTTCAATCCTCTTGGGCATACCTAGGAATGGAATTGCTGGGTCATATAGTAACTCCATGTTTAATTTTTTGAGGTATGGCAAACTGTTATACATAGTGGCCGCACCATTTTTGATGCCCTCCAGCAATATGTGAGCACTCCAACTCCTCAAAAATCTTCACACTGACTTGCTATTTTTCCAGTGCATTCTTTATATTTGAGACTTTTCCAGCGATTGTGAAGTGGCATTTCACTGTGGCTTTGATTGGATGTTCCTAGTAACTAATGGCATTGAGCATCTTGTTTTGTTTTCTGGCCATTGTAATAACCTTTTTTTTTTTTTTTTTTTTTTTGAGAGAAAGCGCGCGCGCGCGCGCGCGCGCGAGAGAGAGAGAGAGAGAGAGAGAGAGAGAGAGAGAAAGAGAGAGAGAGAGAATTTTTTAAATATTTATTTTTAGTTTTCGGCGGACACAACATCTTTGTTTCTATGTGGTGCTGAGGATGGAATCCGGGCCGCAAGCATGCCAGGCAAGCACGCTACCGCTTGAGCCACATCCCCAGCCCCATTGTATTAACTTCTTGGAGAAATGTCTGTTGAAATCCTTGCCCCATTTTTAATTGGAGTTGGGTTTTTGTTGTTGTTGTTGTTGTTGTTAAAAGAGTTTGTTATATGTTTTAGATAAAAGTTCCTCCCAGATACATAGTTTGGAAATATTTTTCTCATCTGTGCATTATCATTTCAGTTTTTTAGTGGTATCCTTTGAAGCAAAATGTTGTGGGTTTTTTTTTCTATTTTTGGTAAAGTTCATATTAACTATCATTACTTTTCTTGCTCCTGATGTTGCAGTTTTATCTAAGAATCATTGCCTAATCTAATGCAATCTGATATATGAATATTTACCCCTGAATTTTCATTTAACAGTTTTATAATTTTAGTGCTTACATTTTTGTCTATGATTTATTTTAAGCTAGTTTTTGTGAATGGGATAAGGTTATCATTGGCATGTGGTTATTAGTTGTGCAAGCATCATTTGTAAAATGTCTGCTTTTTTAACCATTCAGTTGTCTTGGTGCTCTTGTCAAAATTAACCGATCAACTGGGTGCAGTGGTGCACGCCTCTAATCTCAGTGGCTCAGGAAGCTGAGGCAGGAGGATGGCAAGTTTAAAAGCCAGCCTCAGCAAAATGGAGGCACTTAGCAACTTAGTGAGACTCTGTCTCTAAATAAAATACAAAATAGTGCTGGAGATGTGGCTCAGTGGTTGAGTGTCCTTGAGATCAATCCCCAGTAACTGCCCCCCCCCAAAAAAAAAAATCAACCGATTACATTTCAGGGTTTATTTCTAAAATCTAAATTCTGTTCTTTGGACCTTTTGTATCACATCTTATGCCACTGTCATACCTTCTTGAGTACTGTTCATTTATAGGAAGTTTCAGAATGAGAAACTTACTATAAAGGTGATCTAACTTGGCCATCTTTTTTAAGGTTGTGTTAGCTTCTAGAGGCTCATTTCTGTATATATTTTAAAGTCACATTTTCAATTATTTCTTTCATGTCTCCTTACAAAAAAAGATATAATTTTGATAAGAATTAATTTAATCTGTAGGTGAATTGGGGAAGATGGCCATCTTAACCATATTTAGTTTCATACTCCATGAACATGAGATGTCTTCTAACTTAATTCAGGTCATCTAAAATTCTACTTAGTGATTTTTCTTAGTTATAATGTAAAACTCCTATACTTCTTTTTAAAAATATATCCCTAAATACTGCATTTTTGAATTCCATTGTAAATAGAATTGAGTTCCAAATTTCACTTCAGAAAATTTATAAGTATCACATAGAAATACAATTATTTTGTATATTGCTTTTGTATTCTGAAACCTTGCTGAACATAATTACTAGAAATAATATTTTGTATTGATCCCCTAATTTTTTAAAAAAAATGTTTTTTAGATGTTGATGGACCTTTATTTTATTCATTTATTTATTTGTAGTGCTGAGAATCAAACCCAGTGTCTCACATTTGCTAGGTAAGCCCTTTACTATTGAGCCACGACCAACCCCAGCGAGATTTCTTAATTATTTATGGTTTAAAATTTTTCTTTTCTTTTGGCACTGGGGATTGAACCCAGGGGTATGTTACTGCTAAGATACATCTTCAGTACTTTTGTTTGTTTGTTTGTTTGTTTCTTTTTTCTTTTTTTTTTTTTTTTCGAGACCGGTTCTTACTAAGTTGCTGAGGCTGGCCTTGAACTTCTGATCCTCATGGGTAAGGTCTAAAGTCACTGAGATTCTAGGAATGTGCCACTGTGCCTGGTTTCCTTTTCAATTCCAGAATTTTTGTTTATACTAATCTCTTTATTGAGATATTGACATTCTTTACTTAGTTGTATATCATTCTTATACTTTTCTTTAGATCTTTATACATTATTTAATTTTGCTCTTTGAACATATTTTAAAGAGCTGACTAAAGTCTTTGTCTTGTAATTCTGGGCTATCTGAGGGACAACTTTTTATTGACTGATATTTAAATTCCTGTATATAGGCTACATTTTCTTAAATCTTCATTTGTCTCTGTGTTGAAAATGAAACATTTTAAAAAATGTGTCAACTCTGGAAACCAGACTGTGTAGCTTCCCAGGGTGTGGGACTGTGATTGCTTACTCTTTAGTGATTGTCCTGGGTTGAGTCTTTAATATCATGTGTTCTTTATTATGTGTGGTTGCTGAAAGTTCTGCTTGGATAGTTTAGTAAACAGTTATTTCTTTAAATGGCCTGAACCAATTTATCTCTGTGGCTGTCTGCTGGAGTCTACATTCAACTCTTGAGCAGGCAATCTATAGCTCTATCTTAGCATTCACTTCCTGCTTGTAGAGGGTCTTAAAATCAGGCACACATCTTTCTCAGATCTGTCCATGGCATGCTACCATCCTTGTGCTTGTGCACAATCTCATCATTTTAATCAGATGTTTTGCTGCTGTGATTAAAAGACTGACCAGAACAAATAGAGAGGAGGAAAAGTTTATTTGAGGGCTCACAGTTTCAGAAGTCTCAATCTGTAGACAGCAGACTCCATTCCTAAGGGCTCAAGGTGAGTCAGAACATCATGGCAGAAGAATGTGGCTGAAGGAAGCAGCTCACATGATGATCATGTAGCAGAGAGAGAGAGAGAGAGAGAGAGAGAGAGACTGACTCTACTTACCAAATACAAAATATATACATCAAAGGCATGCCCCTAATGACTAACCTGATCCAGCCACATCCACTCACCTTCAGTTACCAATCAGGGGATTAGTCCATAACCTGATTAAGGCTCTCATAACACAATCATTTCTCCTATAAATCTTCTTGCATTGTCTCACATATGAGCTTTCAGGGAATACCTTGTATCTAAACCCTAGCACTCATGGATTCACAGGATATATCAGAACATCTTACCCAGTTTTATTTTCAAGATTTTTTGGTCTGTCTCTTGTAAGCCACCCTGGTAAGGTGATCCCAGACATTGACAATAGTAAATATTGTCACTGTTATAAACAAGTCCCTGTGTGTATGTGGCTCTTAATACAAAGAGAATTCAGCACCACATCAAATAAACATAAGCATTGAGAATAGAGTATTTCCATATTGGAATACTAGCAGTTTTCTGGTGATGAAATTTTAGGGATCTCCAGGTCTGTTTTGGTCCTTACAGTCTCTGCTGAGCCACCGTTTTTTCACAGATGCTACAGTTGTAAGTTGGTTTTCCCGGTGAACATGTTGCTGCGGAGATGAGACTGGGATCAGTGGATGTTGAAATGCCACAGAGCCTCTGTTCTTACCAGGTCAGCCATTTACTTGAATAAACACTCTCCAGATTGCAAGCCATTAGCTAATTTTCAGAGTTCTGAAATTATAGCTTTGACAGTTTTGTCAATGTCCTGTTGCTTTTATAGAGAAACAGATTTTACCCTGACATTTTCTAAGTCATCTCCTTAGGAAAGCCTTCTGAATGATCTGAGTCACAGTTTTTTCTTCTGTGAAAAAGAAATGAGAATGCCGTAATATATACTAGAGTTCTAGCTAGTGTTTAATGAGGTAATATCAGTAAAGGAGTCACATAAACTCTTGCACATCACAGGAATCCAGGAAATGTTACCGCCTTTCTTAATTTCTTTATTGGGACATATGAGAGGTGATGACAAAATTGGATTATGATGATCTAACATCCTACGTTTTGTCTGGAGACTTGTCTCCACCTGAGTTAGTGAGAAAATCACCTTTGGCAAATTATAGAAACTTGATTCAAACTGGTTAACACCAAGGATTTGTTACTTTCATGTTGAAAACTTCACTAGTGTACCAATGTGAGGTACAAATCGATCCATGGATTCCAGCTTGTCACAAACCGCACCTCAAAGCAGCCATACATTCTTGTCTGATGGCCTATGGTTAGTCAGACCCTTGTCCCATGGTGCTATTCGGACTAGCAACTATAGTCCTACACTCTATCAGATTGGGATCTCCAGTAGAAATGGGTCACTTCTTTCTCATCATTTTTTTGCATAAGTGTTGAGATTATTCTAGGTCTATTTAGAACATGTGCCCATTCCCCCCACATCATTGTTGCAGGGGAATGGCATTTGCTAATTAGCCCAGCCTGAGTTTCATTCTATCCCTGGAGCTAGCTTAAGGTTGGAGGAAGGCTATTTTCTCAAACGGTAATTTGATGCAGGGAAGGAAGATGCAATAGTTGTTTTGAGCAAAGCAGGTCACCTCTTGTTATATCCAGCTATCTTCCTTCTCTTTCTCCTTTCTCTCCTCTCACATCAAGTTAGAGTTGTCAGAAGTATATAATCCATTAAAGATGCATATCCACTGTGCCTACCCGAAGCAATGCACGCAAGGAAACACGAAACTTCATGTTGAAAGCCCACTGTGCGCTATTGTCATTGATACCACAGAAGGTCAAAGGTGGGGACAGATGATTGAATAATGGAGCCAGTAATGGTGGTTCATGGAAGAGGTTGGGGCTTTAGCTTATATCTTCCATAGCCAACTAAAAGTGTATAAGAGGAGAAAACCTAGTTTACCTGGTGTACCTAGGACTATGAATGACACTGATGGTGAGTTCTGTTCATCATGTGCTTACCTTGTGCCAGACACTGCCATTGTGATAATTTCTTTACCTTCATTTCCCTATATTGTCAAAGTGTCTCTGCTATTATTATCCCTCGAATTAGATTATAGAAATGAGACTTGGATAAAAATTTTAAATTTTCCTACTGTTAAATTGGAAGCCCAGATCAAAACCAGGTAATCTGGATTGAGAGCTTTAAAATTTTATTTGAATTTTTCTTTAAAAAAATAACACATTGTAATTGTATATATTTAGGAAATATAGTGTAATATTTCAATACATATATATTATATGTAATAATCACCTTAGGGTGATTGATATGTCCATCACCTTATACATATATCATTTTTTCTACTAGCTATTTTGAAACACATAGTTAATTTTTGTCAATCATAGTTACCCTATTGTGCTACAGAACATGAGAAGTTATTTCTCCAGCCTGCTTGTATCCCTGCACCCATTAACAATCCTCTCTCCCCTGGCTCTGGTAACTACTATTCTCTTCTCCGTTTCTATCAGAACAACTGTTTTAGCTTCCACCAAGGAGTGTGTAATATTTGTCTTTCTGTGCCTGATTTATTTATTCACTTAGCCTAACATCCTTCAGTTCCATCCATATTGCTACCATGACAAGATTTCATTCTATTCTTGTTGTTGAGTAATGGTTCATTGTGTACATATATCACAGAATATCATTTTTTATCCACTATGCAACTCTAGCACATAGAAAATACACACACACACACACACACACACACACACACACTCTTCTTGCTAGTTCTCAATTCTGCTCCATTTTACACTACAGAACCAGTGTTGTTGCTCTGAGGTTAAATAAAATCTTAGCCACTGACATTTCAATTTCTCTACCTTCACGGTGAGCTCATCCCAGTTAAAGAATCCATAAAATTATAATTTTTGAAAGCTGAAAGTATCTTCAAAGACTCTCTAGTCAAATATTTTAGGTTTTGTTGTCCATACACATATTTCAAATGTAAGTTCTTTGCTGTTCAGTTCTTGAAACAGTCTAGGATCTTAGCACATGCAGTTTTCATCACATTCCTCAATTGACTGTCAAACATTCCAAGGTTTGAAGTCTGATGATCTACCCAAGTGGTTCTCAAGCCTTCCTAGACCTGTGAAGTCTAAAAATTTAAAAATTCTGATGCTTCAACTTTATCTCCAGGATTCAAATTTAATGGATCTGGTGTGTGGCTATTCACTGGTATATTAAAAAAAAAAAAAAAAAAACAACTTCTCCAGGTAATTTTAATGCCCATTATTCTAACCCAAGGGCCTTCAGTCATCTGATCCATTGGAGGCAGAATCAGAAGATGAATCTAAATTTTCCTGTCTCCTGGTTGAGGATTCCTTAGTAAAACTGCTTCACAGAATGCCACTTCCCTGAAAGGAACTTCCCTCAGCCTTGTCCCCACATTCATATAGACAAGCATGACATGACTGGTGTCCCCGGGCCTCAGCAGAACCAGAACTCAATGTGGAAGAAAGGATAAGAGAGGGAGTGAGAAGCCCCGGGAAGTTCTTTCTAGGTTGTCCAGGGCTATCAAACCCTACTCTACTGCAGACTGAGGATCAGCTGACTCAGCTCTAATTTTGCCTTTGCTAAGTTCCCCAACCTCCCTAGGAAGTGGTTGGAAACACATGGTCTTTTTATATAATCCCACTATTTCTCCCAGTTACTATGCTTTCCTGGCAAAATATTTCTTGTTATGTGGAGACTGGGTGGTTTTTTGTAATCTTCATTTTAATCTATATTCTCCTGAACCCATCCTTGGGACTGACCAATGGCTGAAGTGGCTTGCATGCTAAAATTTAACAACCCATGTGATTCTCCATTACTAAGGAAGAAAGTGATCTTCTGTTACTCTAACTTGAAATGCCTCTTCTTCCCAAGGGAAAAATTAACAGCAACCCTGGGAAACAGAGAATCTAGTACTCTTTACTGGGGAGTTGGTAGAATATCTTTTTGCTTCCTGCTTACAGAGGAAAAAAGGGAACAAGACCAAAGACAAACCTTATTACTTCCGTCCGGGTCCTAGGATTGTTTTGAACATTTCCTTCTAATACAATTTGTCTCTATCTTGGGGACAGAGCATCCAGAGAGCAGGGTGGGAATAACAGGCTGGCAGTGGATGATGGAGGAAGGAACAAAGATGCCCATGTTTGCATCAAGCATTTATTCATTTTTTAAAACAAAATATTCATTAGTGACAGATATGGATCAGAGAGATATCCAGATCAAGAGACAGAGTCAGATGGAGTGTGAAGCTGGCATGGTCAGGTAAAATAAGAGCAAGGAACTGGTATCTGGGATACCTAGATTCATGGAGTATGTGGACTCCAGTTTCAGAGAGGGAAGACATCCCCAACTTTGACATTGATCCCTAAGGCACAGCGTCCACCATCAAAACCACTTCTGAGGGATACAATGTCCACAGTGACATTCAGTCCATGACTACCCTGAGTGAGGCATGTGGGTTAAGTGACTGGATTTTTATAATCTATATATTTTGTCATAAAATCCTCACATCCTTGTAGTATAGAAGTATTGTCTCATATTCTAGGTAACGAAATGAGTCTCACAAGTACCCATCAGGCACCAATCATCTTGAGAATACTGTATGTGTGTGTGTGTGAAATCAGAATGAGATTAGGCACTGAAAGTTCGGAATGGAACAAAACAAAATGAAAGCAATCACAAAGAAAAAGGATGAAAGATCGTTTGACCTTGGTATTCAGTAGTTTTGACTGACAGGTTGAACATTTCCTATAGACATTGACAGGTGATTGAAAGTCTATTAGGAAATCTGTGGCATGTTTTAGTCTGTTTAGAGAAGACTCTGACTCCAAGATGATAATTTCCAGCCATCCTCTACCTGTGCTCCTAGTCCTACTTAAGCTTTTGGATAGCACCAGTGATCTCTATGTGAGTAATCCAAACGCTGGCCACGTTTGCCAGTTTGACTGAATGTCTGAGATTTTGACTTCCAATGGCTGTCTGGAGCAGGTTGCCAAAAGTTCTCTGCTCTATCCAGTGATGACTGATTCACTCTTAGGTTCATTCACCTGTTAATTCACTGACTTGTTCCTTTATACCATCATTCATTCACCAACATATCTTGGGCAACTATTCTATGTGACATACTGGGAATTCGGATTTAATGAAGTACATACAGCTCTTGCTCCCTGGTGTCCCATTGTGTTATAGCAGAGGCAAATCTGCCAGCCAACAATTGAAATTTAATGTGATAGGTACAACTGGAGATGTATGTAAAGAGCGCAGTAGGAGGAAACAGTAGACTTTGCTTTAGTCACACAAGGGATATTATATGGCTGTGAAGTTTCTTTTAAATAGCAAATAAGGAATAGGCATGCTTAGAACTCTGGAACTGGTACTTGAATAATTGGGGGCTAAGCAAAGGAATAAAGAGAAAGAAAATCATCCAGAGCAAGAAAATTAACATTCTTGGTCATGGAGCCTTGACACTGTGCTATATTTTATTTTCAATTTAATTTAGTTTTTATTTGTTGTCAGTGCTGGGGATGAAATTCAGAGCCTCATGCTTGCTGGGAAAGCACTGTATCACTGGGCTACACCCAGAGCCCCTGCCTTATGTGTCATTTTATGTTATAAAAAGTTGACACATATATGGCTGGATTCTGTGTCAGTAAGTGAATGTGGCCCTGCTCTCACTCCCTTGAGACTTACAGTGCAGTGTGGGGACTGGCCCTTGCTATATCATCATATGAATGTATAACTGCACACTGGTGTACTGAGAGGACAGGAACACTGAATACGACTGTGATGCTTGGGACTCTGTCGTTCACTTTGCCTGGAGCAGAGGATGAAAAGATGCAACTACTGAATAGGTAGAATCAAAGTGGAAAACAGGGATAAGCTCATGAAAGGCCTTAGATACCAGACAAAGATAGGGCCTTTACCCTAAAGGGATAGGGAATTACAAATACAAAGGAAGCAAGAAAGAGGCATGCTTGATTGTGTGTATTTGAGACCCTTCAGTTTTATAACCATTAAAAAAAAAAAAACTGGAGGAGGCACCTAAGACTGGAGATAGGGAGACCAATTAGCAGGCTCTTTTTGAAATTCTAGTGGGAGATACAGAGAGCCCAATGCTGTGATTGTAAGGAGAGAAAGCAGATGAAAGAATTAGAGATGTTCAGGTGTAGAAACAATAGGCATGCTCAGGAGTTACATATTTGGCAGTATGTCGCCAAAGACTCTGTTTTTCTCTGGCCTAAATGTGAGCCTGGAGAACTTTATTCCATAATGGTTATCTCAAGAAATTCTAAAGCAACAAGAATCATTTAAGAAAAAAATCATCCTAGCATTTTGACCTAGTTCTGTTTGCCATCTTGATGGCTTCCTCTATTTCTAGCCACTCAGAAGCCCTTGTTAATGCAAATATTAAGAGTAGAAATTTAAAAAAAAAAGATAATAAAAATTAAAAAGAGTTCAAGGTGGAAAAGTGGAAGTTTCTTTCCTCTCAAGACTTTTTTTTTTTTTGCTTCTCTGACTGGACTCTGAGCACTTTTAGTTTAGGAATCAGGGCTTTCTCAGTTCTACCTTAATCATCACACAAGGTTCTCCCCATAATAGGATTTTGACATGTTTGTTACACAAAAATTCACCATGGAAAAGCAACACATTTGTGACTCATTAATTCCTCAGACAGGTGT
This sequence comes from Marmota marmota marmota, assembly GCF_001458135.2. Taxonomy (NCBI): domain Eukaryota; kingdom Metazoa; phylum Chordata; class Mammalia; order Rodentia; family Sciuridae; genus Marmota; species Marmota marmota. Next base: position 20,072,335 of record NW_025999869.1, read on the forward strand.
ATGGGGTTTATAGGAAATCAAACATGGGAAGATAAAATTGATTGCTTCAGATTTAGTCACAAAAGGAGCAACTAACCATCCAAGAGAAATCATTTAAAACACACATTGATAAGTAGTGTTGGAAAGAGCTTTAGAAAATGTCACCAGAGAGTACAACATTTACACTGTCAACAGCCGTGTGCAGGTTCCGGCCTCATTCCTATGCAATACAAAATTAATACCAGCTAAATCTGAGATCAAGTTCTGCTATGGTGGTAGCTTCGCTTGAGAGCCTCTTTTTTGACATCTTCAAAACTGTCATCATAATTCTTCGTATGAAATACCTGCTTGGCATGAGGTACTGCACTAGTTTAAATTTACACGATAATATGGCGACACTTCCAAAGTTGACATTATGCCTGCTTGTCAGTTCTCAAAGTCCTGGTTTTGTCTTGTGCCTCACTGAGATTCATGTACATTTTAAAGCGGCTTTCATTGAAAGTTGACTGTATATTTTCCTTTTATCTTCCCTGCCCCTGCCAATGTCTCATGATCACACACATAACTAACTTGATGGTTAAATTAGAAAATGTTTATTGGTGTGATACGGCGCTTCCATTTCCTTTCCCTGCTGCTTCTGAAAGCTGCAGAAATTTGTTGTTCAATTAACTAAAGGTCAGCCGGCTGTCAGCCTTTGCTCACGGCACCCTCACTGGCAGCTCAGTGACTGAGAGAGAAACAGAAGCTGCACATGGTCCGCAGTGAGTGATGGGTGGCCACAGCTTGGCACAGACATTGAATTCCTGTGACTCATCAATTCCTCAGACAGCTGTGTGTCCTTTATAAGGAGCCAAACACAGGTAGATAAAATAGGTTGCTTCACCTTGAATTGCAAAAGGAACAACAACTCGCCAAGGTTAGCCTAGAGGCTAGGAGACCCTTCCAAGAAAATTCAAGTTCCAGTCTTTAATTGCCATCTCTGTGACCTTGGAAAGTCCAGACTCACTTACTGGAGCCAGAATTAACACAGAATAGATAGGTAAATCAAGTCAGGTCAGATCAAGGAGGGCAATTTGAGTCTGGGAAGTTGGAGGCTGCCTCCTGAGGGGCAGAAATGCCTTCAGAGCCCTTCTTCCACCCTTATCAAAATAACCTGCCCCAATTCCAACCTGTTGCTAAGGTAACCTGTCCCAGGAATTGTCCCTCCCTGCAGGGAGTTATAAAAGTTTTAATTAATGTGCCCTGGGCTGCTCCATTTGGCCATTCCCCCTGTCCATTTGCTTCTCACCTTTTGGCCATCCCACCTGAGCATCTCCTGGGTCTAGGAAGAAGAGGAGAAAGGGGAAGAGAGCAGGAGAAGAAAGGAAGCCTAGGACATATAAAAAGGCAGAACACCTCCCTTCTTGGGATACCAGAGTACCAGCTATGGCCCCCTTCTCCCTCCTGGGAGAAGTCTATGTTACTCCTTTTGAAATAAACCCTGCTTTATATGCTTGCCTCAGCGTGCTTCTCTAATGTTCTACTTCAACATGTGAGGGAGCAGAACTTGTTATCCCTAACTGTCAGTATCACTACTCTGGCACTGAGTACCCCAAGTTAATCCTGCCACAACATCAAAGGGGCTCATTCATTGTTCACTTATTTTTTTTTTTTTTGTCTGTTTATCTTCATCAGCTGGGTCTTGATGTTCTGTAAAGGAGATTATCTGCCTTTGGTATTATCTTCAATTCATTCGTTTTAGCCAAGAGCACAGGCACACATAATTTTCTTTAAAGAGCCACATAGTCTTGTAGGCTTGGCAGCCATGTGATCTCTTTCACAACTAGTCAAGTACTTTCCCATGGGAAAGAAACTAGAAAATACATAACCAGGTGGTTATGGCTGAGTACCAACAAAATTTCACTTGAACCACATGCTACAGTTTGCTAACTCTAGAATAGAGTCTTCCTGGATCTTATGTAAATATGACAATTCTTAAAATTCCTGGATAAATTTGTTTTGATTGGCATAATAACATCTAGGGTCTAAAATGAAGACTGTTGTCCTTCCAACACTGCAGTGGAGTGCACTGAGTAAACGTAGGGTTAATTTTAGCCCCAGGGTTGTCTTCTAATGATCATGACTGATCTATCTTAACCTTAGGTTTTAGTTTACCAGCATTCAAAGCCTAGCAGGAGACACATTATTTGTTTTAAAAAACCGTTATGAAGTGCATGAATTGAGTACAAGTAGTGAAAACCAATGGATAACATAATCATTGAAATACAAATCAGGACTGCTAAGGGCCTCACTGATGATTCGTGTGTACAAGATAAAAATGATATCTGCTTCTTAACAAAAGAGCTTTTATTTTTCTGTTGAAAGCACAAATCATGAAAAATTCTCTTTAACAAGTGAGGATGCTAGAAAACACAAGATTATCTAATCTGCAAGAGGAGGAAATCACCTGCATTCTGCTCTGATTGTTCACCTGAAGGGGAAAGAGTAGAAACTTCATAGATAAAATTTGAGAATTGTCTTCAAGTTATGGGATGTAGAAAAGAGAAAAGCACATTGAGCTACATGAGAATAGGCCCAAACATGAAGGAGTCAAATAGGAAATAACTTTTGGAAAAGAACCTTAAGTTACATTGGGAAGAGCCCCCACTGATACCATGAAAGGTTTGAAGATTCTGTCCCTGTGGTGTCAAAGCCCAAGGTCAGTGAAGCAAGCTGAGGGAGAGGGCATACAGGGAGGAAAGGACGAAAGAGGCATGAATTGAGGACCCTGACCTTGCCAAAAAGAGGCAGTTGACATTCAGTTCAAGGACATTTTATGTCTTGTGAATGTGAATTCAGTGGCCCTCAACTTCTGAGTTTCCACAAGTAGAAGATCTGAGACTTAATGTTAAATAGTTTGCATTTCAAATGTGACCAATTAAATTATTTTAAAAACACTATTAGAAGCAAAATAATAGCAACAACAAAATTCCAGACATATAGGGCCTAATTTGCTGACTGTGTATTTATAATCTCTGGGTAACCTAGAAAGGACTGATGAGTACTTGACCATTTGGAGTCATGGAATAATAGTACCAAAGATGGACTGAAGGAGAAATTAAGAGTTAGTGGGAAGCTATGGCTAAAATCCAGGATGCCAGGTTTGATGCTGGCTCCAGAAAATGAGAAGGAAAAGGAAGGGTAAGAGGGGGAACAGTCCACGTTACCAAGAAAGACGCAACATCTTAGTCTGTAATAGCTGCTGTAACAAAAATCCTGCAATTGTGTAGCTTATTAAAAGCATTTATTTCTTAGAGATCTAGAAGCTTGGAAGTCTGAGATGAAGGTACAAGCAGATATTGTGCCTAGCGAGGGGGTGGTCTTACTATGGACTCATGTGATGGATGGGATAAACAAGTTCCCTGGATCTCCAACCCCTACTAATCCCTAATCACCTTTGTTATAATTTGAGCCAAAATAAAATTCTCCTTCTCTAAGTTTTTGTTGTCAGTTATTTTGTTCACAGTGACAAAAAAAAAAAATGACTAAAATAAGCACTATGAGCCAAAATAAACCTTGAGTCTTCGTAAGTTAATTATCTTGGCATTTTACTATGGCATTGAAAAGCCTACTCATCCAACCTCCTGAAGGCCCCATCTCTTAATACCACAGGATTAATCATGAGGTTCCAACATATGAATTTTAGGAGCATAAACATTATTCAGACCAGAGCATGCATTAAGATTGGATCTTTCCCAGAGAGCCAATGGATAACCTGTTCTGTTTTTCCCTGTTGAAAGTCCCTGCCTCTGTTTTGCTCTTTGCGTGACACATCTTCAGTTGACCTTTCTCTGAGCTGATTTGATGTATTAATGGCTTTGCTATTACTTTATTTCCCAGTTCAGCATTTCAGTTCTGCCCCCTGAGTTTCCCATGGTTCATTCTTGGCAGGTAAACTTGCATACACGTCTCAGTGAAGGTTGTAATCTATAAACCTGTCAAACAGGAAATCATTTTATAGCCCTATTTTTATGTAGGCTTTTCCTCCTAAATTCCAAGTTAAAGAAGATCAAGATCATGGAACTAAATCACTTTAAAGATAAATGAATCGTAGAAAAGTGTGGTGTTGTTGAGTAGAGAAAATTTTATATTTTCTTCTTAGTTAATATTCCTCTTTTTGAAGAAAATATTTGTAGCCACTATGGCCCATGACATTTTCTTTCTATTTTTGCTGTTTTGCAATTTTTCAGGGTATAGTCTTTTCTAAAATACCGAGAAATTCATTTCTTGCTCTAATTAAACATTGTATGCTTATTGAGATAGTTTTATTTCCAAAGGGTACAAAGCAGCATATAAATATCCATACTGCTCTGTGCACACTTTGAATGGTATCACGTTTGTACTGTTCCATAACCTTAATCTTCTTCAATTAATAAATTACATATATGCCAATACATAGAAAATTACATTAGAATTTCAATGGCTGCATAATATTCTACTAGACATATCTGTGTATATAGGGGAATATGTCTACCATATTTAATCCTTGCCTTATTAGTAGATATTTGTTTGGCATACTTTCAAATTTTCAATAGTCTCATTGAAATAAAGCAAGAATCCTTTTATGTTCATTTTTACGTCCTTATCTGGTAATCTCCTCAAGGTATGTAATTTAACTGGCTGGTTTGAAAGGTAGAGCTTTAAAGGATGTTACTTGAAAAAAAAATGTTTTTTTCATAAATGTTGCCATTTCTCCTTCAGGTAGCATATCGAAGTGTAAGCCCTTCTCCCTTTTTTTCCAATTATGCACATTATCCATCTTTACAATATACAATGGAGAGATGGAATTTTGTCCTTTGAATGTCTATAGTATATGCTGGTTTTTTTCTTCTCATTTTGGTATTTAGGTGTATGCTGATTTTTATTGATATATAAAGATCTTTGAAAACATTTTCCTATCTTCCTATTATAAATTACTTAAGATAATATTTTATTTTTTTAAAGAGAGAATATTTTAATATTTATTTTTTAGTTTTTGGAGGACACAACATCTTTGTTTGTATGTGGTACTGAGGATCGAACCCGGGGCCACACGCATGCCAAGTGAGCGTGCTACTGCTTGAGCCACATCCCCAGCCCAAGATAATATTTTATTTGCAATATTCTTTCCTAGCATACACACTTATCCTTATTACCTTGTAGGGCATTGTCTTTCCTGTTTTATTTTATTTTCACCTCCCCCAAAACATGTAAGAAATCATAAAAAAAATCTTTTTATAAATAGCATGCTTTTTCATCTCCAAAGCAGCAGCTAATTTTGATTGATGTACAACTCTCTGCTAATTTTTCATTCCTGTTAGAGAAAGCCTTTATCAAGCCTGCTAATCAAATATATGTTGAACAAACAGATGCATCCAAGATCCAGAACTGTTTTGTCCCATGTGGTGGCTACCAGTCACATAGGTTTATTGAGTCTTGGAATGGTGACTAACCTGAATCGAGATGTGTTACAAGTTCAAAATATAAATTGATATTGTGGCCTTAGGAAAAATATAATGTAAAATATCTCAGAAAATTTTTGTTGATTGCATTTTGAAATGGTAATACCATGAATATGTTGGACAGCATGAAGTATGATAATGAGCTTTACCTATTTTTACCTTATTAATGTGGCTTCTAGTAAATTTAAAATTACATATGTGGCTTGGATGCGTGACTCCCTTTATATTTCTGTTGGAAGTCTGAAATTATAAATATTGGGTACCAGTAGGCCAGCCTGATGTGTCCTATTGGATGGTCTTTAGGTCAGAATTTTATTGTTGTTTTGCAGCAAGAAAGATAGGAAAGCACCCAAATACTATTGTCATCCTGGCTGATGCTTGCCTTGCCTCTCATCTGCAGAATCCTTGATAAAAGGAAACAGCTTCAACCAGAATAGTTTATGGCCCCTTTGGAAAGAAACTTAAATTGAAAAAGAACAGAAAAATTGAAATAGTTCTGACTTTGAACAACTGCCCCTGTCGCCACAAAGCCACAGTCACTGTGTGATCTGTCAGTAGGCTGCAGAAAGAGTGTGAATCACTGGTCTCCTCCAAACTTTAGGTATTACAAAATCCCAAAGAGATCAGAGAATCGATGAAAAAAGAAAAGCTTGGTCTAAGGTACAATGAGGGAGTCTCAGCTATCCCTAGTCCCTCCTGCTGTGAGGTCAGAGGAAAGAGACAGGCTGTCACATTCTGATCATTTTTGCTACTAATGAAATTTCTTAGTAAGAAAGTGGCCCCTTTCCCCTTCAGGTGAACAATCAGAGCAGAATGCAGGTGATTTCCTCCTCTTGCAGATTAGATAAGTGATTTAGAGCAAGGAAACAAATGGCCCCAAGCCCTGGAAGGAAATTATTTGTAGAACCCAAACTGAGATTCAGGTCTTCATATTCATGATGCAAAATTCCTTTCTTTCGATCTTCAGCTTCTCCTCACAGTCTTTTTAAGATTTTATTTCTTAGCTCTTTTTCCTCTCACCCAGTTTTTTTTGTTAAATGGTCTATTACTGAATTATAGTTATACATAATAGAGGGGCACATTTTACATAATCATACATACATGGAATATAATTTGCTCCACTTCAGTACCCAGTACTTTGTCTTTCCCTTTCCTTCTCCATTCCCCATCCTCTTTCTATTTAAATTGAATTTTAAATTGGTGCTCTAGAGATATACATAAAGGTAAAATTTACTTTGGTATATTCATATATAGCATATTTAGTCAATTTCATTTCACAATTCCTCCCATTTCCTGACCCTGTCCATCATCCCTGCCCTCTATCCCCTCCCCCTTCCTCTACTCAACTGATATCCCTTCTATTTTCATGGAATGCCTTCTCTCTCTCTCTCTCTCTCTCTCTCTCTCTCTCTCTCTCTCTCTTGTTCTGCATATAAGAGGACACCTTTGACCCTTGATTTTCTGAATCCAACTTATTTCATTTAGCATGACATTCTCCAATTCCATCCATTTTCCAGCAAATGCCATAATTTCATTCTTTATGGCTGAGTAAAGCTCCATTGTGTGTGTATGTGTGTGTGTGTGTGTGTGTGTGTGTGTGTATGTGTATACCTCATTTTCCTTCAATTCTAATTTCTTCTCAATCTAGACAAAGCCTATTTTGTATTAGATATTTTGAACTCAAGTTCTCTTTCTTATCTGTTTTCTCTATCCTTAACAGTTAGATTCCTTGCTGTTGTTATTCTGCATTAATGGATCCTAGGTAAGGAGATAGCTGAAGCTTGTAGGTAGAGAAAGTCTCAATACTGGATCTCACTCTTAGTTTGAGAAGATAGAAGGATACTAACAGATCAAATGTTCAGTTTCCCCAGAGATGTTGAATACATAGCTGTCTTCATATTGCTAGAGCATAGGAAGAAAGACATTTTTCCCATACATTTCTCATAATAATTGTTTTGGGGGAAAATAAATATCCTTTAAAAATGAAAGGATCAATGGAAGAGCTATTGTCTAAGCTACCTCATGAGCTATTTGTATTCATACTTCTCTTCTCATATTTAATGAATTCCCATTGTCTATCTACACACTTACCAAACATATATTAATCTTCTCTGTGTAATCTTATTGCTACTCTTGGAGAGAAAAAATTGCATAAGTAAATACTGCTATCTGGAGATTCATACTAGAGCTATCGTTCTCATTATAGGATAATTAGAATTTTGAAGAGAGAATATGAATTTGGAGCTCTTACTGAGGTGGGATGTCATACTTTGGTGGGATTTCTGCCAGCCCTGGGTGGCATGTGGCATGAGAGCCCTGGGTGGAAGGCAGAAAGAATACACAGACACAAAATAATGAATTTCACTTCCTTCTTGCTTCTGTAATGGCAATTTATGAAAGCAAAGTCATGAACTTGGGCCATATGACAACTGGCAGATTCATCAGACCCTGTGTCTTTGGCCTTTAAAGATAAAACTGCTCACCCTGGTTTTAAGTCTGGAGAAAGTTTTCTTGGGTTAGATAAGAGATATTTTGACAAACAGAAATTATTTTTTTCTCTTTTCAATTTGCATTTTCTGTGAATCTTAGAAACATAAGGCTTAGCAGGCTCAGGATTAGGGAAACAAAGCCCCTTCATCTCTCGGTAAATAGCTGTTTCCTGTAACAAGCCCGATTCCATCCCCAGATGCTTAGAATTTGCAAGGCTGGTGATTCTGTTTCTAAATTCTCTTTCCTCATTTCCTTCTTCTTTCTTCCTCCTCCTTGATGAATACACTGCTCATACTGTCTAGCCCTGTTCTCGGCTCCAAAGAAAGCCAACTCTGTGGCATAGAAAGATGTCACTGAATGTAAAGACTTACCTACATAATGTTCTTTGAGAAACTCTGTCATCTATTAGTTAGCAAAAAATTTAATAAATCCTTCATTAGGAATGATGAAGAATGCAAAAAGAGATTAAGTGTTTATAAGTTGAAGGTTCACATACCAGCAGACATTAAAAGCTACATGAATACTGTTTGAATTTGAGAGTTATGATGACTGTCATGTGATTCTCAGTTGTGTAATTTAACTTTGTAGCTTTCTCTTTACTAGCCTTTATCCCCATTTGTAAACTTAAAGGCTTACTCACCTTCATTATTAATAATCTCTTACCTAATTAGATAATAACATGAAGTAACATATTTTCAACCCTTAATAGGAAACAGGATCTAGGTTAATAAAGTCTCTGCTTTATTTCTTGCAACTAAATCTATAAGGCCAGGTAGTACTGGCATTCTTATTTTACAGATAAGGAAATTAAAGCTAAAGTACTGGGCCTGATAATAAAGCCCAGGTAGACTACAGAGCCATGCCCCAGACAACTGATCTCTCATAGTTAATGTATTTCTTGGTTGCACATTAATGATGTATCAAGAATCATCCTAGAGAAATTGAAGTTAGAAAAGTTGATTGTAGTTTTCTAATCTGAGTTTCTAAAATATGAACCTGGAATTTTTGGACATATTTATCCAGGCTACAAAGAAGAGTGTTAACCTTCTGTGTTGGGTGAACCATCTGCAAGTATATGTGAGCAATGAACAGGATGAGTTTAAAGAATATAAAAAGATTAGGAAACAGCTATTTACTGAGAGAAATAGACATAAATTTATTAATTTCGTAGATATTAACAGGAAGTAAATACAGATATTTTCATTGGTACAGAGCCTAATAAAAAATGAGCATTAAGTTTGGGTTCTAATGTGATTGTGTTAATATGTGGTTCTTTTCCTTGAGTAAGTGATTTGATCTCTCTGAACTTTAGTTTTTCATCTCTGGAATGTAACAACAATAACATAGTAAATACCATATAAATAGCTGCTGCAGTCCGGCTGCAGCAAAATAACCCAGGGGGTGACGAGCAACTTGTGTAGATTGATACAGCAAGAGTGGGAGACGTTTATTGTAGGACAGGAGGGGTATATATACATTACACACAGCTTATCTTAATTAACATAAACTAGATACAGCAGTCAACCGATAAGAAATCTCCACACTTAATGGCTCGCTGGCATTACGTCACAAACCACTCCCTCTGGCAAAATGCCAGGTTCCATCTTGACTTGTTTACAGACCCTAACAAATAGCATTATACAGTTTTATGAGAATTCAGTATTACGTGCCTATATATTCCCTTGAAAATAGTATGTGCTTGGTACCCTCATATTATTATTACTTGAATTAAAAATATGATATATATAGTGTCTGAAGCAATGTCAACTATACTCTGAATTCTAAATCAATGTCAACTGTATCTGCTACTACCTCTGACCTAGCAGAGAAAAAGCCCACCAAGAAGTTATTAAAATGCAATGCAATTATTAGAGAGATGTATAATATCTCAAATATTAGACATCTCTAATCATTAATAAAGAGATATCAAAGTCAACCAGAAGATGTGGCTGACCAGGGAAAGCATTATCAAGAAAGCCACATTCAGAGAAAAAGTATCAAATATCTAATGGAATTAATTACACCAAATGAAGAAGTGATTGGAGGGTATTCTGACAGAAAGCCAAAGCAGGATGTTTCTAGAGCATAAGGAATGCTCACAGAAAACAGAATGGAATGGCCTTTTGCAACAACATGGTGTGAGAAGGAGCAGTAGCAAGAGGTGAGGTGGAGAAGTGGGCAGAAGCCAGGTCACACTGGGCCTTGTCAGCATGTGAAGCCATTGAAGATCCACCCAGGGCATAACAAAATAGCATCCAACTGATGGAATCTTTCAGTGAAGACATTGGACCCATCGCTGCCAAAAGTGCAGGAGCTGCTTTTTTTTTTTTTTTTTTGGCATTAAAAAAAAAAGTTCCAATTGAAGGCCTGAGTCCTCTCCAAGTACTGTTGATAGACTCGTGGCTGCAGTAGGCAATTAATGGCACCAGTCATCACCCTGAATTCTGTTCTCTCTCATATGGAAGATGACACTCTTACCTTGGATCAAAGGAAGCAGTGTTGCATAGAAACAGTATGTCAGATCAGCCTGATTCACAGAAGTATTGATTCCAACTGTCAGCAGGATATTTTCTAAAGGTCAGACTCGAAGGGGTAGAATATACTGCTCACCTTGTCAGAAAGAAGTTGATGTCCATGAAAACTGTATAATGAAAAGAAACAGATGGAGAATTGGGAGTCAGATTGACCTGGTGGATCAAAAATGAATTCCACTACCTTCCAGCTACCTGCTTGCCTGACTAAATTTCTTTCACAAATATTTATTAAGGACTTGCCCTGTAGCCTTTGGCAAGTTACTCCAACTTGCTGAGACATTTTCCTCACTTGCAAAATGAGGATTGTAATACTTCCCTTAGAACATAGAGCATAGCTGGGTATGGTGGTGCGCACCTGTAATCCCAGCTACTTGGGAGGCTGAGGCAGGAGGATGGTAGTTGTGAGGCCAGCCTGAGCAACATAGTGAGATTCTGTTTCAAAATAAAATAGAGCTGGGGATTCAGCTCAGAGGTAGACCTCTTATTTAGCATGTGCGAGACCTTGGGGTTAATTCTTAACAACACACACACACACACACACACACACACACAATAGTACAGTTCAAAGCACATGTTAGATTTTCAGTAAAGTTTTTCTCCCTTTCAATTTTCCCTTTACCACTTTTTGTTTCATAAATATCGATTGAGCACTTTCTGTGTTCCAGTCACTAATATGAGCACTAACAAGGAACAAAGCAAGCAGGTTTTCTTGGAGCTTAGATTCAGTGACGAAAACAGAAAAAAAAAAACATGAGGAAAGAGACAGTAAAAGTTCCTAATAGTGACTAGTGTCATAGAGTGTTCATTTTGTAGGGTGATGAGAATTGGCCTCTTGGAGGAAGTGACATTGGTAGTGAAAGAAGAATAAGAAATACAGCCTATGCTGGGTGTCGTGAAGCATGCCTGTTGTCCCAGCTTCTGCGGAGGCTAAGGCAGAAAGATCCCTTGAGCCCAGGTATTCAGGGCCAGCCGGGGTAATATGCTGAGACTCCTTCTTTTTAAAAAGCACATGATTTTGTGCTTTCCTGACAGAGGGCACAGAAATTCAAAGTGTGCTGAGGTGAAAATAACTTTGGAGTGTTGGACTAGCAGGATGAAGCCAGGCTCCTAATGGAGGGAGGGGCAATTGCTGAGTGACAAGGCTGGGTAGTAGTCGGTAGCCCACTTCAAATGAGCATCCTGCTGGCAGAGCAAGATGCAGCTGTCAGAGATGGTACACAGCCACAGGGAGGAGGGCATCCTCCCCAGCACTCCTCTGCCTTGTTCCCCACCTGTGTTATATGGCCACGTGAGCATTTCAGAGCTGCTGGGACATCTGGACTAGATAGATAATTTTGCTATTTACTTCAACCCTGCGATTCTCCCGAGAACAGATTTACATCTTCAATCTTTCTTTAATCTCTTGGATTGTAGCTTATATCACTTTGGAAGATACACGTTTTACAATAGAATCATGGAGTTTACATGCTAACAGCAAAGGTAGATAAGGGAACTTAATAGAGATACTGTAACAGAGACACAAAGTGCTCTGGCATGGTACAAGATAGTCAAGGTCTAAATATGTGGTCTGGGAAGCACAGGGGAGTCTAATGTTTCTGGGCTTCAAGGGTGGGACATATGATATTCTTCCTTATTTTTTCCCCTAAACATTTTTACTCATCTTGGTGTTATGGTTTGGATGGGAGGTGTCCCCCCAAAACTCACATGTGAGACAATGCAAGAAGGTTTGGAGGAGAAATGATGGGGCTATGGCCTTAAAATAATCAGTGAATTAATCCCTAATGGGATTAACTGAGTGGTAATTGAAGGCAGGTACAGTGTGGCTGGAGGAAGTGGTTCAATGGGGGCATGACTATGGGGTATATATTTTGTATCTAGAGAGTGAAGTGTCTCTCTCCCTCTCTCTCTCTCTCTCACACACACACACACACATGCACACACACACACATACAAACAAACACACACACACACACCTTCCTGATCTTCATGTGAGCTGGTTCCCTCTGCCACCCTCTTCAGCCATGATGTCCTGCCTCACCTTGAGCCCCGAGGAATGGAGCCAACTTTCTAAGGATTAAGACCTTTGAAACTGTAAGCCCTCAAATAAAATTTATTCTCTAAAATTGTTCTGGTCATTTCTTTCAGTCACAACAGCTAAAAAGTTGACTAAAACACTTGGTAAATCCAGATTCCTTTGTACTCATTTCTTTTTACTTTTTTTTTTTAATATGTGTTTTGGAGGGATGAAGTTTCTTAAATTACTCCCTTTTTAGGGTCAGGAATGTCCATATCTTACCTTCAACCATTTTGATTTATACTGTCTTTTCTAATCTCCCACAGGTGACATGATTTCATTTACATCAGAAAAATTCTACCCCAGACATTTCTCATAATTAAACATTGTCTAAGATTTGTAGTTCTTGCAGAGCCCAAAAACCTTTAGTCTTTTTACTAGAGTTTTTTGGGGAGTTATACCCCCCAAATTAAATGATCTCTTTTATTAGAGGCAAAGATGTCTGAGTTTTCTCTCATCTAGCAAAATACAATTAATATTCCCCTATGCTTCTCCTTCACACGTGCATTTTATTACATATTTAAAAGATGTAAGTCTGGACACTAAGGAATTAGACTTGGAATGTACAGTAGGCATTAGAGAAATATGTAGAGACAGTGATTTCCAGGATATAGGTAGGACTAGAGAAAACAATTTGACCATTTCTGGGTTACTTGAGAACTTCCAATAATGAGACCTACAAGGTCATTTTCTATAAATGAAATGGGCAGAAAAGCAAATTCTCAGGAAGCAGATCTGATAATAGGTACTCAGTCCCAAATGCCAAAAGAGAAATATCATCTTTATTCAGCGGTAGACAAATGGTCACAATTATATGTGCTTCAGAAATGTCTCTTTCTGCAGTGGCATTAGATGCCTGGAGATAAATGGACTTCTTTTCCCTAGCAATTCATTAGGTAGTCATTGCCATAATTTGGGGTCTTAGGCCTGCTACAGGTCTTACCTGCAGTTTACCTTCTTCCAACTCATTTGCTACCAAAAAAGGAAGAAATAGAATCCTGGGATCTGCACAGGTTTTGCTGAGGCCTGTAGGTGGTACCTTCATTCCACTAGTCTCCAACTTGCTCAGGATGGAGATGCACAGAGAGATTAATGTTAGGAGACAGAGCAGCAACAATATTTTCACCAATGTAGCTTCTTATTTTGTCTGATGATCGCAACAGTAAAATTTTTATTATACAAAATTTGGGCAATTGAGCATAAATAGGATATAAATGAGCTATGAATTTAGCACTCAGGAAAAATGTTCTTCATTACCTGTCTCTGTCTTCTGCTGTAGCCATATTTGAACTAAGGACATCTTTTTTTTTCTCTCATAAACTTTTTTAATAATGTAGGGGTATCTAAATGTTCCATCACCAGAATGAGCCATACAGCTTTCTAATGGCAGGAGTCCATCTGAAATGCATTACAGTTGTTTCTCTTCTGTTTCAGTTCCATTGGGCTGATGTGAGAGAAGTAGTATGTTAGACAGGTCGTGGCTAGATTCTGAGGCAGGAATACTAGGTTTGAGCCAGGCTCAGCATAGCCCTGTGACCTTGGTGAAGTAATGCAATGTCATAGTGCCTTAGTTTCTCCCTGTATAAATGGATATAATGATAATGCTGTATATAGTGGGGTCCTCTGTGGCTAGAAGAAGGGCCTGGCACATACTGAGTGTTTAATAATGTAAGCTATTCTTGTTGGAAGACATAAGCGCCAATGCCTACAGGGGCCAGTCAGATCATGTAAATGAGGTAGGTCTAAAAACTGAAGCCCTTTTGGTCCATCTTTTTATTTCCCCACATTTTATTAAAGATAAGAGGATGGAGAAAAATTCTCAAACTGTGAGAGAATAAAAAAAATCCCAGCACAAGCACGATAAATCAAAATGACCTTCGTATTGTAGGAGAACAATGCAAAGTGGTGAGGACCATGGAAACGGGATTTGGAGGCTTGTACTCGGCTCCAGACAATTGTTAAGAAAACCTGGAAAACTAGATTAGTATGTGAAACTTCCCACTCTTTAAATGATGGCATTTAAGGGGAAAAACATTTTTTTTTAAGTTCTATGTGATTTAAGCAACATACAACTTCAGGCTGTTTTGGAGCCGTAAATTCCCAGTTTGAGAATGCTGAGTTTCTCCTAAGTAGTGAATTCTGCATTCTAGTCTAGGTGGACTTCCTGGTTCCTTCTGGTTCCCTAGCTGCTGATGTGACACCTGACTCACTGTACATTTATTTACACCTCTCTCTCTCTCTCTCTCTCTCTCTCTCTCTCTCTCTCTCTCTCAGGCTGAAAGGACCAAAGGATATATTTCTCATCACTGTCTGTTCATGGAAGTCTCTAATATATTTAGATCATCCAGAGATTGAAATAAGGAGTGCTAGTCAGAGAAAATGTCACACGTCCCTTCTTCCTGTCCCTTGCCCACACAATACCTACTTTGCCTTATTTGGGTATCCCAGTCCTTCCCTAAATTGCTACCTATAACTGATAGTGGAGACCCTCGAAATCACCCATCTGACTTTTGAAATGTCATCTTGCCAGTTAATGTATTTAATTGCTTTCTCCTCTGGAAATTCTGGGCCATGCCTGCTGCTCATTAGAGTGGAGAATAGCAATTCAAAATGGGTTTGACTCTGGTTCACACTTGCTGAGGAAGGAGATGATAAACCGTTGATGCTTTGGGGACTGTTTCTGAATTATCCTGAGGCACCAATTGCTTATTCAGACCTAAGGGAATAAGCACTGGGGGAAATTGGCGGCTTGTACGGGGAACATCTGAAACTTGGAGGTAAGTGAAATTGCTTGCCCCTGAGGGAAGGCGAGAGAATGGGTGATCAATTCAAAAAACAATGTGTTCCTGTTGTGATTTATTTTGTTTTTGTTTCAAGCTGCCTATCCCTAGAAATTTCTCAGGCAAACTGGGAAAAATGGTTGGCTAAAGGTTTGAAGTTTGTCAGCCCTGAGGAAGAGAAAATTGATACAACGATTTTTTATTCCGTTTTTGTTTCATTCAGTTTCGGTTTTGTTTTGTGTTATCTTATTGGGTTGCGTTATCTTTATAGTAGATTAGAAATTAGTAAAAAACAAACCGAAAAGATGTTAAGTAAATTGTTAGAGGTTCAGACCATGGAGAAAGACATTTTAGATCAAGCAAAAGAGAAGGTCTCTCGAGCTAGTCAGACGGAGGGAGAAAATTTAAAGGAAAAGGGGTTGTTAGGAAAAAGGCCACAACAGGAGGCTGTTAGTAACTCCGTTTTATCACAAGAGGGCGTAATTCAACCAACAGCCCCACCGATGGAGACAGCTGAGTGGCCCTCAAACCCCGTAGTTGATAAATGGGATCCTGAGACAGGACCTCAAAGATTAGCATGCCCTGTACTTGAACAGGCAGGAGGGCAGCGAATTCACCGTGCTTTAGATTTTAAAACAGTGAAGCAGTTAAAGGAGGCTGTAACAACCTATGGCCCCCAAGCTCCCTTCACGGTAAGCATGGTCGAGTCCATTACTAACTTGGACATGACGCCAGCAGATTGGGCTAGTATGTGTAAATCTGTACTAAATGGAGGACAATATTTGTTATGGAAGGTTGCCAATGAGGAATTTTGCACGGAGACAGCTAGGCGAAATGCAGCAGCCGGTTACCCTCAAAGAAATCTAGATATGTTGTTAGGAAAAGGACCTTATGAGGGTCAATGGCAACAAATTGAATATGATCCTGCTATATATGCACAAATTGCTGCAGACGCAGTTAGGGCATGGAAGACTTTACAAGGACATGGAGATTTACAAGGTCAGCTATCTAAGGTAATACAGAGAGCTAATGAACCTTACGCTGACTTTGTAGATAGGCTAATTCAAACGGCTGCCAAAATTTTTGGGGATACAGAACAAGCAATGCCATTAATAAAACAACTGGCTTATGACCAAGCAAATCGTTGCTGCAGAGAGGTTATTAGACCATGGAGACATGAAGATTTAAACACATATATTAAATTATGTAGAGATATTAATGAACAAGGGCAAGTCTTGGCAGCTGCAGTACAACAGGCTTTAGATGCCAGGCCAAAAACATGCTATGATTGTGAACAAACAGGACATTTTAAAAGGAATTGCCCCATAGGAGGAGGGTTTAACAAAAGTAGGTATCAAAGGAATAGAATACCGGGTATTTGCCCACGATGCCGTAGAGGGAGACATTGGGCTAATGAATGCCGTTCTCAAACCACCATTGAGGGTACTCCCTTATCAAAAAACGGACAAAGACCAGGTATTTATCCACGATATCGTGGAGAAAGGCATCAGGCTCCATTGCCAAAAAACGGACAGGGGGGCCCAATGCTCCGGGGCCCACAACCACAAATATACGGGGCAGTGGAGGATCCCAGCAACACCATCAGGGTAGTGCCCAGGACACATTGTCCATTAAATCCCTCATCAGACAAACCCGAGGGAGCGCAGGGTTGGACATCTGCGCCTCTGCCAGAGCAGTATTAACTCCAGAGATGGGAGTTCAAATCATTCCCACAGGAGTAAAAGGACCTCTTCCCCAAGGAACAGTAGGCTTATTATTGGGACGTAGTTCATCTACATTAAAAGGACTTATGATAAGTCCTGGGGTAATTGATCCCGATTATGTAGGTGAAATAAAAATTATAGCTAGTTCTCCAAGAGGTATATCAGTAATTTCACCTGGAGATAGAATAGCACAGTTGTTAATAATACCCAGCCTACATAATAAATTTCCTAGTCATAGTGTAGAAAGAGGTTCCAGGGGATTAGGCTCCACAGGTGTAGATTGGGCTATGTTGTCTTTAAATTTAGATTCTCGCCCAATGCTAAAACTAAATATTCAAGGTCATGAGTTTAATGGGCTACTGGACACAGGAGCTGACCTTAGCATCATATCTCGTCAAGAATGGCCAAAACATTGGCCATTACAACAAGCCACTCAAACGCTTCGAGGCCTAGGAGTGGCGACTAATCCCCATAGAAGTTCTATGATATTAGATTGGAAGGATCCTGAAGGATGTGAAGGAACTATACAGCCATATGTATTGGATCATCTTCCTATAAATTTATGGGGACGAGATGTCCTAGATCAATTAGGTTTGACGTTAACAAATAACATCAATCCTAATGCGCCCACTACTAGGGCTAGACAAGGCTTTAGGAAAGAAAAAAGATTAGGAAAACAAGGGCAAGGTATAGCAGCACCAATACAAATAGATCAAGGAACAGACAGACATGGGTTGGATTTTCAGAAAGGGCCACTGAGACAATCAAAATTACTTGGAAATCAGAAAGACCAGTGTGGGTTCCTCAGTGGCCCCTGACTAAAGAAAAGATACAAGTAGCCCATGATCTGGTCAAACAACAATTAGCGGAAGGACATATACAACCTTCCATATCTCCCCATAATACTCCCATTTTTGTCATCAAAAAGAAATCTGGTAAATGGAGATTATTGCAAGATTAAAGAGCCATTAATAATGAGATGGTTATTACGGGACCTGCTCAATCAGGGATTCCTCAATTGTCTGCTTTGCCAAAAACTTGGCATGTTTTAGCTATAGATATTAAAGATTGTTTTTTTTCAATTCCAATTCATCCCGAGGATAGTCCACGTTTTGCATTTACTATCCCTGCATTAAATCATGAAGGTCCTGATCAGAGATATGAATGGAAAGTACTCCCTCAAGGGATGGCTAACAGTCCAACTATGTGTCAAATATATGTTAACAAAGCAATCCAGCCACTTAGAAATCAAAATCCTGAACTACAAATATTTCACTATATGGATGATGTATTATTGGCACATAAAGATAAAAACATATTGCTGGAATGTTATGCCACACTTACAAACTTATTAAAAAATTATAATCTAGAGATAGCAATAGATAAAGTTTGAATCTAAAAAAAAAAATACTGTCTGAATCCCGTGAGAACTCAAGGGGAACTCAGGCAGCAGGATACGCCCTATTCCCAGCAGGAATAATCTTAAACCTTAAACCTGGAACCTGAACCGGGAACGCCCTAATCCGCCTTGGTCCTTGAGCAAGGTCACCTACATTCAATGTCACTGCAACATGGGGTACGCTGGCAAGGAAATTGTCATACCTACTTGGCTAATGGCTCCCAGCAGGAAATAGCTTCCTAATATACTAGTTAATGATCAGGGAAGGCAAAGGAGGGCGAGGACTCTGCTGGACCTCTTGGGAATATCATAAAAGGGGAGATACCATAGCTCAGAGCACAGATTTTCAGACCAGCCAAGGGATGCCTCAAAGCAGTTGGGTCAATTCTTGTTTCACAACCTACAATAGCTGCCCAAATAGAAGAGCATGAGGCAATTCTGAAAGGCCTGTTGCTCTTCAAGGAGAGGCTCTCCTTTCTCCACAAACTTCCAATTGGGTTTGTGGAGATCAGTCTAACATAGCCATTTTCTCCTCTGGTCCTAACAGTGTCCCTTGTTTAGCTTTCTGTCTTCTAACACAACTGTATATATACTCTCTATTCCACTCATCTGTTTTAGAGTTTGTCTTTGTGCATTGTCTTTTCTATGTAGAAGATCATCCTCTCTTTTCCAATTGCACAAATCCTGGATGGACATCAAGATTTGTCTCCATCAAGAAACCTTTCTGGATTTTTTTTGTAATGCACTTGCATCTCAGGCCTTTAGGAAGAGAGCAAATTCTTTATTTTTCCCTCAACTCCATTTTTCCATCCTGTACCCTCTCCCCAGGGTAATATGATTAACCAGATTCTAAATTGATTGGCCAACTTTTGCCAATGGTAGTATACTTTAACTTCCAAAAGAATATGTCTAGATGTTACCCTCGGTGTTTTTAACTATTAAGATGGGATCTGGGAAATCACCCAACCTGATTTCCACAATACACTTTTCTTTTGTCCTGAAACTTCCATTGTATACTTTGAGATTATGGATCTTGTTAGGTAGGAGTACAGGGACACCAAGATGGTAGAGTCAGCGTCCAAGAAAAAGTCAGCTGAAGGGCAAGGCAGGGAGATGAGTCATCGAGTCCTATTATGGTAAGTTCCATTACCATTTCAACTCCTGCCACTGAAGACACTCCTGCCACAGGTTTGGTATTCTAAAATTACCAATAGGTATGAAGTGGATGGTATTCTTATTCAGTTTTCTAAAGTAACCAATAAGAGAAAATTGAACATTATTCTAATCAGGTATTGTAACCAATGGGAGCAAATAGGGTAAGGTCTTCAATCAGATTTGCATAGGGAAAGAAGAGCATGCTTCCCATCTCAGCAGAAAAGACACTAATTTCTAGATATCAGGACCTTAATGCTCTATCTCTTGCTCAACCCACTTTGCTCCACCTTACCGAGTGCTACTTTTACCTCTGCCTTCAATAAAACTGTATGTTGCCTCTTAACTTCTTTCCGTCTTGCTCAATTCCTTGTTCAGGACGTGAAGGATCAGAACCCCAACTGGACATTCCAATGATTATAATTTGAATCGGTAGTGTACAAGGTACAATTTAGGAGAACACTAAACAACAAAGGGATATTTGCTTCTATTTGCTCTTGTCTCTGTGTCTGTCTTCCCTTTGGGACCCTGTAGACACAGTGACTGTGCTTCACACTTTCTGTTGTTTTTTTTTTCCTTTAACCCAGGGGTGCTTAGCCACTGGGCCACATCCCCAGACCTTTTATATCTTGAGACAGTATTTTACTAAATTGCTGAAGCTGGCTTTGAACTTGCAATCCTCCTACCTTAGCTTCCCAAACTACTGGGAATACAGGTGTGTACCACAGCTTAAGGCTTCACACTCTCTCCCTAATGCCATGAATCCCCTACATTGTTTCAGGTAACAACTTACTTTTGAAGAGGAACAAAATGGTCTGATGAGAAGTGCAGCATTTGAAGCTAGATCCTGTGGATTCAAATCCAGTTTCTACCACAGTATAGCTTTTAAGTCAGTCACCTCCTTTCTGTGTGCTTCAGTTTCCTCATCAGTATTATGAAGCTGTCACAGTGCTCCTGTTTCAGAATTGATTGGAAATTAATTGAAATAGTGTTTCCAAAGGGCTGAGAGCAATGCCTGGAATACAGTCTCTATCCAGCAAAGTTCAGTCACCATCATCATCATCATCAGTACCCTCAGGCATCAGTACCCTCAGAAATCCATCAAAGTCCCCAGCACAGTTTTCCTTTCACTGTACAGTCTGCATGCATGCAATATTCTCTCTACATTTTCAGGTCTGTTGCAAGTCCATTTCTAATTGTCTGAACCAATATAAGGAAAAAAAAAAAGGTGAGGAGATCCCATGAAAATAGAAAAGAGATTAGTGGAGTAGAGAAAGGAGGTTGGGGAGGGATGGGAAAAGGGAGGAAAAGTGGAATAAATCTGAACAAACTTTCCTATGTACATATATGAATATACCACAGTGAGTTTCACCTTTATGTAAAAACATAATGTACTGATAATGTAATAATTAAACAAAACTACAGAAGAAAGATGATGAGTACAGTAGAGGGAGGGGGACAGGCAGATGAAGAAAGGGAGGAGAAGGAAAAATACTGGAGACTGCATCAGAGCAAGTTATATCCCATGCTTGCATCATTATGACAAAGTAAGCCCCAATAATATATATATATATCATCAACTAATAAAAACTCTGAAGTTCACCATGTGAAGAATAAAGAAAGAACTGCCCGTCAATGAAATGTGCTGTGAAAAATCATGTTACATATGTTAGAGTGGGAGTCAGAAATCGTCATGTACCAAATTGCTCTTTTTATGGATCAGGAAACCAAGGTTTTGGATGGAGGGGAAACCCCCAAGCCCTCCAATCTGCAAAAGACTGAGTCAAGTCTATTCCTCAGGAGTACAGCCATGCAAACCTTTTGATCCTCCAGTCTCACTGGAGTGTTTCGAAATGAAAGGTGGCAGCTACCTTTGCATCCTAGAGTAGAAGAGACATGTTAAACTAAATGTCCCCCCAAATGGCTGTATATCCAATTTAATAGGCATATAGTTCTTGCGTGCTAATTAGAGACCAAGTTCCCTTTTTAATGGATACCTCATAAGGTTTTATAAATAAGATCAGAGGCCAGTGCTTGGTCTCCCTACTGAGTAATTAGTTTTACCTATTCAGGATGAGAACAACCAGCAGGATTAACAAAATGATGTACATAATATAACAACTACAGCAACAGGTCATTGTGGCCCACCTTCTTGCAATTCTCCCGGTCTCTATCCTTGCCTGCATTTTTTTCTCAACTTGCCTATTAGCTGTGTCACTATTGGCACTATTTAAAAAAAAATTTAGTTGTTAATGGACCTTTATTTATTTATATGTGATGCTGAGAATCGAATCCAGTGCCTCACACACACTAGACAAGTGCTCTACCACTGAGCTACAATACCAACCCCAGCACCATTTCTTTTCCAAGATAAAATGAAGTGATTTTCCAAGACACTAAATATTTTTAAAGACTTAAATATTTACTGATCATTGGCATCCCAGACGATGACCTTTAAAGGTTTTTCCAGTATTCATTAAACACCAACAGTTTTCTTATACATTTCCTAGATTCCTTTCAAAAGCCTAACAACCAGTGGCATTGTCATTGTGATTTTTTAGACCATTATTTTGTTAATCAGAGTTTATCTTATGATCAGTCATTAAGATACAACTAAGAGTTCTTTCAGAAATAAATTAATCTACTACAGAGAATCTTACCAAGAATAAATAAAGTACATAAGAACTCATGCACAGCAATATTAAAATCTGATGATACTCTCAAAATGAAAAAAAAAAAAGCCAAATCTAAGCCCTGGGGAGGATCATTCTCCATATATGTAACAGTCTGCCCTGTCCAGACATCGGAAGGCAGATTATGCAGTTATTACCCATAAACATCATGCTAGTTTATAATCCTGTGTCTCAAGGGGTTTACTGTATAGTGTGAGGGGAGGTGACACATTTTCTAAGATAATGGCCTTACAGTAGAACATGAAAGACACCTTAATAATTTCATACAAAGTACAGCAATATTCAGAAAAAGGAGAGACATACTGGATAGTTAAGGACAGAAACTTTGGGGGCAAAAGATTAGGAATCAAATCTCACTTGAACCAGAGACCAGCTTTGGAATAACCAAATTGTTTAATGCCTCAGAGCCCAGGTTTTCTCAGTGTAAAATAATTATACTGAGAGAATGGGTGGGATTAGCCAAGAGTCTGGCGCCTCACAGGCTGAGGGGCTTATAAAGGTGACATTTACAATGGTACTTGAGGGATGAGAAAATGTGGATGGGCCAAAATGAGTGCGGTGTACGTATCAGTGGAGGGGACCAAGGGAGATACAGATTCAGGTGACCACGGCAATGCACAGGGAAGAATCTTGTAAACAAATTGTTTTTCAAGGAAATAAAATATAAGACTGAAAAGATAAGTCAGGAACAGATATTAGAATGACATATTGGGACATTGTGTGTAATGAAGCAATTTCTATCGTTGCCTGGATTGAGTCAATATATATCATGGTTCTTGTCTTGGTTAAGAACATGGGTTCAAGAGACAGTCCCCTTATCATTCTAGTTTATCATTCTAGTTTTATCTCCACTTCATTTGTGATCTCAAGAACTTAACTGAACACCTCTGTTCCTCAAAGGCCTCCTTCATAAAATGGAGTGAATTCTGGTAGAGGTCCTATATTATTCAAATTTCCAGTCCTATGACAAAATAACCAAGAAAAACAAAGGAGGAAAAACTTACTTTATCTTACAGTTTCAGAGGTTTCAGTCCATGTTGGCAGGCTCCATATATATATATATATATATAT
>NW_025999869.1:20096384-20213971 GCF_001458135.2 Marmota marmota marmota
TATATATTTCCCCCCCCAATGGGATATTATTCCACTTTAAAGAAGAGTGAAATTATGGCATTTGCCAGTAAATGGATGGAGTTGGAGAATATCATGCTAAGTGAAATAAGCCAATCTCAAAAAAACCAAAGGCTGAATATTTTCTCTAATATGTGGCCGCTAATTCACAATAAGGCAGAGGGGGCACTAGAGAAGAAGAACATTACCTTAGATCAGGTAGAGGGAAGTAAAGGGAGGGGAGGGGAAAGGATGTGGGAATAGGAAAGATGGTGGAATAAAGCAGACATTATTACTGTATGTATATATGTGACTACACGACCAATATGATTCTGCAACATGTACACTCAGAAAAATGAAATTATATCCCATCTATGTATGACATACCAAAGTGCATAAATGCATTCTACTGTCATGTATAACTAATTAAAACAAATTTAAGAATTTATACCTGAAATTAAAAATCTAATGGGTGGGATTGGCAGCAAGTTACATGCAGTTAAAGAGAACTAATGAGAGATGCAAGAGGAGAAATGATACAGGACCTGGCCAATCAAAACAAAACAAAAATAAGGAAGATTTCTATGAGCTAGTTAGCATAAAGGAAAGTCTAACAAGTTTAATTGGAGAATGAAGAGGGCTGGTGGGTAGAGAAGAAGAGGGAACAAGTAAAGGACCTTATTTGAAAAGTTAAATTTTCTGTAGGCCATGCAAAACTGCACATCACAGGTACAAGACATCAGCAAATTTAAAGCTAAATTAAAAAGAAGAAGAAAGGCTTGATCTCTAGTATCCTGTCTCCAAACTGCAGTAGCTTACTCTTCTGCTTTCTGCTCTTCTTTCTCATAGCTTCTCCTACTGCTTGTCAGTAAACCTTGAATCATCCAGAAAGAAAAGCCCTCTACTGTCTCCTGTGCAAGCTACTCTCAAGTGCTCACTGCTGCCCCATGTGGCCGTCCACAGTTCCTGGCTTGATTGCTTGTGCATGCCCTTCCCTGTTTCAAAAATCCCTAACCACCCTAACAAAACAAATTATGGAATCGATATTCTAGAGACCAAGAGATCTCTGCAATAAAAGGATCTGTTGAGCCATAACAAATGCTAACCAGAAAGGAAAAAAAAAAAAAAACTCCATAAGCTACTAGCAGCACGGCTAGGTAGCAGTTAGAATAAATTTCTGCCAGATT
Source organism: Marmota marmota marmota (assembly GCF_001458135.2). Lineage (NCBI taxonomy): Eukaryota > Metazoa > Chordata > Mammalia > Rodentia > Sciuridae > Marmota > Marmota marmota. Next base: position 20,097,569 of record NW_025999869.1, read on the forward strand.
CAAGAAAAGTGTATTTTATAACAAAGTGGGAGAAGAAAGAATTCATTTCTTACACTAAACCTACATTGGCCATTGATAAGGAAGGCAGGTCAATGTGAAAGAGGCAATGTTTGGGGACAGGAGGTTGTACTCTATCAAGAATTTGTCACCTCTGCCTTCTTTGGGGTTGTAAGCAGAATGTGAGGGAAGGGTTGATGAAGTTCCTCTTCCTGAGGGTTTGAGTCAAGGGTTCCTGAAGCTTAGGAATGTGGAACTGCTTTTGACTAGGTGTGTCCCAAAGCTGTCAGCTGTCTGTCTCTCTTTTCTTCTCTCCTCCATTCTTTAGTCTGTAACTACATTTGGAACATTTCACATTTTTTCTTCTCCAACAACATATTTGACATCAAAGGAAGAATCTAGAAGCTTTAAAATTCATGAAGAGGGGCTTGTACATGTGATGCAAGGGAATTTTCCAGAGAGCCATTTGGTATCCTAGAAGAACCTGATATGATTCCTGATATGGACCCCACTAGCTAGGCAAAGATGGGCCAGATCTTGAGCCCCTCTGTGCCTGGTTTCCTCACAAATGAAGTGTAGATGACAATAGCACCTCCAAGGCAGCATTCCTGGGGATATCAGAAAGATATGTGACATTCTTCATGCAGTATTCCATGCGGCCCACATTCTGCATGTGTTCTCTGAGTAAATAGAAATGTATTCTAACTATAAGCCTGATTCTTGAGGTCCGTTGAGATATCTGCAGAATTAGTACACAAAGCAATTGAAGTCAACTGTTGCCTTTCTCACTTAGATAATTTGCATATTTGCAAACAGTCCCCAGTATTGATGAGTTAGGACTTATAGAGATTAAGGGGGTACAGTTGATGATGGGTTTCTAGCTCTCTTTGACAGGCTCCCTGCAGTCCATTGTGCATCTTGTTATTCCCCAGGATTTATTACCCTGGGAGTTGTGGGTAGAAGCTCAGGGACTATCATGTGCCCTGAGGAATAGTCGTGTCTTTTTTTTTTTTCACTTATCTGCTCAGAGACATCATATACGTAGCTTTCTTTTTAAATTTACTTACCTGACAATGCTCTTGGAGTTGGATGAAAGACAAGGGGATGACATTAATAATTCACTGATTGAGAAGGCTCACTTAAGTGGAAGGAAAAAGATAAGAGATTACAACAAATGAGATGACAGTCCAAATTCTTCAAAAACTCTCACAAGTGAAAAACCCAAACACATGGAATCTCTGGCACACAACCAGGTCTAAAGGAGCTCCAAACATCTGGTCCAGCCCCCTCAGTGTCAAGGTGGTGTGGGCAGGGAATGACATTTACCTCAATGATAGAGCAAGCAGGATCACTGAAGAGCAGGTTCATTGCAACATAGGGTCAGACTGAGCACAGAACAAAGTATGTAACAAAGCCATCTTTGGGAGCAGGCATGATTTGATGCTTTTGCTTTCTTTTAAAACCACAAATAGGTTTATTTGCTAATGTTTTAAGTAGGTTGGAAACATATTCTGGAATTCCAATTTTGGAACTAAGAATAAACTCTCTTCTTGTAATTGAATCAGTCGTTATGTGGAATATAAGATTCTCCAGATGAGAATTTGACAAACTGAAATGATACTTCCTGCCAATTCCCAGGCCAGTAGAGTGAAGGAAGGGTCTCTTGCCCTGGAAGAGAAGGGTCATGTACTGCACCTCGCAGGTAGGACATACAGCAGTGCAAGAGAGAAACTATGCATTGTCCCACAATCTCAGGTCCACTGAAGTGCTGGACTTTGTCCAGTTGTGGCAAAGGTGGCAGTTGTGTCTGCTAGTTTCATCTGGAGCAATAGCACAGACTGAAGTGTGAATTTTGCTCTCTCAGGATGCTGGGGGGGCCAACAAGATCTCATTTGGAGTGTAAATAGTGTACTTGTGACTCATTCAGAGAAGCCAGACACTTTAAACCACATATGTTCAATTCTTTTCAAGGATTAAAGGCAAGCACTCTGAAACTGAAACCACTGAACCCCAATTTAAATACTCATATGCAGAAACAATTGCAACATTTTGATCATAACTATCAGATTAGAGGGCCTCTCTGGTATATAGAAAGCCTCTGTCCAAGGGATCGGTAATTTGGGGGTCCAGGCTCCATACCTGAGGGACTACCTCCAGCTCTCCTCCCAATATAGATGAAAAGGGGGAATGAGAAAAACTGTTAAATGGTTATAAGATGCCAAGTACGGTGTCAAACGTTTTATAAAAATTATTCATGACATTTTATTGGAGAAAGTTAAGAAACTTGTTTAAATTGTTTCAAGGTGATGGAACTGAAATGGTCTTTTTAAATGTCTGTATTTTTTTTATTATATCAGTTTTCCATAAGAAGTTAGTCACGGTGATGATGATATTATTCTTAAACCATTAAAACAAACAAATGAACAAACAAAAAGATAACATTTATCCAGGAAGACACAATTTTCCTTTTAGAAAAAATGAAACTAGGCATAGGTGGTGACTATTTGGAAAGTAGATAATTGTTCAGCTTTTAAATACCTTAGGTATTAATGTGTTCCTTTTTCATTCAAAAAGTACTTCAGCATAGTACACTGAATTGATTTGTGTGCTTAAAGATTCAAATGACTGTGTCTAAGTTCATATGAGTTTTCTTTCTTCTTAAGTGTATTCAGAAGCATATCAACATACAGAATTCAAAGACCGTAAGCTATCTTTTCCTGTATATCATTGCATAATTGGTGGCTAATGAGCTACATGAGAATAAAGAAAACTAACAAAATGAAAGCAACTCTATTTGTCTCCTTTTGGATAGTTAATGCATTGAGAATGCATTTTCTCACAGAAATTGTTAGGCTCTTTGCATTTGTTTTTATTTTTATTTTTGTTGCCATTATTATTCAAATCACCTCTTCCTTCTATAAAGGAAGATTAAAGTGTTTCATGTTCTTAAAGTGCCTCATAATATCTTTAGGGAATAGTGAGCTATAATTACTCTCATTATTTTAGATAAAGAAGCATGGAGCTATTGACTTGGCCTGGGTTAGATGATCAATTTTAGAAAAAAAAAATCTAGAATCTAGGGCCCTTTTGATTTCACTCTCCTATTTTGGATTTACAAGAAATCCACAGCTTATCTTTGGATATAGCTTCTCCTGTTAGGAATAGCCAGGGCTGTATATGGGGAGAGTTAGGAGCTGTGCAGTGCATCCTGTTTGTGTCCCACAGGTGTGTTAAATTAAGCTGGGAATGGCACAGACTATTCCAAATATCAAGGGACCTTTCAAAATATGCATATTTTTTTATCTCCTTTCTTCCCCTGGACTAACTATACCAGAGTTTTAAAGAATGAGGCTCAAGAACCAGGTTGACCCAAACATCAGGATGGCTTTGATATTCAGCAAGGAAAGCTTGGGAAGCACTGAATTGTCCATTTATCTGATGCACAGAGACCATGTTTAGCAGCTCTAGTTTCAGGATCATTTTGGAAATAGCATGGCTTAGATTTGAATGATCATTCTATCACTTGTTAACTCTGTGACTTTAGCACATCCTGAATTTCACATGAATTGATAATGTAGAGTCTAAATGAATGACAGTGTCGGCCATGAAGGCACATGGCTAGAATCCCAGCTGTTCAGGAGGCTGGGGCAGGAGGAATACAAATTGGAGGCCAGCCTGAGCAACTAATCAAGAATCTGTCTCAAAAAATAAAAAGGATTGGGGATGTAGCTCAGTGGTACAGCACTTGCCTAGCATGTCAGGGTCCCTGGGTCATGCTCACTCATGCACACACAAATGGAACTCCATCCACAGCTGTTGGAAGAGTGACTTCCTGCTGGTGGAAGAGGTAATAGAAGTTATTCTAACTCCCCATATGCCATTTGTACCTGTTTCATTAGAAAGTTCTCACATTGAGCAAACCTTTTTAATTTTCCTCATTTATCTTTAGCCATCCATTTCCTAATGAGAGACTGCTTTCGTTTATTTTTTGTTCCATCAGGGTGGCCTGCTCAAGGACTTGCTAAGGACTCCAACACCCATCCAATTCTTTCTCTGGAGTAGTCTGCTAATTGTTTTCTCTAGTCTGCTTCGTCAACAGTTGCCAATAAGAAATGGCCCCGTCCTCGTATACAAGAATGTCCTTTGCTGATGCATTCTGTGCTTTCTGTTAAGGAAGATCCTACTGACTCACAGTTGAACTGTGTTCACATAGTACTACAAAACCACAGTCAAAGGTGTTATATCCACTACATCAGTGCTTCTCAAACTTGAAAATGCATATGATTCACCTAGGGATCTCATTAAATGAAGATTCCCATTCAGGAGGTCTGGAATAAAGTCCAATATTCTGCATTTCTAATAAGGTGGACCCCAGGTGATACTGCTGCTGCTGCTGGTCCCTGGGATGCACTTGGAGGAACCAAGAACTTAATCCCCCTTGTGTCTGTATCTATGTGCTAACTTTTTGCTCTAGTTTAGTCCTACAAAAATATAAAACAGTCTCTGCAGATTTATGTAATTTCCACTATCAGAGTATGACAATTCTACAACTCAATGCCCTTTCCTTTTGACCTTGACTGTCAAACAAAATATTGCCCCACTATTGCTGTCTCCTCCTTGCTCCTGGTTGCTGCAAACATATGTAGTGCTAGATTGCTTCAGATGTGTTTTTTATTTTGAAAGTTATTGTATTCAGTTATGTTTAAATCTCTGCAGCAACAAGATTTCAGTCATTTGAGATTCATGGGAGACTTTTTGTGATTGATGAAGGAGTTGGGTGGGAGTGAATTCTGGCAATCATAATTTTCTGTCTTCTTAGTCACTTGTATTCTATTTCTGTGAATAAATAGGCTAAACAGGATTGGACCCAGTGTCAGAGTTAGGAAAAAAACAAAAAACAAAAAACACCATACCCTTCAATTTCTTACAGTGTATGTTATTTGGGCTAGGTGTCACTTTAATTTGAATAGTGTGTAGGAACTTCAGTTTAGTTCCAAGACATGAATAGCAAAGGCCAATTTGAAGGTATTTTTATATTTATAGTCTTTCTTTCTTTTAATAAAATATATCTTAATTATACTAAAACTTGTAGAAAATGTCTAGACTTTAAAAAAACACTTAAGCAGAAAAATTACGCACACCAACTTGTTGGATGTTTCAGTTTGAGTATTTGATTTTTTTTTCTTTCCAGCATGTTGTTTCTGTGTATATGTGTTCAATTATTTTTAAAATACAATAATTTATTACTGGGATAAAGCAAATCAAATTGACATTTTATAGGTCAAATAGTTGAATGCTACAAGTTTTATGATTTTAACCAATTTATATTTTTACTTTTAGCATAAATTTAAGTCTACTGAAGAATTACCCTGTCCAATATTCAATGGTTTATTTAAAATTTTAATATGAATATGCCCATATATATAATATATATATATATATATATATATATATATATATATATATAAACATTATGTGTTTCATGAGAAAGTGAGATTCAGTTATTTCTTGTCAGCTATTTTGTTGGATATATACATGCTTGATTCATATGAAAGAAATTGCATTTGAAATTATTGACTCTTTGCCCCAGATTTTCAGCTGAATAAAACAAAGCTGTTGTTGCAATAAGTGCTGANCATTAGTAATACACACACACATAATGTTTATATATATATAAACATTATGTGTGTGTGTATTACTAATGCTCTTCACTTAGTTCATTTCCAATTTTTTTATTATTTTAGTCAGTGTTCAGTAAGCACCCTTATGAAGAATTGCTTGTATGTATCCATAATTTCCTTCAGAGAATCCTCCAAAATTAGATTACTGAGTTAAGTGCATTTGATGTGATTTAAAATACCAGCAGCTGTAGATGAGCATATGTCTTTCACTGTACCTGTGCCAGTACATGATATTAATATATTCTGTTTTCCTTTAGTGTGATGGATGAAAAATGGTCTTTCATTGTTTGCTTTATATCATTAAGATGCTTACTTTTTCCAGTTTATTAGTATATAATATATTAGTATACATGTTATTATATATGTTAGTATATAATCTTCTGTAGATTACCTAGAATGTAATCTCCTTTTCTATGTCTTACTGGTTTGGTTCTCTACATTTTCAAGTTATAAAAATTCTTTTTATTTATGATGTTGGCCTTTTCCTTGTCAATGCAACAAAACTCACTTTTTCATTACCTTTGAACTTTATTTCAAGTGGGTATTTTTTTTTAATTCTGTGATTTAAAATTCCTGTGGAGACTATTTTTTTTATCCCCTTCATTTACGATCTCTGCATCTGTTGCCTAGAAATTTCTCCTAACTCAAAATTATTTAAGCATGCTTTTCTAGTTTTTAAAAAACTAGTTCCTTGTTATCTTTCGACCATGTAATTACTCCAAAATTATTTTAGGATATTAGGTGAGACAGAAATTCATCTTCCCTTTTCTGAAATAGTGATCTAATTATCTGAGCCCAATTGACCAAATAACCCATCCTGTAATTGCTGATGTGAAATGTCACATTTATCTTAGCCTAAATTCTGCATAATACTTGGGTTTGCTTCTGGGACTTACTCACTTGTGCTTCTCTCCTCTGCCTGCCTATTCTAGTGCCATTAGCACCATTTTAATAACTAAACTACCCTATGAATTTTTAGTGGCTGTGTATGCATCGTCCACCATTGTTCTTCTTTGAACATGTCTTGAATCTTCTTTCTCATTTGTTTTTTATATAATTGTTTTATTCAGGTACTTGGAAAGCATAGTTTCTATTGAGATTTGGTGGGAATAGTGTCAAATTTAAAACTTACCTTCAAGAAAATGAAAGTATTGAAAATTTTGAGATTCCCCACTTAATATGCACCTTTTTTTTACTTCCACAATCTTCTTTAATGACTCTAGTTTAATGTTTGTTTTAAGTAGCTCCTGCACATTTCTAGTTATGCTTAGTTCAATACATTTTCTGTTTTTCATTATTTTGTGAATGGGATTTTTAACAACCCCATTTCAAACTTGTTTTTGTAGAATTCTAGGCAATTATTTTTTTTTATAGCAAGATATCGCCAAATGCTGGTAAATGTTAATAATTATTTTATTTTCACTAAGAATCATCATTCAAATAATCTTATTTGCAATACCCTTTTTTGCTAATGAAGTTTGATCTTGTCTTTCCTAATAATTTTTTATATTTTTATTCCATTCATCTCATATGATTCTATCCTGTCTTATGCATAGAATACTCAGAACTTTGTAATGATAATACTATAGTTTATTTTTCAGATTCTAGCTGGAATGCCATTATAACTTTGCCTTGAGTATAATATTGGCAGTAGATTTTAGATACATTATTCTTTCCAGGTTAAGGTAATGACATTTTTTTTCATAGATTAGCAAGGGCTTTTAACAATAATATGTGTTGAATTTCATCAATTGAAATTTGGCCTTTGTGAAGGTAATGCTATTTCTCCTTTAGTCTATTTTTAGAAAAATTATAATCAGTCAGTTGCTTAATATTATACCATTGTTACATGTTTGAATATTTCTGTTGGTTCTTGAAATATTATTCTTTTAAAATGGCATTAAACTTTGTTCATTTTTTATTTATTTTGTGTTTCTGTATTTTATTGACAAGTGGATTAATTCTTCTCTGCTTTGTTTCATTTTATTTATTTATTTATTTTTGCTAGCTTTTGTGATCAGAGTCATGCTAGCTTGTTCACAGTCCTTGGGAAGATTTCTCTATGATGAATGCCTTTGAGCAGGGTATGGGAAACGAAACATCTTGGGTCCAGTTTCACTGTCCCCACTTTGACATGTAATTAACTCTGATTCCTTCTTCATGGAGCCATGTATTCTGAGAGTGGACATCTGTAACAATACTCAGGAAACAGAGAGGACAGTCTCTCTTATGCTCTTTTATATTTGACCCTATAGCTTTGCAGAAAATTTTCTCTTTTCTTTCCAAAGGGTGTCTTGCGCGTAGCTCCTTGACATTAATTTACTTAGGGTTTTTGTGTTTCTGCATTTAAATCTTTTAAATTCAGAATGAGAAAAAAAAGACCAAAAACAAACATTTAACTGCAATTTTGCTGTATAGTTAGGAGATCCACCATCCTGTACAGGGAAAGTATTGGTAGAGAGGGGTCAGGGTGGGGCTCAGAGACCTTTGACATCATCAAATTTTCCTTCTGTTTGTCACGATAGCACAAAATTAAATGGAGGGCAATATGCCTGCAACAGAAGAGCAATCTCTGAGGGAGATTGCAAATACTGAATGTGTGTGTGTGTGTGTGTATTATATACATATGTATATACTTTTATAAATTTAGAACAGAGATGAAGTAACAATAATGCCATATGGGGTACTGTTGGGATTAAAAATTTATCATTTGTTAGTTACTCTTTTTCTCTACTCCCTTTGTGAATTAGAGAATACAAGTAAATGGGTATCCACTTGGGATTCACATTTTTATTTCTTAAACCAAGAGTTACTTTGCACATGGTAAATTCAGGATCAGTCTGTCCTCTCATTGAGATGTTCTTTGAACTTTTTCTTTTCCCACTTTTTCATAATAATTGTAGTGTTTCCCCTGCCTGCACTGTTGGAAACAAATTCACCAATTGCTGTATTCTTTTGACTATTTGCAGAAGAAAGCCAAAGCAAGGGAGGACAGGACAGGAGGCTAAATGCATGTGCATCTAAGGTTGGGCATTTCCTGTTTTGGAGAATGAGAAGAGGTTTTCTAGAGGAGTTTTGGAGATGTGTGTCAGAGAGTTGTCACCATTAGTGACCTCCTGGAATGTGAAGGTGGGAGGTGATTGTCATTGATAAAGAAATGAGGACCCCAAAGTTGAAGGCCTGAGAAACAATTTCTATTTGTTGATGACCAAAGTCACTTTTGCTGCCTTTGTGGACTTCAGGTAGGATTTGACTCAGTTCTTCTATAATATTAACCTGAGGAGCAAGGGTAACATTTTATGTAGACAAGGCTTAGAAAATGCCCACCAATTTATATAAAAGAGAACTAAAGCTCAGTAAGGTATGCAATGTCCTCCAAGTCTTTCACTTGATATGAAATAGGACCAGAAACTTGGGACTTTAGCTGGGTCAGGCACTATTCTTTCCATTCCACCAGTTTAAAAAAGTTTACTTAAGGAGTTTGGTATTAAATCTTTGTATGGAAATTTCCCAGAATCCATTTCTGTCCACACCTAGATGAAAAACCAAACCCTAAGCAATCTGCCCTATTCCAGCTAAAGAGTTTTCCCCTTAGATTTGCCAGAGGGATTCATCAAAGGAAAATCTGATAATGCATTTAGAAAGTCAGATGCTACTCTACAATTCTATACAGGCAGTTCATTCTCTGACCCCAGTTTAAGCTCAGTACATACCCTGATATCAGGAGACTAATTGGCCATGTAATTGTTATCCTTGCTAGTAACTTCACAAGCTGTTTTTATTCATACAAGCACCTAATCCTTTTCTAAATTCTTCTTACTTCAATTTGCCTCAATAATATCTTGCAGAAGTGGATAATTGCACATTGTGTGAAGAGGATTTCCTTTGATCTTCTCTAAATTTAGACTCTGCTAATTTCTTTTACTGTCCCCTTCAGGATAGGCAGTGGGACCAGGTACAAGGAGGGACCCCCAAGAAGATGCCCTGCAGCATTTCATTTAGATTCCTCTGTCTCTGTCTCCGGTAGCACAAACTCAGTGCTCTCCTCCATTTCCCTCCTGAACAGATTGACTCTTTGTCCTTGCCCAGAATCCTCCCTGGGACACTGGCCCAGCCATTCTAATTATTTCAGCTGTAATCTGATAGACCTGACAGCTTTTCTCAGGTTCAAAGGAAGAATAAATGGAGATAAGATCATCAACTTCAAGTGTCTATAGGGATGTCAGGGGGGTGAAGGATGAGATTTACCCTGAATGGCTTAAGAATTCACACTAACAACTGTATACGTTGTTGAAATGGTGAACTTGAACTCAATAAAATGTGTAGGGTCATGTATTAAATAGAGTTATCTGACTAGGAAATGGTTACCCCAGAACAGAACAAAGTCCTCCATGGATTTGGAGCTGTTAAATCTTGAGCAAGCATCCCTTCACTCTAGGATTATATCTGTGTGACCCTGGTTGAACTACTTCTTTCAGTCTTTCTAATTTCTTCTGTATAAAAAAATAAGATCACTCTTTGAGGAAAACTGCCTATTAATTAGATGAATTTAACAATTCTTCATCCCAGTGAATGTTGAGAACTAAGAGGTCAGGATTTGAGATGTATTTGGGAGTAAAAATCAAAAGTGCATTGTGATCAATTGTTTTAGGGAGTAAGGGAAAAGGGTTGTATGATAGAAGTAATGGTTTTACATTTGTGGGGAAAAATGCGTATTAAATGTCACTTTAGAATATGTTAAATGGGAAGGTGGGGGCAGTTAGAGAAGGCTCCCTGGAGATGGCAGGAACTGAGCTGATATGAGAAGCAGAGCAAGAGCAGGATAAGCTAAGGATGATGATGGTGATGATGATGGTGACCATATATATCAGTGATTATCATATCAAGTAGCTGTACTATTAGTTAAATCTAATATTTTTAATACCAAAGAAAACTTGAGGTTCACAAAGATCCAGTAACTGCTATTTTTCTTTTTCTTTGTTTTGTACCCGATATGGAACACAGGAGCTCTTTAGCACTGAGCTACATCCATACACTTTTTTTTTTTTTGAGACAAGATCTCACTAAGTTTCTTAGGGTTTTGTTAAATTGCTAAGATTGGCCTCAAATTTGCAATCTTTCTGTCTCAGGCTCCTGAGTCTGTGGGAATAAAGGTATGCACCACCACGTCTGTCTTGAACTTCCATGGTTACATGTGCAGTAATTAATTGGTAGAGCTGGGATTCAAACCCAAGTCTTTCTGATTCCAGAAACCTGTGTCTTAGTCCTTCTGGGAAAATGTTTGGGACAGCTATACCTGAACCAACTAATCAGTATTCAGGAGTTACGTTGAGTGCATTCAGGGTTAAATTTTATTGATTAATTTATTGGATAGATGATTGGGGGGGATGTTGCAGAGACGAAAAAGAGTTGGGCACAGAGAAAGGCAGAGATGCTAAAAAAATTGGTATCAAGGAAACTTTGTCATGGAAGAAAAGGAGAAATTCAAATAAGACTCCATTATAGGATCTTGAAAAATGAATAGATGAGAAGGTCAAGGCTGTTCACAAGGGAATTCCCACAAGAAACTGGTTGGCCGATATCAGTGAGTTTCAGGATGGAGGCAAGTTTCATCATAAATGAAAAGCAAGGATAAATTCATAAGAGTGACTTCAGAGATGTCTCAGTCCAATCTACTCCTTCTCATTCCCTTCTATTTAACAGAATCGAGTTCAGCTACAAGAAGCAGAAACCTGTTCATGGTCACCAAAACAAGGGGCAATTCATAGTAAGGTTGCAGACACTCAGAAAATCTAGAATAGGTAGTAAAGCATCTCAGACCATCAAATGAAGCTAGAAATGAAACCTTTACAGTTAAACCTAAAGAGATAATTTCATCTCTAAATGTCCTTTCTTTGTGCTTCCTTTTAAAAAAATGTTTTATTTTAAATTGGCATATAGTAATTGGACATATTTGTTGGGTACAGCTTGGTATTTCTATACAGGCATAAATTGTTTAATCATCACATCAGGCGGTTACATATTTATCACCTTAAATGTTTATCATTTTTTTGTGGTAAGAGTATTCAAAATATTCTCTTTTAGCTATTTTGAAACATGTAAAACATGATTAGCTATAATCACTCTACTCTTCAATAGACCATCAGAATTTATCCCTCCTATCAAACTGGGAATCTGTACCCATTGACAAAACTCACTTCATCTTCCCCCATCCCTTCACCCTCCCCAGCCTTTTGTGATCTTTACTCTCAATTTATATGAGATCAATTTATTTTAGATTCCACAATTGAATGAAAGCATGAGGTGTTTGTCTCTCTGTGCCTGGCTTGTTTCACTTAACATAATATGTTCCTGATTTATTGTTGGAAACAAATTTCCATCTTTTTTGTGAATGAATGATATTCCATTGAGTATATAAAACACATTTGTCTTATCCATTCATTCATTAATGCATATTTTCTTAATTCCATGGCTTGGATATTGGGAATAGTGCCACAATAAATCCAGGAGTGTGAATATCCCTTCCACGTACCAATTTCAATTTCAAATACATTTCTAAAAAAGTGCACACCTTAAAAAGTACCACTGAGTATATATACTCTGGATGTATACAGGGATTTCTGGATCCTATGGTAGCTCTATTTTTAGTGTCTTGAGAAAATTCTATGCATCATGGCTGCATTTCTCCCATCAGTGTGTAAGGGTTCCTTCCCTTTTCTCTGTGTCTTCACCAACATTTGTTATATTTTGAGTTTTTGATAACATCTATTCTTATTGGATTGAGATGACAGCTCAAATGTATTTTTAAATATTTTTTAGTTGTAGATGAATACAAAAACCTTTATTTAATTTATTTATTTTTATGTGGTGCTGAGGATTGAACCCAGTGCTTCACACATGCTAGGCAAGCACTCTACCACTGAGCTATAACCCCAGCCCCTCAAATGGTTTTGATTTGCATTTTCCTGATGACTAGTAATGCTGAGCATTTTGTCATACACATATTGGACATTTGTGTGTCTTTTGAAAATGTATCCAAGTCTTTTACCCATTTTTAATAGTTATTATTTTTGTTATAGGTTTATTTACATATTTTGAATATTAGATATATAGTTTGAAAATATAGCCTCCCATTTTGTAGGCTATTTCTTATTCTGTTCTTTATTTCCTTTGCTGTGCAAAAGTGATCAGTGTGATAGAATCCCATTTTTCTGTTTTGCTTTTGTTGCCCTAGATGTTGAGATTTAATTCAAAGCATTCTTGCCTAGAGTAGTGTCAGAGTTTATCCCCTGTGTTCTCTGGCAGTGTTGTCATGGTTTCAGTCTTATATTCAATAGTTAACTCTTTAATCCACGTTGATTTGACTTTATAGATAGTGAGGGATAGAGGGTCTAACTTCATTCTTTCACATGTGAATATGCAGTTTCCCAGCACCATTTATCAAAAAGAGCGTCCTTTCCCCATTGTGTATTCTCATCACCTTTGCTTAAAGTCAATCTACCATAGAAGTGTGGATTTATTGCTGGGCATGGTAGTGCACGCCCATAATCCCAGTAGTTTGGAAGGCTAAGGCAGGAGAATCATGTGTTCAAAGTCAGCCTCGGCAACTTAACGAGGCCCTAAGCAACTCAGTGAGACTCTGTAATCAAATACAAAAACCACCTGGGCATGTGGCTCAATGGTTAAGCACCGCTGGGTTCAATCCCTAGTACCAGAAAAGAAAGAAACAAAGAAAAAAAAAACAGGTGTAGATTTATTTCTGAACTCTCTTTTCTTCCATTTGTTTATATGTCATTTTTTTATGTCAGTACCATGCTGTTCTAGTTACTATAACTTTATAGTGTTGTTCAAAGTCAGGTGGTATGAGGGCTCCAGCTTCGTTCTTTGTATTAAGATTGTGTTGTCTATTCTGAGTGTTTGTATTCCTATATCAATATTGGATTGTTTCTGCTATTTCTGTGGAAAATGCTCTTGTCATTTGGATGGGAATTTCATTGAATCTGTAGATCACTTGGGGCGGTACTATGGTTTGGATGAATGGCACTTAAATTTCCATGTGTTCAAGGCCTTGTCCCAAGGTTGTCCCTATTGTGAGATGCTGGAGATTTTGTAAATGGAGCCCTATTGAGAAGACCTTAGGCCACTGGAGGATACCCTGGAAGCAGAGTGTGGGACCTTCAGTCTCTGTTCCCTGATTCAGGATGCAAATGGTCTGTCCCAGGATAAAACCTTGCCGTTTTGCTGGTGGGACTATTCAATCTTAGACTAGAACCTCCATCACCATGAGCCAAAATAAGTCTTTTCCCTTTATAAATTAACTGCCTTGAGTATCTCATCTTAATCATGTACAGTTAACTAATACAGGTACTATTGATATTTTAATGGTATTTATTCTTAAAATGCATGGACACAGGCTATCTTGCTATTTATGCTTTTTTCAATTTATTTCATCAATATTTTATAGTTTTCGTTATAGAGGACTTTTATATTCTTGGTTAAATTTATTCCTAAATATTTCTGTAGCTGTTGTCAATGAGATTATTTTCTTGACTTCTTTTTTAGACAGCTCCTTATTTGTATACAAAAACATTACTGATTTTTGTGTGTGTGTGTGTGTGTCAATTCTGTATCCTGCTACATGGCTGAATTTATTAGATCTAAGGTTTTTGTTTGTTTGTTTGTTTTTTGCAGGGAACAGGGACAATTTAACTTCTTCCTTTGCAGCTTGGATGCCTTTTCGTTCTCTTGCTCAACTGCTCTGGCTAGGACTTCTAGTACCATGTTGAATAAAAGTGGCAAGAATGTCATCCTTGTCTTATTATGGATCCTTGGGGAAAGCTTTCAGTTTTCTCCATCTACTGTGGTATCAGCTGTGGGTTTGCCATGTGTGACCTTTATTGTGTCAAGGCACTCTTCTTGCACTGTACTCTCTTGACCACTTTTTCTACTGTTTCTTTTTTTCGGGGCAGGGGATGCCTGGAAATTGAACTCAGAGGCACTCAACCACTGAGCCACATTCCCAGCCCTATTTTGTATTTTAGGTAGAGACAGGGTCTCACTGAGTTGCTTAGCGCCTCACTTTTGCTTAGGCTGGCTTTGAACTTGTAATCCTCCTGCCTCAGCCTCCTGAGCCACTGGGATTACAGGCCTGCACCACCACATTCAGCTGCCTACTGTTCTTGCAGAGTACATGTCCAAATGTACTTGCAGAGTAGATGTCCAAATCCTGTTTCCTAGAAACCTTTCTACTCAACAGCTTTCTTGGATTGGCTCTTGCTTCTGTGGTTTTTGATTTATATTCACTAGAGAGAAAGAATCTGGCTGCTTATTGATTTGGTGGTACAATAGCATCTATTTAGGAGCTGACAGTGTGGAGCAGCACGAGGATAGAGATGTGAGGTCCAGGTAGTGTCCTGGAGGAGAAATTATTTGAGCAGAGTCAGAGAACTAATGAACAAAGTTCAGGAGTCTAGATGTGGGTTAAGGTCTTGCATCCCTGTAAGATTCTCCTAAGGAGTTCTAGTGATAAAATGGAATGGGGTTAAAGCAGGATAGTTGGGTGCAGTGGTGCATGCCTGCAACCCCAGCAGCTTGGGAGTCTGAGGCAGGAGGATTGCAAATTTGAGGGAAGCTTCATTAACTTTGTTTCAAAATAAAACAATAAGGGCTGGAGATGTGGCTCTGTGGTTAAACACCCCTGGGTTCAATTCCAGGTGCTAACAACAACAAAACAAAAGAACAGGATAGAGTAGGAAAGAAATTGATAATAATTTATATTATATTATTCTGCTTCTTTTTGACTATGGGGATTTAAAATAACTTTACAAGCTAGTATGAAGCATTCTCTCTACCCCCACATAACCCCATACAAACTCTTACACAGAGTTGACTTGGCAAGTTTTTTTCGATCTTAATGAGCCCTTCCAGAGAAAATAAATGTGTATTCATTCTAACATAGACAATATTGAGATTTTTGTCTTTAATTTACTGATAGGGCAACTAGGACCTGCAGAAGGAAAGAAATTTGTCCATGGTACAGAGTCAGTCAATGACCAAGGTGGGACGACTAGATAAAGCACAGCTTTTTATTTTTTATAATCTGTGATGATTACCTAACTTCCTGTACCTGGGTCTCATCTCATGTATTGAGTGTAATTAGTCATTAGAGCGGCTAAGACCACTTTATCAAGATGGATTCTGAGGCTACATTGATTTCTAACACAAAAGGGTGCCATGGTTAACGGGTAATACCTGTATTGTGTGTGAGGGTGGGGTGGTGGCAGGTAGGTCCCAATCAAATATTTGTCTCCACCTCTTCCTTCTCTTCTCCTGGCTGGGCTATTCCTCTGAAAACAGACAATATTTCATATGTACTTTATTTATGCAACAGTTTTCCATCATTCTTTGGCTTGCATTCTGACTTGTAATTTCATCCTCTCAGAACGACAGAAGATTGAATAGAGTTAAATTCATTTTCGCTAAATTGATCAAGTGAAATAGATCCCTATTAGAATTCCTGGGGGGATTGCAGTGTGTTGCCAAGAGGCACTCAACCACAAATGTGGAAGTCTGGGTTTTGTGTCTAATTGCACATTTTAAAAACAGTATATAGATCCCCTCTGATACTTCTTATCCAAGACTTATCCATCCTTGTGTCTTTGGGAGCTGTACTTTTGGGAAAAATTGGAAGACACCAGGTGCTCTTCAGAATCATTTCCTTCTGCTGATGAGGAAGTCTAAGTGCAGAGATAGCCAATAGTTTTGATCTCATGTTACAAGTCTCTTATTTTGGTATGGCTGCTGTCATGTTGTGTTGAGAAAGACTCTGAGGCTCCATCTGTACTTGGTATAAGGAAGAATAGTAATCCAAACACAGTGTCTAGCATAACTATTGGCTCATCTGTCTACTGCCTCTTTTTGATGAGCTTCTTGGAAAATGTCCTCTCAAACCCTTTTGCCAGAATGTGCTTCTGCCATGTTCAGGGGTACCTGAAACATTGCAGCCAATCTACTCGTGATGGGAACAATCTCTCCCAGGAGTAATTCCCTAGTGTCCCACCCCATTATACTCCAGCTATCTATCCCAGGGTAGGATTTCAGACAGATTCTGAAGATGGTAAAAAGTGTGTTCTGCCCCTCATTCCTGGCCACACATTGTTTTCTTTTCTTTGGAACCTGATGTCCATTCCGGGTGGTACCTGAGGGGGTGGGGTTGGGGTTATGGTGTAGTGAGATGGCGCTGGATCACAAATCAGGACCCCCCCCCTCTTCTTATCCCCTTCTTGGAAGGCACACTCATTTCCTGATGAAGAGGAGCAGAGAGGGACATCATCACGATTTTACATGATGGAAGCCATAGTGGTGACTGGCACAAGCCTTCCATCATTAGGATCAGCCTACAGACCCAGCAGTCTTCTTCTGACCTTTCTGCTACTGTCCACTCCTGTCTATCCTCTGGATCCTGGAGTTGGTACTGTAGAAAGAAGCATTTCAGCATCTCAGGGAAAAAGAAAATGGTTCAATTATTTAAAAAAAATGGATTTCTTTAGAAGTCATTCACTTTCAACCTCTCCCTCCTGCTCCCCTAATAAATCTATCTGTTAAGCTCTTCCACCTTACGTGGTCTGTAGGGTGATTTTCAAATGCCTCAAAGGCAAAGACCTGTGTTCTTATCCAGTCCTTTCCTTGTCCTCACCCCACCCAGAGCTGTATGGATCATGTCCATTAAACTGATTTTAATGTCCCAGGTAGGGAGGTCTCTTTCCTGATGGTTTCTTACTGTTCTCCCTATTGCTTGGAAATTTAGTTCTTATTCTTAAGCTAGAAATTAAATGGAAGGGGCCTGGGAGCTTAGCTAGTCATATCATTTTAATGCACACAAGAAAACTGAGACTCATAGATGGAAAGTTTTCTCTGAAGGTTAAATAATACTTTTTGTTTATTTGTTTTTTTGTATTGGACTAGAGACCAGGTCTCTGGATAAAATTCCTCATGAGATAGGTGGTCAGTATCTTTCGGCAAATACTTTTGAACAAGTGCTTGGGGCCAGTATTCTAGATGCCTACTGTTATATCACAAGTCACTGTAAAATTTAGTGGCATAAAATAATTATCTCACTCTGTTCATCAATTCTTTGGGGCAGGAATTCAGAAAGGGCACAAGCAGGCCACCTTGTCTCTCCTGCATACTTTTGTAATTTTCAGGGCATCACCTGAGATTGCTTGTATGACAGATTGAGAAGCTGGACTTACTTGTGAGATGGATTCTGCCCTCCTATCTGGATGGCTGGCCTGCGATGGCTGAAGAACGATACCAGCTTGGACTGTTTACTAAAGCACCTGTGTGTGGCTTTTCCAGCATGACAGTTTTAGACTGATTGGACTTCTGAAGTGGTGTCTCAGGGCTCCCTGAGCGAGCATTCAAGCAAGCAGGCAGAAGGTACATGGCTGTTACGACTTACTCTTGAAAGTCACAAAGCATCACCTTCACTATACTACATTTGTCAAAACTCTAGCAGATTTAATACCAGGGGACATAGATTCCATCTCTCAGTGGGAGGAGTACCAGAAAATTTTCAGCCAGTTTTCAAACCTACCATAGAAAGTTGTGATCTAAGTCAGTGCCTTTGCTAGATAAAACCAGTGAGATTCTTTCCTCCACAGAGGTGATTTTCTCAAGAGGGAGATTAGCCCTAAACAAATAAATGAAAAATGCACAAGCAACATATTATAATTAGATTTTGATAAGAGCAAAATAGGAGACACGTAGGCTGATGTGATCATGTTTACCAAGAAGGGGCACATTGAAAGAAGTCATGGAGTTATGGCTTCTCTGAGGAAGTAACATTTTTGCTGAATTTTCAGGGATAAGAGAAAGTAAATATACAAACCTAAAGAAAAGCAGGAATAGAGAGAAAGGAGGATGCAAAGGCTCTGGGGAAGACATAAAGCTCACAAATGAAGAAGCCACTGTGAGTAGGAAAGAAAAAGTGCCGGGAGGAGGAGATGTGAGATGATGTGGCAAAGGTAGGTAGCAGGTCATGCAGGACGAAGTGTGTTCTGCTAAAAATTGTAGCCTTCTGGGTGCAGTGGCGCATGCCTCTAATTCCAAAGGCTTGGGAGGCTGAGGCAGGAGAATCATGAGTTCAAATACAGCCTCATCGAGGGGGAGGTGCTAAACAACTCAGGGAGACCTTATCTCTACATATAAATAAAATACAAAATAGGGCTGGGGATGTGGCTCAGTGGTTGAGTGCCTCTGATTTCAATCCCTGACATCCCACCCTCAAAAAAAAAAAAAAATTAGTTCTTATCCAAGTCCTGTTGGGAAGTGATTTGGGAAGTGATTGAAAGCTTTTTAAGATACAAGGAAGGTGGAATGTGATGGTCATCATTATACAAAGTACATGTATGAAGACTTGAATTGGATGTCAACATTCTTTATATACAAACAGAAATAAAAAAGCATGGTATTTATGTTTATTAAGAATTGTAATGCAAAAAAAATAGTATTACCTTAAATTAGTTAGAGGGAAGTTAAAGGAGGGGAAGGCAGGGGATGTGGGGATAAGAAAGATAGTAGAATGAAACAGACATTATTACTGTATGTATGTATGTATGTGACTGTATGACCAATGTGATTCTATAATATGTATACTCAGAAAAATGAGAAATTATATCCCATCTATGTATGATACATCAAAGTATATAAGTGCATTCTACTGTTATGTATAACTAATTAAAACAAATAAAAAATAAATAAAAAGAAAAAAAGACATCTGTCATGGATATGCATAACTGTAGTGGGGTTATAGTGTGAGAGGATGATCATTTGGTCTGTTATGGTCCAGGCAATTTTAGACTGAAATGCAGAGTACTTGTGCTAACTAGGATGGTGTTGAAGAAAAGTACATGGAATCAGAATATCTTGTAAAAAAAATAGAAGTTTCTAATTATTTTAAAATGAGAAATGAAAAGAAGCCCAAAATAACTTGTAGAATTTTATTAGAACTGGTTGGTTTGGATCAAGATTGCTCCTATCTCTAAAGGAGTTTCATTTTGTTTTGTGTGCAGGAAATGGAAGTCAGGGGCACTTTACAACCAATCTACATCCCCTGTTCTTATTTGTTTATTTTGAGGTAGGGTCTTGGTTAATTGCTGAAGTTCTCACTAAATTGCTGAGGTTGACCTCAAACTTGTGATCCTCCTGCCTCAGCCTCCTAAGGTAGTTTAATATTGCATGTTACACTAGCTCTACTTAGCCATTTATGTCTCTCCAAACTGAGTTTATGTGGCTGCTTTTGGATTCAAGAAACAAAATCTTTGGCTCAAACCTACTTAAACCATGACATTTCTTATGTTTGTATGCAAAAGTGGGTTAGACTTGGTGCTTTTACCAGGAATCAAGTTTTCTTCAGACCTCCATTCTACATTTTGGTGGCAATATAACAGTGATACTTAGAACTGTGCAGTTGGTTGTTGACTCCCTGCAGAAAGAAGATGAGACAGACATGCAGCCTGAAATAGAAGCCAGTTTTCCAAGCATAGACCTGGGCCTTTCAGTTAAAATAAATGAGATCACCTGTGAACCAATATCAGTCACCCAAATGACTATGCTGGCTTGGACCAATCAGAATCCTTACCTGAAGAAAAAGCAGGTGCTAAGTTCACCTTACATCAAGTCATATGGGAAGAGCTGAGAGTCTGAATATATTTAGAATTCTACATACATTCAATAAAGGAGAATTAGATTCTGGGTGCTTAATAAAACTTTAAAAAAAATCTATCAAAATGTCTTACCAACTGTATCAGTACCTAGAGGGGAAAAAGTGCCTTTTTCTAAAGGAATGACTGTTGCAAGAACTTCAGATCTTTTGGCTGGATTGGGATGATTGGGATGACAGGCGTTTTGCCAATAGTGAATTTATGGGCAACTTCTTTCCTTACAAGCAGTAGCTTACCTCATTTCCTTCCAAGAATCTCAATGTAGTGGAAAGCAACATGATCAAATAGAAAAATGTGTGATCTTCCAACTATCTCTTCTGCCAGACTTTAACCTTACCAGTCAGAGGAATGTGAAGCTAGAGGGTGACGGCAGCCCTAGGTTCCTGGATACCACAAAGAAGATAACATGCTATCAAGTGGTGTTTAGGAATTAAAATGTTATTGTTTCAAGAAGAAAATTCTACCAGTATACGAAAGTACCAGGAGCATTCCTTCTAATGGGTTGAGACCATCCACCTGTACCTTTTGCCATCCTCATTACAGAATGAATTAGTTCATTTTTGCAGGCACAGAAGCAAGTGCTCCTAGGAGGAGATGCTCTGGTGAGAGGAGGTAGGCTTTGGTGCTCCTTGGGGCTACTTTGACAGCTCCATCCTCTGGTTTCCACCATGCAGTGAGGGGACCATATTATCATTATAGGGACAGTATAAAGGACATTTTTGCTTATTGAAGCTGTTTCTTTATAATTGAGGCATTCTTTCAGGAATTAAGCATCACACCTCAGAGTCATATCTGAGCTTGAATTGTATCAATGCTACTGGGAAGACATTAAACGCTGGGGACAGCTCTAGACCCTTACCTGCCCAGAGACCCCACCAGAAGAGTATACAGAACAGACTTCACTAAGTAGACTTTGTGATGGGCCAAACTATATGTTCCATGACCAGACAAACTCCATTTTTTTCTGAGATTCTATTTAATATAAGAAATGCTTCTCCCATGAGAAAACCCTGTCTGTGCCTCCTCCTGCTAAACAAACCCCATTTGGCAATACATGGGGGTTGAAAAATGTTTGTTATTTGTATACAATGTATTATTAAGAAATGCATTTGTAAGATGTTCTCATTTTAATTCCTATTTTTCTTGGGCAGTGTACTGTACCCTCAACTGGGTCATTCTGGCCCATTTCCTATGTTGCTATGGTTTTGGTGTACTGGAAGCTTGAGGTTTCTGGCTGTAAAAGAGATGTCCTACTTTCTGCAAGGGGTCAAAGGTTGCAGAGGCAATTTTCCTGCTACCCTTCTGACCTGCCAGCAAATAAAAGTTCCATGTCTTGCTTCAAGACTGACCTGGTGACTTATTTCAAGTGTGCCACAACAACTTTATCTTCCGCCATTTTCCCATACATTTACCTTCCCAAGTTTGCTATTCTAGAAATCAGAAATTCTTTTCTCTTGTCATCTTCCTAAAACTTCCCTGTTCTTTGGGGTCAGATGCTATATAGACCACGTTCTAACCACCCCTTAGAGTTGCTCATCACTGAGGGTCCCCAAGTTCCATCTGATTAACATGTTAATGGATCTCTGTTTGCTTTCTTCTGTGAAAATGTTAAATGATAAATGCTTCAGGAGACAAATGTTTACCCTGTGTTGAACATTACGCAATGTATATATGTATGTAAACAACATGGCATCCCATAAATCTGTACATGTTTGTTGAAAACAGTTAAAGATCACCTGAGAAAGCTACAGGAAGGGCCGTGTCACTTCCCCTTCCTGAATCTGTTTCCTCATTAGAGTGTTGATATTCTCATCTTCAATTTTGTCGACCTCTAGGATGATGTTCACTAACATACATTGCTTTCATCAGGCATTGGATAAGGTAGCTGAAACACAGCAAATGATAAGAAAATAATAGAAGATAAAGATGGCAGTGAAAATCAAGGTGAGAAACCCAGGAATAAGGTAAAAAAAAAATTCAAAATGAAAGTTTGGTGTTCACTTGGGGAGTCAACTAACCAACTTGGAATATCTGAGAACCACTGTGGCCCACCTTTTACTGTTGTAAAACTGTATAAAACCACCTTTTACCATTGATTTATCCTTACTGGTTAACAAAAAAAAAATGTCATGTCTATATTTGAAGTCCGATGTTGATATAATTTGATAAGAATTAAATATATGACTATTTCATGCTAAATGATTTGTTGAGAACACTACCTTCATTACCTCCTTAAGTTTGGGCACCAAATGCTGTGAGAAATAATTCCTAATATCATTTTGTAGAAGAACAACTTGAATTGGAGGTGTATCCCAGGGGTCAGATTGGAACCCAGGTTTACCTGAGAAGTCCACATTCCTAACCTTTTTCCAAACCATAATCTGCATACTTTGCCTTGCCTTAGATTCAATCAAATCCCTCACCTCTGTCAGTATGGGAATTATTTAAAAAAGTAATAACAACAAATAGCTCAAAGGAGCCAGTCACACAATCACAGGGCTCCATACCCCAGTTATATTACTAGTTAATAGTTCCTTCTGACAGCTGTAATTAACATCTACCCTACAGCATGGTTGAGGAAGGGCAGGTTGTACAGGACCTTGCTCAGGATAAAGTAATTGCCCACATTTAAGCTTTCAGAATAAAGGCATCATCCCTGGAGAAGTGAGAGAGTATGTGTATTATAGAAGGGGGATTGTAGTGGTAAATAAAAATGGAAGGGCTTAATTATAGTGCATATTGCTAGTTGGGAGCTATTACACTCAGTTCATTTCTTCTTGCTTCTAACTAGGTTTTGTGTTAAGCATCAACAACAATCTAGCCATCTCTAGGTTCAGTTGAGAGAGAGAGAAAAGAAAGAAAGCAGATATGGCATTCAAAGCAGGAATTAAGTATCTATATTTTTTTGGTAAACATTGTCAACTTCATGATTTCATGTGAAAAAAGAAAGATAGATGGACTAAAATAGAAAGATAAATGGACCTGAGGTCTTGAATCTGAGATGCATTGTAAAGAGTGCAGTAATTGACTGTTGATGTCTGTCATGGGCAAAGAAATAAGGTGTGGAACTTCCTTTTGTAATAGTTATTTACCAGATGACATAACCATATGTCATTTCATATCCTGTGGAATTTATATAGAATGACATAGCTAAAACGGCCTTATAAAGAGAGATGTTCATAGCAGATAAGGGAGACTATCTGAGCTAAGGAAATAGAGTTCTACAGAAAAATATGAAATAGATGCCTAGAAATGAAAAGAGTTGTTCTGGACACTGGAGAAGCCAGCTGGTGGCTGGAATCTCTTAGGAAAAGATCAACATTTCCAAATTACTTGACAGTGAATAAGCGGGTTGTTGTTAGGAGTATTTTTTCCTTGTAATTTTAGGTCCCAAAAGATACAAAACATGTCTGTGTTGCAAATCTGACTCCCCCAAAGAATTTAAGGAACTCAGCCAGCATTGGGTACAGTGATGGCAATTTGCTGAATGTTCTAATTAAATTAATAGTTGATGGATGTATTAAACATGTTAATTGGATTCTGTTTGCATGAAATCCTGGCTGTTAATTGGTTGAAACTTTGTAAAAGAGTGGTAGAGAGTTTTAATCCTATTAGAGAAAACCAAAGCAAATGTAAATACTTTGGGAATATTTCAGAGACACATAGGACTGATTTGACAGTAACTGAGTTAAGGACCAACACAGTTTATTTATTCTTACCTTTTAGGATCTTTTTGCAGAATATTTGAAAACCTATCTTACCTATCTCATTCGTTATGTAAAACAAGGAGCTTAGTGTAGTCCTCAAGAGAGTGAATGAATCAAATGCTCTGCCTTGGAATTCTGACTTCAAATCAAAGCTCTACCATAGAAATCCTTGCCATAAAGTTATATCTTAATATTTCTATAATTTATATCATCTTTTTTTTTTTTTTTTGGTTCCTGGGATTGAACTCAAGGGCACTCAACTGCTGAGTCACACCCCTAGACCTATTTTATAATTTATTTAGAGACAGCATTTCACTGAGATTTTTAGGGCCTTACTATTGCTAATGCTGGCTTTGAACTTGCAATCCTCTTGCCTAGCCTCCCAAGTTGCTGGGATTACAGGTGTGCACCACTGCACCTGGCTACATAATCTTTACCTTCATTTAGATTAGTATTCTTTTCTCTTTAGTTTTGTTTCCTTGACTCAATTCATTTTGGAATCTAATATTTAAATAATTTAAGACTCAAAAGCATTCCTAATTTTAAGTCTTAGAAACATAATTTATATTTGATTATTTGCACTATATTAATTTACACTTGCAGTCTACAATCTCCTCGAGAGTAGAACCTCAGTGCCCATCACACCCAAGCTCCTTAATGAGCATGTTATTAGCATGGCTGCCTGTGTAATAATAACCTGGAGCTTATGCTCCTAGAAACACTTTGTTAAAAAACAACAATGAGAAAACAAGCTTATGAGATGGCCCCACCTAGCAACAGGGGTCTAACATGTGAACATAAGGAGCATTTATTCACTACAGTCCTAATGACTGGCCTTCCCAGATAACTTTTTTAAAAATAAATTAATATGTCTCTTTTCAATTAGTGTGTATTATTTTCTCTATTCTATCATATTGTCAGACACATTCAAAATATTTATGAACTGATGTCTAATACAAACTGCGACCCGTCAGAATAGATACCAGCTCTAAGAAAATGGCTTTATCTGTCCCCACTGAGTGACTATGCATGTCATGTATCAAATGGAGCAGGGAGCACACTCCCACACACAGCCTCTTTCTTCCCCTGCCAACCTCCCCACCCCACCACCTACTTACCCATTATCTCCTCATCCTCAGTCTGGTCTACCAGCCATTAATGAAAATAGTTATCTTTTTTTTTTTTTTTTTTTTTTTTTTTAGTTACACATGACAGTACAATGTATTGCTGTATGTATATATGTGACTGTATGACCAAAGCAATTCTGCAACCTGTACAATCAGAAAAATGAGAAATTATACCCCATTTGATTCAAATGTATGAAATGTCAAGAAAATAGTTATCTTACTGAAGATTGTATGGCAAAGATAAAGGAGGATTTTATGGTACACAAAGTTTTGTTTCTCAAATACACATCACGTTCTCAGTTGTTCAGTGACTGCTTAGTGAATATCCGTGATGAGCCAAAATGTCTTCTCTCCAAATATTCAATTGTTTTTTCTTTTGTACTGGGGAATGAACCCAGGGTCACTTTACCAGTGTGCTACATCCTCAGCCCTTTATTAATTTTTACTTTGAGACACACATAGTCTCACAATTTATTAATTTTTATCTTGAGACAACACAGTCTCGACAAGTTGCAAAGGGCCTCCCTAAGTTGCTTAGGCTGGCTTTGAACTTGAAATCCTCCTGCCTCATCTTCCTGAGTTGCTGAGATTACTGGACAGCACCACTGCACCTGGCTCTGGTAACTCTATTCTGCTCTTCTCTATGTTGGTATCTCTCACCTTTCCTTAAAAGCAGCCACCAGCACCAACCTCCTACCAGGAAGCTGCTTCCAGAATCTATATCCTTGTTTCCTTCACAGTTACTTAATTCTGCCACAGCTCAGCTATATCCATCACTTAACATATACTTCAAAGACAAGGACATTTGCAGAAAGATGATTTGTGCTTACCAAACAAATTTTCCTCCAATTTTTAGGAGTCAATCTCCTTAGACACTGGAAGAGGAAAAAATAATTATTTTTCTGCCAGAACATAGCAATTTTAAGGAGTCTATTAACATCTGTCTAGTGAAGTAGATATAAGTTATGTTCTGATAATATGTACTGAATAAAAAATCATGGAAATAATATAATTCAACAGTCTTCTCATTTTCAAAAGATACACTAAGATAGATACAATGTTTGATGTCAATATTTTGCTTGATTGAGGCCATTCATTTAACTCTTTGGGAATTTTATAGCACATTTCTTTGTGCCAGGGCCTGGGGATCTGAGGGATGATTAGATAAAGCACTTGCTGTCCATTTGGGAGATGGACAACTATGAAAGAAGAGTGTGGTGTTGTGCTGTGGGAGCTTCTTGGAGGGGTACCAGAAGCAAGAGTGGGTGGGATGAGGTCAGCCAGGAAGAGCTTCACAGACAAGAGATGCTAGAAATAAGTTTGAGCACATAGGAATGAATCACCCAAGTGACATGAAGGGTTAACATTCAAGACTCACAGTAACATAACTGGTTGTTACACAGAATGTGTATAAAAAGAGCAGCTGCGCACAGTGTCCCAGGCCTTTCATTCCAACTACTTAGGAGGCTGAGACAGGAGGATTGCAACTCAAGGCCAGCCTCAGCAAATTAGAGAGGCTCTGTTTAATCCCTAGTACTATAAAAATGGGTTGAGGGGAAGCATATGACTTCAGGGCTAGGAAAATCTCAATAAAATGAGATCATGAGTGGGACCCAGGGCCTCTGGGATACAAAGGTAAGCAAAGGCCAGCTAAGAGCAAGCTTTGTTTTCTTTCTGTGTGTAACATTAGTTTTAATAAAATTCCAAACTTCATGTTTGTCAGAGTAATACCAATATTATTTTTTATTTTGTTTCCTAGTCTCGATCTGTCTGTCTCCCTCTTACTGTAATTTTGTTTTGGGATTGCTTGCAATATGTTGCTGACATGTCACTCATTTAATACTTCACATTCTTAAATGCATGCTTTCTGAGAGTATGAGCATTTATTTTTTTTAAAGATGTGGCCTTAGTATGGTGAAATCTGAGCCCTCACATTGGTTCAGTGCTATCATCTATACCACCCTTTGTGCCTGTTCTCTCTCCTCATAACGACTGTTATGGATAGTGCCCTCACTCCCCTCAGTTCTATATCCAATCCAGGAACATCTATAACATATAGTTATCAGGTACCTTTTGTTTTCTTTAGTTTAAAGTAGTTTCTCGGCTTTCCATAATCTGTCACTCGTTGACATTTTTGGAAAGGAAAAGTTATTTTGTAGAATGTTTCTCACTTTGGGTTTGTCTGATTTTTTTTCTCATTGGATTCAGAATTCCCCAATCCCCCAACCCCAGACAATCACATAAGTGATTACTGTGGTTTGGGTTAGGTTTGTTCCCAAATGTTCATGCACTGGAAGCCTGTTGCCCACCATAACGATATTGTTAGATGGTGGGATCCTTAGAAAGTAGGACCTGGAAGGAAGTGATTAGATGATCTCTGCCTTTGTAAAAGGATTAAGGATCTCCAGGAATAGGTTAAGTTTCACATAGGTGTATTAATTCCTGCAAGAGAAGGTTGATATAAAAAAGCAGGCCTGATCCCTGGAGTCTGTCACTTCCCCTCTCAGTCTGTGATGCCACTTACTGTCCCTAACACCACAGAGGTCTTCACTAGAAATGGTTACCTTATCTGGCCACAAGAACTGAGAACAAAATAAACCTCTTTATTAGTAATGTATCTAGACTCAGATATTTTGTTACAACAAGTCAAAATGGAGTAGTAGCAACATTTTACTACTACTCTAATAGACACATGTTACTCCAATAGTAACATTGTGTCCTTCTCAGAGCATTCAGAGGAATAAAATAAACTTTTATTAATAATCTTAATCACAATCACTTAGTTAAACTGGTGTCAGCCAGGTCTGTCCATTGTAATGTTTCTGTTTTTTACATTTGTGATTAAGAAGGAATTTGTGGGGAGATACTTTGAGACCATGTCATTATCTGGTTTCACTCAATTTTAGTATCCCTTGATGATTTTTGTTTGAATTGTTATTAGTACAATAGTAAATAATGACTTTTCTTCTCAATTTATTGACATTCTAATATGAAGAATGACTCACCTCTCCTTCTCTACTTTCTTATTAATTTATTTATTTACAGTTTGGATTAATGGGTTTTTATTTGGGGCATGGGTTATAATCTGCTACTGTCATAATTTATTATTTTTATTTTTGGTACTGGGGATTAAACCCAGGGTGACTTTACACTGAGCTACATCCTTAGCTTTTTATATTTTCTTTTAAATTTTGAGACAGGGACTTATTAATTTGCTTAATGCCTTGTTAAATTGATGAAGCTGGCCTCCAATTTGCGATCCTTCTACCTCAGCCTCCTGAGTCTCTGGGATAATGAGCATGCATCACCATGCCCAGCTGTCCTTTATTTTGAGACTTATTGGTCAGTGTGAGTCCCTCCAAATGTGTCCAGTGAACTTTTGACACATACTTCACATTTTCTTTGACCCCTTTCTAATTTTCTAGCACTGCTACTCAGGGATCATCTTTTCCTTACTCCAGACATGGAATGCAATCATTTCTGATTCTTTTAATTAGCCAAGACTCTTTTCAAAGAGTTCGGGCTCTGAAACACCTTGAGTGTTAGATGGCAATACAGAAGGTTTTCAAGGAGTAAATAACACATCCATATTTGTTTTTGAAATCAGTGATATTTACTTCAGAGTAAGAAAGAATTAGAGGCAGTCCAGTACTTTAGACTGTGACAGATAAAACAGCAGCTTTCAAAATGTGCCTCACGTTAGAATCACTAGGGAGTTTTGAAAATTCTTCCTGTAGAGCCCACATTCCAGACCTATTTAATCAGAATTTCTGAGAGTTGGATAGAGGCATCAGTATTAAATAAACAGGCAAACAATAAACCATTCTGAAAATTCCCCTGTGCCTCCAAGGTTGAGGATCAGTGCATTCAAACTTGCTTTTAATGTAGAAATGAGATGATGAAGCTATATAAAGTAATAGCAGTGGCTTAGTGCAGAGTGCATTCGCCTTGATGGCAAGTCTGAGTTCAGGACTTGTCTCCACTGCCTGATTGACCATGTAATCTCTGGAATTCCAGGGTCTGTCATAAAAAGGGATATTTTTATTTGTTTAGTAGACTTCACTGGATTCTTACAAAGATCAAACAGACAATTAAATAGGAGAGCATTCTTTCTAAGCAAATGATGTAAACATTATTATTATATTATTATGTTATTATATTATTGATGATATTGTATTATTGATTGCTTAAGTTAAGAGAATAATACCATTATTGTTCTTCACCAGATACTTAATTTTACTGCAATATTTATTCATTATTTCAACTAATACTAATTAGATACTAGTACCAGACATCAAGAATAGTGAGAAAAAATGTTCCAGAATTTAAGTGTTTTTATAGACTAGTGGCACAAAATGACATTAGTGTAACAGAAATGAGCGAAAAGGTAAAATGTCCTTTTAAAAAGAGAAAGTGCCACAAACATATGTAGAGTGGGGAAATTTAATCAGGAATGTTAGGGAAATATTGCTTGAAGGAGTGAAGGAGATAAGCACTAATTAAAGGGTTAAAATTTATTTATGTATTTTTATTGTATTTACAATTTGTTCTACTTAGTTGTACATGACATCAGAATGCATTTCAATTCATCATACACAAATGGAATACAAAATTTCAATTCTCTGTACATGGTGTAGAGACACACCAATTGTGCAATCACACAGGTACATAGGGTAATGATGCCCATCTTATTCCATCATCTTTCCTACCCCATGTTCCCTCCCAACCCTCCCCTTTGCACAATACAAAGATCTTCCATTCTTCCCATGCACCCCACCCCCATCATGGATCAGCATCCACTAATCAGAGAAAATATTTGGCCTTTAGTTTTATTGGATTGGCTTACTTCACTTAGCATGATATTCTCCAACTCCATCCATTTACCTGCGAATGCCATAATTTTACAGTCTTTTAATGCTGAATAATATTCCATTGTGTATATATATATATATATCTCACAGTTTCTTCATCCATTCATCTATTGATAGGCATCTAGACTGGTTCCACAGTTTAGCTATTGTGAATTAAACTGCTATAAACATTGATCTGGCTGTGTTACTATAGTATACTGATTTTAAGTGCTTTGTGTATAGATTGAGGAGTGGGATAGCTGGGTCAAATGGTGGTTCCATCCCAAGTTTCCTTAGGAATTTCCACATTGCTTTTCAAAGTTGTACCGATTTGCAGTCCCACCAGCAATGTATGAGTGGGCCTTTCCCCCCACATCTTCTCCAACACTTATTTTTGCTTGTATTTTTGATAATTGCCATTCTGCCTGGGGTGAGGTGAAATCTTAGAATAGTTTTGATTTGCATTTCTCTAATTACTAAAGATGTTGGACACTTTTTCATATATTTGCTGATCCCATGTATATCTTCTTCAGAGAAGTCTGTTCAGTTCCTTAGCCCATTTATTGATTGGGTTGTAAGTTTTTTGAGTTTTTTACATATTCTGGAAATTAGTGCTCTGATGTGTGTATGGTAAAAATTTTCTCCCATACTTTAGGCTTTCTCTTCACCTCAATGATTGTTTCTTTTGCTGAGAAGAAACTTTTTAATTTGAATTCATACTGTTTATTGATTCTTGATTTTATTTCTTGTGCTTTAGGAGTCTTATTAAGGAAGTTGGGGCCTAATCTGACCTGATGAAGATTTGGGCCTACTTTTTCTTCTATTAGGTGCCAGGACTCTGGTATAATTCCTAGGTCCTTGATCTGCTTTGTGTTGAGTTTTGTGCATGGTCAGAGACAGAGGTTTAATTTCATTTTGATATGTATGGATTTCCAATTTTCCCAGCACCATTTGTTGAAGAAGCTATCCTTTCTACAATGTATGTTTTTGGCACCTTTGTCTAGTATGAGATAACAGTATTTATTGGGGTTTGTCTCTTTGTCTTCTATTCTGTACCATTGGTCTACATGTCTATTTTGGTGCCAATAGCATACTATTTTTGTTACTATTGCTATGTAGTATAATTTAAGGTCTGGTATAGTGATGCTACCTGCTTCATTTTTCTTACTAAGGATGGCTTTGGCTATTTTGGGTCTCTTATTTTTCCAAATAAATTTCATGGTTACTTTTTCTAGTTCTATGAAGAATGTCATTGGAATTTTATTAGGGATTGCATTAAATTTGTATAGCAGTTTTGGTAGTATGGCCATTTTGACATTATTAACTCTGCCTATCCAAGACTATGGGAGATCTTTTCATCTTCTAAAGTGTTTTTCAAATTTCTCCCTTAGTGTTCTGTAGTTTTCATTGTAAAGATCTTTCACCTCTTTTTGAAGATTGATTCCCAATTATTTTATATTTTTCCAGGCTATTTTGAATGGGGTAGTTTTCCTAATTTCTCTTTCAGTGGATGCATCACTTATGTAGAGAAATGCATTGGATTTATGGGTATTGATTTTATATCCTACTAGTTTGCTGAGCTCATTTAGTCTAGAATTTTTCTGATGGAAACTTTTTGATCTTCTAAATATAGAATCATGTCATTGGCAAATAGTGACAGTTTGAATTCTTTTCCTGTGCATATCCCTTTAATTTCAATTGTCTGATTGCTCTCACTAGAATTTCAAGGACTATGTTGAATAGAAGTAGTAAAAGAAGGTATCTTTGTCTTGTTCCAGCTTTTAGAGAAAATGCTTCCAATTTTTTTTTCTCATTTAGAATGATGTTGACCTTGGGCTTCACATAGCTTTTACAATACTGAGATATGATCCTACTATTCCCAGTTTTTCTAGTGTTTTGAACATGAAAGAGTGCTGCATTTTGTCAAATGCTTTTTCTGCATCTACCTAGATGGTCATTTGGTTCTTATCTTTAAGTCTACTGATGTGATGAATTACATTTATTGATTTCTGTATGTTCAACCAACCTTGCATCCTGGGATGAACCCAACTTGATGATGTCACGCTATCATTTTAAGATATTTTTGTATGCAATTGGCCAGGATTTTATTGAGAATTTTTGCATCTATGTTTATCAAGAATATTTGTCTGAAGTTTTCTTTCCTTGATGTGTCTTTGTTGGGTTTTGGCATCAGGATGATGCTAACCTCATGGAATGAGTTTGGAAGGGTTCCCTACTTTTTTATTTCATGGAATACTTTCAGGAATATTGGTATTAGTTCTTCTTGGATGGAATCCATCCATTTGGTTGAGAATCCGTCTGCTTCTGGGCTTTTCTTGGTTGGTAAGATTTTGGTGGCATCTTCTATTTCCTTGCTTGGAATGGATCTGTTTAAATCGTGTATGGCCTCCTGATTCAGTTTGAGTAGATCATATGTTTCTAGAAACTTGTCAATGTCATTCAGATTTTCTATTTTACTGGAGCATAAATTTTCAAGATAGTTTCTAATTATCTTCATATTTCAGTAGTGTTTGTCATGATATTTCCTTTGTCATTACCAAATTTAGTAATTTGAGTTTTCTCTTTCTCTTCATTAGCATGGCTAAGGATTTATCAATTTTAGTTATTTTTCAAAGAACCAACTTTTTGTCAATTTTTTGAATTGTTTCTTTTGTTTCAATTGCATTGATTTCTGCTCTGATTTTAATTATTTCCTGTCTTCTGCTATTTTCAGTGTTGATTTGTTCTTCTTTTTCTAAAGGGCTTTGAGATGTAAAGTTTATTTATTTGTTGACTTTTTATCCTTTTAATGAATAAGCTCAATGGGATGAATTTTCCTCTTAGTACTGCCTTCGTAGTGTCCCAGAGATTTTGATATGTTGTATTGGTGTACTCATTTACTTCTAAGAATTTTTTTTATCTCTTCCCTGATGTCTTCTGCTACCCATTGCTGATTCAATATCATATTATTTAGTATACAAGTATTGGAGTAACTTCTATTTTTTATTTTATGATTGATTACTAGTTTCATTCCATTATGATTTGATAGTATATAGGATAGTGTCTCTATTTTTTTTTAATCTGCTGAGACTTGCTTTGTGGCATAAGATACAGTCTTTTTTAGAGAAAGATCTATGTGCTGCTGAGAAGAAGGTATACTCGTTCCATGATGGGTGAAATGCTTTGTATGTGTCTGTTAAGTTTAAATCATTAATTGTATTATTGAGTTCTATATTTTCTTTGTTTAGTTCTTTTTTTTTTGAAAGATCTATCCAGTGGTGAGAGAGGTGTGTTAAAGTCACCCAGTATTATTGTGTTGTGATCTATTTTCTTCTTAAGCTTGAGAAGGGTTTGTTTGATATACATAGCAACTCCATTGTTTTGGGCATAGATATTTGATTGTGACTTGTTGATGTATGGTTCCTGTAAAAAATGTTTTTTCTTTATCTCTTCTGACTAACTTTGGTTTGAAGTCCACTTTATTTGGTATTAGGATGGAAACTCCTGCTTGTTTATGTGTCCCATGTGAGTCATATGCTTTTTTCCTATCCTTTCACCTTCAGTCTGTGGATGTCTTTTCCTATGAGATGATTCTCTTGAAGTCACCATATTGTTGGATCATTTTGTAATTCCAACCTGCCAGTCTATGTCTTTTAATTATGAGTCTAGGCCATTAAAATTCAGGCCATTAAAATGTTACTATTGAGACATGGTTTCTACTCCCAGACATTATGGTTTATTTTTGGTTTTTAACTTAACTTGGTTTCTCCTTTGATTGGATTTTCCTTTAGTGTAATTCCTCGCTTTGCTGATTTTCATTGTTGTTTTTCATTTCCTCCTCATGGAATATTTTGCTGAGAATATTCTGTACTGTCTACTTTCTTGTTGTAAATTCTTTTAATTTTTGTTCATTATGGAAGGTTTTTATTTTGTCATCAAATCTGAAGCTTAATTTTGCTGGATACATGATTCTTGGTTGGCATCCATTTTCTTTCAGAACTTGGTATTCAGGATCTCCTAGTTTTGATGGTCTAGGTTGAGAAATCTGCTGCAATCCAAATTGGTTCCCCCTTATATGTAATCTGAAATTTTTCTCATGCAGCTTATAAAATTGTATTCTTATTCTGTATGCTAGGAATTTTCATTATAATGTGCCTTGTTATGGATCTGTTCTAATTTTGTACATGTGGTGTTCTATAAGCCTCTTTGATTTTCCAAATCATTCTTCATGTTTGGGAAGTTTTCTGATATTATTTTATTGAAGAGATTGTGCATTCTTTTGGTTTTTTTTATCTTTGTGCTTTTCTTGATCCCAATAATTCTTAAATTTGGTCTTTTCATATTATCCCATAATACTTGGAGGTTCTGTTCATGATTTTTCACCATCTTCACTGTGTGGTCAACTTTATTTTCAAGATCATGTATTTTGCCTTCATCGCCTGAGGTTCTATCTTCCAAGTGATCTAGTCTGTTTTTGATGCTTTCTATTGAGTTTTTATTTGGTTTATTGTTTTCTTCATTTCAAGGATTTCCGGTTTGTTTTTTTTCCCAGAGCCTCTCTCTTTCTTGAAGTAATCTTTTGCTACCTGTATTTTCTCTTGTATCTCTTTGTTGGAGCTGTCAATTGTTGCATGCATTTGCTCTCTTAATTCATTCTTTTTTTATTGCAGATTATTTTAATTATGCACATTCTTAACTCCTTCTCTGACATTTCATCTACTGTGCTGTCAATGTAATCTATTATGGTATCAGCTTGGTGTTCTTCAGGCACTTTCTTCCCTTAATTCTTCATATTGTCCATGTGTCTTCCTCTATAGCAGTGTGGATTTGTGGTATTAGAGTTTCTAACATATAATCTTGTAGTGTCCCTGCAGGTTACCATACTTTGCCTGCAGGCATCTAGAAGATGGTCTTGTATGTCCTGGGTGTTGTCAAAAATCTGGCAGGGAAAGCCACCCTATGCATTGGTAGATGGTGCTGCAGCTTTGTGGACTGAGTTCTCTCTCCTGCTACCATGTGCAGTGGGACAGCCATGGTCATGGTCATCTGCTCCTCAGAGTTAAAATGTAACCATGTCATCAGGTGTACATTCACATAAAGTCAGGTTAACCTCACATCCTGGTTTCCTTGGTACAGTCCTGCTTTATACTGTGTGCTATATCATTTAAGAAGACTGCTTTTCTTTTCTTTTTCAGTTTAGTAGACCAAATAAACTACACATAATTAAAGCATTTCATAAAGAGTTTAAATGTACCTGCATACCCACAAAACTACCAGCACCACCAGGATAATGGAATATCCATTACTTCAGAAGCTTTCCTGGGTACCTGCTGCACCTTGTCCTTGCTCCTCTGACACTCATGCTCCATGGCATCCTGGAACTGCTTTCTATTGCCATAAAGGTGTTTGAATTTTTCATCAATTTTTATAAATACTAAGAAAGAGGATATATGCTTTTGGGGGACCTCTTTTTTAACTCAGCAAAACTGTTTTAGATTCATCCATGTGCTTATCAGTCGTTCATTCCTGTTTTGTTCTGAGTGCTAATCTATTGTATAGATGTACTGCAAGGTCTTCATCCATTTCTTGTAGATAAAAATGTGAGTCATTGACAGTTGGGGTTGTAAGAGAAAAAAGCAGATATGAATATCTGGTACAAATCTATAGATACACATTTTAATTTCTCACCAGTCAATATGTAGAATTTTAATGATTTTATTATATGGTACTATACAGTTAAGAAAAGAACTGTGTTATATTCTTTATGTTTGGACCATTTTAGAATCCAAACAATAATGTATGCAACGTTCCATTTATCCACTTTTGACATGTTCTGCAGGGTTTTTTTTCCCCAGTATCTATATTCTCCTTTTTTTTGTCTTAACAGTGTCATTTGAGATGCAAAAACTTTCAATTTTGGTGAAATTTAAAGTGTTGATTTATTTTAAACTTTGCTACTCATGTCTTCAAAGCCAAGGTCACAATGATTATTTCTTCTTCTAGATGTTTTACATTTCAGCACCTACTTTTAGGTCTATGATTGATTTTGTTGTTAGTTTTAGTATATGGTTTGAGGTAGGGGTTGAAATTTATGGTTTTATTGTGTTTTGTGATTTAAGTACGTGTGGACATCAAATTTTATGACACCATTTGTTGACAGTCTTGTTCTCTTTGTTAAATTAATTGAAAATACATGTGTAGGTCTACTTTTTTAAAATTGATTTTTAAAAAATGTCAGTGGAATGCATTACAATTCTTATACATATGCAGCACAATTATGCATATCTCTGTATATAAAGTAGGTTGACACCAATTTGTGTCTTCATATATGTACTTTGGATAATGATGTCCATCACATTCCACCATCCGTACTAATCCCCTGCCTCCTCTCTTTCCCTCCTTCGCCCCTTCCCTATCTAGAATTCATCTATTCCTCCCATGCCCCCCTCCCTACCCCACTATGAGTCAGCCTCCTTATATTAGAGAAAACATTTGGCATTCGTTTTTGGGATTGGCTAACTTCACTTAGCATTATCTTCTCTAATGCCATCCATTTACCTGCAAATGCCATGACTTTATTCTCTTTTATTGCTGAGTAAAAAAAACTTTCAATTTTGTGAAATTTAAAGTATTGATTTATTTTAAACTTTGTTTTATAAAAAAGTTTTTTTGATTCCATTAGTAATCATTTTATAAGACTGTTCCCTTGATTATGATACACATGCAGCTGTAGAATATGGCTTTACAGAATACTCTTTATAAATGACTTGTTTTTTAGGTAAATGTTCCTCAGACGTGCACATAGGTCAGGATATCTTGGAGATCTTGGTGAAACAAAGACCACTGGGCTCTATCTCCAGCGTTTCTGCTTCAGTTGCTCTGGGCCAGGGCAGGAGTATTTACACGTTTAACAAGTTTCTAATCAAAAATCAAATGAATGTTCTTCTGAATTTAATTTTGCTCATTCTCATTTCTAAGATTTTCCAGTGAATATATTGCAAATGAAACAATAGCAGATAATGTATGGCCTCCATTAACAGAAGTATTTTGCAAGCAGCTAATGATGCTTGATTTACATCATTATGCTCAGATGTTTCTCATATAAAAGGGTTCATTCCAATCATGATTCAATTTGTTATCCATTCCATGGAATCAAAGTAAAACTTTTCATATTTCATCCGTCAGTAGTGAGATGTGATATTATTGTGATTATCATTATAAATTCAATTTTAAAATTTATCATTGAAAATACCTTTTTTCTGGTGATAATTAGAATACACATTGTCATAGGACACAATATTATACTCTTGCTAAGTTAAATGATCTTACAAAACTATACCTATGGAATTGAAGTGCAGTTGATATTATCTTTGAAACACCCCCACACATAATTACCTGCAAATAATCTACATTTTTCCACCAGTCAAAATAAATGGTGTAGTTGTCAAAATATACAAGCATTTTATATATTCAGACTTAGAGAAATTGGATCAGATTTTTTTGACAAAAGGTTATATTGAATATATCATAACAAATTCTTCAAAGGCTGGGGCTGTAGCTCAGTGCAGAGTGCTTGCCTCACATGTGTGAAACACTAGGTTCAATCCTCAGCACTTCATAAAAATAAACAAACAAAATAATGGCATGCTGTCCATATACAACTACAAAACATGTTTTTTCAAAAATATGGCCTTGCTCATCTTTTCTCTTTACAGCTCATATTCAGCTGGAATTTGAGTTTTTCTTAGCTTATTTGTATAGTGATACTGAATCCCTTAAATCTTTATTTTGTTTTCTTCAAAATCTGTGGGAAATATATATTCAAACAGTCAAGCACAGAGTACAACCACTTTTATAAAGTCCTTCATAAACTGTAATTATGGAAACAAAATTTGTAAACTGAAAGGCAATGAAACTTTCCTTACTAGACAAGTGAGAATTCAGACAAATCAAATGGAGAGGCCTCAAATGTTATTCCAGATATACACTTGAAACTCAGTAGTTGAGATTTGATGGTGAGTTATTAGGCAAATCTTTTGAAGAAGCTCTTATTTTTAATTGAACAATTTTTTTACTTCCTACTGGTATAAAATGAAATTCAGAAGATATACAATTTTGCTTTATTAACTTGTCAAAATAATCAAATCACTCATAAATACAGATAAGTTATTTGAAAGACTTTATCTTACAAAAACGAGGAAATTAAGTCAAAGCTGAAAATGAGTGTA
The DNA here is from genome assembly GCF_001458135.2 of Marmota marmota marmota. NCBI lineage: Eukaryota > Metazoa > Chordata > Mammalia > Rodentia > Sciuridae > Marmota > Marmota marmota. The sequence goes on from NW_025999869.1 coordinate 20,135,882, forward strand.
AAAATACTTCAGTACAAGAGTTTTTTTTGTTTTTTCTTTTTTTTTTCAAAATGGACACATAATAAGCTTATGATACATTTTAGAAGGCAAGATTTTTTTTTGATGGAAAAGACTTTATAACATTTTTATAGTTTTGGCTTTATATTTGCCCAAATATTTAGATTGATTAATCAAAAATTGCAACTTTGAAAATGCTTACAATTTTAAAAAACATTAATTAACAAAGTCATAGTTTTGGGACAAAAATGCATTCCTCAGAAAATATACCAGTAGTAACACATTTTCTAAGAAAACTAGAACTAAAAAACTGATAAAACTACTAGATTCAAGCTCATTCATTACAGTTGATTTAAACTGTTAGTATAGAGTTTTTAAAATTTTTGTTTTAATTTATATGGTATAATTATAATGATATTATATATTTTTTTCTAGTTGTCAATAGACCTTTATTTTACTTATTTATAGGCAGTGCTGAGAATCGAACCCAATGCCTCACACATGATGGGCAAGTACTTTACCACTGAGCTACAAACCCAGCCCTTGATTTTATATCTTATGAAATACTTTTATTTTTCACAGTAATTTTAGAATAGGACCACAAATTCAGTAAAACCAACGTAAGGTAATAAGCATGTCAACCTTATGTGAACTATAATTTTTAGAATTATTTCTCCCTATCAAACTTGTTATGGTATAAATCAGAATTCCTGTTTTTAATTAACATTGACAGGAAAGCAAATTTGAACTACCACATGTGAAAAGACAAAGCAGGCAAAGGAAATCTGTGGTATGAAAGAAGACTGGCAAGGATTATAGTTGCTACAAGGTTTCTGGTAAAATAGTTTTCATTTTCCTGAGAGATGGAAAGCTGCCATGCCTAATAGTGAGGAATGTTATTTTTAGCAGGTGTGAGACTGCAAAGACCTGCCACTTGCATGAAATTAAGCGTTCATTTAGAACAAACACATACCACCATTTAATAATTAAATTAGCATCCCCCTGGACGTACAGAGGAATCATTTCTGAGCTGGGTCTAAGTGGACCCTATTGTATTGTTCTCTTTCTCTTACTCCATTTCAGTTAACATATGCTAATTCTGTCAGAGACTAAGTAGAACAAAAATAAATTAAAATTATCCCTTAAGGTTATTCCTGAGGGCAGTCATGGGCATTCATCTAGGCTGATGCCATTTTAAAAAATTACTTCTTCCTAAGGGGAAATTCTCCAGGTAGGTCCTTCATCTATTAAGAGGATATTTCTGATGGGAAGCAAGTAATCCAAGAAGTTAAATCCTTTCCTTGGTTTTGATGGTTGAAAACCCTGTAATATTATGAAAGATATATAGATACACACATATATTCAACAAATAAATATAGCCCAAACTTGCTTGCTAGTAGGCTGCAAAGATTCTGCTAGAGATCATCGCAGCTTAGTTCTCTTTCTCCTCCTCAACTGCTTAGCCCATCACTTTTACAGTTGCTTGGACTCTCTAAATAAATACTCTTTAAAGCATGGAACTCTGTGCATTCATTGTCAACATTAAAAAAAAAAAATCTCTCATGCTCCCTACACAGGCAGATCATTGGAATTCCTTGAATTTATAGATGTGATAGTGATGAATTGATTGCCATTTTCAATGGCTCTTCTATTAGACTACATGGTTCTCTGGATTGTATTATTGTATTTCATTGATAGATAATCATATACATTTTTGACTAATTGTATTCTAGGTATTTTACTACCAAATGTCATCTCTCCACACAGATTCCATAGATTATTAATGAATCAGGCAGGTAAACTATGGAGGTTGCTTTAATTAGGGTAACTGGGGTAAAATTTAAACAAAATTACTCTCTGTCCTTAAAGTGCATTTTCTAATAACTGAGTCATTACTGTGTTAAATTGTCTACATTTAAAAAAGAAAAAGAGTCTTGAGTAGATTTGGTTGACTACAGAGAATTAGAGGGAAATAACATTTATTAATTTCCTCATTTGAAGTTCATGGAACTCTTAAATTGTGGTGTTCAAAGAACTGAATAAAATGTATGATGTTTATTTTTCAGGGGCTCAATATAGCTAGGAGAAGGAGCCCTAACATAGAAAGAAGTTCAATAGCTATATTAGGCAACATATGCTTAAGTGTGCAAAAAATATGACAATAATGTATCACAAGGGGTTCACAGAGAGATGAATGTCCATGGAGAAGACTTCAAAGAGGCTTTGTAGATAACCATAGGACTGAGACAACATTGAAAAATGGGCAGTACTTGAAAAAAAAAAAAAGGATGTAAGCCTTTTAAGTTCACAACTTAAGATTCTCGACTTTTCATTCAGAGATAATATCTACCAAACACATAAGGCAAGTGTCATCTACCATGTTTTCGGGAAACATGACTTTAGTAGAGATGGTAAGTTAGAGCATAGCATTGCATTTATTGCTAGTTAACACTGAAAACATTTCTTGGGAACTTCCTCACTGTGTAAATTTCTGGAGAGGAGGCATCATCTACTTTCCACCCCACCTCTACACCTTCTGCCTTCCCAACACAAGCAGAACGGTGCTTCATCTATGATATTAAAAAATGTTTGGTAAATATATGTCTGGATGAATACTAGAGCAACCTGAGTCTTACAGAGTTTTCATTGGTTCATAGAATCTCATCTGATTTGGATTACTGTTTACATTAGAAATATAGGCACAATGAAAATTGAGTTCCCAGCTACATTTCAACCCTTGACCAAGCTCAAATATCACTCATTGATTCTACTTGCTTGCTTGCTTTATTTCTTTCTTTATTTTGAAGCACATGATTGTGGTTATTTTCCTTTTCCAGATTCAGTGCATTGATAGCTGAACCATTTATCTGATCATCATATGTTGCTTGTGAAACTGTCATCAAATCGGAATGAATGAAGAGGTTGGAAGGACTCTGAGATCTATTATCTTCTTTTTGTGGTATTCAGAGTCTCTTCTCTGGAACTTATATTCTAATTCTAAAGATCTGGCTAATTTTATTCCCTTCTAACATTATTTTTAAAGGATTTGGAAACACATACTTTCTGCTTTAAAAGAGTTCCCTTTGTAATATTGTCATGTCTTGCCCTAGATGTTCATGAGACACTCAGCAGCTGTTCCTCTTCTATGAAAAATGAAGTGAGTAGGTTTGGCAGCTGTTTGCATGTTGCTTTGGGATATGTGGGTTTGCACTATTCTGTAAAAAATGGAATGCATTAAGCATTCCCATTCAATTATTTACATTTTGTAATGTGCTTCCCAAGTATATTAAAAAAAGGGGGGGGGAGAAAAGTTTGACTTGTGTGTAGATACAAAAGGATGGTTAAAATTTAATTATAACAATTAGGCAAAATAATACAAATAATCATTTTGTTATGCTCATTTGAAAAGTTGCTTTGTGGATAACCTTAGCTCAAAGTTGGGCCTTGAACTCTCAGTGTATAAGAAACTCTGGGCAGGGGCTGGGGAGAGTGATCAAGAGGGAATAATGTAATATTTTTTCTCTCAGGGGAGATAAAGAATCAGATATATTCCACTTGACTCCAATAGAACAGGAACAATGTGTGTGAATTAAATAAAATGTAAGAAAATATGCCTAGGAAAGGAATCACTGGGTCAAATGGTGGTTCTATTCCAAGTTTTTTGAGAAATATACATACTGCTTTCCAGAGTGATTGCACCAATTTAAAGTCCCACCAGCAAAGTATGAGTGTACCCTTTTCCCCACATCCTTGCCAACATTTATTGTTATGTATGTTCCTGATTATTGCCATTCTGACTGGAGTGAAATAAAATCTTGTTTTAATTTTTAATTTATATTTCTTTAATTGCTAGAAATGTTGAACATTTTTTCATATATTTGTTGATTGATCATATTTCTTCTGTGATGTGTCTGTTCAGTTCCTTTGCCCATTTATTAATTGGATTATTTGGGTGGTTTTTTTTTTTTTTGGTGTTAAGTTTCTTGCACAACAAGGTGAGAGAGGAAGAATAGATAATCAGTAGATTGCACAAAGAGGAATTCAGGGAAGGGAGGGAGGACAGGAAATAAGAAAGACAATGGAATGAATCTGACTTAACTTTCTTAAGTGTGTGTATGTATACACACACACACACACACACACACACACACACACACACACACTACGGTGAATCTCCATATCATGGACATCCACAAGACTGGGATCCTAATTAGAATAAGATGTACTCCATGTTTGTATAAACATGTCAAAGTATATTCTACAGTTATGTATAACTAAAAAGAACAAATAAAAATAAAGAATTGAATAAAAAAGGAAAATAGAAAAAAAGAAAATGTAAGGAAATATAAATGACTTTCTAAAGACAGTCCAAACATGAATCTTCACAAGTGACAGCAAGTTTCCCATCCCTTGGCATAAATGAGAGTATGGTAGCATTGAGAGATACTTGATTTGGCTATCTTTCAGTTGAAAGTGAAAACAAAAACCAGACTATTGAGTGTACTTAAAGCAAAGAGAGAGTTCACTGTTTCGTGGTAAATTCATAACTGGAACCAGGGGCTCCTTTGAAATCATCAGGACCTCAGTGCCTTTTCTTGCCTTGAGTCAGCTATTATCTATGGTAGCTTCATCATTTCTATTTTTCAGTCCATTGTCTTAGGAACACCCTGGTCCCTCACATGGGCAAGATGGCTTCTGTAACTTTTAGATCTTCATGCCCTGTGATCAGACCTGAGTTTAGTGAGAATACAAACCTCTCTCTTTCAGGTCCTCTTGTCACAGTCTCAGGAATGACTCACATTTTATTTTTGAATTTAAATTTGTTCTTTTTGTTATACATGACAGTAGAGTATATTTTGACTTATTATAAATATATGGAGTATAATTTACTCTAATTAACATCCCATTCTTGTGGTTGTACATGATGTGCAGTTTCACTGTGGTATATTCATATGTGAACACAGGAAAGTTATGTCTGATTCATTCTATTGTTTTTGCTCTTCCTATCTCCCCTCCCTTCCCTTCATTCCCTTTTGTCTAATACACTGAACTACTCTTCTTTCCCTTCCTCCACCTTGTTGTTTGTTAGCATCTGCATTTCAGAGAGAACATTCAACCTTTGGTTTTTTGGGATTGGCTCATCTCACTTAGCATGATAACAGATTTAAAGTTTGTGTGTATGACCTTTAATTCCCAGGTCTGTATAGGTTCCCTTACCCTACCTCCTAGCAAAGGTGTCTTCAGGGGTACCTCAGTTGACATTATTCATTGTATGAAGTGTTCCCCCAAATAAAACCAGGGCTCTGGTAACACAAGAAGAAATGAAAGGTCTCTGCAAAAGCAACAAGTGTCCTTCATTGAATTCTGGAGAAGTAATTTCGGAACTCAGCAGTTTTCAATAAAATTTAGCAATGAATCAAACTTGCTAACAAAATTTTTGACAAAACAGATATGGCCAAAAGGTGCTGTTCTGGTTGAAGTAAGAAGTGGCCCAAGGACACTGACAAATTAAGCTTTTCCTTTACCCTGATATGAATCTCCCAAGGTACTTCTGTGAAAACCTGAGAGTCTCAGTAGAACAGCTTAAACACTGTTGAGCAAGATGAACAGTAAGACTCCAAGTAAAATGAAGTCTGGGAACATCATCTTATATTGACTTGGTCTTTGGCTTCAAAAGGATATGAGCTGTGCATAAGAAGTATTTATTGGGTTGAATTGAAATGAGATTAATTACATTTAGGTGAGAGAAATGCCTGTGTCCACTGCCATTGATGCCTTCCAAAGCACTTTTACTTGACTTCCATTTACTTTTCATGACATCACTGTGAGCTAGGTAGAGTGTGTTATTTTCATAATTTTATTTTAAACTGTTTTGATGGGCAAAAAGGGAGAATAGCAATAGGAATCCCTTTGTACTCACCTGCTCAGACAGGGAACTTTTAATATTACAGTATGTCTGCTCCAGTACACTCTATCTTTTTTTTATGCACAAATTATTTAGTTAAAATCCCCTGTATTTTGCCCCTATTCTCCATCTCTTTCTAGAGGTAGATGCTAGAGTAAGTGTAATTTCTGTAAATGTCTTATTATTTTTGTTACATATTTATTCACATATTAATAAAATGTTTTTTTTATATTTTTACAAATGACATCAAGTCATATATATCAATAAATCATACACTTTTTGTCTATATGTTTTAAAACTTATATTGATACATGGATATATTTTCTTTACTGTTGCAACAAAAGAAGTGGCCAGTTTTTATCCAATTGATATAATCATTCACTCAGCAGAATGTTTAGTCATCTTTCCTGTGTGTGTGTGTGTGTATTTTATCATTGTTTTCAGTGAATATTGACCAGTATTGACCATAGTACTCTTGGTAAATATAAACAGTACATTGTGAGAAGCCAGATATAATCTATAACACACATCCACCCATAGTGCCACAACAGTTGTTCAAGCCCTAGAATCTCTGTATCAGCTCTAAGGATTCCTTGGACATCTCCCAATTTTGGAAGCTTGCCAGTAATATTAATTTTTTTTTTCTGAAAAAGGTGTGCATTTATCTTTGGAATTCCAAAGACAACTATCACCTCAAAAATTTAAGAACTACTGCCTTGGATATTTTATAAAGAACATGTAAATCATTCCTTACTTATCAAATTAAAAAAAATACTAACCTTTTAACAGATGGGATGAGAATCTTTTTTTTTTTCCCTTTCTCAGCAGTCTCAGAAGATCACATTCATTATTTTTATTTCCTTTATAACCTTCAAGTAGGTATAAACTTTGGTAAATATTAGTTATTAGGTAAATAATGGTTATTATAAAACTCTGAATACTGATCCATTCATTTCATACCTACTTCCAAGACTTTTGAAAGCAAAGGTCTAGCTTTGTTTTCCTCCATAGTCAGCATTTTCTAATGAGACATCATTGATTCTTCATTAACTGAGTTCAACTCCTTCATAGTTAACTCCACGTACTCTCTGAGGACTCAAAAAGGACTCCCCATCCTGGCACAAAGACACTGAGATGGAGCTTGTGCTCCTTTTCTTCCCCAGAACCATTCTGTCTAAACTGCTGACCAGGGAAGCCTGGATCTTGAGAAGGTCATGAACCACCGATGTAGTTTCTGTGCCAGGAAAAAGCCACCCTTCAAACCACAGCTGTAAGTAAGCCTCAGAATTGAACCACAGGGTTTTTGCTCTAGCCACTACATAAACAAGGTGTTTCCTAGTGAGTTTGGAGAACTCCTCTCAATCTTTTCACTCAACACTGGATATCTTTGTTTTTCTTAGTCCTATCCATATCTTCAACTGCAAGAGTCTAATAAAATAAAGCCACAACAGAGACAATAGTAATAACCAGCATTTATTGACTGCTGACTCTGAATCAGGCACCATACTTAACACTGTATTTATTTGCCTATTTGTCCTCTCATTTACGTATTTCACAAATATCTATTGAATATGCACTGTGTGCCCAGAAAGCTTTCATGTGCTAGGGAGAATTACATACTGAATACAGACCCTCTCTTGACACCATGGAGCTTAGAGTGAAAAAAAACACAGATATGGATCAAATATTAATTAACAACTGTGACTTTGGTAGTTGTGATCAGAGCAACTAAGGACAGGTGAATGGTTTTGTAGAAACTTGTAATATGGGGATTTAACCTGGCTAGGAAGGAAAAGGAGTGAGAGTCTTCAAGAAAAAAAAATGATGGTACTGATACATGAAGGATCACTAGGAATTAACTAGGCCAAAAGGAGGGGCAGGATAAATCTAGATAGAAGAAACACCACGCGCAAATGTCTAATAATGATGAGAAGGAACATTGCAGTCATAGGAAAATGAACAGTACCTTGAATCTCATTAGATACTGACGACAATACTGGGTTCTAGGCTTTATCATCATTAAACAGTTGAATTGAGCCTCAGTGAGTTTAATGAACTTGTGGAAGGTCATGTGGTCAGGAAGTAGCAGGACCAAGGAAAACTCAATCTGTCTAATCTAAAAGCATGTACCCATAAGCCACATACTCCTACTCCACAACAAAAAGCACCAGACCCAAAAGATCTCATGGGGAAATTCTACCAGACATTGAAAGATTGCATAATCTCAGTGCATATGTCAGATATTATTCACAATCCTATGTCACATGTAAGTACTTTCCTGGATAATTTTCCATCAACCTCAATCATGCTGTTTTCATCATCAAACATATCAGCCTGTATCTCTAAAAGAGATTCATTTTAAAATATCTCATTATCACACCTTAGCAGATATAAAAAATAATTACTCAAGTACTTCAATTGTTTTTCCCTCACGAATTGATCAAAATAAATTAAGCTCAATCGAACGTAATTTAATGCTGTGACTTTTAAATTTATTAATCTGTAGCTTTTCCCTCAATGTCACACTATGTTCTTACAACATGTTTTATGATAAAATAACTTTTAGTAAAATTTCTATATTTTTGGTTCTGGTAATTGCACATTCTTCTTTCTCCTGAGTTTTCTGTAAAATCAGTTGATTCTTTTGACAAGAATCTTCATAAGTGGTATTATATAGATTCATCAGAAGGCATGTGACAATCATTTTGATTATTTGTCTTTTTGTTTGTTTATTACCTGGATTAGATTGAAAAATGATTGACAGGAAGGTTTCACTCATCACCTATCTTGAGTTGTTGTTTATATAAGAAAAATATGAATACTTGATTCTGTTTTTTTTCTAGTTTTCAAACTTGTAAACTTTGATTTCTATCATCCTCAAACACTGATCAACACCTTTTCATGACATGCTGTTGTTTGGTTTTATCATAAACTTATATATTTGTACTCATTAGGTTTGTTTCTGTCCACTTAAGTCATTGTTATTATGGATTAATGTCCCATATGCCCCTAGTCTCAATATTTTTATATGACACTTAGTAGGAAGTGATAACTTCTTTGATGTTTGATGTGACACAAAACTGTAAGGTATTTTTATACATTTCCTATCCCACACCTAAAATCAACCAATTATTCAAAAAACTCTGGCTTCTTTTAATTAGAAAACCGGATTGAAAGGCCACAATATAAACATTGTAAGTGTTATTGCCATTAGATTAATAAATTTAAAACCTTTCCAGTATACAAATCTTGGAAATAGCATAAAAATAGGCAAATGATTTTTAAAATACATCTGGAATATAAACTGTTCTTTCCAATTCAAATTTAGGATTATATGAATTTTACCTATCTTCTTTGATTTTATATTTGTACCTAATATTTAATTTCTTTATTAGAAATTCTTTATTGCAATTTATAAAGGCATCCCTATACTGTATCCAGAGAATTCTTCTTTTTTAATATTTATTTATTTGTTCTACTTAGTTGTAGGTGACAGCAGAATGCATTTTAATTCATCATACACAAATGGAGTGCAACTTTTCAGTTCTCTGGTTGTATACAATGTAGAGATTTGCCAATCATGCAATCACACAGGTACATAGGGTAATGATGTCCATCTAATTCCATCATCTTTCCTACCCCATGTCCCCTCCCAACACTCCCCTTTGCACAATTCAAAGATCCTCCATTCTTCCCATGCCCCACCCTTCATCATGGATCAGCATTCACTAATCAGAGAAAACATGCAGCCTTTAGTTTTTGTGGGATTGGCTTACTTCATTTAGCATGATATTCTCCAAATCCATTCATTTATCTGTAAATGCCATAATTTAATTCTCTTTTAATGCTGAGTAATATTCCATTGTGTATATATATATCACATTTTCTCCATCCATTCATCTATTGATGGGCATCTAGGTTAGTTCCACAGTTTAGCTATTATGAATTGAGCTGATATAAACAGCTGCGTTGATGTGGCTGTGTTACTATAGTATGCTGATTTTAAGTCCTTTGAGTATAGACAGAGAATTGGGATCACTGAGTCAAATGGTGGTTCCATTCCAAGTTTCCTGAGGAATCTCCACACTGCTCTCCCAAGTGGTTGCACCAATTTGCAGTCCCACCAGCAATGTATGAGTGTAACTATTCCCCCACATCCTCTCTAACACTTATTATTACTTGTATTCTTGATAATCCATATGAAGCAAAATGAAATTAAACCTCTGTCTCTCACCATGCACAAAACTCAAAGTGGATCAAGGACCTAAGAATTATACAAGAGACCTTGCACCTAATTGAAGAAAAAGTAGGCCCAAATCTTCATTAAATGTTCATCATATTGCATTAGGTCCTTACATCCTTAACAAGACTCCTAAAGTGCAAGAAATAAAATCAAGAATCAATAACTGGGGTGGATTAAAACTGAAAAGCTTCTTCTCAGCAAAAGAAGCAATCAGTGAAGTGAATAGAGAGCCTACAAAATGGAAACAAATTTTTACCACCCACACATCAGATACAGCACTAATCTCCAGGATATGTGAAGAACCCAAAAAACTTGATACCAAAAAAACAAACAACCCAATCAATAAATGGGCTAAGGAACTGAACACTTTTCGGAAGATACATTCAATCAAAAAATGTGTGAAAAAATGTTCAATATCTCTAGCAATTATACCTAATAGCTCGTATGATAAAATTCTTGATTCCTAATGATGATCTTTGCTCTGTCCTGTAGTTTATTTATAATTGCATCGTAAGTGCAGACAGGCATTGCTAACAGTATTTTCATTAGCAGACCATAACTAAAACTTGCTCATCCTTCTTTGAAGTGTCATTTGCCCTTAGAATATAGTCCCCACAAATGTACTGCCAAATCACTATACTTTGAAATTGCTCAAAATAATTTTTCTCTGTGTGGTTATGCTACTGGTGTGCTGTGCACTTCAATATACTCATCTTCTCTTGTGTTTGGTTTTTGAATTAAAAATATTTTTATAATTTACTAAAACATGTATATGGCATATAAATAGGCACAGCAGAAATACCAAAGATGTGATATCTCTTTCTGGTAGATTAAAAAAATATATGAGGGCAATGAAATCAGTGAGGCAAGGAATACTCTGGATTGAAAATCCTGGATCAGAAACCACCCTTGTGCTCCCAGATCTAGGAGAGGTCCTGGTGTTCTCCATCTATGGCCTGTGACACAGACTTGCTTCCCCTAAAGGGTGAGGTGTATCGATCATCTTTTAATTATTCAGAACAGAAATTTAGTTTCTGTGTTATAAAAAATCAAAATAAATAAATAAAAGCAAATAAAAAAAGTTTTTAAGAAGTCTAAACAAAGCCAAAATAGACCAAAAAGTTGATTGAATTTTGATCTTACGTCTGTTCTATTCCCATTTTTGGAACTGGATCAGAAGATACCCTTAAGGTTTGTTCAGCGTTCTCTTTCTTATTCTCTTCCTGTAAGTCCCTACTCCACCCAATCTCACCCTGCACAGGTACACCATAGGTAATTTGTCTCTGCCCTTAATTAGCTATTTCTGATGCCACAGCAAAGCCAGAAAAGTGGAAATTCCACTATAGGCCTTTGTTAAAATTCTGGCTCAAGGACTGTTTACTCTAGAAAATGTCCACAACTGGGCTTCAGTTTCCTTGTCTACACAGCGGAGATAATAAAACACCTACTTTACCAGGTTCTTCTGAGGGTGAAATGAGACGATGCATGTGAAGTACTTAGCACAAGGTCCATTCTGTAATCAAACTCCAGCTACTGTTGGGTTTGCGTCAGACATTGTTGTTTCTGTCTCTTTGTTAAAAGGATTAAAATTGGCACCAACTCATATTTTTGTTCTCATTTCTTTGTCATATTCCTCCTTGAGGATTGCAGAGACTTGGCATCCTATGATTTTTCATTCAGTTCTAGAAGTCAACCAAGCCCTAGCTAAAGATAGATTTCTAAACTTAGACTTCTTAAAAGAGAAGGGGCGGGGTGTTAGAGCCTTTCTTTAATCTAAGCTAGTTTAGTTCTGTATTTTGAGTGCTCAGCACAAGGTCAGTAATCAGGACTGTGAGCTTCCTCCTTACAGCCCTAGGAAGGAGCTGAGTGGATGTCATTCAGGGCACACAAGATGATAGCCTGGAAACTGTGGTGGCCTTGGAGCCCCAGGCTTGGAACCCAGCATTATCCACTTCAGGTCATGAATGATCTTATGGACCTTTCTGCATGCTCAGAAGTATTTGAAAAGGGAGGTCACTCAAAAAGACCTGAATTTCCTCCTAGCTTTGAAATTATGTGGTTCTAAGTTTATTTTACCTTCTTGATAGATTTCAGGTAATCAGTTCTAAGACTTCTAGGAGCTATCTTTCTCACACCCACTGAGATTAGTTCCTTCCTTTTTAGGTGACATAATTCATGGAGTTCCTGGTTTTCCTTTTTCCCTTAAGGTTGCCAAAAACTTAGAGTTATTTTTTAGGGAAAATAGTGATAATCCTCAATCATGAGTTTTCCAATTTAGTAAGACCCTTTTCCAATCCTAGTTTTATAGCTTTTATTCTTTTGCATGCTCTAAATTCAGATAATCTCTTTGTTGTTGTTTAAATCACCTTAATCTTGTTACTGTCGTTACTGTGAGTCTCTTTAGAAGTTATAAATTTCATTTCTGTGTTTCAAGGGCTTCATAACCATTTAGGAGGAAATAATTCCTCTCCTGCCCATTTGATTATGAGTAAAATGGGAGCAAAAGATATAAAGATTTAAGGGATGATATGCTTCTTAGATACTGCTTTTAGTCATTTTTATCAAAAGACATATATAACTCAGGGTAATAATTATTAAATAATTATCTGGCACTGAGATAAAAAAAAAGTTCATCTAAAAATCCAATATTTTAGTATTGTCCATAGATTATGGTTTTGCTACTGCCCTTTTCTGAAAGCTAATGCACATGTTTTACTTGAGAGTAATAAGTTATTTTACTCTATCAGATGGATTTCAGGGCTCCATTCTTATAGCTATTTTGATAACTGGGAAGTAGAATCTGTCGGATGGCAGGGAAAGGTTTGAGCTGAGTTTTCACATGTTTTTTTGGAGACTAAGTGAGCAAAGAGAGTGAATGTATGAGAGGCTAACCCTGGACGAATCAAGAAAGTACATGAAGATTATTTAACAGTGACCTTTCCTCAGTGTACGTCCAGTGACCACTTCTAGTAGTGGGAAAATAGGCTTCCACTCATGGAAAGGAGGTGCTTTCTAGAAGGGAAAAAAAAATCTTGTGTTCTTCCATTGTGTTATTGCAAGATTTTGAGAAGAAGGCAACGGAATTCTTGTGAATGGAGAAGCACAATTCAAAGTAGGGGGAAGCCTTCAGAAGTCACATCATCTTATGATGACAGAATGAAGGATATGAGCTATGTAGTCAGAAAAATTTAAGAAATTTTTTATGGCTTTTGAGAAATTTAAGAAACCACTGGCCTTTTTAAGAATGTATCTTATTTATCAGGCAGGTGAGCAGTAGGAGTTTTGTGAAGGTCATGAGTATAATCGGAACCATGGTTCAAAGCACCTCAAAAACTAACATTAGTCCAATATTTTAAAAATCACACAGCAAGGACAAAGGCAGTGGATTGTTATGGGTTTGAATACTGACTTAGCCACTGACCTTATTACTGTGTTCAGGTTACCTGACCTGAACCTCAGTGGTACCCTCTGTGAAGTGGGAAGAATATTAGACTTGTCCTTCAAGGATACTTGTAAGGATTAAAATGAGATACTTTTGGAGATAACACAGTGTCTCCCAGAGGACATGTGCTTGATTATTTCTAGTTATGGCAATTGTTCATGTTCATAGTTATGACTAATAGTATAATGTAAGTTGTGCTGTTTCAGGGTCAGTCAGGGTAATTGTCAGTGACTCAGAAAAAATGGGTACCAAGGAAAGATTTTAGAGGATAATTGAACAGAGGGAGGGAGTCATTGTTAGGAATCATGATCTTAGGATTTTGAAGTGTTTTATTGGATTGTTTTCCAGGTAACTAGTATATTTCCATAGGTGCTCAGTTTTTTTCTGGCCTCTTATACTCTAGGACCCTGTGATAGTCAGCTTTTTTTTTTTTTTTTGTCACTGTGACCAAAAGACCTGACAAAAACAACAAAGAGGGAAAAAAAAGTTAATTTGGAGGTTAAGGTTTCAGAGATCTCAGTCCATACACAGCTGTCTCCATTGCTCTGGACATGAGGTGTGGCAAAACATCATGCAGAAGGCTGTGGTGGAGAAAAGCAGCTCAGGACATAGCAATTGGGGAGCAGAGAGAGAGAACTCCTGTTCACCAAGAACAGAATATATTTACCCCAAAGGCTCCTGCGTAATGACCCACCTCCTCCACCTACACCCTACCCACCTACAGTTGCCACCCAGTTAATAACACCAGTGGATTAATTCACTGATGAAGTTAAGGCTCTCATAACCCAATCATTTCACCTCTGAAATTTTTTTTAACTAATCCATGAGCTTTTCAGGGGACACCTTTGTAATCTAAACCGTAACAGACCCTACCACCATGCTTTTCATAGGCATCTGCTGGACCAGATTTAGCAGTCATCTTACCATATAATTATCTAAAATTACTCAGGCAGTAATATGTCTAACTTTTTAATAAATGGCTTCATGCTATATTATCAATGACTAATCATAGGGTCTTCAATTATAGTCACCTTGGCATCATGGTCTCTGACACTTGTTTATAACTGATTGGTCAAATTTTAATGACAGCAGGTACCAAGTAATGAAAGGATGGATGGATAGATGGATGGATGAAGAAGAAAAGAGAATGATAGAATGTTTTATGTGGAAAGACATCAGCAGTCTTCATATTTTATACTTCTCTTGCTGCCTAAACATTTACCTCCATGGTCTCAGCTTGATTACCTCCTACAGCTGAGAGTTCATCCCTTCTTCATGCTTCACATTTCCTGGTGGACAAGTCACCTAGCTTGAACTTGCTGTTTTATCATAGGTTGACCTAAATTATATTTCTTATTGTCCCTTCTAGCTGTATTTGAGTTTTAACAGATTACTTCTGGAAGCAACCTCTTTAAATAAAAGGAATTGTTCTTTGAGGGCAGAATTTCAGGCACACAGGCTGGCAGAGAGAAAATATGCTAATTTCCTGCTTCACAAATTCAAGATTCTATTGTTCTGTAATTGTGGGGGATATAGGATGACAGATGTTTGCAGGATTTCCAAGTTTCATCAAGAAATAGATTTTTCAGATCAGTAGGTATGTGCAAGATGAGGTATAAACTATGTTAGAACTAAATATGTAGCAGTCATATTTCTCGAATATAAAAGAGGTTGTAAAAAAACTCACTTCTTTTCTTCTTTTAGTTTTAAGAAAGCTATAGAAGTGAATTATTGTTTGAGTGTGTGTGTGTGTGTGTGTGTGTGTTTAAACTCGACAGCTCTTTTAAGTTAAACTTAGGGAACCGTGAGAGTCAATTTATCTGAAACAAACATTAAAAAAAGATATTATTCTAAGCAGCAATTAAGACTTAAATGTCGTCATTTGATTTCTCCCTGGAAAGCATTTGTTTGCCATTCTATGGCTGAGCTCTTAAATTGGCCACATCTGGAGATAAAACAAAGACAATGCTATATCAAACCTCATTTTCAGAGGGCACATCTGCTTCTGGAGGTGGGGAAAAACAGCCAAAGAGAAATCAAAGAACCACAATAAATGTAGGGGGGAGTTTGATATCCACTGATTCCCATGGAGAGCTGTTGGGTACAAAGGCATCTCACCAGCATATCCCTGTAGTATTTTGATGTCAACTGGTAGAAAGTTCTAGGGAGAGAAATACCATTAGTGAACAAGTTACAGCCGGTGCTCATCCTGTTCCTCTAAGAGCAGGCACTGCCACACCTAGGGTAAGCCAGAGTGGGTGTAAATAGGCCCGCCTCCTCTCTTGGCTATCAATAATCGGACCAGGTGGACACCTGACTTGGAGTAAAACAATTAGATTTTCATATCTGATATTCGGCATTTGGATTGAGATAAGCCTTCATCTGACTGGTTTTCTTAAACTGAGGAATTTAAACTTTGGAGCTGTGGAGAAGCTACATTAGGCTAAGAGTTCGGGGAGATAAGAATGGGTGGAAAATGGAAAAAAAGATTATTGCCTCCATTCTGGAAGGGTGTCCAGCCTCCAGTTCTATACCTGTGGCTATTATCTGTCAAGAGATGGTCCAGAGTGCTCATTTCCTTCACTTGGTTGAAATATTGGAAGTCAGTTCCTATAAATTGGAAGTAAAGGTTAGCAATTTCAAAGGTTTAAAAATTGATGTCGTTATCTTGTTTTCCCAGCTGTTTATGATAAGATGTTTCAGAAAATGCAAACCAGGGAGTCTTTCTTCAGTACTTCCAAAAGGATGGTAAGGAGGATACACAGAAAAATTTTTACCACAGTATAATCTTCTTGTTTTATCAGTGCTTTTTAGCCCAAGACCTCACTCATGCCTGATTTTTCTAGAGAAAGTGAAACACAGCAGAACTTTATGGTCCTGTCGCTTTAAGATAAAACTGATTATTCTGGAAGAACATTGCATTTCCAGTGATCTCATTTCAGTCTTGACTAAAATGGTAATGTTCATCTTAATAAATGGTTACTTCCATTTCCTTTAAAATGGTAGTGGCAATTGCTCTCTTAATTACATGGCAGCTTCTCCTTAGCCTGGGTTGGGTGAGTTATATTAATTGCATGTTATTAGTAAAATTAATATTTTATTGATTAATTTTCTATCCCTCTCTGGAATAAGAAGAGGCCAAAATGAGATTCCCTGAGTCAGGAGAGTTGGGAAGATTGGATTTATTATAAAATTTCTGCCACAAGTTTATAGAAACTGAAATGAATCAATGAGTTAGGGGGAAAGTATAGATTTCATAGACTATACACCATTACTTTACAATGGACTATTCTTTCATTGCCATATTCTCTGTTTGCCAGTCTAAACCTGAGCTGAGGTCATATTTCTGATAGTGAGGTCTTATATAGAAGGTTTTCACAAAAGTTCCCCAAACTTACTTTGAAACACATGTGAAATGAAAGTGAAATCAACACCATTATGTTGATTTTCGTTTCAATTAAAGGGTTGGCATTTGAAGGTGGTTTGGAATTAGAAAATGTTCCTCGTGTTCAGCAAGCAGTAGATAACTGCCTCATTAAGCTGGGACCAGGACTTCAGGTTTCTGGTCCCACACGTAAGAATCTTAATAGTTTTCACTGCATCCTACAACAAGTACAAGAAACTGCAAAATCAATAACTCTTCTTAGTAGAAGATACTTCCATCAAAGAAATTAGGTCATAGGACAAAATGCTGTCCCCAGAATTAGGAAGGTAGACAATCATTATTTACCAGGGCACACACCTCCACAGGAAACAGGTAAACCTATACTGTAATTAACGAATTGTTAGAGATTCAGTGTGGTTGTTTCTGAGAGTTAAAAACTCCAAGGACACCCAATCTTGGGGGTGGTGTGCACGTTTCTGAGTTTTACCTCCAGGAGTTCTACCAAGGTTCTCAGTGAATATTGAAGAAAATTTACCTGAAGCTTCCAGGTGGCAGAAAAAGAAAAGAAAATAACCATTCTGAAAAGAAAATGGAGAATCCTGTTCTTCCTAGCAAAGAACTTTGGAGAGTCTATCTTGCCAGAGCCTAGCCTCTTGGAGTTTTCCCAGAGCCTAACCTACCTGGGAAAGGGAAAAATGGCTCCAACCGGAAATAACCATCCTGTCCCACCATAGTGGATACAGGAAAGCTAAGAAACACAAGCCGCATTCACTACCTAGGGTCACAGGCTTTCCAAAGGACTGAAACCTATCTGTAGGACTATGGGCCACTTCTATTCCACCACACTTCTAAAGATCTACATACTATATAATTTCTTTTATCTTGATGGTACATAGACTTTAACAAAAAACAATGAGTAAGACTCAAAATTAAAAAAAATAAAACAGTTTGGAGAGACTCTACAAGCTTTAGAATCAGACTCAGGTATGACATATTATTTTTCAGAACATGAATTTAATACCATTATGATTAATATGCTAAGGACATTAATGGAAACAGTTGAAAACTTAGAAAAATGGATGGACATTGGGTGGATAAATGGAGCTTAGATATAGAAATTAAAATAAAGATTTAAAAACAAAAGATAAGGACCATGGTAGGGGCAGGGAGAGAGTGCAGAATCCAATACGTATGAGATGGCTATTAAAGGTATAATACTTAAGTAGCAAGAATTTAAGATGGTGTGGGGGGAGGAACAGAAGCAGAAGTTTAAAGAAATCATGATTGGTAACTTCCTGAAAATTAATATCAAAGAGATATCAGAAATCAGGAAGCACAGAGAATACCAAGCAGAATGCATGCCCCTAAACTAACCTACATATGAACAAATCACAAACTTTACCGTGCTTGTATAATTATATCAAATGGACTCTACTGTCACATATAACTAAGAAGAACCAATAAAAAGAGGAAATATCTTGAAAGAAGAAAAGGAAAATATACACCTATGAAGGGGTAAAGATAAGAATTTGGGCTGGGGATGTGGCTCAAGTGGTAGCGGGCTCACTTGGCATGCGTGCGACCTGGGTTCCATCCTCAGCACCACATACAAACAAAGATGTTGTGTCCGCCGAAAACTAAAAAAATAAAATAAAATAAATATTAAAAAATTCTCTCTCTCTCTCTCTCTCTCTCTCTCTCTCTCTCTCTCTCTTTAAAAAAAAGATAAGAATTAGATCTAACTTCCCAGAAGCCATTCAAGCAAGAAAAGAGTATAGTGAAATATTTAAGGTTTTTGAGGAAAAAAAAAATCCTAGAATTCTGTACCCTGAAAAATTGTCCTTTAGAAGTTAAGAGGAAAAATGGTTTTCTTAGACAAATGAAAATTGAGGGACTTTGTGCCAGTAACCCTGTCTTATAAGAAATTATAAAATAAGGTCTTCAGAAAGAAGAAAAACGATCTAGCTCAGCAACTGTCATTGACATAAAAATGGAATAGTAGTGAAGAATGAGTGAGTGAATGTGAAATAAAAACCTTTAGTTTTCTTGTCCCTTTTTTTCCCATGTGCTAGATATTAAATCCAGGGCCTCATACATGCTAGGAAAGCACTCTACCACAGATAGCCCTCTGCATGCTAGGATAGCACTCTACCACAGATACACCTACAGCCCTCTCATATTTATTGATATAACAGAAAATAATTTCTCCAAAATAATAACAGCAACAATTAATAATGTATTCTTTTATAGATATGTTTCCTTATGACTATAAATAAAATCAATGCAACAATGATACAGGGATGGGAATAAGGGATTGGAGATATTTGTTATTAGGTATTTGTACTATGAATTAAATTTGCATATTATTATTTAAAAGTGGACTTGGATTTACCAAAAGAAGTTAAAATAGTGTGTTTAAAAAGTTGAGAAAATGGACCCCTGTAAAAATGCTCAATTAAAACCATAAAAGGCAGAAAAAATGTAGAAGACAAAAATAGTAACAAAGAACAAGAAACAGAAAAAAAAACAAATATGGTAGATGTTAACCCAAAATATACCAATAATCATGTTAAACACTAATTAAGGAGATTTCCAGGTAGATAAGAAACAAGACACCAAATATATGTTGCCTATGAGAAACTCTTAAAATACAAAGGGTTAAAAATAAATGGATGGAGATAGATATATAGCACTAATAAACACTATTCAAAAGAAACTGGGAGTTCTATCAATTTTATACAAGGCCAACTTCAGAGCACAGAAAATCATATTGAAGGGTAATATATACTAATGAAGTGGTTGATACTCCATAAAGACATAAAATTCTCGTTATGTGTATGTACACCTAAGAATAGACTATAAAGACATATGAGGCAAAATATAGTAGAACTGCAAAAGAAATACACAAACGCACTATTACAATTGGTGAATTCTATCAGAAATGGACAAATTCAGTTGGATCAGTATGGACAAAATTGGACTAAATAGAATCATCAATGAATGTGACTATGATTGTCATCGATTATCCAACATCAACACATTACATATTCATCTCAAGCTCATTTGTAACAGTTCCCAAGGTAGTCCACATTTGGGGCCATAAAATACACCTTAACACATAAAATTATAGAAATCATTCAGTATCTTCTCTCAGACAATAATGGAAATAAACTATTAATCAATAACAGAAAGCTGTAAAACCCCCAAATACTTGGAGATTTAACAATCCCTTATAATAACAAGAGTCAAAGAAAGAAAATATTCAGGGAAATTTAAAATATTTTGAGTTGAAATACAAACATAGCCTCTCAAAATATATGGAATACAGTAAAGGAGAAATCATATTATTGAATATATATACTAGAAAAGAAGAAAACTAAAATCAATAATCTAAAATTCTGACTTAGAAAAAAGAAGACAAAAGTAGATCTAAAGTAAATAGAAGAAAATAATAAAATGAAAGCAAAATTTAATAACATTGAATATAGGAAGTCAATAAAGGAAATTAACAAAATCAAAAGTTGATTTTTGAAAAGATGAATGAAATTGGGAAGTCCCTAGCCAGGATGAGAAAAAGAGGATACAAATTCCCAGCAAGAGAAATCAAAGAGGGGACATCACTACAGAGCCCAGGAACATGAAGAAGATTATAAAGAAATGATATGAACAACTCTATGCCCACATATTTGATAATCTAGATGAAATGTACCAATTCATGAAAAGAAAAATCTGCCAAAACTCACAAAAGAGTAAAAAATGATTAATAAACTTCCCAAACAGCACCAGGCCCAAGTGGGTTCACTGATAAATTTTACCAAGTATTTAAGGAAGAAATTACAGCAGCTTTCTGCAATATCTTCCAGAGACCAAGGATCCATGAATGCATCAGACCTGGTTCTGCAGGACTTTAGGAACAGGAAGGAGGGGCATTGAGGACAGCACTGGCAGTTTGTGTCAGGACACTTGTTCACCTCATGTGAATAAGAGGGAAGCTGACTTCAAGGAAAACGTTATTTTTTATTTGTTTATTTTTTTTTATTTTTAGCTGATGCACCAAACATGAATGTATACATTAATGGGATACCATATACTGTTTGATACATGTAATACATTGTGTAATGTTGAAATCAGCTTGATCATCTATCTCCTCAAATATTTATCAACTCTTGGGGCTGAAATCTTTCAAAATATTTTTTCTTGCTCTTTGAAATATACAGTACATAATTGGTGTTGGGAGTCGTATAGTACCCCAGTGCTGTTCCTTGATTATATCTAACTGTAATTTAGTTCCCATTGATCAACTTTCCCAGTCAGCTACTGTCCCTCACCTCTGGTAATCACTATTCTACTCCCAACTCTTATGAGATCAACTTTTATATATTTCGCATGTGAGTGAGACTATATGGCATTTCTCTTTCTGTGCCCGACTTATTTCACTTGGTATAAGGATTGCTGAGTTGCTGTGAATGATGAGATGTCATTCCTTTTATGGTTGAATAGTATTCCATTATGTATATGTGAGCCACATTTTCTTCTTCCATTCTTCAGTTGATGGACATGCAGGTTTTTCCATTTCTTGGTTGTTGTGAAGCTGAAATGAAGATGAAGGAGGGCTGTCTCTTTGACATACTGATTTCACTTCCTTTGGATAGATACACAGCAATTAGATTGTAAGATCACAAGGTAGTTCTATATCTTATGGTAGTTCTATTTTAATTTGCGGGAGTCACCTTTATACTGTTTTCCATAAGAGCTGTATTAATTTATTCAAAAAAGCACCCCAAAGAGACAGAGAAGAGAAAAAATACAGTATTCAGATGCAAGAAAAGAAAAACTCCTGCATTGAGGTTCTAGAGAAAGCCAGGAATGTTTGGAGCCTGGGGTTTCAGTCCAGAGCAATGTGCTGAAGCTTGGAGAGGCACACAAGGTGATGGTGTTGTTGTCTTATAAACAACATTAAAGATTTTGGACTTGAAAATCTATGTATTCAATGACAATTTGTGTCCCACGTTATCCACTTTGATGAATTTCACAAATTAATCCTCGCCACAATTACAGTTAATATGCCACTAAGCTTCTGGTAGTCTGTTAAAATGTGGTGGGAGGCAGTTACTTTCTCTTCCTGATCCCCCAGTTTGTCAAAGGCACATACACAATCTGGTGTCAACATCTGTTATAATGATCCTGAAGAAAAGCTTCCTTGTGTTTCCACATTTCAGAACAATTTGCATGTGAGAGATTTTTTTCCCACTTACTTTTGAAGCCCCACTCACCCCCACATTCTATGCTTTTATCTCATGGTGTTCATATTGTCTATGATTCTTATTTTTTTTCCATTACCTGTCCACTACTCCCCATCTGCTTTCATTACCCAAACTATCCTCTCTGTGTCTATCTCTCACTTTCCAATTAACTGTCCCTCATTGTCCCTAAAGCAGTACTTTTTAGGGAGTTGCTGGTGGAAAGCTTTGTTATAAAAGTTGTGAGAAACCAGTCGTTCTTCCTTTTTTATATTTCAGAGTCATGTTCATAGCATCTTGCGAATAGACGTGTAGCTTGCAAAATCCAAAGAAGGGATAAAGTACAGGAAGTGGGGGAGCAGAGACGAGGCATCTTACAGTTTTAAAAAAAAATGTTAAGTGCTAAAAACATCATTAAAAAAAAACTAAATGACATTTTCAGATATTGTCTCTTTTAGAAAACTTTGCAAGAACTCTCTTCCAAAACAGGAAAAAGGCAATGGTTATAATCTAAGGAAGCCAAAAGATGCAAGTTAGATGGATTTCTCAGTACCAAGGCCAATGGGTAGCTCCTTTACAAGCTAATGGGATTCTTGGGCTCATGAGGAAGGTATGAGGGGAAATGGAGGTAGCAGCTGACTGTTTTGTTCAGAGGACCAGAAATAAAATGAAAAGTTCACATTTGACCCCTCTGGGAACACAAATGTGTTTTGCCAGGAAGGCATTGTCTCCAAGCATGGCAGAGATTTTTTAATTTATTCGGAAACAGTGCCACTCTCCGTCGTAGCATTTCTAGAGAACAAGTTGCATTCTGATTCGAAAACATTTATTATGGGTAAACTGTATACAAACAGCAGTAGGAAATATTTTCATAAATGTTTCATAGCAATGCTGGGAGGTGGTTGTTTGGTCAGCTCATCTTCCCACATCTCTCTTTCAGTTCTTTCTCACATCTGAGGGGCTCTTGGTTCCGAGCCCTAGATCACTATTGGAAAGGGTCAGAAGACATCACTATGCCCTCCAGGGGCTCAGTCTATTAGGATGGACAAGTCATGGTAGTCCTGATTACTTCTAGGCCAGGGATCTCTTTCTTCTTTGCACTTTCCTAGTAGCATCATAATTGAGCACTTCCTGTATGCTTGAAATAATAAACCCTCCTATTTGACAGAGCCTATGGCAGATTAGAAGGCACATTTAATCAGTTCTCCTCTCATGTTTTAAATTTCTATTGATTTTTTTTTTACTTGTACTAATTTCAACTCTCATGCCTACATTTCCTAACAACCTCCACAAATCTTCTTTAAAAACTTTAAAAACTCCAAAGTGCTCTTTTTCTTTTTTTTCCCCTGTGCCTTCCCTATTCGATACTCCAAAAGTAGCTGATGAGGTATAGGGATAATGACTCTTCTTAGAGAAATAGATGGGACTCCCAAATTTCAAGGCTGTGGTCCCCCAGCTTTTGGATTCCTCACATATCCAGGAAGCAGTATAGTCCTGACACTGTGCCTTTTTAAAAAAAATTTCTTACACTTTTCATGGAAGCTGTGGAAAAAAAGAGATGACCAGGAAAAATGGCAGGTCTATGGTTTGGGTATGGTGTGTGTACCTCAAAGGTCCTTTCTAATTTTTAGCATAGTCCCTCCCCAGGGAGGTGGAGATTCTTTGGAAGGTGGGGCTTAGTGGGATTCCCTTAAGACATTGGGGTCATGAGGTAGTTGGTGTGTGATCTTTTTGTAATTATTCTGTGTGAACTTTGAGCTCTTATAAGAGGACACTTATAAAGGAAACAAGCTTAGCCAGAGCCATTCTCTTTCTCTCTGATTTGAGATGTAACTGCTTATTGTGATGTTATGTTACATAAGCTGCTGCCATTGTTATGCATGTCAGGAGGTGATGCAGCCAAGGTGCGGCACTTGTCTTACCCATGCTACAAGCTATGTCATTTGGACTTTTCCTCTCTAAAACAATGAGCTAAATAAAACTTTTCTCTTTATAAGTTAGCTACCTCAGGTGTTTTGTTGTGGTAACACACAAAGTTGACTAATACAGCAAGCTTCCCTGATTACTTCACATACAGGGATCTCCTTTTCCTGTGCATCCTCCTAGTATTATTATCATTATTTCCCAGTACTTGTCATTACTTCTTACTTACCATTTCTTCATTGTTGACTCAGAGAGCTTAGTCTTCTAAACTATTAATATCAAAATGAACAACGCATGTTAAACTAAGCTGAATTTGTGATGAGTCTCATAGAGGCACACACTTCTAAAAAACTTGTAAAGAGCTCCCAGGATAACAGCAATCACAGTAGCAATGATAACACATCCCTACCAGAGCATCAGTCACTTTGATTGTTGGGGGGAGGGGGAGGAAGAACAATCTGAGGATAACCTGTAGGAGAGAAAAGAGAGAAATGTCAAAAGGAAAAGTAAGTGAGAAGGAAAACCTGTGTCTAGCTCTCACAGTAGGAGCTTCAGCGTGTATTCTGGTCTCCTGGATCCCAGGAAGCAGGAGCAGCTCTCTTGGGTACTGGTGAATGTTCCTAGATTAAAAAAATAAATAAAAATAAAAAATAAACACCTTGCCCATGAACATTTCCTGGCTCTTTCTATTGCTCTTAATCTTAATCTGAATAATGACTTTTATGTCTCAACTAAACCTGCCTCCATGGCTTACAGGAGAAGAATAGAACATGTTTTGAATAGTAGTGAGGGCTCACTTCTGACTCTCCACTGAATTCCACTTTTAATGCTTATAAATCATGCCTCCCCAAATAGCTGAGTTCATGATGGGGCCCAAGCCTTCTGTTCTCCTGTACACTTTTTTTTTTTAATTTCTTCTTTGTTATAGATTTAAGAAGTATATGATTGCTGAATGTTCCTTGGTGATTCACATACCCTAGGATCTGGCTCCTCATTATATGCCTTCTACAGTGAAGTTACAGCATTTATCTCATGGGAAAACTTGGTCCTTGCTTCTCTTGAGTGAGGTATGGAGTTTCTTTCTCCTCTAAACTTGTCTTAGCAAACAAATGTGTAATAATATGTTTAATATATATATATTATANATATATATATATATATATATATATATATATATATATAATATGAACTCTTATATCCTGTAAGCAATCAAGAGTGCTTTAGAATTTGCACTGTCCTCGAAATGTGAAGAT
Organism: Marmota marmota marmota; assembly: GCF_001458135.2. Taxonomy (NCBI): domain Eukaryota; kingdom Metazoa; phylum Chordata; class Mammalia; order Rodentia; family Sciuridae; genus Marmota; species Marmota marmota. Next base: position 20,161,270 of record NW_025999869.1, read on the forward strand.
TACCTGTAGTTAGACTGATTCAAATATCCAGCAGGCATTAGACTGCCCTTGTTGCATCCTTTATACTTGCACAATGGTTTCATCCTTCAAATGTGTAAAAGAGTTTTTGCAAGAGGTTGGTTGTAGTAGTTATATACTTTACTCTATGGGCAATTTAAAGTTTTACAGAATTATTTTTTTTTCTGTCTGATTTTAACATTATCCCTGATTGAGATCTAAACTTTCTGTAAAATGCAGTTCCAATAAATACCCTTGTGTGATTTCACTGCCATTCCATGGCTCTTTACTACTGTAGTTGGGGTAGACTCTACATCCATTCAACTCTAATGCAGGTCAGTGTTTAAGGCTCAAATTAAGGCCCCCTTGTTCCATAAAACATTTTTGGAATCCAATATCCAAGAATCATTGCTTCGCTGTTGGTCCCTCAGCATATGTGTTGACATCTGGATTATAGGTCTCTTGTTCTACATTGTTTCAACTCAAAGCATGCCTAGTAGGCACGTGTGTCTTTTTCCCTGGGCTGGAGGCTCCTTCAACACCCTGGGAAATCATGACTCTCTTTACTGTCTTTGGGATGCCTAGCACTGGACTGTACCTTGATGCCTGTATTTTGTTGTTGTTGTTGTTGTTATTATTGTTGTTTTTGTTTTTTAAGTTATATACATTGCTATATACTTAGAAATGAGGAAGTATTCTAGCTTTTCTACTCAGGTTATTTCTATGTGATGTTGTGTTTTAATCAGCCTTAGATATATTTATTTATTTATTTATTTATTTTTAATATAGAGACATACTTTGTTTGGTGGATTAGGCTTGAGGTTCATTTTCCAAATAGCCTTTATGCATCTGATGCCTTGAAATTGGCACCAGCAATTAGAAATATAATGATGGTGAACATGATAGTGATAAAAGCACTTTGAACGCATCCAAAGATCGGAAACTCCCCTCTCAGGTCTGACAGCAATTTGCTATGGGACTTGAGTGAGCTCCTTCCTATTTTTTTAGGTTTGTTTGCCTTTGGTATAAAGTAAAAAGATCATGCCAGTGCTTTACTTAAGCTTCCACTCAAGTACCTCCTAAATCACTGATTCTCAATGCTGGTTTCACATTAGAATGGCTGGGTGCTTTCATTTAAAAGGCAAAACAAGTGAAAACAAAAATAAAAAGCAGATGTTCTGGCTCTTTGTCTAGAGAGTTGAATTCTGATAGGTTTGAAGTGGGGGGCGGGCTTCAATGTATGGGGATGCTATAATTCAGATAGCATCCAGGTCATTATAACCTGTGTCCAGATGTAAAAACCAGTGTCCTAAAGGAAGGAGGAATAAAAGCACACTCCAGTAGGATGTGGAGGGCACAGTCTGAAGTTCAAGGCAAAAAAAAAAGAAAGAAAGAAAAAGAAAAAAGAAAGAAAGAAATCTCAATTTCTTTGAAATGTCAAAATGAATCTTCAAAGTAGCCTCCAATTTTTACTCTATTGAAAAATATACCTCTGGTTATTTTATTCTAAAGCTAATATTTTTTATCAGTCATGATTGAATACAATTGCCTTTCCAGAATGATGTGTGCTATTTGTAATTTTTTGTGTATTCTCTGGGGGCATTCCTGGATTCATACACTCCAAACTGGGAAACATGAGGCTTGGTAATCCCAGAAGTAATTTCCTATTCCAGCACCTATTCAGCAATATTTGGAGCTAGATACATATCGCCCAACTTTAAATGTGTGTTTTCCACCCTCTGAATCTCACATACAAAATAACACTTACATTGCCCATGCCTACACAGTGAAATGAGGCGTTAAGAAATTCTTTTTAATTAGTGTCTAATTAACTCTGAGCTGCTGGCAGATAAAATAGTGTAGATTTTACTGCATTAGGTATCATATGAAAAAGCTCCCTCTATAGAAAGAGGAAATTCTGTAAAGACACTGACAGCTCTGATGGAATCCAAAAGTATGTTCGCAGTCTCTCCCCAACTCCTAGCACCCTACTGTCTCTTGAAGAGTAGCCTGCCTTTCCAGTCTAAGTCTGGAAGTCACAGAATAAAGAAGCAAGTGGATAGGATAAGAAAGATTAAAACCAGAGAGGAAAGATGTAATAAATTATGACAGTGACATGATATACAGGAGAAAAAAAAAAGGTACACAGACTCTGAAAGTATTGGGTGTGATGTTGCATACAAGAGACCTGAAAAGAAGAAAAAGTGATGTGAATTAGGTGTTCTTTAAAGTCTCTTTAGAAGTCTAATAAAAATTTTAGTGTTTGTTATAATATATATATATATATATATATATATATATATATATATATATACACACACACACACACACACACACATACACATTGTGCAAATTGATTGGATTTATTGTGATATTTTTATATATGCATATGTCATGCGTTAATCATGTCCAACTGCCCTTCATCCACTTTCAGTCCTCCCCCACACTTCTCCAGAATCCTTTGCCTTCCCTAAAAGTCCCTCTTCATTTCTTTCTCTCTCCATTTCCCCTTGCCTTCCCCATGGCTAGTGACCATTATTCTCTTTCATACATCTTCAAGATTGACTTACTGGTTTTCTTAAAGGTGTGTTTTTTCTCTTTCAAAGAATTGTGTTTTTTTATTGGTTGTTCAAAACATTACATTGCTCTTGACATATCATATTTCATACTTTAGATTCAAGTGGGTTATGAACTCCCATTTTTACCCCGTATACAGATTGCAGAATCACATCGGTTACACATCCACATTTTTACATAATGCCATACTAGTGACTGTTGTATTCTGCTACCTTTCCTATCCTCTACTATCCCCCCACCTCTCCCCTCCCATCTTCTCTCTCTATCCCATCTGCTGTAATTTAATTCTCTCCCTTGTTTTTTCCCTTTCCCCTCACAACCTCTTATATGTAATTTTGTATAACAATTTCAAAGAATTGTAATATGTAAACATTGATCTTGACTTTTTAGTCTATGTTTCCATGAAAGTCACTTAGGAGCATAGAATAAACCATGTAAGCAATGCATTTGTAAGGATTTCACAGCCTTTTGACCTTCATTGCAACAAGCTAAAAGTAATGTAATTCAAAACAAGTAGGTACAGATTCTGAGGGTGCAGAGTAGTCACAGTAATATTTCCAGAGAATGCACAACTCTGAAAATAAGTTCTGATTCTATGTTAGAGAACACATGTCCTCTGCCCTCCCAGGGTAAGGGGCCCTGGATACTTAGTAAGATGAGCAGCTGACATAAGACAAATGTAAAAGACAGAAAAAGTTAGGGATCCTGATGCTAAAACAATAGAATTACCATAGTATGAACTTCAGTGAGGAAACAGATGGGGGTGGGGGGGGTATGGAACTGGGGACAGAGCATCAGTGACATATGGAACTGTAAGAAAACACCTAACTTCATATGACTAAAGTCCTGGAAGGAGAGGAGAAAGAGAACACAGCTGATAAAAACACAGAAACCTCCCAAATTTGGCAAAAGATATAAACATACAAATTCAGGAAACCAAGTCAATCGTACACAGGAAAATTCCAAAGAAATCCACACCAAGACACTCTATAATCCAACTTCTGAAAACTACAAAGAAGAAAACACGAAAGCCTGGGGAGAGAAAACAACAGCTGACTTGTGGAGGAGAAAGAATCCAAATGAAAACTTAGTTCTCACCAGAAGCTATAGAGGCTGGGAAGAATTGGCACAACATTTTTTTCAAGTACTGAAAGAAAAGAAATGTCAACCCAAATTTACGTGTCGGACAAAAATATTCTTCGGGGAAAGAAGGGGAGAAATTAAAATTTTTAAATGACATACAACTAATTGAATCTGTGGCCAGCAAACTTACCCTAAAATAATGGCCAAATATAGTTCTTTAAACATAAAGGAAATGATAAGAGAAAGATTCTTGGAATTTTATAAAGAAAGGAAGAACAATCTGGATGAAGAAAATAGAGTTCCTTGTTCTCTAGCTCTCTCTATTATACATCAGCAAAAGCAAAAATTATAATATTCTTAAAAATATTTAAGACAATTACAGAGCTTTCTTCCTCCCTGCACAGATTCATATGTTGAAGCCATAACCCCCAAAGTGATGGTATCTGGACAAGCAGCCTTTGGAGATAATTAGGGTTTAAACACTGCCTTTAGGATGAGACCCTCATAATTGGGTTAGTGTCATTATGAGCATAGATGTTTGGAGAGCTTACTCTCTCTTCTTCTCAACCATGTTGAGGACATAGGGAAAGGTATTTGTTTGCAAGCCAGGAAGACAGCCCTCACCAGAGCTCAACCATGCTTTCAACCTTAGTCTCAGACTTCTGGCTTGCAGAACTAAGATAACTAAATTTGTATTGTTTAAGCCACACTGTCTTTTTTTTATGGTAACTCAAGCTGAGTAAGATACAAATGAAAATAACATAAGAGGAGGCAAGGTCTGTACACTTAAATTATGACCCTAGTAAACTATATTAGTCTATACCTATGTAACGTACCCAGAGGAAACACTGAAAAGTTATGCAAAAAAATATAATAAAAAAACTAGAGGTCTTGGGAGTAGCTCAGTGGTAGAGTGCGTGTACAAGGCCCTGGGTTCAATCCCCATGCCACAAACGCAACAACATGAAAACCCTGAGAAAATGAAAATTAAATTCTAAAAAATATTCAATTCACATCAAGATAGAAAAACTGACATCAGAGAAATAAAATGGAGATGAAACATAAACCAAAAATTGAATGAAACACTCCAATCATTTTTATGAAATAAATGCATTAAATGAAATTTGTCTAAATATGCTAATCAAAATAAAGATTGACAAAGAAGATTTAAAAACCCTACTCATCAATGTGTTGTCTACGAGAAAGTTAGAGCAAATATAAGAAAATAATGAAAAGGTAGAGAAATATGTCATTTAAATAATAATCAATAAAGTAGAAAGATTGACTACATTAACATTAAAGTTTATTTTATCACAGAGAAAAATTACCGGTGACAGAAAGAAACATGATATGCAAATGAAAGTATCAATCAACCAAGAATACATAAAAATTCAATCACACATGAACCAAAACAGCCAAACTGCAAAATGCATAAGGCAAAAATAGAAATGGGAGGAAAACTAGATAAATCTAAAATTATGGTTGAATAACACACCTTTCTCAACAATTGCTAGAACAATTTCACAGAATATAAGGTTACACAATAACACAATTATTCAATCCACAAAATTTACTCAGTATTTTTGTTTTTATTTTTATTAGTACCTTATAGTTTTGCATAATATTGTGGTTCATTTTTACATAATTATACAATCATGGAATATAACTTTCTCCAATTCAGTTCCTAGTACTCCCCCTTTCCTTTTCCTCCTCCTAACCTCAGTCATTTTTCTTCTACTTAGAATTTAGAAAACACTTTATCCAACAATAACAAGCTATAATACATATTTATTTTCAAGTGTCCAAAGAATATGCACCAAGATAGACCATATCCTGGACTCATAAATCAAACTTTCACAAGTATAAATGAATTGAAACAACTGCAGTAGAGTCAAACTGGAGTTTATTAACAACAACAAAAAAAATAATTACAACATCTTTAAACATTTGCACATATAAGCAACTCCTGAGTCAAAGAAGCCATCTCAAAGAAACTAAAAAAAAAGTATCTTGAAATAAATGAAAACCTCAAAATTTGTGATATATAGCTAAAGTATACCTGATAGGTATGTTTACAGTACTAAATACATACATCAGAAAGAGGGAAATGTCTCACATCAGTAATCTAAGCTCCCACCTTAAAAACCTGAGAAAAGTAAAGCAAAATAAAGTCAGAGCAAGCAGAAAGATGGAAATAAGACAGAGCAGCCATGAATGAAATTGAAAACATGTAAAGTGCCTACCTGTTAGTAACCATCTGAAAATTATCATTATCATTATCTACCCAGTGGTTTTCAAACTCAATTTTATATTCTATTAGAAAATGTTTTTGAGAATGTACTCAAACATGGGCATATTTATTATTTATAAATTATATGTAGATGTTAGTCTACAAATACATTCTGTGCATGCTAAGCATAAACTTTTAAATTAGAATAGGGTAAAATTAACATGGATATGATTTCTCATTCTTTTCCAATGAATTGTCTTGGGCACTTCAGTGTGGAGACTGCTTATTGAATATCATCATCACTAAGGGCTATTTCTCACCTTTTTTTTAAGATCATTTTTAGGACCATTATTTCCAGGAAGCTTCTATGAATCCCGTAAGTCTTCCAGGAAACCTCCCTTCTCTGAATCCAATGGTAAATTTGACTGCAGCTCTTATTTTATACATATATAATCTTAATAATCACGGTGACCATATGCCTAACCTAGTCCCTATTATAAAAGTGATTTTCAAAAATACCTATAAAAGCCTGAGGATTTGAGCACTTGATAGAGGAATATAGGAAATAAAGAATCAAACATTGTCACCAAGTACTAAAAATCAACAGCTCAAGAGAGGGCTGGGGATGTAGCTCAGTAGCAGAGTGCTTGCCAAGCGTGCACAAGATCCTGGGTTTGGTGCCCAGCATCAAAGGGGAAAACATTCAGAAACTTCAAATGTTGAAGGAAATTCATCAGCTGGCAATTCATAGACCAAATTCAACCTGTACATACAGTATGTTTGGCCAGCCCACTTGTTTGGGCTGTTTGATGTTAATGCCTGTAGATTGGGCATTCACCTTCCTTATTTTCCACAATTTCATCATTCACAAATTCAGTAATACCTGGGTGCTTCACCTACTGATGTCTTCCAATCTTGTGATGTTACTTAGACAACCCCGTTGGAGTAGCTGAAACTATCTAAGAATCAGGACCTTTGCCTTTCAGGTTCACGTGCCACTTGCCAGCTATGTTGTCTTGAGCAAGTCATGGTACTTCTCTCTTGGACAGTCCCCTCAAGGCCACAGTTGTTTTGGCAATTCCTGTCCAGTATGTCTCTGGGGGCAAAAGAGAAGAATGGATACAAACTGTAAAACTGCTGGGAAGATAGGAGAGGTAGGTATTACAGGATAACCCTTTTAGTCTCCTTCTTACTGTGAAATAACTTGTTCCTATGATTCTAGAGAAACTGCTGGTAATTACAACTTATTTCCTAATAAAGCCATCCATCCCATGATTATGAATATAAATGGATATGCTATTTACATTTATGAGAATAAGAGCATTAGAAATCCTTGACTGGATTTCTGATAGAATTGTAATTATGATACATGAAAGAAATAAATGCATTGTGTGTTGTATGTTGGCATCTCAGGAAATGGAGTGATAGAGTTTGATGAGAGCCTGCCTACAAGATTAACTATAAATTGGCTTGTATATGAGCACTGTCATCAGGATTGAAAACTGTCAAAGAATTTAATGGCTAAAATGACAAAGAATAGGAATGAGTGGCATCATAGGCCACGATGAGGCCGAGGTGTCTACCAGGGGCTCCCCAAGACCAGAGTTCAGCCCAATCTCATTACCATCTTAATTAACTACTCTCCAAAGGGCTTTAGGTCTCCTTAGAGCAATTTGCAGAAGATGCTTAGTTGTGACAGCTGAAAACAAAGAAAGGCAAAAATCATACCAAGGAATCCGGCATGCTGCAGTGAAATCTTGGGCAAAGATCAGAATTAGATGCTTCTGGAGTTGCAGAAATTTGAGTTTGTGACCTCTGAAAATGCTTTCCCCCTTCTCCATCTACTGAACTAAAACCACATTCTAAATTCTTCTGTACTCTCTATGAGGTCCTTCTTTGATCCCTTCAAAGAGATCCATCCTTATTTCTTTTAAATTCTATCGCTTTTTCCTATCTTATATTATTCATATGAGCTCAAACATGAAATGAAGTTTTATCCCTTCCTAAAACGTAAATTCCCAGAGGCAGAGGACCACTGTTTAATTCTTAATAAACTTTATAATATTCTGCCTGATGGTACATTCATACTCCTTGAGTTTTGGGACCTAATTTTCTGCCCTGTAACCTCCATATTGTTTCAACCCCTTTTTCTCTTGCTGTGAAGATGGAACATTAGCTTCCTGACTGGTCCTTCTCCCTCCAGTCTCACCTGTGTTCCTTTATTATGATCTCAATTCTTTCATCAGCTGCCTCACCAAAGACTCATCATGATACGGTCACCTGGTCATTGCCATTTCTCACTGAAATTTTTAATAATTCTCCCTGACTACTGCATTATGTACAAAAAAGTTAGCTTAGCTTCTGATACCTTTTTTAACCTGTTTCCTGTAACCTTCTGTTCCACTGTTGACCCTTGACAGATGTGTCCTGCTACTTTTCGGTTCATCAAAGCCACACTGTATGAGTTTAACCCTCCTTTTGATTATAACTTTGCCTCTTCACCAGTTCTACCTGCATTCCTCAATTCCTCCTCCTGTTCACCTTAGTATGCCCCTTCCTATTATGGCCTTTGTAATTTCTGTCACCATACACCTGTACCTATCACCATCTCACCTGCCATAGTGAATTTCTAAGCTCGTGGAAGCTGCAGTTTTGTAAATACTTCTAGAGCTGAACAAAGACAAAGTTCTATGGAAATGATGATGTATCCGAGAAACAGCCATGGATCAAGGAGACTAGCCTGTAATGTGGGACTGCCTGATGATAGTCCTGCTCTCCCTGAATATAGGAACAGACTCCAGGATGATCATGAGAGACACTGAAGGCCAATGAGAAACAGTGAAACCCTTGAGATTCCTAGTCTTCCCTTTGAAGATGTGAAACCAAAAGTTTACAGAGATGGAGCTTATGCAGAAGATGAACCAAAATATGCAAATAGAACAAAAAAAAAAACATCAACAACAAAAACCACCCTGGCTCCTGGTGACATTGATTTGTTCTTCAAGAAGATACTCTTGAGGCCAGATATTCCCAAGACTGTTCAGCTACATAAGACAATAAATTCCTTTTAAAATATAAGCTACTTAAAATTGGATTTTCTGTCTTTTGCAATCAAAATAATCCTGACAGATTTATGACTTCAAAAAACTAGCAAAATTTAAGCAAATCTTAGAGACAGGTATATGAAGAAAGAGGAAAATTCTAGACAAAGAGAATAATAGTTTCAACACATGAACCCCTGGAACAATGTCATGTGTTTGGGGAGTGTGAAGGGAGAAGGATTCTTATTTTCAGTAGAAGAGAAAAGATGTTGCCCAGTCTCCATATGTCCAGTGCATGCAGCTAGAACTCCCTGTAATGCAGCTTCCTGACAGTGGACTCGTAAGTATTAATAATGAAGAAAATGAATAGAAATGTAAAAGAAAAATATGCAGCAATTGCTCTTTCAGAGGAAGAAGAAATTTTAAGGGGAGAGGATAAACCTTGATTTTTTCCCATACTTCATTAAATGGATGAAGAGAGACTGACTTTAAAAACTATCTACTGCCTACTAAACAAATATTAGTGTCAAAAAGCACACAAATTCAAATTCTCCTGTAGATAGATAAAAGTGCATCAGCCATTCAGTATTTATTCTGTGAATTATAAGACTTCTAGCACCAAGAATGGTAATTAATGGATACCATCACACCACCTTTGCCTCCTGTGCCCAGGATCCCTGTAGGATGGTGAAGTCCCAGGGGCACTGAGGCTGCCTGGGGACCATCATCCCTATCAGTAAATAAACATGTATGTGAACTGGACTGGCCCAATGCTGTTCCCCCTTATAAAATACTTTTCCTTCTCATCACATAGACGCATCAAACTTGCCTTTAGGTGTTCAGCTCATATGTCACTTTCCATGAGACCTTCTCTGAAAAGGTCAGATCTTTCTATTATGTGCCCTCATAGCAGCTTATACTTCTTAGTCTTTGAATCAATCCTGGTTGTAATTTTGTGAATGTTGAGGCAATAATTTGGAAGCACTTTTGACTCTGCCTCTGGATGATAAGCTCTTTGAGGACAGGCTGCATCCTGCTGGCTTGCTCCTCCTTGGACCTTCTCACTGCTGCGAACACATTGCTGTACAAACAGCTGCGTAGGGTCTATTGGTTGACTCAACCAGTTAGGCTGGATTCACTTTCTTGTCAATGTTCTCTCTCTTTCTCTCTGCATCCTAACCTTCTGGCCCATCTCTTTCATTTAGCTTTCTTTCTTTCTTTCTTTCTTTCTTTCTTTCTTTCTTTCTTTCTTTCTTTCTTTCTTTTTCTTTCTGTCTTTAGAATATTGCTGTATTTTTTTATTGGTTTTGGGATGTTGCTGGTATTATTTCTATATCTGAATGAAGTAGAAAGAACAAAGCTTGTCTTCCAAAGGGGAAGACAGAACAAAGAAAAAGGTCAATGAACACAGTCATTTCAAAGATGCAGGCTGTGAAAAAAAAATCATCCTGATGAAATGGAAAGCAACATTGAGGCTACTTCAGATGAGAGGACTAGAGAAGGATTCCCAAAGGAGGTGACTCTCAGCTGAGACCAGAGTGGTGAGGAAAAACTCCGCACCAGTCAAAGTCTGGGGAGGTGTGATCCAAGCGCAGGGCCCAGGGGTAGTATCTATCATCTACTTCTGTGCCTTAGGACAGACAGCTTGGTCTAGGAAGGAACATGCTACTCAGTAAGTGGCAGGGCTGCTCATGGCCTGGCTCTTGGACTTGACCCAGGTGCATAGCCTTTTTTGGTTCTCAGTTTCCTCATCTGTGAAATGAAATGGTAGCTGCTGTCTCTGCATAGAAAGTAAGAGCAGATGATTTATTTGACCTGGTTTTAAAAATGATGTCTATGAGTCTTTCCCATCTGTTTGGCTGGGTGTGACAGAAACACAGGTATTTTTACCTAATTTAACAAGAAATTCTCCAATATTGAACTCCAGTGTTCCTACTCAGTCTCCTCTCCTGTTATCCTGTCTACCAATCAGAAGCCTCCATCGTTCCCTGTACCTTACCTTGAGTGTCCCTACATTTCTCGCCTTTGCTTTCCAAATGAAATGTTTTTTTTTTTCCTCTCATGTTTAGAAATATGAGTCATCTCTACTCTAAAGATTAAGCAGGACCTTTGCCACATTACCTTGAGGACATCCTAGAGCCTAATCCCCAATGTAACCACTTGCCTGCACTACCACTATGCCCACATTTTCTCTTCTAGTTGAGTCCAAACCCTTTAAAACCCAATGTCATCTAATGTACTGCAAAGGCATCATAGTGAACAAACCACACTATACAAATGGAGTTATTGGTTGATTTGTTGACAAATAGCAAACCAAGAAGAGTTGATCAAGGCTTTCTTTTTGAGGGTCACCTGTGGTTGATTGGTATCAAAGGATCAGAGTTAATTAGCAATGACTTCCCTGAGTGTGGGAGAAGCAAACAGTGAGCAACAGAGGTCTACATTGAATTTACCATCTCTGGTTTAGGTTAGAGTTTTGATCAGAGGACAGATGAAGAATAAACATCTTGATCATGAAGTAGAGTTTACTTAGTACCTGGATAAACCACATCCTAGGAATATCAGTTGCTTCGGATTTCTGCATGCCACACAGAGTTCTGTATTTATGGTATCAATCTCTACTCAAGATTGTGTTGATGTTATTATTAATGTCAGTATCATCAGGAGCCCTTGTGTGCATTATTCAATTAAAATATAGATTTTATTTTGATATCTTCCATGTGAAGGACACTGTGATAATTACTGGGAGGTCTGGTACTCTTATTTTAAATTGCCATTGCTGATCAAATCCATGCCTGTGATGGCAATTGAGTGGCACGAGGAATTTAATAAGGAATAGTCTTCAAAGTAGGCAAATTAGGTAGCTGTTACACAAAAATCACCCACTCTAATATTGGTGACTCATTCCTGAGAAATACAGATTGGCTCATGCTTTTGCAACACTATTCCCAATGGAAGCAGATACCCTCAAGTTGGAAAAATAACAATGTCACCATATGTAGAGTGCCCTGTCCTTTATAAAGCCCTTTGGCTTCCATTATTTCATTTATTCTTATAACCCATGCACTCTGGAGTAGAAAAGGTAGAGTCATCATGCCACACAGAGGGGGAATTGAGATGTGTTGCTATCAAATCATTCCCCCAAGGTTACTCCCCAGGGAAGTATCGGGCTGGATGTCAACCCCAGGTCTTCTATTTCTGGTGATGGGTTCTTCTGTACACCTCAAAGTGGTGCTCAGATCAATTCTATAAGGCATCTTGATGAGGAAAGGGATATTGAGGGCCTTGGAGATGTGGGGAAGGAAGGGGATGGTAAAGACAGGGGAGGGGCAATGAAGAGGACCAGAGGAACATGGAAAGTCGATCACAGGTAGGCATGATGCCAGACAAGAGCCAGGTAACATGCTAGCATTTTAAACCAGTAGGCCATGAGCTGTGCTGTAGGTTCCTTCCAGCCTGCCAGCAGTCCATTACTTGACGTTGACTCATTTCCATCTTCAGAAACTCACCCCTCCTTCTCACTCCATGCTCCTAATTATTTCAATTTAAATTTCGTGATAATCATTGATCCTTAAGAAGTTTTAGGAAATAATACAGAAATACCTCATGTGCCATTTACTCTGTTTATCCTAGTGGTCAAGTCTTGCAAAATTACCCATTGTCATGATCCGGATGTTGAGGTCAATACAGTCGAGATACAGAACCTTTCTATCACCTAGAGGGTAACACTCCCCTTCTATGATTCTTTTATAAGATTATGTTGCCCTTTCCACCTTCTTCTGAATTTTCCCTCCTGAAAACCACTAATCTGTTCTCCATTTCTATAATTTTAATAATTATAAAAATCTTACATAAATTGGCCAGGCACAGTGGCACATGCCTGTAATCCCAGCATTTCAGGAGGCTGAGGCAGGAGGATCATGAGTTCATTATGCCTCAGCAAAAGCAAGGCACTAAGCAACTCGGTGAGACCCTATGTCTAAATAAAATACAAAATAGGGCTGGGGATGTGGCTCAGTGGTTGAGTGCCCCTGAGTTCAAACCCTAGTACCAAAAAAAAAAAAAAAAAAAAGAATCTTACATAAATTGAATCATTCAGTGCCCCACTCACTGTTTTGATTTATTTATTTTTCTTCTTCTTTTAGAGCTCAGAACAAATCTCTGAAGATTCATCCAGGTTTTCACATAGGTTAGTAGCTCCATTTGTCTATCTGTCTGTCTACCTGCCTGCCTACTTCTGTATCTACCTGTCTGTCCATCTGTCTTTCTATCTATCTGAGTAGCATTCCATAGTATAGGTATATATTTCATTTTTGTTTACTTAAATCTGGATTGTTTATAGTTTTGGATATTTTTGAATAAAACTGCTATGAACTTCTATGTGCAAGTTTTTTTGTGGATTTAATTTTCGTTGCTTAGGATTGCAAATGCTGGATCACGCAATAACTACATAATTTTTTTTAACTACTAAGCTATTTTCCCTGTAGTTGTACCATTTTACATTTCCATCAATAATGTGATCAGATGATCAAGGTTCTACAAGTCCTCCCAAGCATTTGATGGTTTTGCTGCATTTTTAGGTTTTAGTCATTACACTGGCTATATAGAGACATCTCATTGTGGATTCAATTTGCATTTCTCTAATGGCTAATGATAGGGAACATTTTTTTTCATGTGCTCGTCACCTGTTTATCCTTTTCTGTAAGATGTTTATTCATGTATTTTTCCCATTTTCTAGTATTTGTTTCTTTTTAGAATTATCTTCATCTTTTATACATATGAATCATTTGTCAGATATGTTTTGTAAATATTTTCTGCACTCTGTAGCTTGTCTTTCATTTCTTAAGTCTTCCCCAGAGGAAAAGGTTTTAATATTAATGAAATCCAATTTTCAGTCTTCTCTTTTATGTATCATATTTTTGGTGTCAAAGCTAAGAACTCCTTGCCTAGCACTAGATCTTTACAATTTTAAGTCTTTGTTTTCTAAAATTTTTATAACTTTACATTTTATATTAAAGTCTATGATCCATTTTGTAATACATTTTTAAGCTATGAAGTTTTAGATAGACACTCCTTTTTTCATTCTTTTTTGCCTGAGGATGTACATTTACTTCAGAATCATTTGTAGAAAGGGTTCTCTTACCTCTGTCATATTGCTTTGGTATCTTTTTTAATCAGTTGGGTATATTTATTTGCACCTCAGAGTTTAGATTCCATTCCCTTGTTTTGTATGTCTAAACCTTCAGTACTGTGCAGTCTTGATTACTGAGGCTAAATATTAAGCCTCTTAGTTAGACATAATTATTCCTCCCACTTTATTTAAGAATAGTGTTACCTCTTCTAATTCCTTTGAATTTCATCTACATTTTTTTTAAACTGTTAGTTATAGTTATAGAAAACCTTGGTGGGATTTTGACAGGCATTATATTAAATCTATTCATCAATTCTGGAGAAGATTGATCTCTTTATTATATTAAGTCTTCTGATCCATGAGCACAACATGTCTATTTATACTTTCATTTGTTTTATTAACAGTTTTGGACTTTTAATAGGCAAGTTTTGTATATGTTTCATAAATTTACACCTACATATTTCATTTGTTTTGCACTATTATAAATCATTATATGTTTTAATTTCAATGTCCACTCATTCATTGCTAGTATAGCATTGCTAGGTAAACAATTGATCTTTGTCATTTTTATCCCATGACCTTGTTGAATCCACTTATACAATCTTGGTGCTGTTTTGTGGATTGTTAGAATTTTCCTTGAGGAAACCATATCATCTGCAAATAGTTTTATGTCTTCCTTTCTTATATTCCTGCCCTTTATTTTATATTCCTGCCTATTGTATTGAAAGAACTTTTAGCACTCTGCTGAATTACAATGCTGAGACCAAGCATCCTTGCTTTGTTCCAGACTTTAGAATGTATTCACTTTTTTATCAGTAAGTATTTTATTAGCTAGAGAATTTTTGTTGTTTTGTTTTGCTTTGCCTTTTTAGATGCTCTTTATCAAATTGAATAAATTTTCTTCTTTTCCTACATTTCTAAGAGTTGCTTTTTAAAATCCTGAATGGGTGGCTTTTGTCAGATGCTTTTCTCTGTATCAATTGGTATGTCATATAATATTCATCTATGGCCTGTTACTAAAGTAGATTGTGTTAGTAGATTTTTGAGTATTGAACCAGTCTGGCATTCAAGGAATAAAGTATTCAGTCATGGTTTACAATTCTTTTTATATATTGCTGAGTTCTTTTGCTAATATTTTGGTAATGATTTTGTGCCCATACTCATGTTGGTTCAAAGGTTTCTTTCTCTGTATTGTGTTTATCTGATTTGATGTCAGAGGGAAACCAGCTTTATAAAGGAATTGTAAAATATTTCTTCTCCTTCTTTATTATGAAACAGGTCACATAGAATTGGAGTTACTTATTTTAAATAATTTTTAAAAATCATTTGGTGCAATTCTTTAGTGAAAACATGTGGGCCTGGAAATTCCTTTGTAGAAAATTTTAAAACTATAAATGCAATATCATTAATAGTCATTGAGCTACTAAAATTCCCTACAGTATTTCATATTGAGTTTGTTCAATTGCTTTCAGGAACTGGTCCATTTCATGTAAGTTGTCAAATTTATGTGTGTAGAGACATTCATGATATTCCCTTTCAATTCTCCTTTATGCCTGGAGGGTCTGTAGGGTCTGATGTTCTCTGTGAGAGTTCTGATATCAGTAATGTTCTTCCTCTCTGGTCTTTGTCAGTCTTGCTAGATTGTTGATTTTATTGATTATTTTGAAGATACAGTTCTTTATTTCATTAATTTTCTCTATTTTTGTTTTCAGTTTCATCGATTCCATTATTTTCTTCCTTCTGCTAAATTTGCTTTTATTTTTTTAAATATGCATAACAGTATAATATATTTGACATACTTATAAACACGGGGTTTATCTCATTCTACTTGGGATCCCAGGCCTGTGGTTGTACATGATGTGGGGATTCATTGTGATGGATTCATATATGAACATAGGAAAGCTGTGTCAGATACATTCCCCTGTCTTGCCTATTCGTATTCCTCCTCTCCTCTCTTCATTCCCCTTTGTCATTTTGCTCCATTTCTTCAAGGCTCTTATTTTTAAGGTTAGAATTTAGATATTTAGTATAAGAAGTTTCTCTTTTTCTAATGTGTACATATACTGCTATACATTTCCCTGCCTATACTGCATTGGCTATGTCATATGAATTTTAATATGCTGTATTTTTATTCATTCAGGTCAATATTTTTTTAATTTATCTTGAGATTTTCTGTGTCTGCCCTATTTAGAAGTGTATTGTCTCGTTTACATAGTATGTCTATAGATGTTGCTGTCATCATTTTGTTTTTGATTTATAGTTTTATTCCATTGTATCAGAGAAATAACTGTATAATTTTAACTTTTTCTGGGACTCTGATTATATGAATGGTAGGTCATCTGTTATAGATCTACATGTCCTTGGGGATCTATTCTTTTTTTAGTCTTTTTTACCTTCTGTTGTTGAGATTGAGTAGTTTCTATTTTTCTTTCTTCCAGTCCAGTTCATTGACTCTTTCTTATCTACCTTATATTTTCTTTGAGGTATATTCATTAGCCTTTTCCTTTGGTTTCTGTATTTCCCCTTGATTCACTGGATATTTGTTTATTTATTGAGACTTCATGTTTTTCATTTGTTTCAAGTGTGTTTTAATGATTTCATGAAGCATTTTTTTTTTATGACGGCTGCTGTACAGGTTTTATCAGTAGGCTTGTGTTCTTGACATTGACATCTGTCATATGTCTCTTTCATTCATGTTTGAAATGTTTCTGGTTCTTGGTATGATGAGCAATTTTCAACTGACCCTTGTCTATTTGGAGTGCTATGTTGTGAGTCTCTGGATCTCATTTAAATCCTCTGTTTAAAGCTGGATTTTTCTGACACCAGTCTGGCAGGGGAAGTATGGGTGTGTGTCGAGGATGCCCCATTTACATTTTGTTATTGCTAAGAAAGAAGACATTCAGATTTTTCATTAAGTCTTTCTAGTCTTTCTTTAACACTTTAACATAGGGAGCTTCTTTTTTTTTTGGGGGGGGGGTCGGGGAGCATGGTTGTGATTTCTAGCTTCATATTAATCTTCCAGTGAGACCTCCCTGGCTGGGAGAAACAAAAGTACCTTCTTACTGCAACCCAAGGCCCCCACTGACACCATGTGGGGAAGTGGCTTCATTACTGTTAGGTGGTATTAACATCCTGCTTCTCCATTAGGCTTCCTGTTAGATCAACCAGAGAGAGGGGAAGTGTGCCTACCTACTGCTGGGTTTGGATGGAAGTCCAAGTTCCCCATATCATTTTCTATGATAATGAGAAGGAATGGGAACATAATATTGTCCAACAGGGATGAAAGTGAAGTCCCTATTCCTCCCTGGTTGGGTGAAAGGAGATTATTGCACCTTGTTATAAGATGGTAAGAGTGGAATTACGGCTTATCCACTTTGTCTTTGCTGCTAAGGGAATGGGTGAGGTCACAATTTTTTCCGTGGTTTTGGCCATGGTGGAGTGATCACTGGCTGAGAGTTTTCTGCTTCTCCAGGCTGCCCCTTTCCTATTCCTTTGGGTAGAGAATGCAGGCTTATACCATGGTCTTGTCTGTCTGTGGCCATTTGCAAATCTTGTTTGCTGACATCTCCATTACCTCATCTGGGATATATGATGCTAAAAGAATACCCAGGGAACTCATTGCATGCCATTATTCAGGAGAAGTTTAAACATTCAGTCCTCTTCCTTCTCCACAACCTCTGGAGTTGTCTTAGGTTTGTTTTGTATAATACTCAAGGGGTTTTATTTGTACTTAATAGGAGAAATGGGGGAAAGTATATCTATTCTGTCTCTGCAAAAACAGAGCCCACTGCTTTACTCATAAAGCCAGTCATGAATGCAGAAGCATGCCTGATGTCAAAATGGTTTATGCATATAGACATTTTAATTCACATACAAAACCTGAAAATTCAAAGAAATGAACAAGAGACCAGAGAAGAAAAAAGAAAATCGAGTTTTCAGTGACTGAAAAGTATTCCAATATAGCTATGATGTGATGAGTGCAGAGTTAGTTCTAAAGACTAGTGACTAGACACTGGCTTTCTCTGGTTAATGAGAAAACACTGAATGTTGTCATACAGACCAAGCACATGGTCAAGGGAGACCCCTCCCTGCTCCACCAACTTTTTCCATGAACTGACCAGACATTGAGCTAGTGACATATAGAGATGGAGATGGGGAGAAAAGTATAACCCTTATTGGATTTCATAGGTTGCTGAAATGCTTAAGATGGCAATTCAAATAGAGTTGTGTTCAAAACTGAGGCTCCCCCAGATTGCTTTTTGTACCGCATCAAGAAAAATGACAGTGATGTACATGAAAGCTAGTAACACCATCCTGCTGATTACCATGTAGACCTGTGATCTCGGCAGTTTATTTCATAATGATAAATTATGCAATTAGACTTCCGTTACTATAGATATAAACACTACAGAAAAACTGATTACAGTTTTGTATTCCCTTGGTGCAGTTGCAAAATCAATTATGCTGTATTTTCAATATGACAAACTGCTGGAAAGATTGTGCATGATTCCCCACCCCTCATTTTCATATTGTTAATTTGCCAAGTAATTATCACTGTAGGAGAGACGTGCTGTTACTGAGACAGATCATTTGGGGAACTGGAGACCAGCACTGAGGAGTCCCTTTTTCAGATTTGTTCTCATGCCCCTCAGACTACGTCTTCTTTGTCCTCTCCTGCCTGCTTTGAGTGAATATTTAAGATCATTTTGTTTTGGAAAACAGGCTAAAAGTGGAATCAAAGAACTTAGAACTATACCACAATATTTTTTTCTAAATTTTAAATGTATTTTTAAAATGTAACTTTTGCAAGGGAAATATTTTTAAATGAAATCTCATTTGAACCTCAGTGCATAACAGAGATAAATAAGGAGGTGGTCTGGCAGTACTAGGTGAGGAATGCCTGGATTTCTGCCTGTTTGTGACAACTTTTTCTTCTTCTATGAAAAGTAACCCCAGACATAAGTGTGTAGAAATCTAGGCCTGGTTTAAAACATTACAGTTCTACATGACTTGTGATATCCTTTGGGTATAATCTGAGTGTCTGTCCTCCATCTAAGAAGAGTTTGTCCCTGAGTTACACTCTATGGAGGTGGTACACCTTTGGGAGGTAGGGACTCATGGAAGTATTTAAGTATTTGGTTGCATGCCATCAAAGCAGTTTGTGGGACCTTGGTCTCTTACTTCCCTATCCTTTTGCTCCCATTCAAAATGTGAGCATGTTGCTTCTATGCCTACCACTGCCATGAGGGAACAACTTCTATTGTCCTTGCTAGAACGGAGCCAATGTCAGTGTCATGCCTTTGAACCTCCAAAACTGTAAGTTAAATCATTTCTCTTTGTAAGTTAGTTGCCTCAGGTATTTTGTTGTAATAATGACTAACAGAGCTTGATTCCATTCTTTGATGTTTACAAATGGGAAAAATCCATGTTGTCATTGATTTCACAAATAGTTATTGAGTACCTACGCTATCAAGCCCTATTCTAGGAAATGAGAACATAAAAGTAAACAAGATGGAAGGTAAGAGACTCACAATGACTTCGGATCATCAGAACATTATGCTTTTCTGCAGTACCCAGTTCACATATGGGGTTTCTTTCCCTTCTTCTCCCCAATTTAGATGGGCAGTGACCTCATTCTTTCTCCTTCTCCCATCAGGCCCTCCAAAAAAATATATGTGCCATATTACTTTTGAGCATGCTAATTTTACCACAATATTGAGATGTAATTGAGATAGGAATTGACTTTTAGGATGCCAACAGTTGAATAATGTTTTTAAAAACTATAGTTATGTTCTTGCATGGATTGCAGTAGAATGCCCATACTTTAAAGCCCAGTAGTTAGTCAGTGAAGAATTTCTGCTGTCTTTAGTCCTTTCTTAAGCCATATTTTAACTTATTGAAAGGAATATTTTTTTTCTAATCCATTTCTTGACTAATTTACCTAGTTGTTTACCTAGTTAGAGTTGTATGTCCAGTTTTTTTCAAGTAAAAATACAGAATGTTCAGTAAATTTAAATAAGGTAATCTATGAATACTGAAAATATTAAAATTACCACTTCAATATAAATGCAACTCTAAATATTGCACTGACTATACTTACTAAAGTGTTGTTATCTACCTAAAATTCAAGCTTAACTGAATGTCACCTGCTTTGTCTGGTAATGCTCTGTAAACCACTGTGATTGGAATTCTAGCTATGCAATAAGTCAAGCCTGAATGCTGCCACTTTCTTATTCATCAAGTTACTTATGAGCCTCAATTTCTACATCTTCAAAATGATATTTACAATACCAACTATTTTCTCTATTTGTTGAGAGTATTACATTCATGAATGCATTTACAGTGCCTAGCACTGCATGTATTTACAAAAAGCCTTTGATTGGTGCTGGCTTTTTCTTCTTTTGAATTCTAGAAAATGCCATCATGTACAAACACATCTGGTTAATAAATCAATACATGTGAAACACATATTACATATGCTATGCATGCTATACATGCAAAACATATATACTTATATCTTTATTCTACCCCACCCCCACCACCAAAAAAAATATTCTGCTGTAAGTGTGGAAAGGAGAAATGGATGCCTGGTTCGCAGTATCTTTCGGGACTGTTGAGGTGGAAAACACAGCAATAGAAATGCAAGCTGTTATTGTGCACTGAGGTTTCATGGCCCATTGGAAAAAGTCTGGGCTTAATTCAAGAGTTACTTGCCTTGCTCATAGGACAGCACAGATATATTTTCAGCCTGTCAAGCTCTTTTTGAAGTGCTATGGGCTCTGCACAGCTTAAATGAATTTTGTCAGCCATATTGTCACACAAAGAAACCCAAGGCAGATATTTCCAATTCATTTTTACTAAACCAATTACATTGTTCCTATATCTTTTTTCTTTCTAAACTCACTTGCAGACACTTTCAAGGTTTTAGGGCATGTTTTACCATTCTTAAATTAGTTATTACTAGCAAAGATACAGGTGATAAGGAATTTATGTGCATACCTGTGTCTCTTCCACCACCACATTTTCTATACTCTACTGACCATGCAGGAGGTTCAATTATACATTGGCAGCCCACAGAGCTGGGTTATTTCCATGTGGAAAATTTAATGGACATTAATAGCATTAATCTCTTCAAAAATAAGAATTTGAAAGAGCACTACTAATCAAGTTCATGTCTGAAATTGCTATGAGTAAGATACCCTGTAAGTTCAGCCTTGTAACAATGAACACTGATTTATTATAAAGATAGCTAAAGTTTTCAGTATTTAGTTTTCTGCCTACAGAAAAAAATAGATGCAATTTATTTTAGAGATCAGAGTGCTAAGGAGGACCTCATTTGTACTTTGACTGATTGTGTATATTAATTATTTATTATAAACATCAAAAGAAAACTTATTTCATTTGTACAATTATGGTGATATAAACCATGGTATAAATCTTGCTTAAGAATGACTAATTTATAATGCTTGATAATCACCTAGGAGACTGACATCAGAATCACTTTGTTTTTTCAAACATATCATAAACCCACTGGACTAAATAATACTTTAGATGTAATTCACCTGAATAAATATTCCTGGAATATGCTATGATGTTGAAAAAAAATCAACTTTAGGGATAGAAGATTTTATCTATCTGTTTAATCTCAGCAGGTTTTATGCCTGGTAACCTTTATTCAGAAATTGAATGACAATAACTAAGAATGTGTGATTGGAGTATAAAAGTGTTATTTAGTCATGAGTAAATAAATGATCATTCTATGGGTGGATATAGGGGTTAATTCTGAGGCTATAGGATTAATGCTATATGTAATTCACTTTAGGGACATGGTTTAATAGCAATTTTTTTTTTTTTTTTGGTACTGGGTATTGCACCCAGGGGTGCTATACCACTGAACTACATCCCCAGTCCTTTTTGAGACAGGATCTTAAAATTGGCTGAGGTCTTGCTCAGTTGTTGAGGCTGGCCTCAAATTTGCAATCCTCCTGCCTCAAACTCCTGAGTCTCTGGAATTACAGACATGCAATATCATACCAGGCTAAAAATGTGTTTTTTTAAACCCCAAATGTGATATTAGTCTCTTTTTGAGTGACTATTCTATGTTGTGTTTTAATTATTTGCATACATTTCTTATCTAGATTGTGAGCTGAGTAAGGCAAGATCTGAACTCAGACTTTCTGATGCAACTCGGTTGGCTTTTCAACGTCTCTACAGTGGCTTTACCATATTGGGTTCTCAGTAAATACTACACAAAACTCATTTTAAGGATAAGGAATATTTTCATGGCCTGGGTAAACAGCACAATTGGTCCAATTATGTGTGGTCAGTTTATAGTCAGCACTAACAGGCCCATCTGAAGCTAGAATTAATTGATCTATTAAACTTTCAAAACGAAAGACCTCCCATGTTAGTAGAGTTGTCAGACACACTGAGCAAGTCTTTATTCAACTTTCTCATACAAGAGAACGAGAAATGGATTTAGAATTCTAAGATATATATATATATATATATATATATCATCTTTACTGTACAGAGTCCTGTCTCTGAGGAGGTAGAGAAGTTCTTTCAAACTTTGGAATCTACCTCCTCTGTGGATAATCACACTCACTCAATTTCCCCTTAACAGTTTTTGTGATGACACAAAGCTGATGTATTTCCCAGAATAATCTATCTGATAGAGAATGCTCACAAGTGTGGAAAGATGCTCTGATGATGACATTTTCTACAACACTACATGTAGCAGTAAGAAGTTAGAAGCAGACTAAATGTGTGTTGATTTAAAAATAGTTAAATGCTAACCCATCATCCATCAAGTTAAATACTCTGCAACTATTAAGGTTGAAAATCTATTTATTGACCAAGAAAAAAATCTCCACGATATTCTTTTGGTGGGGAGTGGGGTGGTACTGAGGTTTGAACTCAGGAGCACTCGACCACTGAGTCACATCCCCAGCCCTATTTTGTATTTTTTTTTTTTTAGAGACAGGGTCTCACTGGGTTGCTTAGCACTTCCCTTTTTCTGAGGCTGACTTTGAACTTGCTATTAGGCTCCTAAGCCTCGCGAGGCACTGGGATCATAGGCATGTGCCACTTTGTCCAGCTGGTATATTCTTAAATGTAAAACAAAAAAAAAATTATAACCAATTATACCTATGCTCTCATTTTAATAAAAGAAAATACAAGTAAGAGAGGAGATGAATGGTTCTATTGAGAGGTGTAAGATATTTACAAAGGATAATAGGTTTTGGAGGGGAAGAGTAGTAAAACCGATAAGAAAGAGAATAGCTTAATATTTTGAGTTCTTCGTTTGCACTATTCTAAATATTTCACATTTGTTAATTAATCTTTACCGCATCTTTGTTATAAGAATATTGTCATTATTTTCACTTCACAGATGAAAAAACTGAGGTACAAATATATGAAATAGTAAGTCTGAGTTCAGAACAGAAAAATCACCTCACAGTTAGAGGCAAGACCTGAATCTGTGTAGCTTGACCACAGAGTCTGCTTTTAGCTACTGTGTCATCTTGGGGTGAGAGTGGGATAAACTTTAGGAAAACTTCCTTTCACTGTCAAGTGCTTCTTTATGGTTTTTGCATCTTTACCAAACACGTATTACTTTATAACTCTAATACAATGCATTTGCAAATGAGATCATATACAAGACAGCATTTTGTTTCATAGCCTGTCGCTTGCTGTACTTAGATAAATGCAAAAGCACTAAGAGATGCTCATTATATTAAAAAAATACCAAGTTGCTTTGCATATCAACAACTCTTTACACAATCTTTGCTAGAGTAAGGGAAGTCGAAAATAAGACAGTTACATCTCTGGCATTCACTTACAGTTTCTCCATAATGTAACTCATGATTACTCTGCAGATGGGGTCTGATTATCAAATTGTGCATCCTCCTAAACCCTCTCATATCAATAGCACGTCAGACAATAACTAGAGAGTGGTGTCAACACCCCATCGTCAGAGCTGCTGGCGAGAAGCATTTGGGCCAAGAATAAGAATGACAAGTGTATACATTTCCAGCTTTGCAATCAGCATGGAAATTAGTCAACTTATAGATGCTGAGTGATCTTATAGAAAGGGCTCCAGCTGCAGATGAAATGCCAAACCAAGGATGATAAACAGAGCAGAGGCATTCAGCATCTTCTCTTCAGCTGCTCTCAGCCTGAGAGTCTTGGCAGTGGGGTGGGGTTGGCATGTGTTATTGAATTATTTCCAGAGCTGAAGGGTTCTTCAAGGGCTTACTGTCCTCCTATGAAGAACCAAGGCTCAGGAAGGGACTGATACGAGGTCACACAACAGGGCACAAGAGGGTTTGGGTTTGGCAGGAGGCCAGCACAGGACTGTATTTCTCAGCTTTGTCTCCATCATGGAATTCAAATATTTATTCATTCATTAGTATGACAGTGTATTTGGGAAAAATACATATTGAGCAAATAAATATTCATTGAACACTAATTGTCCATTCTGTTCAAGACAACCCAGTAGACACACAAGTGCTCTTGTAATCAAATTCCAATGGTTTGCCAAGACCTGTGACACCATTAGTATCCGACCCCTGCCTGCCTCCTTCAGTTCACCTGTGTTATGGTGACCTCTGTTTATTTCTGTTACCACCTTACCCCACTTTGCCTGAGGTCTGTATATTTGCTGTTGCATCTGCATAGAATGTTCTTCTCTGACTCTCCCATGACTGTGTGTGTGTGTGTGTGTGTGTGTGTTTTCATGGTTTAGTCTTATTAGCATAGGAACCCCTCAGAGAAGCCTGCTTTACCGTACTGTCCACGTGTTTACCCCAGTTGCTCGGCTACTCTCTGAAACTTCCTCTAGCACTTAGACTATCTGTCACTTCTCAGTGCTCTCTCATTTACAGCTATATCCCTTCTTGCCTGACTAGTGAATGATTCCACCAGAGGGATGCTGTAGTTTCAGCCTTCAGACCACAGCAGTAACTATAACGGGGGCCCAGTGGCCTTCATGATCTAGAAAGATTGACAGAGAAAAAGTAAACAAATATAAAAACATCACCATTTATTTATCTACATTTCAACATTAATAGACCTGAATCTACTTTTATAGCAAATATTTCATAATGCCTTTTGTATCCTGATATGAAGTTTATAGTTATCTATATCATAACGGTGATGTGTACTTCTATAAAATTCAAATATAACCTAATGTATATGTAATCCAAGTAAAAAAGCAGAAGAAATGTTTATATTATTCAATACTTCAATACATTTATTCCAAAACACATCTATTTATAACACACATTTGGATTTGAGAGAAGCAAGACAATATCTAACAACACAATTAGCTCTTCTTCTTGTGGTTGCTGTTTTGAAATTGAGCCAGCACACATACACATGGATTTGGTTTCCCAGTGATATATCACAGCTACAAATGCAGACATGTTGTTGTAGGGGACAGACGAGGCAAGGCACTGAAGATAGCAGGAAACAGTTGTATTTGGCTGCAGCCAGGTTCAGAGGGCACAACTTTCACTGTAATAAATTAATCCCCTGAAACCTGAGTACAGGTAGCTCCAGAACTTAATACCCAGAATGTAAAGGGAGGAGCTCAGAAGTTTACAGTCTGAAGAAATAAACATAAAAGCAGCTTTTTCTTTCATTGTTCTGGGCCAGTTAACCCTTCAAGGACAACACCTAAGAAGGGGAGAGCTTCTTCTCCCTTTTCTTTCCTCCCTCTGCCAGCTGTTACCATGGAGCCCAATTGGTAACTTCTCTTATGTTAGAAATGTAGACATCTCTGTGAAGCTCCAGCTCAAGGCCAGAGGCCTTTTAGAGGATTTGTCTTTTTATTATCACATTTTGTATTTGCAAACAGACTTTTACAAACTACTATACTGGATAAATGCTTGTGAAAAAACAGTAGAGGGGAGTTTAGCACCTGGAGTGCTGATTTCTTCCAGGCCAGTGGCCAAGTTATAGAACAACAGGAAAATAGAAAGTTTAACTACATTGAACTCTCTGTAGAGACTCTTTTGCTGATAATCCTAAAATGAATTATGGTGAAAATTTCTGGAGAAGCTAAGAAGTTAAGATTTTCTGTGGAGGAGGGGGGTGCCACTACAATATAAGTGTATCATATTACCTAGGTACAAACTATGGACAACCATATTTTTGAACACATAGGTTACTGAAGTGGTAAATAACTCAGTAGTTTGGAACAAACATAATAGAGTCTTCCCTTGGATCATGTTATAGTTACATTCCTAGGAAATTCAGCATATAAGAATGACAAGTGTATACATTTCCAGCTTTGCAATCCGCATGGAAATTAGTCCACTTATAGATGCTGAGTGATCTTATGAAAAGGGCTTGTGCGTAAAGTGGACTTCTGTTCTATGCCCATGTGTTAGTCAGCTTTTCATCACTGTGACAAAAATAACTTCCAAGAACAATTTAGAGAAGGAAAACTTTATTTTGGCTCTTTGTTTCAGAAGTCTCAACTCACGGCCACCTGGCTCCATGGTTCTGGAACTTACGTGGGCAGAACATCATGGTGGAAGTGTGTGGCAGAGTAAAGCTGCTCAGCATGGCAGAGGGATGCAGAGACAGAGATTGGAAGAAGCCAAGACTAGTCCCCAAGGCATACTCCCGATGACCTACTTCCTCCAACCATGCCCCACCGTCCACAGTTTTCATCACCTCCTAGTAGTGAATTCAGCTATCAATGGAGTAATCCACTTACAAGGGCAGAGCTGTCATGATCCAGTTACTTCCCAAAAGTCCTACTAATGAATCTTGCTGCATTGAGGACCAAGTTTTTTATTGGGAAATGCCATGGAGTCATTCTTCTTTTTTTATATCATTCTTTCAGTTTTCATCTTTTTAATAAATTATAAACTCTTCTTCTATGCAGAAGCCAAACTTTCTCATTCTTTTGTAAATCACCTTGCACCTAGCATAGTACTTGAAACAGTATACAAGTATGATTTGTTTAGAAGAGTGGTTCTCAAAGTACATCCAAACTAGAGCATAGACTTTCTGATTCAATAAGTTTGGATGGGGCTTGAGGTATTGATGTTTTCAAATATTTTGTTAGTACATTATAGAAATGCATAATAGTGGGGTTAATTTTTGTTATTGTTGTTGTTGTTGCTGTTTTTTCACAACAAAAAAATAATATTTATTCAGATATTTGAGCATCCCATGGCCTGACCAATTTGACAGATTCAATAAACCATCTGAACACACAAGGAAAATAGTAACTGAGATGGTGATAAATGTCATGGGAATAAAATAAACCATAAAAGAGGGATAGATTAGGCCAAGGGGAGGAGTTTCCACCTCTAAGTAGGGTGGTCTGGGGAGGTCACATTGAGTTGTGCAGATTTGACCATCTGTTGATGGGGAATTACTGAAGAATTGTAACCAGAGAGTATTATTATGAAATTTGCCTTTTTGACTTCAAAGTGGAAAACAAATTGGAGAATAAAAAATATACAGCCTGGGAGACCAGTCAAAAGTCTATCCCAATGGCCCAGGTAAACAGCACAGTGGACATGGGAAGAGACCATTTCAAGACCAATTAAAATATGTATAATGGAAAGACTTAGTGACAAATTGTAGTGGGGATAAGGAGAGGGAGGACTCCGGATGGCAATGTCTGGTTTAGGTACTGGGCAGATGTCATTCAGATCTTGGTTTATATCTCATCTCTGCTCATTTTGGTGATCTTCCAGAATGTTGCCATATGAGCCTTTCTCTGCTCACCTGCAGAATGGGTAGTATGGTTCCTTGGTTCCTTTTGACATAATCACAGGCATGGAATATAACTGGCTCCACTTCAGGCCTCGGTACTGCTTTGTTCCCTGTCTTCTGCTTTCTACCATCTCCATTCTCTCCTCTATTGATCTTCCTTCTATTTAGAGAATTTGCATTTTTTAACAAAACTTTCCCCCTCCTTCCTGATCTGCTGCTTCTGCTGTTTCAGAGATCATATTTTGGGAATCATTAGCTTAAAGCATAATTTAGCTTAGTTTTTAAACTCTAAACTCATGGGCAAGGTTTAAATTCTATTTTTGCTACCTCTTAACTGGATCTTCTTGGGCCATTTACCTAATTTCAGAGTCTCAATCTCTCCTCACTTAATGAATGAGGATAATAATATGTATTTCATCAGTTGTTGTGCAGATAAAATAGGATAATGAATACAGAGCATTACAGAGCACTGAGTAAGTAGCACACATTAGTCATTTTTATTGAGATTTCTCCACCAAGAAAAGTCATGGGGTTACTTGGAGACTTAATATGGCAAGTATATGGTGAAAAGGAATTACAACAGAGGAATTCTAGGAAACGTTTCATTTTGGGGATGAATGTTTTTCCTCTAGGTCTCTCTGAATTAGGGTCATTCAGAGGATTTTCTGTGGGGAAAAAAATCAAGTAACTATTGAAGTTGGTAATTAAAATATTTCTGAAGCATCGGCTGTATTTATATGAAAACAGCTCAATAAGCCCACAGCAGAAAGTTGCTGTCTGGGGGAAAAAATGTAATATTCAAATAGCCTGTAATCAAAACTGCTTCCCCACACCTGGGAAAAGGAGCTTGGTAAATTTGTGAGTAGGACAAGGGTGGAAATTACCAAACATTTTCTTTGTGGCAGCCACAATAACAGTAATTTTAAAACATTATTTTTTTCCTGTCTTCTCCACTGTGATGATTCCTTTGTTTGATTGTCACTGAGCACAGGAAGTTGCAAGGTTTGAGAGTATAGCTCATGTCCTCCTGCAGATGAAGGAATGAGGCCCTTTGAGTTAGTTCTGCAATGAACCATCAGGATTTCAGTCTCACATTGATGTGGCATCCACTTTCTCCACAGAGAAGCCCTCTTCACCATGGCTGATTCTAGGACTGTCAGCAAAAGAGTTCATTGTAGATAAACTTCCTATTTTCATGACACCCTGTTTACTTGGCCACTGGCCGAGAAGATACCAGCACTCCAGGTGCTGGACACCCCCTTACTAATTTTTCACAAATGTATCCAGTATGGTACTTTGAAGAAAAGTGCAAACAACGCCTCTGGCCTTGAGCTGGGCTTCACAGAGATGTCTACATTTTTAAGATAAGTTACAATTGGGCCCATGGTAACAGCTGGCAGGGGGAGGAAAGAAAGAAGAGAAGAAGCTCTCCCCTTCTCAGGTGTTGTCCTTGAAGAGTTAACATGCCCACAACAGTGAAAAAAAAAGCTGCTTTTATGTGAACTTCTTCATACTGTGAACTTCTGAGCCCCTCCCCTTACATGCTGGGTATAAAACTCTGAAACTCCCTGAACTCGGGGTTCAGGGGATTGATTGATTACAGCAAAAGCTGTGCCCTCTGAACCTGGCTGCAGCCACATAAAACTGTTTCCTGCTCTCTTTGGTGCCTGGCCTGGGCTGTCCCTACAACAACATGGCCAGAAAAGAGCTTTGAGGAGATCCAGTCCCCACCTGCCCCTCTTTGGTGTTCAAATTCTTTCTGATGATTCCTTTCCAAAATATTCTTCAACACGTCCAATGACAAGAAACTCTCCTAAAAAGGAAGTTAGCTTTCACCTTGCCCCAAATTTAGTTTAAGGAATGTATTTCTTGACATCAAGCTAAAAACTCAATGATTTTTTCACACATATGAAAACAGCTACCGAGGCCCACCTGAGTCTTCTTTTCTCTTGGCAAAGGTTTTCATTTCTTTGGGACCTTTATGATAATTAGTCTGAGAACATAGATCTAGGAGAACTTAAGGCTTTACTCCTAGAATAAATCACTTAGTCTTTGAAGAAATTGAAATTCAAAGAAGTTAAGAGCTCAGGCATACATCATCCAGATTATTTATCTCATTCCCATTTTGTACATTTTTTTTCTGATGTTTCAAGTTGAGTTTCCACTGCCCCTGGGATGTGGGGTGTGCCAGGTAGAGGCAACCAGATTAGGATATGCATCTGTGCATTCATTTACAAAAGCAGTAGTTACTCACGAATAAAGTCTGTTTTCAAAAGACTGGGAGGGTTTGAGTGGTGATGGGAAGACAGGTTTTAGGTCTATAAAGATAACAACAAAGACCCAGGAGGCAATTAGCTTTTGCTTGCATATTACATTGACAGCACCACAAGCATCTCTCTGGAGCTTCCTTTGTCAGTAGAAATGAAAGAGTTGACAGTAGTTATCTGTCAGGAGTAAAGCAGGGGAAAGACCTCATGCTCACTTTGGTGCTGTGGTGTGGGGTCTCTATTCTAGGTCCCAGGGAGGGGCATAAATAATCACATACCTAGTAGGGACTAGACTGAGAAAGTGCTTTTGGAGGAGAGAGTCATTTTTATTGAGATTTCTCCACCAGAAAGAGGTCACTGTGGGCTGGGAATACTTTAGGAAAGAAATGTGCCATGAATTTGCATGGGTAGAAAGGAAAGTGTCATTTCAGGCGAGAGGGGAAGCAGAAATTTAGGAACAGAGAAAGGAACGTCTATACTGTATTTGGGGGCAAGGATGAAATCAATATACTCTGGCTCTAGAAAATGGATAAGCTGAGGTTTAGTTACTAACTCTGAATGATATCAAAGTAGAATCAAGAAGCTTAGTAGCTGTAAGAACCATCACCAGATAACACAGGTCCTTTTTGTTTTGCCAATGATGTTCAGTCAGAGAGACAGGGGTGAGCTTAGATCCTATGATTTGGCTAAATTACAAACCAGGACGTAGGTCATATTTTAAGTATAGAATATAAAAATGAAAAGAAAAATGTCATAGTTTTTTTTTTTAGAGCACCACTCTGAGGATCTCCTAAAATCACTGTGTATATAAATGAAAGCATGCCTGTGTGTTTAAAAAGGCTATCACATAGTGTCGAGGTCTTTTGTAAGATGCAAGGAAAGTTTGAGTGTTCATGGAGTTATGTCATCTCATTGGAGGCAATATTGACAGCAAGGGGCAAAAACAGATTTTGGGGAAGTGTATGCCACTCTCTATGTATGAAGTACAGATAAACATAAGTACATAACAGTCATATAATATGTTGATGATATTACAATTTTATGGGGACATTGATTGGGAAAAAAAAATGTCCAAAGGGTGTAAAAATGAGGAAAAAGTTGAGATACAGTGCCCTAGAGGAAGGTCAGCTGGTCTGATCCACAGAAGCAATGTATTTGCTTGAAGCATAGGGAGCTCCCAAGAATGAACCAAAGAACCAACTTCCCTTTTCTTCTGAACACACAAGGAAAATAGTAACTGAGATGGTGATAAAAGTCATGGGAATAAAACCATAAAAGAGGGATAGCATCTTCTATGCTTTTACAGCTGACCTTTTTCTTCTGGATGACACATTACTTCTTTGTTAATCCTGGTGTTGTTTCTGGTTGGTGGATAGGACTTTTTAAGATAACTTTACATATTTCAGCTCTAATCCATTTGCTTAAATTTTAGCAGACGGTGCTATTTATATATGGGTTGGAAGAGCTCTCTACAGTGTTCCTGTAGGAATCACTACATTGACATAACTGCAGAGACTGCTTGGAAAACATGGTTGGGGGGCCATTGAGTTCTCGGAGTGTGGCTTTTGTATTGCTGAGTGATTATAAGTCTCCACTCCTATCCATTGAGTCAGGATTTCTGATGGGAGGCCTGGGGAGTCTGCATCTTTAATATGAGCTCTAGATGATTCTGGTAACTTCTTAAATTTACACATCACTATTTTAAAAAGAAATGCTTGGAGGCAGCTCTAAGAAAGAATTGAGATTTCCATATTTGAAGGACAGATACTACTTTCTTAGTTCATGATCACACTAGTGACCCCTGTCTCTACAAGGATTGTCTCTCTATATTCAAGATAAACACTTTGTTATATCAGTCTCCCATTTCAAGAATCACCAGCAAAATTACCTGAAAAAAGGTTCATTTGTCGCAAAATCCACCATCACATTTTATCCTGAAACATATAAATGTCCCTAAGTGAACTTACATTTCAACTAAATGAAGCAGTCCTGCTTAGAAAAAATGCTGTAATGTCTTAGGAAAATTTGTGGTAGGAATCTAAAGTTCAAACCCTGGCTATATAGCTAGGGTGCAACAATTGAGCATCTTTGGTTTGTAGTCATTTAATTAGTTAAAGAAAGATTTTTAAAAATTCTAGTTATTTGACATCCCATTTGGATAAACAAAGTAGGAAATTATTAAGTCATCATGAAAATTAAGAAGAATAGCTCATAAAAATATAAGTCTATGAACAAGAGGCATAGCTCAGTGGTATAGCACTTGCCTATCATGCTCAAGACCCTGGATTCTATAACCAGTACCAAGAAAAAAAAATAAGGAAAAGAAAGAGGGGCAAAAAGTAGTTATTATTCAAAGCTGACTCCAAACATAAAGGTGGTTGTGGTAGGTAAGTTACCCCTCCCTTTGTGGTCTAAGCTAATGACAATGGGCTTAAGGAATTTTGATTTGAAGATGATTTCAAGGAGAAAAATTGAGTGTTCTAAGTAATCTCCATAAGTAAGTGTTTGTGCAGGGATGTGTAATGACACACCAGAATTTCCCAGGAATCAAAAATGACATTGAAGCAATTGAAGACATCAAAGAACAAATCAACTCACGCATCACAGATTTATGTCAAGAAGGAAATACAAGTATGTTCCTTCTTCTGAAAAAAATAAAAGAGGGACTTTCCAGGAACACTGATAACATGGCTACCTTGTAGCCTTCTGTACCAAAGCAGGGACATGATTTCTATAAAACCATCTGGTATACATTTGCCTGCTTTCTCTTCGTAAAGCATGATTCTGCTTGTATCAACCATGTCTTGAAAATCTTAGGTGTCTCCTCTTTCCCCTTCAAGTTCAAATCTTTTGGTGTGAGATTGAGGGCTTTTCAAAATCTAATCCTATCCTACAAGCCCAAACTATCCCTTCCTCTCTTTTTAATCACTTTAATTGCAACTCAACAGTATTTATGTAATTTTCCAGATAATTCTACCTCTACCCTCTTTCTTGCCAACCTCTCTTTCTCACACACAAAAAAATCTAATGTCTACCAGCCTATTGAGGCCAAGTTAAAATATCACAGCTCTCAGTTGTAAATTAAAATCCCAGCTCAACTTGAATTAATTTATACAGTTATAGAACTGAAAAGACCAGAAGTAGCATTAATTTAATATTCATCGAGATACAGATCCTCAAGTGATGTCATTAGGAACCTGTATTTTTATGATTCTTGGCTCCAATTTGTTCAGTATTGAATAGTTTTTAATCATGATCTTCTTTTGAGATAGCAAAAATTGCAACCAACAGCTCCAAAAATATGTTTTATTAACTGATCAACCATATTAAAATGAGAAAAAATATTTATCAATATAACCAACAAAGGCCCTGGGGAGGGCTCTATGGCTTCTACTGGGTGGCATACCCATCTCTGAGGTAATTTCCATGGCTCCAATATGATGCTCCAATCAACTGGCCAAGGCCCTGTATCAAAACCTAGTCTTTGGAGTGGGGTTACCATAAAGACTGAAAGTGATAGAGAGTTATAATACAGGGAAAAGAGGGATTTTCCTAAGGGAAGAAAGGGAAATAGATGCTGGGGTGGCACAGGCATGAGATTCTACTTTAACCAATTCCTCTTGCTCCAAGTGACATCCTATTAAAATTCCTTGAGCAGCCGACAGCTTCCTATCTCACATTACAGTTGTCTGTGCACATGCCTCCTTTTCTTTCCAGCCTTTAAGATCCTGGAGACTGAGTGCAAGCGCCAATTCATCTTTTCATTTCCCACACTGCCTTGCAGACGGCTTTGTTCTGTTCTGTTTATTTTCTGCTCACCTTGGAAATAAAAACAGGGCACTTAACCTCCTTGTACCTGTTTCTTGAAAAAGAGACATTGCAATAGATCATTTTTAAGCTCCCCTAGGGAGTCAAAGTTTCTTTGATTTTACTATATAATCAAATGGTTATTGAGTGCATGAGTGACTACAATAAGAGGGAAACACAACATCTGTCATACTTTGGATTTGCTTGGATATGCTTCAGGAAGGTCAATTACCGACTGAGTTAAATGCCTCAATCCACTAACCCAAAATGTTTCCTTTAAATATGATCTGATAGTCTGGTTTCCTCATTCCGCTTTCCTACACCTGGCATGCATAGTATTCAAATTGTTTTCCAGTTTTCGAGTTGGGTGTGGGAGGATGCAAAACTTTGGTGTTCTGTGGAAAGGAAGTGAATCAGAGCTGGCTTTGTTAGCTCATGTGAGATGAAGAGGCTTAACACACATGGGCTATTAAGCTCAGAGAACCTGAGTAAAAATAAAGAGGAGAGATGTCAATAATTGGAAATAAATAAATTACATAATAAAAACTGCTAAACTTAAATGAGTACTTACTAAATGTTAGACACTATACTAAATGATGCTGAGCTTTAACTTG
Organism: Marmota marmota marmota; assembly: GCF_001458135.2. NCBI lineage: Eukaryota > Metazoa > Chordata > Mammalia > Rodentia > Sciuridae > Marmota > Marmota marmota. Next base: position 20,195,760 of record NW_025999869.1, read on the forward strand.
GTTTTATAAGGATCCTATGAACTAGGTTTGTTATTCCAATTTTATGAAAAGAAAAAAAAATTCAAGTTCAGAGAGATAAAATGGCTTGCCAGAGGTGACTCAGCTGCAAAGCAAAGACTCTAATTCCGCACGGTTCTACTTGGAATCCAAAGCCTAAACTCTCAAACTATCACTGTTCCAGTTTTCAGAGATCACCTGCATCAGTCTGTTCTATTTTTTCCTGTAGATTCTCCAATTAAGTTGTTTTGATTTCTGCTCAGGTCACAGAAATATTTTTTTTAATTTAAGTATTGCATCTAGATGAAGGTTCAGATTGATCCAGATAATTCATATGAATTCTGAAGGGTTACACAATGACCAGACTGGCCAGTGAGCCTATCCTCTGTGTGAGGTTAGGGGATTTTATGAAATAATTCTATAATATCATGGCTGCAAGATGTTTCACCAGTCATTTGATCCTAATCTTTTTCAACCCAGTGCTTCACATGCTATGATTTTTGAACATACAATTATAAAAATAAAGAGCAGTACAGGTACAACCTCACCTTGACACCCTGTTTTAGTCAGCATTTTTGCCATTGGGATCAAGACACAACAGGAAGAATTAGAGGAGGAAAATTTATTTGGGGTCTCTCAGTGTCAGAGCTCTTGGTCCATAGACAGCAGGCTCCATTCATTGGGGCCTGAGGTGAGTCAGAAGATCATTATAGAGGGTGTAGCAAAGGAGAGAAACTGGGAACATGGCATCATAAAAAAGAGAGAAGGAGAGATCTACTCAACAATGACAAATAGATATCCCAAAGGAATGCCCCCAGGGACTCACCTCCTCCAACCATACACTACCTACTTACAGTTACCACCCATTCACTCTCTATCAAGGGATTATGCACTAATTAGTTTATTCATTTCTGCTCTAAACTTTCTTACATTGTTTCACACATGAGCTTTTGAGGGACACCTCAACATAATATTCTGCCCCTACCCCCTAAAAATAAATGCATGCTCATCTGACAATGCAAAAATACATTTAGTCCACTATCAGGAGTCCCATATTCTGAATAGTTCCAAGATTGCCCAAAAGTCCAAGTCCAAAGTGTCCTCCAAGACTCCAGGCAAACTCTCATGTGAGCCCCTGTAAGGGGTCAGGGCAGGGTCCCATCCAAATCCTGGGTATCATCTATCTCTTTGCTGAGGTTAATCTAATGACTGTTATATAACCAAATCAGAGGATTATATACCTTATGTATCATGTGCACATGTGTGTGTGCAAGCGTGTGTGTGTGTGTGTGTGTGTGTGTGTGTTGGGTTTATACCTTGAAATATTAAGAGGGCTAATTAGCCAAATCATGAGGGAGACTCAAATTTCACAGAAATTAACGAAAAGGCACTCAAGACATAGAGCAAATTCTGCTAGATAACAAATTGTCTCTATAGTAGATAGATTCAAGTGTTTTTTTCATAAATCTTTCTGTAAAATCAAATGCAAGTTACTTATACCCAATATCTGAAGGTGGAGAGTAAATATTTCTATTCAAAATGTAGAAATAGGGTCATAGAAAGAAGAGATGGAGCCAAAGCAAGTTCAAAACCCAGCTAGGCAAACAAGTCCCCTAGCTCCATATCCAACATCTGCAGTGCTTGGCATTGTGATGTTCTCACCAAAGGCCTCATCAACCTCTGCTCCTATGGCTTTGCTAGTTGCAGCCCACATGACCTCTTTTGGCTAGTTTTTGATCCATTCCTGCATCAGTCCCCAGCAAATATTACTGGCATTTCTTAATCTCGGGAATCTTCACTGTACTTCTTTTTCACTTCGAGTCTCCCTTACTGTTTCGTAGATCTCAGGGGATTAATAAACTAAGTAGATTAGAACCTCTCATAATTCAATAATTTTTCCTCTATTTTGCATTGTTTCACACGTGAGGTTTTTGGAGCAAAGCTCACGTCTTACCCAAAACACACCCTAAAAGCAATGAGAAGAGCCGCTGAGATGGATCAAAGTATGCTTTTGAATTTGTGCTGCAGAAATAGAATCCATTTTGGAAATCCAGGCTATCATGATTTGCAAAAGCTCTTCCAAAGAGCAGAGGGCCAAAGCAGGGCCCCCTCCAGCTACTGGGTACCATCCATCTCTTTATTCAGTTTAATCTACTGATGATTATATAACCAAACCAGGGGATTAAATACATTATGTATCATGTACAGGTGTGTGTGTGTGTGTGTATGTGTGTGTGTGTGTGTCTTTGTTGGGTGTATATCTGGAAATATCAATAAGGCCAATTAGCCAAATCATGGGGGAGATTCAAATTTCACGTAGAAATTAAAGGAAAGGCACTCAAGATATAGAGCAAATGCTGCTAAATAATGAATGACTCTATAGTAGATGGATTCAAATAGTTTCTTCATAAATCTTTCTATGACACTCTTAACAAATCCACAAGGTTTAGATATGAAGTATCCCCTCAAAGCTTATGTGTGAGACAATGAAAAATAAATTCAGAAGTGAAACAACTGAGTTACAGAGTTTTAAACTAATTAGTGCATTAATCCACTTGAATGAATTTACTCGGTGCTAAGTGTAGGTAGATAGGCACGGTGTGGCTGGAGGAAGTGGGCCACTGGGGGTGTGCCTTTAGAATTCATATTTTGTCCCTGGTGAGAGAGCTCTCTGCTTTCTGGTGGCCATGTCTTGGCTTCTTTCCTCACCACACCTTTTGCCATGATGTTCTTCCTCACTTGGTCCCAAAGCCATGGATCAGCCAGCCATGAAACTATGAGCCTCAAATAAACTGTCCCACCTCTCAAATTGTTCTTGTTTGGTATTTTGCTCAAGATGTGAGAAAACTGACTAACACAATAAGTTTCTAAGTATAACATCAAATTGTACAGGACATGGCATGAATAATTGGGCACTAACCTGAAAACAGAGCTCGCCTCCATGTGTCCTATTTTCTGGTTATCTTTCTCTAGCGTATAGAAGGTTTCCAATATTTTCCACTTTAGCTTCCGAGTATGTACAAGATGGAGAGGGAAAGTCTTCTTTCTTCGATGGCCCTGGTAGCCAGACATTGTAGCAGACCTGCCCTTGGGCATTCCTGGACACCAAAAACTTGTAATAGCTGACCCCACCACTTCCTGTTGGCTGCTCTCGGTGGCCCTATACGATGATCTTTTTTTCTTCAAGTCAGAGAAACCAGAAGGAAGCCCTTGACCTTTTCCATTTATAATTCCATAGAGAGTCATGGAAAGTATAAACATAATGAAACAGAACATCTCATTATGTAGATTTCCCTTATGTTTGCCCCCAATTCGTTGATGTTGGATCTTATTAAAGAGGACAGGGGGAAATTCTGAAGATTCAGTTTCTGTTTGATGCAGCCATAATCCTCAGGCAGGCCTAGACAAGTCAGTAGTCATTTCATTAACCAGAAATTGGACAGCCTTCATGAAGTGGTTCTTAATTCATTAGTGCTAAGTGGCATGATTGATTTACAAGTATTAATGACTCGCCACTTTCATCAAAGGGTCTTGAAGAGGGCATTCTTTTGAGGATATCTAACTTCTACAGATCCTGGGGGCTGGTTTATTTAATGAGCATCTAATACTTGCTTGGTGTCATATTTCCTTGAATTTAGGCATTGTTATTTTAATAATAGGATTTCAGGAAAAATATTTTGCTTGAAAAAGGATGCTATATTTAATATATAATAATATGTTCTATATTGTGTATATGTATGTAATAGACATTATAATACAATAGATCCACTATATATTACATTCTATTATATATTATATATTATTTTTCTAGATAACAAATACTCTTTATTGTCTAGAGGTATACAGTAGTTATATATATATCCTAGTTTAAGAAACAACAGTGGTTTACATATTAAGCATTTCTAGATCATTCTGTGTGTGCTAATACACACGTACCCAAGTATAGGATATGTATATTTCTTTTCTTCTCACACTAGGATGTTTCCTCTCTCTACTGAGGTAATGGAAAGACACTCTAAAGGTACTTCTCAGTGGTCAGAAAATTGTTTCTGAGCACCTCTTATCCATCCCAGGGGCCTGGGTATAACTTCAGTGAGGCATTGTGGGGTGAGGACTTTACAACAGCAACAAAGAGCAAAGATAAACTCAATGGGGAATACCTAGTAGTTTTGCCAAGGCATTTGTTCACCTGTTCATTCATTCATTCATTCATGTAGCAAGTATTGATACAGCAGGATATTTTGTGGTACGTTCATTGCGTTGAGCTCTTGAAATATGACAGTGAAAAAGCAAGACGTTTCATAACTTTGCCGATCTGCCAGTTTAATGCAAACAATTAATTAATACAAAGCTGAATCATTAATTAGACTGTGACAAGCACAAAGAGGGAGATGTATATACTCTTGGATGAAAACCTAAGAAGCCAGTTGTGAAATAGAGCCAGGAGAAATATTCTCAAAAGCAGGTGGGAAATAGTTCAAAGACCCTAAATAATAATGTGTCAATAAGCAATTCTGGTGGAGGAGGCAGCAGGAAGCAGAGAGTGAGAAGATGATCTTGGAGTGTTAGGTTGGGGATAGGTCACACAGGGTCACCACCATGTGAAGTTCACCTGCCATTGTAACCTGAGATCAAAGAGCACATCATGGGCCCCTAAGCGCTTCTCTATTTCTTGTGCTATTTGTCCTACATTAAAAAGCTAAACAATGCTAAATAATGAACTGACTATAGTAGATGGATTCAAACTGCAGCAGCAATAGAGGCTATCCTTTCCTTTTTTATTAATGTTTATGTGATGTTTCCAAAATCTATTTATTAAATAAATGACTTCCAGTTCTCCCTCCAATATTTTGTCAATTTAAGAAAATCAACTTCTGTTTTTCAATGTTAGTAATTTTCTTTATACAAGTGGTGGACTTCAATGAATTATGTGCTTTGGTTGAAGGGATCGCATGTATTTCTCTTGTTTAAGTGATATATCATGCAGTTGAAGTAGTATTTCTCAAATGGTTTACATAATCTTTATACTACTGAAGTAACCCCTACTTACTCACACATGACATGTTTATTTTGATATGCTGCTAAATTATGTGTGATGGTATTTTCTTTAGTTTATATTGTCTGCCTCCTAAGACAGAGTGGTCTGTAATTGTCTTACTCTACATTTTTCTTGTTTTAGAATCAATATAAGCCTCATATAACAATTTGTATAACTTGCCTTCTTTAAATTATTCTGAATCATTTACAGAAGTTGACAGAATCTATTTACGTTTGGGATATGCTCTAGAGGGACACTTTTATATATATTCATTTTTTTAAAATGCTTATTCATGTGGGTTTTGGCTATTTGTGGATTTCTAGAAAATAATCAGTTTTATTTTCAACATTATGGGCAGTTACTCATTAATAATCTTTGGTTTAATTCCTAGGTCCTTGATCCACTTTGAGTTGAATTTTGTGCATGGTGAGAGATAGGGGTTTAATTTTCATTTTGTTGCATATGGATTTCCAGTTTTCCCTGCACCATTTGTTTAACATGCTATCTTTTCATCTCACTCCAGTCAGAATGGCAGCTATTATGAAGACAAACAACAATAAGTGTTGGTGAGGATGTGGGGGAAAAGGTACACTCATACATTGCTGGTGAGACTGCAAATTGGTGCAGCCAACATGGAAAGCAGTATGGAGATTCCTTGGAAATCTGGGAATGGAACCACCATTTGGCCTGGCTATCCCTCTTTTCGGTCTATACCCAAAAGATTTAAAAACAGCATACTGCAGGGACACAGCCACATCAATGTTTATAGCAGCACAATTCACAATAGCTAAACTGTGGAACTAACCTAGATGCCCTTCAGTGGATTAATGGATTTTAAAAAGTGGCATATATACACAATGGAATTTTACTCAACAATAAAATAGAACAAACTCATGGAATTTGCAGGTAAATGGATGGCGTTGGAGAAGATAATGCTAAGTGAAGTTAGCCAAACCCCCCAAAAACAAATGCCAAATATTATATCTGATATAAGGAGACTGACTCAGAGTGGGGCAGGGAGGGGGAGCATGGGAGGAATAGATGAAATCTAGATAGGGCAGAGGGGTGGGAGGGAAAGGGAGGGGCAGGGGATTAGCAAGGATGGTGGAATGTGATAGACATCATTATCCAAAGTACATGTATGAAGACATGAATTGGTGTCAACATACTTTATATACAACCAGAGATATGAAAAATTGTGCTGTATATGTGTAATGCATTCTGCTGTCATTTATTAAAGAAATAATAAATAATAATAATCTTTGTGGCTACAAATTACATAATTTTATAGAAAAGACAGTTTTTTTTTTGTTAGTAGAGCTTTATAGTTATACCTGCCAGTTGATTTCATTTTGACAAAATCATATATGCATGAGGTTTGATTGACTGCTTTTCAGTATTGGTTCCCAACCGTTTCCCTTTCCTTCTCCCATTTTCCATTCTCCTTCAATTATTCCACACATCTTCCTTTTGCTCACTAATTTCTTTCTTTCTGATTGGTGCTTTCTACATACAGATAAATTTGGAATTCACTATGGTATATTTGTGTATGCATATAGTGTGATTTTGTTAAATTCACTTCACGTTTCATCTCTTCTCCTGTCCCTCCTCCCACCCTCACAATCTTCTTTGACTCCACTGATCTCCCTATATCTGTATGATGTCCATGCTCCCCCACCCCAACTTTTTTCCTCTTATTTTGCTCTAGCTTTCATATATGAGAAAAATATTCCACCCTTGATTTTCTGAATCTGGCTTGTTTAACTTAGCATGATGTTCTCCAGTTCCATCCATTTATCGGCAAAAGTCATAATTTTATTCTTCTTTATGCCTGAGTAAAACTCCATTGTGTATATACACCATATTTTCTTAATCCATTCATTTATTCATGAGCTTCTTGTCTGGTTCCATAATTTGGCTATTGTGAATTATACTGCTATAAACATTGAGGTGGCTGCATCACTAGAGTATATGGATTTTACTTCTTTAGTTTAATATCCAGGAGGAGGATAGCTGGTTCATAGGATAGTTAGCTCTTCTTTAGAGGTCTGGTAGAACTGACCTGAGAATCCGTTGTTATGCCTTGCAAAATATTAAATTGTTTTCTTTTAAATTAGAAATATACCTACTATTTACTTTGGTTGGAAACACTTGAAAGTACCCCTTAATGTCCTTCTATTCTCAACCATTTGTATATATCTTCATAAACTCAATTCTTTAAGCATAGGAAACACAACCAAAACAAAACAAGTGGGACTGTATCAAATTTAGAGGCTTTTGCACAGCAAAATGATCAGAGAAAATGATAACTTAAGGAATGAAAGAGAATAGTTGCAAGTAAGATATATAATAAGTGGTTAATCTCTAAAATACATAAGGGACTCCCAAAACTCATTCTGAAAAAAATTAACAAGCTTGTTAAAAGATGGGCTAAGTAAATCAGAATCTATAATTTCTGTAAAGAAGGTATACAAATAGCCACCTTATTTAGGAAAAATGGTCCATGTTACTTGTTAGGAAAATGCAAATCAAAACCTCAGTGAGATATCATTTTACACCCATGAGGATGACTATCATTATTTCTTTATTTATTTAGAAAAAGGCAAACGTTATCAAGGATGTGGAAACAATTGGAACCCTTAGGTACTGTTCGTGGAAATGTAAAATGATGCAGTTACTATGGGGAATGGTACAACCATTCCTCAAATAATTAGAGAAAGAACTGCCACACGATCTAGCAATCTAATTCTGAATATTTGCCCAAATGAATCCACATCAGAATCTTGAAGCGGTATCAGCACTCCTGTGCTCATTGCAGAACTATTCTCAATAGCCATGATGTGGAATAAACCTGAATTACCATCAACAAATGAACGGATAAAGAAAATGTGATATATTCTTGTGAGAGAATATTATCCAGCTTTTAAAACTAAGGATATTTTGCAATGTGCACCATCATGGCCAAACTTTAAGAACATTCAGGCTAAGTGAAATACATCAGACACAGATAAAATATTGATCCAGGTGCAACGGCACACTGAAATCTCAGTAGTTAAAGAAGCTGAGGCAGGAGGATCATAAGTCCAAAGCCATCTTCAGCAACTTAGTGAGTCCCTAAGCAACTTAGGGTAACCTTGTCACAAAATTTAAAAAATGAAAAGGACTGAGTATGTGGTTAAATGCACCTGGGTTCAATCTCCAGTAGCAAAAAAAAAAAAAAAAAAAGAAAAAAATCATCAGATGATTCCACTAAAATAGTGAAATTCATAGAATCAGAGTTGGATGTTGGTTGCCAGGGGGAGGAGGAGGTAATGAAGAGTTATTAATCCAAGGCATACAAATCTAATCAAACAAGATGAGTAATCTCTAAGCAGTTGCTGTATAGCATTGTACCCATAGTCAACAGGCAACAGGAACTTGTTACACACTTAAAAATTATGTGACTTCATGACCAGTGTGATTCTACAACATGTGCACTCAGGAAAATGAGAAATTATATCCCATCTACGTATGATATATCAAAGTGCATAAATGCATTCTACTGTCATGTATAACTAATTAAAACAAATTTAATTTTTTTTTAATTGTTGAGGACAATGTCATGTTCAATGATTTTAAACATAGCAAAAAATAAAGGTGTGGAATAGTGTCTCCAAATAAATCATCCCATAATGTCTGTCTCCCAGAGTGACATGAAGCATTTTTTTTTAACTTTTAAACGTAACTCACTGAAAACTTTTCAAACAAAGCATACTACTCAATGTTTATGCAACTCAAACTTTCATGCCAAAAAAAATCTTCACCAAACACAATGAAAGTAGTGTGAATGATGCATTGTGTTATCACCACCATCAACTGGCAAGGCAGGGAAGCAAATGCCAAGCAGAGCGTATGGTCACACCCACTTCTCTCTGCTCAGAAGACATTTAAAATTCTAATTCATCTCAGTAAGAACTAATAGGACATTAAACAGAGCTCCTTGTAAAAGCTGAATCCTGCAGTCCTAAGAGAATAACTTATAGTACTACTTTATTACTCAAATGTGGAGATAAATATGTCGAATCACAGCCATAGTGTGATCACTGTTTAAGATTCCTATGATCTTGGTAATGTTTTCTTGTCTGCTCCATCTCTGTCTTATATGGGTCTTTTAAATCTTCCAATATGATTATAGGTTTGTCAATTTCTTTTATGCTTGTAGCTTTTACTTTACATACTTTAATGCTCTGATGGTGTGAAAATACACAGTTCATAGATTTTATACCTTCAAGGTGAATTATCCTTTTTGTTACACGAGCATTCCTCTATATGTGTTAATGAGATTTGCTTCATAGTCTAAGTTATTTCCATTTTTAATATTGCTAATCAGATCATTTTCAGTTTTACTTCATTTTAGGACTATTCTAGGAGAGTTTCTTTTATGAGATTAAAACTATATTTTGCTGTTTTTATCCAACCTGCTAATATTTATCTTTTAATCAGTGAGTTAGTTGGCTTACCTTCATTATGATAATTCATATTTTACTTCTATCATTTAGCTGCCTTTCCTCTGTGCTTTTGTCTTTTGTTCTCCCCTGCCTTTCGCTACATTAATTAAAAAAAATTAATAGTTGTACAAACATTGTATGGCTATTTATTTCTAGATCAAGAAAGAAACTTTGGCATATTTTATAACTCATTGCACAACATTGTGTCTTGTTACTTTTATTTTACTAAACAAATGAAAATATTTATATTAATTAACACTATTTCCCCAAATAGGAAGACAACTTCTAAAATGAAGGTAACATAATAATACGTTTAGATTTCTTTTTTTCTCATCCATAATAGGACACAGGCCAGGCAGCTCCCTTGCAAGCAACAACTCAGAAACACTTGGGTTTTATCTCCTAAGAGGTCAGAGCTCCTGGGCTTCACAATTGCAGTTTGGAACTGCCTCCTCCATGATGTCAGGGCTACCTCAGGTTCAAGCAAACTAGTATACAGCTTGCTACACTTTCTTGGAAGGAGTCTACATCTTCTGCTCTAGGCTCATGGCTCTGGTGAAGCCTCCAGCTTACAGCCTGTATTAGGACATTTTGACTCTGGGTGGCTTCAAGCCATGTGCCTTTCTCCAAGTCACCAACTTGAAAAAGGTGAGCTCCCTTTCCCCACTACTTCAGTATGTGATCCCAGGCTGAAGACAGGTTCCAAGGTGCTCTGAAGGTGGACCCCAGAGCAAAGAGAGAGTTTGATCATAATCTCAGCATGGTAGAGATTTTTAATGCTTTTAAAAATACCCACCTTGGGCTGGGGATGTGGCTCAAGCAGTAGCGCGCTCGCCTGGCAAGCGTGCGACCCGGGTTCCATCCTCAGCACCACATACAAACAAAGATGTTGTGTCCGCCGAAAACTAAAAAATAAATATTAAAATTCTCTCTCTATCTCTTCCCCTCTCACTCTCTCTTTTAAAAAAAAAAATACCCACCTTGTTTCATTTTTTTTCCAGTTTAAGGTTCATGACATTTCAGTATGCTAATGAAGTTACTCATTTACATAGATTTTTAGCATCCTGAATACACCCTGATGCGCATTTTAGAGTCTTTTCTCCAGTCTGTTCCTTAAGAATAATTTCACATATTCCTTCCTTCCTGGAGACATTATTGTCCCTTACCCCCAATATCTGTGGCAATCCAATAGCAGCCCCTGGCTCTGATTCTTCTCTGATTTATGTTTCTAATCCATTTCTGTTCATTTTATTTTGAAGCTCTGCTAGATCTTTTTTTTCCCCAAAATGTTTTTTTTGTGTGTGTGTCATTGTTATGTGTTTGGAGTAAAGTGATGCAAATGAAAACATGAAGTTACTGTGCTTTTTAGATCAGAAGTATGAGCTCAACGTGTCACTGTCATTCTGAGGAATGAGAGAATTTTAAAAGAGTTATTTTTCCTAATTTGTTTGCTGTGCTTTCAGTCATGCTATTTTCAATTTAAAATAAAATTAAAGGTATTTTAAAATGCTTCACATATGGCAACATGGATTAAAATGAATTGTGGTCTATTTTTCTCGACCTTATTGCTCCTATGTGCTCCATCATAGAACTGCTTTTCACACCACAGTCCACACTATAAACTGTTTCTCCATGAACAACATGTACCACCATAGTCTGCTGTAGCTTGGTAGGGGCACATTATGAAATCTTCTGGCTTTACAGAGAAGAATAGAGAAAACTTGGGGCTAAGAGCTCTCAAAGACCTTCTTCATGACTTAGTTTCCTTGGATAGCAGATGTGTCTAATTCTCATCTGTTTTTTGTTTCCTGTGCTGCCATAAATGGTTCAGTTCCTGATCACCAGAGATTTAATGATGAAATGGTTGAACCATGCTTCATATGAACTAAGCAGCACACATGTGCACACACACACATACACCCCCCCCCACACACACACGAGTACCAAAAAGACAAGGACTTCAGTTGTCTGTTGAGCATTTCATCACCAAATATTTATGGAGCTTCTGTTCTGTGCCACACACTGTTCTAGGCACCAAGAACCTAACAGTGAACAAAATAGAGTAAAACATTGCTCCCTGCATGTTGTAAGAAACAAAAACATTAAATCATGCATAAATTGTGTTGGATGCATGATAAAGACTATGAAAAAAATGGCACAGAAAGGAATGCTTAAAATTGACATTTTAAACAGAGTGGTAGCTGAGAAGATGAGATCTGCACATGAAATGTCAAAAAATTGTGGTACAAGTCACCAGGATGACTTCAAGGACAACAATGAGGGTGGTGATAGTACTCACAGCAGGAATGTTCAGAGAAGAATCTAGAGAGCAAGGGGTTCAGGCCATGTAGGATTGTAATCATGGTCATTGTAATGATGTCAGTGTTTGCTCTGAGGGATGTGGCAGCCATTGGAGGATTTGTGGCAGAGTGACATATTTGCCTTTTACTAATATATTTGTGTGTGTGTGTGTGTGTGTGTGTGAATTTTACTCTGCCCATTGTTTTTGGAATAGACAATTAAGAATGAGGAATACACTGCACATTTATTACCCTGGATGCATTTCAAAGTAGAGACCACAGGGTTTGCTGAGGCAATGCATTTGTGGTATGGGAGAAAGAGAACATCAATGGGAAAGAAGGAGTCATTCTTTAATGAAGCAAATAACTGCATAGGAGGAGCATGTTGGCACAAGGGTAACAGAGGTCAGGAGCTTTGCTTTTGAATTAGTAAAATCTAGGTATTATTAAATATCTAAGTAGAGACAAAGGATATAATAATTTGTAGTTCAGTATATAGGTCTAGGCTTAAGATATAAATGTGAAAACCACTGGTATCTAGGTGGAAATTAAAGTCTCCAGGTATCCTGGAAGAAAATAAATATATGCTTCTTGGAAAAAGAACAAGGGAGCCATTCTGTGAAAAGCTGCTAATGGTTAAGTAAGATAATGACTGGAGACTGACAGCTGTGGTGAGAAACCAGATGTTCTGGGTAATTCTAATCAGAGGTGTTTGGTATAGTTGTGTGGATGCTAGTCTCACTGGAGAGCTTTTATAGAACTAATGGTAGAGAAGTAGATAGGGTGAATTTTGCCGTAAGGTGGTCAGAGGAAGGAGGTAATATCTATAAGAAATATGGAGTGTAGATGAATCCCTATTTTTACTAAAGTTTAGTATATGAATTATATTCCCATATTTCAAAATCAAAATGACATGAAAGGTATAGAGGAAAAGGGATGTCAGCCATGATATTCTCATCTTGTTTGAATGCAAATTTTATTCAAATGCAAATATAAATTCTTAAGTTTTTTTTCTTCCCTTTTCATATCCTTCCCATAAGTTAGGGAAGTTAAATACTTTTGTTCATTTAGGAGTACATCACGGAAATACTTCTATTCCAGCACTCATGTGAAGGGTCTTTTTTATTTTCTAAAAAACAGATAACAGTGTTCTATTCTGTAAATATACTGTGGTTGATTTAATGAATCCCCTTGGAAGGACACACAGCATGCACACTGTACCCTTTTGCTATCATAGACAAGGCTGCTATGCATAGCTTTGCAAAAAGTCTGTGTGTCTCTGCACTTCCAAGAGTGGGGATCCTGATGCAAAGAACTACACATGTTTGATTCTGATAGATGCTGACAAATTGTCCACTATCATGATTGTACCATTTTGAGTTCCATATAGCAATGTATGCAAGGGCATCCCCAGAATCTGACAAGAATGAACTTTCAAACTTTAGGAACTTTAATAAACAAACAAACAAAAATGTTGGATATAATAATCAATGTTTGAGTCCATTGTGATAGAAGTTGAGCCTTTATTCCTAGGCTTAAAGGTCATTTCTAAAATTATTTTCTTCTTATTTTTTTTTAATGTGGCCTGGCTGATCATGTGTTATGTCTATTATTTCTGTGGATTTGGGGTCATTTTACTATAAAAACATAATAGCTCTTTAAGAATCTAGAGATAAGTCCCTTGCCCTCTGAAAAATTGCAAATCTTGGTTTTCCTGGTTATCTTATGTCTTATATAGTTGAAAACCACCAGAAAAAGTGCTATTTAATTTTATTGCAACCATAATCCAGATCATGAAATACATATTTATAAGGCTGGAGACATGGCTCAGTGGTAGAGTGTTTGCCTAGCTTGCAGGAGTGCCACAGTCGGAGGCCTTGGATTTGACACTTAGCACCACCAAAAAATAAAATAAAATAAAAGTCATTTCTAGCCATCCCAGAAGCCTTGTCCATGTGCTCTGTATAGTCACTATCCTTTGTCCCCAAATGTGTTCACTATCCTGAACTTAATAGTAAACCACTCTTCAAAATTTTATCACCTGGGTATATTTTCAGACCAGTCTTGTTCATTTTTAACCTGATAGATCTTTTAAGTTTCTTCAAATGTCAGTCTTCCAATTTTTCTTTCTTTTTTCTTGTGCATACAATTTATCTCTAGTAGAAGTCAGGGACTTGTTTAGGGTTTTGCATCATCTGGATGTTCCTGGTACAGTTAACCTACACCCATCCTTTCATTTCTTACATGTTGGTAGATAGATCCAGAGACTGGGTTGGATTCTGGTTTGATCCTTTTGGAATTATTCAGTGTGGGGCTGGATCCTTGCATCAGGAGATACATAGTACTCCCTTTTGTTCTTTGTTCCATTTTTAAACACTGCTGCCAAATACCTGAGTACATTCATTCATTAAGGATTGCAAAATTATGGCATTTTAATTGTTTCCTGACATATTTTTGAGGATGATTTTATGATGAGATGTTTCCTCTATTATTAAAACTGTGATTTAAACATATTTGAAGCCTACATAAAATGTCTAATTTTATAGAAAACATAATTTACCCAAACATATCATTCTTAAGATAAAAGAGTTTAAACAGATAAATCTCCATAGAAGAGGAGAAATCTGACAATGATATCTGCTTAGGTAATACTTTGTTACCAGGGGTGGAGGTGGGTAGTGTGACTCTTATGCACTGTAGGATATTTAGAAGTATCCCTGGCCTCTACTCTTGAGATGCTTCCCTCCGGTTGTGACAACAAAAAGCTGTCCCCAGATATTTCCAGATGTTTCCTGGGGAGAAAAATAACCTCAGCTGAAAGCCACTTATCTATAGATCAGTACAGTTCTAATTATAGTCACAGCAGGCTTTTTTGAAAAATTAGCATGGTTCTAAAATTTAATATGGACAAACAAAGGACCTGTGTTATCTAAATCAGCATTGAACAACAAAGATACACTGGAGAACTTAAACTACAATACTCACTAAGATGGCAATGGATAAGAATAAGTATTGACAAATGGATCCTTGGGACAAAGTATCCTGGAAATCAAGACAGGCTCACATAGTTATTTGAATTATGGCAAAAGTGCCAAAGAATTCCAATGGGGAAAGGAATGCCTTTTCAAGAAACTTCTAGTACAGCTAGATAGCCATAATAAAAAGATGAAGTTTGACACCACCTCATAACATACATGAAATTTAATGTGAAGTATATCACAAAACCTAAGAGTAAGAATGAAATATCTTACTGCTTTGGGGGAAAAAAAAACCAAGAAAATATTTTTATTATTTGTAGTAAAGTTTCTTAGGACATAGAATTTAATAAATAACTATAAAAAATTAATAGAGCCGTCAACTTCAAAATTTATTACAGTTTTATATAGTATTATCAAAAGATACTAGTAAGAAAACAAATAAGTATATCCCAGATTTAGCAAGCATAATTATAAACTGTATATTTTACCAAGAACTAGTATTTAGAAAAGGAACAGAATTTGTAATATATATATATATATATATATAATATATATATTACAGTCCATTTTAAAAGAAGTGTAAAAGCCAGGTGTGGTGAAATGCTCCTTTAATCCTGGTGACTCAGGAGGCTGAGGGAGAAAGATCACAAGTAGGAGGCCAGCCTCAGCAATTTAGCAAGGCCCTAAACAAATTAGTGAGACCCTGTCTCAAAAAATAAAAAGAGTTGGGGATATTATTCAGTGATTAAGCATCATTGGGTTCAATCCCTCGATTCAATAAATAAAGGGCACAAAAGAATGGTGGAGGGATCATACAAGGATATTTAGTAAGTGAAAAATTTTATAACTACTTTGGTAAGCATTCTGGTTCTTTTGTGCTGTAGCTAACCTTTGACCTGTACTAGGACCACATGATTCCACTCCCAAATATTTACTCAAAACGTTGTATGAACAAGAATACCATACACAGGTGTCTAAAGCAACTTTACTCCTAAAAAGCAAAAATGGCATGCAACCCAGTTCCATGAGTAGAATCATGGAAAAGCAAATAATGACATATTCATATAATGAAATATTATTATTTGCAACAAAAAGGGTCAAAAACACTACATGAAACAGCATGGGTGAATCTTAACAGCATTATTGTGAATGAAAGAAGCCTTCTGTTAAAGAATACATACAGTATATCTCTATATAAATTCTGTAAAATAGTGAAAATATTTTAATCCAGGGAGAGTTGATGGAGACTGACTAGAACTGAATCTGAGTTAATGTCAGGGTGGTAACTGCATTCTGGAGTTGATAGTTATGGAGCTACCTGATGTATGCATTTGCAGAAATCCAAGAAGTGTGCACTTAAATTCTATTTAATTCATTTTTATAAATTGTCCATAAACTAAAAAAAAATGAACCCCAGTAAATGATGCATCCTGAGGAGGAAGTGTGGCATTGTCTAATTAGAAAGTCATCAAAAATAAAATGGCATAAAGGATGGAGATGCGGGTAGGATAAGACAGGTATACAAAATCATAAAGATAAAATCTGGGAGGCAGGTGTATCAGGGTTAATTATAAAATGATTTCACGTTTTCTGTATATCTGAAACTTTTACTTGGTAAGATTTGAAAAAAAATATTGGGTAATATTTATATATACATGTGAATATACAAGGAAAAAAAAATGTGAATCTCAGGTTTTATTTTCAGACAGTCTGAGTTTCAAGTATGAAGGTCAGCACAAATCATTACAAATATATAAGAACATATAAAATATTTTCCCCACAACTACTTCATGAGAGACTAGAATAATCTTCCTTACCTCAGTACAACTTGAGACATGAGAACACAGGGATTATCTTAAAATTACAGAGATTAACTTGAAGAGAAATGATCACTACATTTCACCATCTATAAAAAATTAACTGACCAAAATTGGCTATTCTCAAAATTTAGTGAAATTTGTTAAAGACTTCTTGACCCTACCCAAGAGATTCTGATTGACAGGTGTGGGGTGAAACCCATGAAATTCCATTTCGAAGGAGCTCCTAGATTACCATGATGTTGTTGGTTCACAGAATACATATAGAATACTACGGGTTTACACACTAGTATAAATCATAGAAGTGACCACTGGACACATGCTTTCCAATTGGAATACATGATTCCTCCTGTGTATGAAGCCAGAATGGGAAGAAGCCCCTATATATTACTGGTTCTGCTAGAAATAGAGAAACTAGAGAAACATACCAAACAATGCTGTGGAAATCAAATCAGTGAAGTCCAAAGAATGGGAAATTGTAGGAGTAAGGAATCAAATTTTTTTCCAGCAAAATAGCTGCAAAATAGTAAAGGAGATGAGGATGAAAATTATCATTAAAAACACTAAAATTTCATATCAACTTATCACAATGCATTATTTTATTTAGACCCTAATTAAAATCAAATGTTAAGCATAACACAGTGAGAAAATTTGAATATTGATTACATGAGATGATATTAAGAATTCAATGTTATTTTAAGGTATAATATAGATTCATTATAATCCTAAAAATAAAATCTCTCATCTATTCCAGATACATTTTCAGATATACATGTATGAAATTATATATTGTCTATGAATTGCTTTGAAATAATCTTGTTGGGTGGTGTGAAATCAATTAAAGTAAGCTATGAACTGATAATTGTTGAAGCTGGGTGATGAATACATGAGGTATCAAAATATTATTCTCTCTACTTTGGTGTACTTTTCATCTTTTCCAGAATAAAAAAAAAATTCATTTCATTGTATGTCAGAGAAAAATTTATGAAGTTGCATATAATTGGACAATGTTGTTTCAAGGCTGAATCACTAAATGGTATACAAAACAGAATGATACTAGCATAAAAATACACATATAAACCAGTAGATCTGAATATCCACTATCATAGACATATCATAGACGTAAAAGTCAGTAGATCAGCTATCTAGCTCAGAAACACAGTCAGCACCCCCCGCGCCTGCCAGGTAGGCGGAACTGTGACCACCGATAGAAAAGGCCCAGTGGCCCGCGGCGGGACAGAGCTTCCAATCACTCCTGCAAGGTAGGCGGGCCTGCGACCCACCAACAGAAGAGGAGCAGCAGCCTGCTGAGAGGCAGAGCAGCCCCCTCCCCCTGCGCGGCAAGGTAGACAGAACTGTGACCACCCACAGAGCAGGCCCAGCGGCCTGCTGAGGGGCAGAGCCGCCCCCCAACCCCCGCGCCTGCCAGGTAGGCGGAACTGGGACCACCAACAGAAAAGGCCCAGTGGCCCGCAGAGGGGCAGAGCTTATAATCACTCCTGCAAGGTAGGCGGGCCTGCGACCCACCGGCAGAAGAGGAGCAGCAGCCTGCTGAGAGGCAGAGCAGCCCCCTCCCCCTGCGCCGGCAAGGTAGA